>NC_080162.1:203560289-204163683 GCF_950295315.1 Erinaceus europaeus | reverse complement strand
AAACCCCACCTTTTACTTTATTTCCTTCTATCTATTAAAAATCATTTTTATTTTTACAGGGGTTTACAGTAAACACATTTGTTGGCACATGTATAAAATTTCTCATTTTTTCTGCAAGTCTGTTTTTCTTTTGATTGATTAAATGCTGCTTGAAAAGAATGTGTTGTCTCAGGAGCAGAGTTTCTTTCATATCTCCCCAAAACAGCACGTATAAGCCTCCCTTTCCACCCAGCATCACTTTTTCTTAGTGACTCAATAGCATGTGGTAGCCGCAAATTACATGTGAAATTCAAGTATCTTACATTGTATTATGCTACTGATAATGACATACCTACACAAGGAATTCACCACTCCAATCAAGCAGTTTTCTTTCCTTTTCTTTCTCATTATTTGATAGGATAGAGAAAAATTGAGAGGGAAGAGAGAGAGAAAGGGAGTGAGACAGAGAGACACCTGCAGTAGTTGATACACAGCTCGTGGTGAAGCTTCCGCTTTGCAGGTGGGGAGTGTGGCTCAAACTTGGGTCCTTGCACATGGTAACATGATGTGTGCACTTAACCAGGTACACCATGGCCAAGGCTCCTGACTCCTTCTCTATAAGGGTTACCAGATCAGTGGGGAGATCATATATATTCTTTTTTTCTAAAAGTTATACCTAAAACAGACCTACTAGCTTTTTCCAAAATGGAGACCCCCCCAAATCTAAGACCTCACCAATATGTCCTGGAGTCCTGCCTCCCCAACCCCTGCCCCACTAGGGAAAGAGAGAGACAGGCTGGGAGTATGGATCTACCTGCTAATGCCCATGTTCAACAGGGAAGCAATTACAGAAGCCAGACCTTCCACCTTCAGCATCCCACAATGACCCTGGGACCATACTCCCAGAGGGATAAAGAATAGGAAAGCTATCAGGGGAGAGGATGGGATACAGAGTTCTGGTGGTGGGAGCTGTGTGGAATTGTAGCCATCTTATCCTATGGTCTTGTCAGTGTTTCCATTTTATAAAAATAAAATAAAATTTTAAAAAAGAAATCTTTAAGACAGAAAAAAGTTATATACTATATATACTATATGCTAGAAAATCAGGCATTACATTTGAGGATGTTTACAGTTTGAAAAGATAATAAAGCATACCTTACCGCAGAATGGTAATTGTAAACTTGGAATTGCTGGAAGTAATAATAATATAGCAATGAACAAGAAAATGTTCAAAGACTTGCATGAGATTTCATTAGATATGAAACAGGCCCACTAAACTGAATGTTTTAAAGATTATTTGCTAGCAATTCAGTTGAACTGTAAGTGAAAACACTAGTAGGGTTTTGGCTTTTAGAGAGATAGAAAAGGGAGAATGGGTTGAGGCTGCCACTGGAACTTCCTATGGACACATCATGTCAGGCAGTACATACCACCTGAAACAACACTGCACCTTTTAGGGACTTATCACCATCATCTCAATAACAATCCTTTCCTTTCATTTTAGTATCAAGGAAGATTCTGATAAAGCATATAAATGAACTGTAAAGAGAACATGAATCATTCTAAACATTGTTTTCCCACTGCATATCTGACATGAGAATGCTGTAAGAATTTATGAAGATATCACACAGCTCAGCAATAGAAATAAACAAACCACCCAGTTCTGAAATGGGCATAAAAACCGGAGAGACAGTTCTTTAAAGAAGGTATTCAGACAGTCCACAGACATGTGGGAAGGTGTTCCACATCACTCAAGATTAGAGAAATATAAGTTATAACCACAGTGAGATATCACCCAGCATGGATGAGAATGGCCTACGAACCAAGTCAGGAAATGACAAGCATTAGCCTGTTAGTGAGGACATGTGAAAAAAGGAACCTAGACACACTGTTGGGAGAAATTCAAGCCAGTGCAACCCTCACGGAAAAAAAAAAATGTTTGTGGAGAGTCCTTCACCAAGTAATAGATATACCTTACTATCCAAAGTGACACCCCCTGTTGGGAGGTAGCACAGCGGGTTAAGCACATGGGGTGCAAAGCACAAGGACTGGCCTAAGGATCCTGTTTCCAGCCCCTGGCTCCCCACCTGCAGGGGAGTTGCTTCCCAGGCGGTGAAGCAGGTCTGCAAGTGTCTGTCTTTCTCTCCCCGTCTCCGTCTTCCCCTCCTCTCTCCATTTCTCTCTGTCCTATCCAACAACAACATCAATAATAACTACAGCAATAAAACAACAAGGACAACAAAGGGAATAAATAAATATATAAAATTAAATTAAAAACAAAACAGAGTGACACTCCCAGCATATACACACCAAACACCTGAAAACACTAATTTGAAATGATCTGTGCATCCCTCTGCTCAAGGTTGCACTATTTTTAAAAAAATTTTTAAAAATATTTATTTATTTATTCCTTTTTGTTGCCCTTTTTTAAAAAATTTTCTTTAGTGGGGAATTAATGTTTTACATTCAACAGTAAATACAATAGTTTGTACATGTATAACATTTCCCAGGTTCCCATACAACAATACAACCCCCACTAGGTCCTCTGGCATCCTTATTGAACCTGTATCCCCACCGCCACACCCACCCCAGAGTCTTTTACTTTGGTGCAATACGCCAATTCCAGCTCAGGTTCTACTTTTGTTTTCTCTACTGATCTTTTTTTTTTTTTCCAACTTCTGCCTGAGGGTGAGATCATCCCATATTCATACTTCTGTTTCTGACTTATTTCACATAAAATGAAATTTTCTTTTTTTTAATATTTTTCATTTTCTATATTTATTTATTTTCCCTTTTGTTGCCTCTGTTGTTTAACATTGTTGTGCTTATTATTGTTGTTATTGATGTCGTTGTTGTTGGATAAGACAGAGAGAAATGGAGAGAGGAGGGGAAGACAGAGAGGGGGAGAGAAAGACAGACACCTGCAGACCTGCTTTACCGCCTGTGAAGCGACTCCCCTGCAGGTGGGGAGCCGGGGGCTCGAACCGGGGTCCTTACGCCGGTCCTTGTGCTTTGCGCCACTCGCGCTTAACCCGCTGCGCCACCACTGGACTCCCAGAATGAAATTTTCAAGGTCCATCCAGCTGAAAATGGTAACGTCACCATTTTTTATAGCTGAGTAGTATTCCATTGTGTATATACACCACAACTTGCTCAGCCACTAGTTTGCACTATTAACAGTAGCCACATATAGAAACCACTCAAATGCCCAGTGACATAAGATAAAGAAGTTTCTGAATATATATTTAATGGAATATTATTTTTTAAGTATAAAAATACTGCGTCATTTTTTACAAAGTGGATAGGACTGGAGATGATTGTGTTAAAATAAGTAAAGAGAAGACAACCACAATATTACTTTCACTCATGTGAATTATATATGACTACAACCAGTGAACTTGCAACAAACAAATAAACAAAACAACAGTCAAACTGTATAAGCTTTTGTGAGAGCCTATGGTGATTATGACACTTTTGTGGAGGGTTTTGTAACTTGCTCACATCATCTATGTGAGTGAAACACCTCCCCAGCAGTCCATATTGGTAAACACTGATAAATACTAAGAAAACTATTTAAAATAAAAATAAGTAGGGTGGAGAGTGGTGGTGCACTTGGATAAGTGCACATAGGACTAAGCATAAGCACCGATTCAAGAACTCGGGTTCAAGCCCTTCTTGCTCCCCACCTGCATGCAGCAGACATGCTTCATAAGCAGTGAAACTGGTCTACAGGTCTCTCTCTCTTTCCCTCTCTCTTTCTCTCTTCTCTCTGTCTCTCTCCCACAAACTCTCTCAATTTCTCTCTGTCCTACTGAATAAAATACAATGTAAAGGAATAAATAAATATATAACAATAGATAAATACTGTTTTGCTTAAGATCAAAATATTCTGCCTAGTTAAGACAATCTTCATCATTAATGAGTGGATACACCGCCTCCCTAAACAGATGATATCAAAGACTGAAAAAAGTTACCTCTAACAAGTTCTAGGTATTTTTTAAATTTTTTATTTATAAAAAGGAAACACTGACAAAAACCATAGGATAAGAGGGGTACAACTCCACACAATTCCCACCACCAGAACTCCGTATCCCATCCCCTCCCCTGATAGCTTCCCTATTATTTGGATAATATTTGGATATTATTTGGATATTGTATGGACCCAGGGTCATTGTGGGATGCAGAAGGTGGAAGGTCTGGCTTCTGTAATTGCTTCCCCGCTGAACATGGGTGTTGGCTGGTCGATCCATGCTCCCAGCCTGTCTCTCTCTTTCTCTAGTGGGGCAGACTCTAAGTAAAATTTTTATTCAAGCTATATTTCTTCAAAGAAACCCTGAATTTTTTTTTATTTTTTATTTTTTACATAGTAGCAATTGCTGTGTTGGTTGGAATATGGCTAAGTATGGAAAACACTGACACAGATTTTACGATGAGGACATGACCATAACATGTCAAATTTGTCCCTGGATGGTTTTATTTGGATTTGGAACACAGCACAGCATATTTTCATTATTCTTTTGGGTATCACTTGGGTAACAAAATATACCAAGTGTGATCATGCTCTTTATCTTTTTATTGCTCATACACTGCAAAGGATGTTTCATGATTCTGCAGTTTCGTCAACACATGGAAACTCATTAGACATGCAAGACCTCGGGAACCATCCTCAGCTAACTAGAATTGGAATCTTTCTAGTTCCCCAATTGACATAGTAATTTTAAGAAGCAATGCTTCCATGTCAAGTCTGGACTAGAGACATGGACAGCCAATACAGAATGACTCTGACTTGGTAACCAATTAAGCCCCCCCCCCAAAAAAAAAAAAAACCTGAAAAGAAGGAAGGTAGAAAAAAAAAAAAGAAGAAAGGAAGAGAAGGAGGAAGGGAGGGAGGATGAGATGATGAGATGGAGGGACAGAGTGAGGGAACGAGGAAGGCAGGAAGACAGGAAGGAAGGAAGGGAAGGAAGGAAGGAAGGAAGGAAGGAAGGAAGGAAGGAAGGAAGGAAGGAAGGAAGGAAGGGAGGGAGGAAGGAAGGAAAGACTCAGATTCCTGTCCAATACTTTTAGAATGCTAAGATTTAAATGTAACTTAGAGAAATAATTTTGCTTAGGTCATATCTATAAAAGTAACAAAGTCTGAGGTGCAGGCTATGGTGTACCTGGTTGAGTGTACATGTTACCATGTGAAAGGTTCTGGGTTCAAGCCCTCAGTCCCCTCTTGTGGGGGGTGGGTAACAAGTGGTGAAGCAGTGCTGTAATATTTCTCTTTCTCTCACACCCTCTACATCCCCCTGCATTCTCAGCCCACTCTAAAGTCCTATCAAATAAAATAGAGGAAAAATTAAGAATGAATAAAAAGTAGCAAAGTTTGGATTCAAATCAAGATTTTAAAATTAGTTTCTTGTTACTTTTGAGAATCATGAGGGTTTGTTGTTGTTGTTGTTGTTGTTGTTGTTGTTTTGTTTTGTTACACTCACTCTCTGCACCCAGTCACTTTCTAGCTGGGTGATCTAGGACACATCACTTTACCTCTGGTCTCCCTGAACCTGTACAATGATTGAAGCGGTCTCCTCCAATGACCTCCAGAAAATGTCTACTCTGTGTATCTGTCACGCTTTAATCACCTCAGTATTAGGAAGGACCATTATATAATGTTTTATCTGACTTCAGTTTCCAAATCTACACTACCACTAAACCTGTTCACTTATTTCAATTTTTTTTTTCTATTCACAAGGAATATCCCACAGAGATTGACTTCCCTATAATTCATGGTTTTGCTTGTATGTCAAGTTATGGTAGCTGTTTTCAGTGCTGATCAGAAGGGCCTACAAGCTTTGGATTCTGATATTGATAAAAGCTATTATCTGTTTGGAAATCTACCTGCCTTTCCCATTCTGCCTACTGTCAAACTTTAATAGCGTTGAATCAGATCCCTAATAAGTACTGTAACGACAACCTACATTTCATAGTGATTTAGAGGCTGAAAAGCACTTCCAAGGGGATTATACACAGACATTATCACATTGATTCCCCCATGGCAGGGAGGAAGAAGGGGCACTACTAATGGTTTGCACAAAAGCCTGGATTATCTTTTCTGATAGAAAACTTGCTGCCCATTTTTCACCCTAATGACAGAAGAAATTAAGACAGATAAGGCTATTCTCTGCTGCAGGTCTCTTGTACAGATGTTACTTTTGCCTTGTTTGGAAGTTCTTATCTTACTTTCTGTTGTTTTCAGGAGAACATGGAAGATTGCCTGCACAATATGAGGAGTTTCAGGACACAGTCTTCAGAATCCTGGCTCCAGTGTGTCCTACTCCACACCCAAGGAAATGAAGATGCAGAGTGTTGAACTTGTCAGAGTACTGGGCTAGGGAATCAGTATGGTGTGGGAACTGATAAAAATAGGAATACTCACAATTTCATTAAGACTTATTGGGCTACTATTTTTAAAACTGTTTTCATTGACCTATTTGTCAAAAAAATACTGCATGCACTATCATTAACCCACTTCACAGACGAATAAAAAAGGAAAATAATAGCTTCACCCCTGTCTTCTTAGCTGACAGAGTGAACGATTTGAATTCAAAGTGTGTATAGTTCTTACAAGCACCACTAACCTGCAATTACATTTATCTTAGCTATATGCCTACTCAGTCTTCATTATATAATACCCCCAAAGATCATGTTTTCTTTCTGTTTTTTTTTTTTTTCTTGAAGTATGGGACCTCAGGCTTGTGTGATTCCATTGTTTCTAGTCAACTTTTAAAACTGTAGATGCAGATTGAGGGAGTGGGGAGAGGGGAAGACAATGTAGAGTTCCTCAGCCATTCATAGAGTTTCCACTCGTGCTGCTTATGGTGCTCCCAATGTGGTGCCATGTCTCAAACTTGGATTCTTACACACAAATCAACTGGGGAGCTGTCTTAGGAGTTCCAAGTCCCCTCTGTCCTCACAAACACACTGCAGAGATCTGCTGGGCTTCCTAATCTGTGTGCTACCATCTTTTCCATAGGCCAGTTTTTTTTCAGCCAGAGTAAGAGATAAAGAGAGACAGAAGCAGAGGGAGAGGGAGAAGGAGAGAAAAGATGCAGTACAGCATTGCTCCACTTCTCCTAAAACTTTCCCTTTGCACAGTGCTCACCTGGTGTGGTTAGGAACTCAAGCCTACATCCTTGCGCATAGTAATGTGTGTTCTTCACACATGAGATAAGTCAACTCCCTGGGTTTGATTTAAATTCATTTGTAAGTATTTACAAAACCATACCCATAATTATAATCATCTTAATAAAGACAAAGCTGAGATTATAATTTACAGCCAAATGGATTAATACTGTCAATTACAGAATGCACAGACTTCTCTCCAAGCCTACTAATGCCTCAAAGACACATATGTCTCCATGAGAAGCAGAGTGCCAAAAGCCTGTAAGCTATTCCTGAGGAATTTAACCACCAAGGGATCTAGCTGGAGTTAAACCAGGCTATGTATCCACAAAGTCATCTTTCCTAAGAGTTTCAGAAGAGAACATCTGGTTATTAACTAGTCCATTTGATGGAATAAGGGGCTCTGAAGATCAGGGCTACAGACTGGAGTGAGGGAAGAGGAAGTGTAAGGGAAGTAAAATTCAGAAGAGGATAAAAGCTTTGAGTAGTTGAAGGTTTCATGCAAATGCACACACACACTAGAATTTTTTTCCTTTGGGGACTCCTAAAATTGTCATTTTTTTTTGTACTGATTTAATATTGGTCAACAAGACGTTAGGATGAAAGGGGTACAATTCCACACAGTTTCTACAACTAGAGTTTTATGTCTAATCCCCTCCATTAGAAGCTTTCCTATTCTCTATCCCTCTGGGAGTATGGGCTCAGGGTTATTATGGGGTGCAGAAGGTGGAAGGTCTGGCTTCTGTAATTGCTTCCCCTCTAAACATGGGCATTGGCAGGTCAACCCATATTCCCAGCCTGTCTCTCTCTTTCCAAAATGTGGCAGGGCTTTGGCGAGGTGAGGCTCCAAGACACGTGGTGGGGGGGTCGTCTGCCTAGGGAAGTCAGACTGGCATCATGGCAGCATCTGGAACCTGGTGACTGAAAAAGAGTTAACATATAAAACAGGAAAAATTGTTGACTATCCATGAACCCAAAGGCAGATGAAGATTTGGGGTCTCCATTTTGAAAAAAGCTAGTAGGTCTATTTTAGGTATATTCCTAAGGGTCCATGACTTTACTAATTTTTGTCTGAGCACAACAGCTAACATGCAAGTGGACCCTTTGGTATTATCTGGGGACATGGTATCTGAGTTGTAAATAGGACTAGAAAGCTCGATCAGGGCAGAGAGTAGCTTCCACTTATGGGGAAACTATATAAATAATGTTAACCATAAATCCCATCGATTTTCTCTAGGGCCCATATTCAATACAGGAGCCTGTGGTCTGAGATCACATTCTATGTTCATATCTAGAAACATTCTAGGTATAAAGACCTGTCTTCTTCCAGTGGCAGAGTATGTTGACCCAGTCTCCCTTCAGAAGAAGGGCAGTCTCTTCTAATGTTGTTCTACATTGAGGACAAGGTACTCTAGGGGACCACAAGTGAGTCTATTATGTTGTTCCTGAAGGAGATGACCAGTGACAGTGGAGAGAGGGATCTGATAGAGGTCTAGGCCTGCTGGCACTCATGTGGAGAGGACCCAGCCAAGGGGTAAGTCACAAATCCCTCACTGGCTCTCAAGGACTGCGTGATTCATAAAGGAGGACTCAGGGAGTACTCTGGTACTAACACTCATTTATTTGGAGATGGATACAGGTTTATAGAGAGAGTTAAACAAAGAACATTTTTCACATATATCAGAAATTACAGGTTTCTTAAAGGTCAGCTTGTCCCTATGGTAGGGGTATGACAAGAATTGATGTGATACATAAAGGTCAAAACGATTATTCTCCATGATGCAGGTGAGTTAATTATCCAAAGGCATTTGAAAGAAGCATAGGGGTTAAACCAGTAAGGTGAGGTAGAGAAAAGAAAAACAAAGCTTGTTGTAAATCATAGATATCAAAGGGCACAAGGAAATAAGATTTGGGGGCTGTTCACTGTCTGGTGGTGGGGATGTATGATATAGAGTATGTTTTCCTTTATGATCAAAAGGTGAAGTGGATGTGTGAACTTTGAGTGAACCCTAAAGCAGGCAGCCATTTGGCCTGCTGCTAGCAGGGGAAACTAAGTGTGAGAGGCCTGTAGGCTTTCTGTGAACTTGAGAGTCTAACAAGGAGAAACTGAGTCTGGGAGACTTTTCCCTCTTGGCTCATTTCTATAAGGAGAGAGGCTAACAAGTGGGGTGTCTTTCCAGACCTCCATCCAAGGATGAGAGAGCTTCCATAAGCTCTACCAAGCTTTCACGTAGTCCCACATAGGCCCATAATGTCTGTGTGGGAATCCCAGGATCCCCTGATTAGGGCACCAGATAATGGGGTGGCCTGGTTGTGACCAAAAGAGCCATCATTAAAGTATGCCGGTCTCTTGCTCTTATCCAGCTTTTGTAATCCTTACCTTGTCTGATAGGGATAAGCAGAGTAATTGAGGGAAATGAAATAGGAAATAGGTGAGGAGGGTATCTACGTCTAATTAGAAATTATTTTATTAAGTACTACTTAATTTTAAAAAGTGTCTTTTAAAGGTATTTCTAATTGCTTGCTGCACTTATTGAGTCACTGCAAACTGTTGTACACATTTACATTAAGGTATATATTTTCCCCTAACTTATGGGTACATGTGCTCTATTTCATAGGCCCTGGTCTATATCTATGTTCTTTGGCTTTGTTAGGAAGTGCACCACTTGTAATAGAACTAAGGAGACTTAGGAGCTAGGAAAGATCTCATCAGAGGACTGGAGCTGAGGGCTTGACATTCCACTCTTGGCATCTCTGGACAGATTGTCATATTCAGAAAGATGCCAGACCCTAACCCAGGTCTACAATGAACTTTCTGAGGTTGCAATAGCCAGTAAGCATTTCTGAGTTTCAATAACCTTATTGAAAGCATCATTGCAACAACAATCTTTCCTGATTTTAAGAAGGTAATTCACAATGCAAAGCAATATCTGGTACTAACCTACTCTGTTAATATTTGCTAAGTGAATTAAAACAGAGCACATGAGGTTGGGTGATGGTGCACCTGGTTGAGTGCACACATTACAGCTCACAAGTACCTGGGTTCAAGTCCCTGGTCCCCACATGCAGTAGAGTGCTTCATAAGTGATGAAGTAGTGGTGCAGATCTCTCTCTCTCTCTTCTTTTTTAAGTCTTCCCTCTAGACTTATCTGTCTCTGTCCAAAATAAATCAATACAAATATTAAAAAAGGGAAATAGGGTACATACATTCTGCATAATAAGTGATTAACAAGCTATCCATTATTCATGCATGTTTACTCAATTCCATCACTGGAACTACCCAGAAAATTCAAGTCTCTTAATTTCACCTTTATATCATCTATAAATATTAGTACAATACTTAGCTTGTAGAATAATCCTTATAGGCAAGTACATATGCCATTGTATATCTTCCAGATAGACTATTCTGATATATTGTTTTGATACATAAAGTATACATTGCATATATAAAGATACATATATAAATCTTTCACTCCAAAAATATGTTAGGTTCTTACTTTATCACATACACTCACAGTAGTAGATGAAACTTCCATTTTGCACATGAAAAGAGGATTATCATGAAATAAAATACAGCCTTTAAGTTCACCCTCTCACTACACACTGAATAAATCTTGTATTTCCATGGATAACTATGACCCAGTTTGGGCTAGCTGAAACTTAAAGTCTCCTTGGTTATCTCCATCTTCTGTATGATGCCCAGGAAGAAAGTGTCTGTCCAGACTCACATGGCGCTTCACATAAGCTTGCATTTATTGAATTCCAAGAATCTTGGTGATTAAATAGAAGCTTAATTCAATATTTGGTTGTCATCAGTCTAAATGAATTGTGTTTGGAATATGTCAATATTTGTGGCCAAACAAAAAAAAACCTGAATCTGTTTCTATCTGTTTTGGCAAATGAGCTACCTCATGGAGAATAATTGCTGCTTGTATTCACAGTACTTAATTTTACTCTGAACATGACTGAGTCATAGCTTAGTTAATGCCTGATTTTAATATGCAACGTGCTATTTATGTAAGGAAATGAAAGACTGTAAAGTTTTGGATTTGAACCAGTCTTTTTGTCTTCAAGGTTTATATGCATGGAATTGGAAAGGCTGCCACCTCTAACCTAATTCCAATGAATATAAAAGTGATTCACTGAGAAGATGGAGACAGATGGCAACATGCTTATGCAATGATAAATGTTGGTTTTAGAAAAGTTCCCATAGTTCCTTCATGTCGATCAGAAATGAATCAAAGTCTGATCTTCCTGCCCTGTTTGCTGAGAGACCAAGGTCGGGGCTAGTACCTTGCAGAAGTGAAATATTAGCATATTTGAAACAGAGCATGATTTAATCATCCTATAGTCAGCCTTAATTTCTTTATAAAATTCCTTAATGTTTACACAGTTTAGAGAGTCAAATATTTAATATACAGAATTACTTAGCAGAACATCATGATACAGTAAATTCTTAATGTCACAAATTAAATGATAAACACATGAACTTGAATATATATATATATATATAGTCAACCCATATTCATAACCTTGGGAGAACTATGGCACTTAGCATTGGAGGGAGCTGTGGTGACTGAACTCTGGTGGTCAGAGTGGTTTGGAATTATACCTTAATCTTGTAAGTCATTATGAAATCACTAATAAAAACATATATTAAGTAAGAAAGCTTTAATTTACTACTTTCAAAATGGAGCTGAACTAAAAAGAACCTGGTGCTTCATAACTCTATAATTCAATTCCTTGCTCGAAACTCATTTTGATAGAGATAGAAAATGAAATTTTTTTCCCATTTAACCAGAAAGAAGAATGGTGTGTTCAGCTGTCACATATTTTAAAAATTTCTTAAGCTGTGAGTTGTGAAAAATTTTAACCACAACATACATGCTAAAAAGCATTCCTATCTGCCATGACACATATGGAATAGGTACGTAGAAAAGCCCAATACCAAATCATACTTAGGCATGCACAGTGAATGGCGCTGGGCAGTGCTACAGCCAGTGAAGAGCACATAGTATTATGAACAAGGACCTACACAAGGATCCATGTTCAAGCTCCTGCTGCCTACCTGCAGGGAGGATATTTCACGAGTGGCAAAGCAGGTCTGCAGGTGTCTGTCTTTCTCTTTCCCTGTCTATTTTCCCTACATTCTCTATTTCTCTCTGTCCTGTTGAATAAAAATAAATCAATCAATTAAAGAATGGCCACCAGGAGTGGTGGATTCATAGTACTGGCACTGAGTCCCAGAAACTGGAGGCAAAAAATAAAATTATAAAATTATAAATTAATCAATTAAAATGAAATAATAAAATAAAATAAGATGCACAGTGAAAATATAGGAAAATAAGTAATGAAGGTGGAAGGTTTAGGACAGTTTTTCTCTTTTTTTAAATTTTTATTTATAAAAAAGAAACACTGAAAAAAAAAACATAGGAAAGGAGAGGTACAACTCCACACAGTTCCCACCACCAGAACTCTGTGTCCCACCCCCTCCCCTGATAGCTTTCCTATTCTTTATCCCTCTGGGAGTATGGACCCAGGGTCACTGTGGGATGCAGAAAGTGGAAGGTCTGGCTTCTGTAATTGCTTCCTCACTGAACATGGGTGTTGACAGGCCGATCCATACTCCCAGCCTGTCTCTCTCTTTCCCTAGTGGGGAGGGGCTCTGGGGAAGTGGGGCTCACATGGTGGGGTTGTCTGCCCAGGAAAGTCCAGTTGGCATCATAAGAAAGAATCAATCCAAAACAGACTAACACAGGATCTTCATAGATATGTAAGGCAACACAACTAAGAGAGTGAAGATCTCAAGGCCATGAACTACTGTGGGAAAAGACACCAAAACTAAGGGAAGCTCTAGAAGAGTCCAAGATAGATCTCAGCTGTGGAACATATGACTTTGATGCTTTGAGAGCAGCATGCAGGAAAGTGGGCCCCACCCTAAGGTTCCAGGACTGGGGGAAATATAGGCTCTATAGTGGAAATGTGAGGTTCCTATTGTCTTGGGGTTCAAGAAGACAATGGATAGTTATTGTTATCATCACATTATTTGGTGATTGAGTTAACTTTGGAAATTTCCTTTGTTAGGGTTTGGTACCCAGCATCTTGTATATTGTAGTGCCACTGGTTGCTTCTGTTCTCCCTGGTCTAGGTTTTTGAGAGAGTCAACATATCAAAGACTAAGCCTATGTATTAAAAAGACTCAGTCTGTGTTTTAAGAAGTTCTAGACATATGATCAATTTTTCCCCTCTCATAGTAATTAAATAATGGTTTATATGTTTACACTTTAATAGGAATGTGCATAAACACCATTCCCACCACCAAAAGGCTGTGTCCCAGCCCCACCACCCAGCCCTGCCCCACTACCCCTGCCAAGCCGGGAAGCACAATGGCCACCCTCCCCTTCACCACAGGGTTTTTACATTGGTGCCCTGCTCTCAATTTAATAAGATCCTGCTTTTAGCTCTCAATTCAAATCAAATAATATTGCATCTGCGGATTGCAACCTAATCAATGCAATGAGTACCACCCCAACATGCTTCACTTCAGACTGTGACCAGAGACTTCAGGTGTGGAATGACAACCCTTCAGCTTCATCACTCGGGTGAAACCTTTCCTTTCATAGTATTCTCTAATTCCATTTCAGGTGTTCCACTCCCCAATAAAGTCCCCAAACCTAGATATAGTCCAGGTCCCCTGAGATAGAGCATAGGTTCACACGTGTCCATAAATTAGGGAAAAATATATACCTGAAAGCAGAAGTACACAAGAGCATGCAGGGAATACCCCCCAACACTTCATCTACACTATTCCAGTCTTTAGGTCCACGATTTGTTTGGCTTTGTATGTTAACTTTCTTTTCAGCCACCACGTTCCGGATGCCAGCATGATGCTGACCAGACTTCCCTGGACAGAAGAAGCCATTAATGTGTACTGGAGCTTCGCTTCCCCAGAGTCCCACCCTACTAGGGAAAGAGAGAGGTAGACTGGGAGTATGGACCGACCTGTCAATGCCCATGTTCAGCAGGATAGTAATTATAGAAGCCAGACCTTCCACCCTCTGCAACCCACAACAACCCTGGATCCATACTCCCAGAGAGATAGAGAATGGGAAGGCTATCAGAGGAGGGGATGGGATATGGAGATGGGGTTATGGGAATTGTGTGGAACTATATCCCTCTTATTCTATGGTTTTGTTAATGTCTCCTTTCTTAAATTAAAATAATAATAATAATAAAAAGACTTTGATGCTTGCAATTTGGTCCCAATACCACATATGCCAGAATGGAATGGCACTGCCTATTGTTGCTGTTATATGCTGAGATAAGACCAGCAAACTTAGAAGTTGAGTGAATAGCTGAAATGAGCATAGTTAGGCTTGTAATTTGTCTTCCAGATTTTTCCATGTGTTATAAGGTTGTCAATGACCTCTCCCTATTATACGATCCCAAACAGCCAGGCTCTTTTCACAGTGCTAGATGGAATAAAGACTCGTCACCCGACCTGTGCTGGATTAGCACAGTCAATGGCCAAGCCTTTCCCGCTACGAGACAAGTTCTCAAGATCTTTCCGCACAGTCATCACCGCCCAGCTATCATCCACATTGGTCTCCAGCTCCCACTGATTCTATGCTCGGAGAAACTAAGATGGAACTTTCGGAAAGCAAACTGGCTTCTGTTCAGTGATCTTACCAACAAATCTATTCCTGCAATTCCAATTAACTCTATCCCCTCTGAAGATTCCTACAGGTGCTTCCGCCAAGCCATCTTCAAAGCAGCTTCCCAAGCCATTCCTCGTGGGAGACGTGCTAACTATATGCCTTGTCTTGATGCTGAATGCGAGCAACTACTAAAGCAGTATGATGAGTCGGGCGACCCAGATGTGGCTGACCATCTCATTGCCTCCCTGGATGCAGCACGCCAAGCCCGCTGGCAAGAACTCAAGGAAAGACTGAACTTCACCCACTCAAGTAGGAAGGCCTGGAAGCTTCTTCACAGACTGGGTGCCGGTAGCCAACCCCCTCCCGTCTCCCATCCTCCCGTATCTCCAAACTCAGTGGCCAGTCACCTAACTCAAGTTGGACGTGCTAAGATCAACCCAGTCTGGAAAAGAGAAATTTCCCATGAGTGGTCATCCCACTTCCGTTTATCTTGTCCATCTCCAAAACTCTCTCCCTTTACACTGTCTGAACTGGAAGACGCTTTGAAGAGGGTTAAACCAGGAACAGCTGCTGGCTATGATAACATCACCCCAGAACTCATTCTTAACCTGGGTCCCACAGCAAAGAAGTGGCTCACTTCATTCATGTCCCACATCTTGGAATCTGAGTCTATGCCCAAAGTTTGGCATCATGCGAAGATTATAGCATTTTTGAAACCAAAGAAAGACCCAACACTGGCCGCTAGCTATAGACAAATTTCTCTCCTCTCTGTGTGTTACAAACTCCTTGAGAGGCTGCTTCTGTCATGTATTTCTCCTCTTACAGAGAAATTCCTATCACCCGCCCAAGCTGGTTTCCGCCCAGGAAGATCTACTTGCGAACAAGCCCTGGCCCTCTCAACTTACATTGAAAATGGATTCCAGAAGAATTTAAAGACGGGTGCTGTCTTTGTTGATCTCACAGCAGCCTATGACACGTCTGGCACCGTGGTCTCCTAGTCAAGATCTCAAGATGCCTGCCTCCATGGGTGGCCAACACTATATCGTTTCTTCTCCAAAACAGAAGATTCCGGGTGCATCTGGGTGACAAGTCTAGCAGATGGAGACCTGTCTCAAGTGGCCTCCCCCAAGGCTCTGTTCTGGCTCCTACGCTATTTAATATTTACATCAATGACCTTCCAGAAACTTCTTCAAGGAAGTTCATCTACTCCGATGACATCTGCTGTGCAACTCAGGCATCCAAGTTCGACATCCTCGAGGAAACACTCACGAAAGACATGTCTCTGATATCTGATTACTGTAAAAAATGGCGACTAATCCCTAGCACTGCAAAAACGGTATCATCTGTTTTCCATCTACACCATGCCTCTGCCTCGAGTGAGCTTAATGTGCAGTTTGGCGGTACGAGAATCCGGCATGAAGCCCAGCCAGTCTATCTTGGCATTACTCTCGATCGCACTCTGTCATTCCACGAACATCTCATAAAAACTGCAGCAAAGGTGGGCGCAAAGAATAACATCATTTCAACACTGGCTAGCTCCTCATGGGGTGCAAGCGCTTCCACACTACGATCATCCTCTCTGGTGTTATGCTATTCCACTGCAGAATACTGTGCCCCAGTATGGTTCCGTAGCCCCCATGTCCACTTGGTCGATTCCAAATTATATTCCTCCATGAGGATAATTTCTGGAACCATCTGTTCCACCCGGTTCCATGGCTGCCAATTCTTAGCAACATCGCCCCGCCAGATATTCGTCGGGATGCGGCATCATCTAAGTTCATTTCCCACATCTATCCTCGACCGGACCTGCCAATATACGCAGATATCTTCACCCACCCTGTCCAACGCTTGACGTCTCGTCACCCAATCTGGTCCCCTATGCCTACACTGAACTTCTCTGTTCCAGTCTCTTGGAAACAGAGCTGGCAGTCAGCTGAGGTAAAGAACAAACACCTCATCACAGACCCCTGAAAGCGTCAACCCAGCTTTGACCTAGCACATTATGATTGGGCCCTCCTCAATCGCTATCTCACAGGCCATGGCCGGTGCGCCGCTATGTTCCATCGCTGGGGAGCCAGAGATGACCCGAATTGCCCCTGCGGCTACAGACAGACTATGACCCACATAGTCAATGACTGCCACCTCTCCATATTCAAAGGAGGTCTCGAAACTTGACATCAGGCTCAACCTGACGCTGTTGACTGGCTACAGAAGAAGGGCAAACGCTAGAAGAAGAAGAAGGTTGTCAAGTCATGCTTTTCCATTTTGTTGCTTTTTTATTTTTGTTTTTTAAAATTTATCAATTTTTAATTTACTTTTTGGAGGATTCATGATTTACAGTCAACAGTAAAATACAATAGTATTTCCACATAACAATACAACGCCCTGAACATTTTTTTTTCATTCTTCTCTTCTTTTTTGACTCCAGGATTATAGCATGGTTCTGTGCTTGCACTTCTAATCCACTGCTCCTGCCATACATTTTTTTCCTTTTTTTTTTTGTTTTATTATTGGATAGGACAAAGAGAAGTTGAGAGGGGGAAAGACATAGAGGGGAAGAGAAAGACACCTGCAAAGCAAACCCCCTCCCTGCAAGTGGGGGGCTGGAGGCTCAACCCAGGATCCTTGTGTGGGTCCCTGCGTTTCCTACTATGTGCGCTTAATGTGGTGCGCTACCACCGGGCCCCATTCTGAACTTTTTTATTGGGGGGGGGGGTTAATGGTTTACAGTATCCTCTTAGACACACAGGCACAACCTCTCATCTCCCCTTCACTGGCCCAAGTGTTCATTCAGTCTGCCACCTACAAAACACCTACCCCTGGTATTCTGAGTGGACGGTGGCCACTCTAAAGCAGAACAGAGAGACACTCTGCTTATTCAAGATAGACCTTCCTTTTACGAAACACTCATGAATAATGCCACCAAACCCGCCTACCATGCAAAACTCATGTTCAGTCCACGTGCAGCAATCCATGACATTCCTTCCTCCTTCTCAATATCTTTTCATTTTTGACCCAGAGAACTGCTTTCCAGTTAAACAAACCAAACCCAAAAGCCATCAGTAGAGAAAGCTTATTTCCAGAGTAGTTAAATTCAACATCAGCAGTGTAATTCACAAAACATGAAAAGTAGCCATTGGAGCACCCGGACCAGAACTTTAGATGGAAAACAAATAGCTTTGTTCTTCCAGCTGCTTGAGAATAGCACAGTTTAAATTTCCTTTGGATTCTATTTAATTCCATTTTATGAGTAATTATCCTCTTAAACCGGCTCTTCTGTTTTGGCACAAGTAATTAAAACTTCAGAGCTCAGTACTGCCTCCTTCAATAGCAAAAGTGGACTCTGTACCTATTTTGAGGTTTATTTCCAATAATAGAGCCCCTGGATGAGGACATGTCCAAGAACTTTCCTGAAACCAGGCCCCAGAAACCCTTTGCACAAACTCTGAAGCTCTGAGCTAGAACAGCAGTTATCTGGACACACACCTCCAATGCCAGGTGTAGATTTTTGTTAGCTGTCCAGATACAAAATGTGAGTCCTCAGTCCGCAACTCAATTTTCAAATGCCGTTATTAATTTTGTTTATAGTTATTTTAGATGTTATACTTTATTTCTAACTGGTTGCAATGGCAAACTATCTGATAGTTATTTTTACTTTTTTATTTTTGCCTCCAGAGTTATCACTTGGACTCGGTACCTGCACTACAAATCCACTGCTCCTGGAAGACATTTTTCCCATTTATGTTGCCCTTGTTGCCGTTATTGTTGTTGCTGGATAGAACAGAGAGAAACTGAGAGAGGAGGGGAAGACAGAGGGGGAGTGAGGAGAGAAAGATAGACACCTGCAAACCTGCTTCACTGCTTTTGAAGTGACCCCCCCACAGTTGGGGAGCTGGGGGCTTGAACTGGGATCCCTACGTCAGTTGTACTTCGAGCCATGTGCACTTAACCCGCTGTGCTACAACCCAGTCCCCTCTTTTTACTTTTGATAGATTAGTTTGAGATTTATGTACCTTTTAATTCATTTCATTGTCACTGGGCTTTTACTGATCTAGGCAGAAATTTTGAGACTAGGGATTTCACTTTGGATCTCTCTCTCTCTCTCTCTCTCTCTCTCTCTCTCTCACACACACACACACACACACACACACATACACACACACATTGCAAAGCAGGCCCATTCCCAGGTGATCCTTGTGTTGATCCCATTTTGCGTTTTCAGTGTCATCTGAAATCATGATTGTTTCAACTTGGACTGGGTTTGGTGTATTACACCAAAGCAAAGGACTCTGGGAAGGAAGGGGAGGGAGCAAGTGGATATAGAGGCTTTTTTCTTTCCCAGAGCACTGCTCAGTTCTGCTTTTTGATGGTGTCAGGGATTGAGCCTAGGGCCTGTACACCCCATCAGTGAGTCTGCTGCTTATCCTGTTGTGGTATTTCCTTGGCCCCTCACATGTTTTTTTCGATCATTTATATATTTTAATGCCTTATTTAATGCCTTAAAATAATGTTCAGTATGGTGTTAAAACAGATCAATAACATGTGTCCGAGTGCATACACAGATGTTCATTCATGCACAGAGACACCAGTGGTCAGATTGTAATTTCATTTCATTTTATCCTTCACAGTTTTTTTTTTTCTTTTGGAGAATTGTGTTTATCACTATTGACCAGGTCATCACAGTGAGGCTCAGGGTGAATGAATGAACTTCTAATACCATGTTTGGTAGTGGTGAGGTATGCTACATATTTCAAAGGTGTGTGGAATTGTATCCTTCAAGCACAAGTAGTCTTGTGAAACATATCCCTTCAATTAAAAGGTAGTATTTTAGTAAACTGATCTTTTCTTGGGAAAAGACCATTCCTCTGGCCCCAAGGTTAATGCTAGGCACTGAGTCAACCTGGTATACAAATCAGTGTCCTCAAGCTGAGAATCCAATGATTAGTGTCACTGTCATAGGAGACTAGTAATGATTTCCTTCCAAATAATTAGGCAGTTCAATGTCATGAGGTGGGACTGGTGGAACTGATGCAAAGTGTCTCTGGAGCTTGATGGACTGATCATGTGATATTTACTCCATGGAGTGTGAAAAGCATTGCATGAGGCACGCACTGAGTTCAGGCAATGCTGTCATTAGAACCACCACAGTCATTCATCACATGAGCTCTGAAAGCAATCCCTGGAAAACAAGGGTGATTTAGTCACAGCTGGCTCTATTGCACATCTGTAAACTTGTCAACACTTCTTAAAGACCTCTGTCATTAGTGTTTGAAAAACAACCTCTCCACTCAAACACAACTTTTGGTGAGTTTTAAAAGCAGCAAGCAGGTCTGAGCAACTGTGCACTCAGTTAAGTTCATATGCTACCTTATGCAAGGCCCCCAGTTCAAACCCCTGGAGGCCAACAAGCACTTATAGACTTATAGGTAGGTGTTTACACCTCTGTTCACTTTTATTACTCATTCCTTCTTACATCTATTTGTTAAAAATTTCTAGTCTCTTTATGGTGGTTTCCACTATGGATGATTTATGAGCCCACAGTAAGCCTTGTGAATTCTTGCCTTCTCATGTTTATAGGACAAGAAGGGTACTAAATAAATTAAGTCTAAATATCTGGGGGGGGGAGGAGGGTTATGTGTTTAAGGAGGAATGGGAGAAAACAAGAGGTAGTAATCAAAGCCAAGGCCTCTCACATGTAAGTCCTACCTGACTAAACCATTTCCCCAGCTGTTAACTATCTATCTGTGTCTTAACACAAATGGAGGAGAGTGGAAGAACAAAATCAAGAGTGAGAATGTCAGGAAGGTCCTGAAGAGAATCTCCCTTTAGGTGAGAGGCTTGCAGGGCAAGTCTGAAGGAACAGAATGAGCTCGGAGTACACATTTCAGTTCTCTTGAATGCAGGCTGTTTACAGATTATTTGGGTCTCCTTAGAAATTACAACGCACTCTGAAACAGTTTGAGATCATTGGTTATTGCAGTTAAAACCTGAAACTTCAGTCAAAATTTGAATGATTGACTCCATTATTGTCACTGGGACCTCATAAATACACTCACCCACAATTTACTTATTGTTTATTTCTATTAGTAATGTAATATTGATTTACAAAATCATAAGATAACAGGGGTATAATTCAGCACCAGAGTTCTGTATCCCCAGTCCCTCCATTGGAACCTCCAGTAGTTCTCCTGAGGTTGCAGATATGGGTTGGTTATTATTTCTACAACCATCTGTCTATATCTGTATAGATTTGCCTGTTTTTTGTTTTTTCATGGTCTTCTTTTTCCTTTCCAAGTCACACCTACACCTATTACTACATCCAAATGTCCCTCCCTCTTTCTTCCAGGTCCTGATGGAGATGGAGTTCAGAGCCCTCTGGTCATCTTCCCCTATCATCCAGGGACGGGGATGGTTCTCCCTAAGCTCTATCAGGCTTACACATGGTCCCAACACACCCCAGAAATCCTGTTGTTTGATTTTGATCTGATGTTTTTTTAGTGAGTGATTTCTCATAGATGTGAGGAGGTATCACATAGTTGTTTTGATTTTCATGTTTCTGCTAATCAATGGATGTGATAATTTTTTTCATGTTTTGTAGTTCTTTCAGTAGGTGTTTGATGTATTTAGAAGGTCCCTCATTGTGTGCATAGATATTAATAATTGTTAAATCTTCTTGATTGATTGATCCTCTAATCATTATGTAATGACCTAGCCTATCTTTTATTACTTTACTTAATTTGAAGTCTATTGTGTTAGAGAGGAGAATGGCTGTTCCTGACTTTTTTTGTGGTCCATTAGCCTGTATGATTATTTTTCATCCTTTCACTTTAAGTCTGTGTTTGTCTTGTTGGGTCAGGTGGGATTCTTGCAAGTAGCATATGGTTGGGTTGTGTTTTCTGATCCATCCCCCCACTTTGTGCCTTTTAATGGGCGGGTTTAAGCCATTGACATTTACTGATATTACGAATTTAATGTATTGTAGTGCAATTATTCAACAATTTTTTATTTGCTCTGATATACTGCAAGTACTATGGTGATATTCTTGTTTATCAGAGGTCTTTTAGAACCTCTTTCTGGGCAGGCTTAGTGATGGTTGCCTCCTTTAGCTGTTCCATATCTGAGAAGGTTTTGATCCCTCCCTTTAGTTTGAATGAAAGTCTAGCAAGATATATTATCCGTGGTTGAAACCCTTCTTCATTCAGGGCTCCATAGATATCTTGTGATTCTTTTCTGGTTTTCAGAGTTTGAGTGGAGAAAGTCAGCTGATAATCTTATGGGTTTTCCCTGTGTGTGTGACGTTTTGTTTCTCTCTTGCAGCCTTTAGGATTCTTTCTTTATCCTTACTTCTTTTCATTGTAACTATGATGTGTCTTGGTGTCTTCAGGTCTGGGTCGATTATGTTTGGGACTCTCTGGACCTCTTGAATCTTAATGTCCTTTCTGTTGTTTAGGTCTGCTAAGTTTTCTTCCATTATTTCCTCTAGACTATTTCCTCTTCCTCTCTTTCTTCCTCTGGCAGGCCAATTATACAAATGTTAGTTCTTTTGAGATCATCCCATATGTCTCTGTTGTTGTTTTCAGTGTCTCTTAATCTCCTTTGAGCTCTTTCACTTCTTTCTTAGTTTTCTCTAGCTCATCCTTTATCTGGCTAATTCTGTTTTCTGCTTCTTTAATCTGATTTCCGTTCCCTCAGCTTCTTTCTTCAGTTCAGTTATAGTATTAGCTTGTTCTGCTAATTGGTCATTTAACTCAGCTATTTCAGCTTTCAGTTCTCTGATTACCTAAAGGTAGCTAGTATTTTCCTCGAGGGTCTCATTGGTTGTTTCCCTAATTCTGCTAGCCCTTTCCTCCATAGTTGTCTGCATTTCTGGGATTATTCGGTTTACTATTGCTTGCATACTTTTCTTATTTATGGTTACTTCTGACTGATTTGGAGTTTCTTCTGCACTCCTGTCCTGATTCATTGTGGTAACAGCTTTATTTTCTTTTGATATAACCATTTTTTTTAATTGATGTGGTTTTTATTTTTCTGTTCTGTCATTCTTCAGTTGTTGTGTTTTGAGTACAAGCTATGCTGTACTAAAGACCTTCGTGAAAGTAGTCACCAACTACAGAAATTAAACTATAGCAACTGAAGCAAGGATTTATGCAGTTCAACAAATACCAGTTAACCAAACAACACCTGTAGTCCAAGAAAAAATAGCAATCAAAACCAAAAGAAAAAGAAAGTGTAAGAAAAAAAGGGAAAGCAAGAATAGACAATTATGCAAATCTACTGTCCACTATAAATTCTATTCTAGGAATATCAAGGGGAGGAAGAGAAGTAGAAAAGGCACACACACACACACACGCACGCACACACACACACACACACACAGAGAAAGAGTCCATTCTGAGTCAGATTTCTTACCCCAAATAATTCACAAATGAGTATCAGTGAATTCAGAAATCAAGAAAAGAAAGAAAAGAAAAAAGAAAAAAAAAAGGAGCAATGAAAAGAAAGAGTTTTTTGTTTTGTTTTGTTTTGTTTTTTGAATTAGCAACTAGGAGAGTGGGGAAGAAAAGGGAGAAATAAGTTCCTCTTGCAATGGATATGACACTCAGTCACCTATCAATGGAAAAAACAACAGTTAATTTTGGTCAACCTGAAGAAGGAGGAGAGAAAAGGGACACATGTATATCATAGTAGTAATAATAATAAAATAAAATAAGTAAAAAACCCTAACAGTCAGTCTGCTGCTTGGACCGCTTGGGATTTGCTGTAGGCAGCCTGGGGAAAACAAAACAAGCAAAAAAAAAAAAAAAAAAAATCCAGGGGAGTCGGGCTGTAGCGCAGCAGGTTAAGCACAGGTGGCGCAAAGCGCAACTCGAACCCTGGCTCCCCACCTGCAGGGGAGTCGCTTCACAGGTGGTGAAGCAGGTCTGCAGGTGCTGTCTTTCTCTCCTCCTCTCTGTCTTCCCCTCCTCTCTCCATTTCTCTGTGTCCTATCCAACAACGACAACAACAATAATAACTACAACAATAAAACAACAAGGGCAACAAAAGGGACTAAATAAAAAAAAAAAAAAAAAAAACTCCAGGTAGTTTTTCCCAAGCAGGGCTGAGGCTTTGATTGGTCAGGTATTTTGTCACTCAAATAGAGCTCCAGTCACCTAAAAAAAAAGAAGGAAACAAAAAGAAAAAGGCTTGTAGTGACACCCCTTCTGTGCCAGGAATCTTGGTAAAGAAAATAGCTCAGCAGGAAGCCTGCTAGGAGGGAGCTGTCCAACCCCTGGGCTATGGTTCTGGGGCTGGGGTAAGGGGGAGCTCAGAAATAAGCAAGCCAAAATGTTTCCTTTCTTTTTCCTTTTGCCAACCCAAGTGTGGGTTATAGGACTCTTTCTTGGTGTCACCCTGACCACCCCTTGTTCACCCTCCTGCTGATGGCCCACTATGCTACCCTATCCAGAGAGTCCCAGGTTGTAAGCTGCTTCCTTTTGGAGCTCAAGCCAGTTGTTGTTTCCAAGTTGCTGTCTTGGCTCTGCCTCACACTTTTTTTTTAGTATTTTTTAAAATATTTATTTATTCCCTTTTGTTGCCCTTGTTGTTTTATTGCTATAGTTATTACTGTTGTTGTTATTGATGTTGTCGCTGTTGGATAGGACAGAGAGGAATGGAAAGAGGAGGGGAAGACAGAGGGAGAGAGAAATATAGACACCTGCAGACCTGCTTCACCGCTTGTGAAGTGACTCCCCTGCAGGTGGGGATCTGGGGACTCGAACTGAGATCCACACGCTAGTCCTTGGGCTATGTGCCAGCTGTGCTACCGCCCAACTCCCCCTTTTTTTTTAAATTCACTGTCTGGTGTTTGCTCATACAAATACAATTTAAATGGCATCCAGAAATTTAGGCTCAGTTCAGTTATTTTTTTAACTTGCTGTTCTCTGTAAGAATTGTTTCTTTGTGGGAATTGTGTAGAACTGCAACCCTCTTATGCTATGATCTTATTAATCATTACTGAAAAAATTAAAACAACATTGTTTCTTTACATTTCCTGATATTCTATTGTTTCTTCAGGCAATAAAGCTTATCATCCTCATACTGAAAGTTCCTAAATTCACATTACTTAGCTCTGCTATCTTACTGTTCTGCCAATATTAAAATTTCTGGAGACATCCAAAAAGTTGAATTCTTTGTGATAACTGAAAATAATTTTATATTAAAGTTATGCTTTAGAAATTTATTAAAGATTCATGCCAGTACTGTACAATTGTGTCATCAACTTAAAAGATTTCATTGCAGTAATTACTCTCAATACAAGTATATTACCTTAGTTTAGGGGGTTTTTTTTACCTTAAAAAAGAAAGACAAGTGTACCAGTACTGGAGTAACAGTGAGCAAAACAGAAGATATTTATGTCTTCAGAAGTATAACACTAGTTGAAAAGACCCAATACATAAAGGCAAGCTAACATGTGACAAAATACAAAGTAATTATAATTGCTGTGAACAAAACTGAAACAGATAAAAAATAGTAATGGGGATGTTATTTCAGATCTGACATTAAGCAGAATGCCCTTTATGAAGGTGACATTTAGGTAGATGTTAAATATTTTAGCACATATATTAAATTCTCTTTGGGAAAGGTGTCTACAAGTAAATTATACTTGCCACTTTGAGAAACTACATAAAGGCAAAGTGCACTAGTTTATTTATACTTGAATAAATTTACAAATAAACTGAGCACCTGTTATTTTTCAGGCACTTTTTTGTAACAGAAAATTTGTGCTTTTTTTGTTCTAATTATAACTACCTTATTTTTTAAGTATAAACAAATCTCAGGGTTTGTTGGTGTATAACTTTACTGGTTGACATGCTTTTTTGTGTCCCATATCCAATATTTGTTCTCCCATTTCTGATTTATTTTGCTCAGCTTGACCCTCATTAGTTTCTGTCACAGCCAATGAGAAGATATTTCTCTGTCTTACAGTTGAGTACCCTTCTATTATGCATGTGTATCACTCAGCTGTTGTTGGGAGCTTGGGCTTGTTTATGCCTTATCTTGGTTGTCCATTGTCAATACTGTTGCAATGAACATAGTCATGCATATATCTTTTTAAATTGCTACTATATTGTTTTTCAGATTCCTAAGATCGTTAGTTAGATTGTTAAGACCTGGAAAGAATCTATTGTTCTATTAATTCAGTTGGTGAATGTATGAAAACCTATGACAAATTCCTATATTGTTATATTGTTCTGTGTTTTTTATCTTACTTTTTTATTAGTGATTTAGTGATGATTAATAAGACTGTAAGATAACAGGGGTATAATTCCATACAGTTCCCACCATCAGAGTTCTGTGACCCATCCCCTCCATTAGAAGCTTATGTTTTAATGTTTTTATATTTATTTATCCCTTTTGTTGCCCTTGTTGTTTTTTATTGTTGTTGTAGTTATTATTGTTGGTGTTATTGATGTCATCATTGTTGGGTAGTACAGAAAGAAAGACAGAGGGGGAGAGAAAGATAGACACCTGCAGACATGCTTCACTGCCTGTGAAGCGACTCCCCTGCCGGTGGGAAGCCCAGGCTTGAACAGGGATCCTTAAGCCACCCTTGTCCTTTGTGCCTCATGCGCTTAACCCGCTGTGCTACCTCCCAACTCCAGCTTCCCTGTGTTTTAGCCCTTTGAGATATGGACCAAAATTCTTTTTTAAAAAAACGTATCAGTGTTTTGATATTGGTTTATAAAATTATAAGTCAACAGAGATATTAAGTCCACACGGTTTCCATCACCAGAGCTCTGAATCCCAAGTCCCTCCACTGCAAAGCACCACAGTTCTCCCAAGGTTGCAGACATGGGTTAGCGGTCATCTCTACAACTCTCTGCCTACATGTGTACATAATTGCCCCTTATTCTTCCAGTCCTCTCTGCCCCTCCAAGCCACACATGACCCTATTACTACATGCAAATATTTCTCTTTTTCATCTCTCTCTTTCTCTCTCTGGGACCTGATAGTGCTGGAGGTCAGAGCCCTCTTCTCCTCTTCCTCCTATCACTTCTCCCCAACTGGGAGTATGGATCAAAGTTGTCTTGGGGATATAGAAGATAGGAGTCCTGGCTTCTGTTAATTGCTTCTCTGCTGAAATTGGGCATTGATAGCTTGATCCATACTGTAAGTCTGTTTTTGTCTTTCCCTAGTGGGGTTGGGCTCTGGGAAGGTGAGGTTCTAAGACACATTGGTGAGGTCATCTTCACAGAGAATTCAGAGTGGAATCATGGTTGCATGGTTGCAACTTGGTGTGTGAAAGGTAGCAGGACATAAAGTGAGACAAAATGATTAGTGAACGGAATCAAAAAGTAGGAATAGGGCTGATGAAACTGGGGCTCTTGGGGTAGAAGAAAGCTTGGAAATCTATTTAGTCATGTTTCTAGGAGCCCATGATTATGGTAGTTTTTGCTTGAGTTTGATAGATGGCATGAAGTTGGATAAAAATACTGTCTGAGAAAATGGTGTCAGAGAAGAGAAAAGGACTAGAGAGTTGGATTAGGGCAGAGTAGCTCCCATTCTTGAAAAAAATTTTGTGGATAGAATTAATTATTTACCTCCATCCACCTGCTCCAGGGCCGATATATATATTTGTATTTATGTTTATCACCAGAGCTTATGTAGCCCACAAGCCCCTACTGATCTGAGCTCGAAGCTCATGGTCACAGGTGGGAACAGTGCAGTGTACATTCATTTCAGGACCAATCTACCTTGAGTGGCAGGGGCGATACCTCAACCTCTCTTCAGAGACTGGGGTAGTCCCTACCCTAGCTGCTCTATGGTGAGAGCAAGGTCCTGAGAGGGCCGACAAGAGGCCTTGTGATGACGCTCCTGATAGGAGTGCCCAGTGGTGGTGCAGAGAGGGATCCATTAGAGATCTAGGCCCATCATATTTGTGTGGGAATCCAAGGATTCCCTGACTAGGGCCCCAGCTGATGAGGTGGTGTGATACTGACCAAAAGGGCCATTATTAAGGGACTGTCTCTTGCCCTTATCCTCCTTTTGTAATCCTCTCTTTGTCTGATGACCTTTGACTGTTCTCCCAGTTGTTTTAGCATTAAGTGTCATTTGTTGAACCCAACCAGAATTAGTTTTTTAGGCTGTGTCTTTGGGCCTTTCTGTTATATGGCTAAGCTCATTTGTCCTGAGCCTAATAGATTAGAGAATTCACGGTGCTTTCTTGAGGCACTACAACTAGGGATCCAGGTTTGTTAGGTCTAAGTCTGCTCATCAAGGAGTACTGGATACTATCCTTCTGAGTTATATGACTGCCCCTAGCTTACGGCTACATGGACACCTGCACCCAGTACCCTATACTCTACCCCATGCCTAGTATCTGTGACTCTGTTAGATGGTGTGCCGTCTAACGTGGATGTAGGCAGACCCTTGTGTTAGGAAAGATCTCAGCAGGTCTGAAGAGTAGCGAGGTTGACATCTCAACCTCCGTCTCTCTGGTTGTCGTCCACCGTCAGTATATTCAGTAGCAGCATAATGTAGGTCGGCAGCACTCGTAGCGATTTGGTTGAGGTCACCGTAGGTGCTATGTTGGTAAGGAATCAGAATAAATATTGAGAACTTGGGCATAGTCCTAGAGGCTTCAGGACTACGAGAAATGAGGACCCCAAAGAGGATGCAAAGGGCTTTTTGTAGTCTTAGAAAGAGCTTAGAATAGCAATAATCAATTGTTATTAAAATCAGATTAGTTGTGGGGGGTATGCTAATATAGTGTTAGCATCTATAGTAATATACTAGATCTTACATTGCTTTGTGGTTTTTAAATGCTGACAGGGAGAAATTGAACCAAAATTCTTTATGGGGTGCAGTAGGTGAAAGGTCTGACTTCTGTAATTGTTTCTCCACTGGACATGGATGCTTTCAGGTGGATCCATACCCCCAGCTTGTTTTTATCTTCCCTAGTTGGGTAGGGCTCTTGAGAGGTGAGGTCCCAGGACACATCTGCCCAGGGAGGTGAGGATGGTGTCTCTCTCTTTCTCCCTAAGTATGTCTCTAGTACACAATATAAATGAATTCCAAGTCATGCTAAATGAAAGAAGCCAATGCCCCAGATTTTATGATTTTATTAAATTTATAGGAAATACCCAGAAAAGGGATATGCTTAGGGGTTAGTGATACTCTGGAGAAACAGGAGTGGAGATGATCACAAGAGGTCTAACTATGACCCTTAACTACCACAACTAGCAATAACACTGATACCTCTTTTTTTTTTTCCTTCTTAAACATACACTGTTTATTATACATTCTGTAGAGTCTTACTATGCCATCAGCCTGATGTCCAGGGAAGTGCTTCACCTGGTATAACTCATGGCTTGGCTGTTTGAGGCTTCTGATCTGATCACCAGGGTTGCATGTGCCAGAGTTGAGCTCTGCCTGCTCTGTCCATCTCTTCCTATCACAGGTGAAAGTTTATATCTCATATAAAGTAAAGAAATTTTAAAAATGCCACCCTGTGACCCATACTGTGATGGGCAGGAAGGGAACACAGGTAAGCCAAAAGGACACTTGAGCTGCCTTGCACTATGGAATTGTTTGTTTTTCTGGTGGAAGACAAACATATACACGTGCAGTCATGGGCCATCATATATGTGGAAACAGAGTTTGCCAGATTTTTATAAAAAGTCAGTGAGGTGAGTCGGGGGGGGGGGTAGCTCAACAGGTTAAATGTACGTGGCGCAAAGCTCAAGGACTGGATTAAGGATACCAGATCAAGCCCCCGGCTCCCCATCTGCAGGGGGTTCGCTTCATGGGTGGTGAAGCAGGTCTGCAGGTGTCTGTCTTTCTCTTCCCCTCTCTGTCTTCCCCTCCTTTCTCCATTTCTCTCTGTCCTATCCAACAACGACAACATCAATAACAACAACAATGAAACAACAAGGGCAACAAAAGGGAAAAAAATAAATAAAATATTTTAAAAAAACCAAAAGGACAATGAAAGGTCACATCGCCTATACTCAGTGGAATGCACATTCCTCTCCCATTCAAAGTGAAGCTCACAGACCAGCATCATCAGTGTTCTTTACGCAGAATCTTGATATTCTGCATATCCACTATCAAGGCCTACACCTATCAAGACACTCCGACAATGTGTATGAATTTTACATTTCCAGTGAACTGTTAGAAATGGCATTTAAGGGAGTCAGGCTGTAGTGCAGCGGGTTAAGCGCAGGTGGCGCAAAGCACAAGGACTGGCATAAGGATCCCGGTTCGAACCCCGGCTCCCCACCTGCAGGGGAGTCGCTTCACAGGCGGTGAAGCTGGTCCGCAGGTGTCTATCTTTCTCTCCTCTTCTCTGTCTTCCCCTCTTCTCTCCATTTCTCCCTGTCCTATCCAACAACGACAACAACAATAATAACTACAACAATAAAACAACAAGGGCAACAAAAGGGAATAAATAAATATTTTTTAAAAAAGAAAGAAATGGCATTTAAATTAGAATGTAAGGATAAGATTTATCCAAGTTAACCTAAGAAGGGAGAGGATGAAGAAGGACCCAGGTCTCAGCACAGAGTTGTAGACAGGGAAGAGAAATCAATACAAGGCTGAAATTAAGTCATTGTAAGCAGGTCAGTAGGACTGCAGCCCATAACCGAGAAATGAGGTGAGAAGAGATACAGATACAAATTAAGTAAATCTCAGGTTTTATTATGTGGAGAAATTTAGGATTTTTTCCTCAAAGCAATGAGATGTCACTGTAGAAGTAAGACAACTTTTCTGGGAAGGTGCCTCCTTTACTATGCATGGGACCTGGGTTCTAAACCAGCCCCATCACAATGAAGGAAGCTTCTGTGTGGTGGAGTCTTTCATTCTCTTTCTATCCAGAAAAGTTACCCTGAATTTGTGAAGATAGAAGTAATAAAAACCAAGTAATTAAAAAAAAAAAGTCAGATGCTCTGGTCTTAATGAAAATGAAAGGAGGTGGAGACATTAAAGTCATTCATAGTCACTAGGAATAGAGGACCAAGTAGGAGTGAACCCTAGAAACTAGGTCAAATTGTAGAACATTTTTTTAAAGAGCCTAAACTTAATCTAGCCAGTAGATGGGCCCCCATGCTTTACAAAGTCCCCGTAAGAGCTATAACTTCCATTTGTATTTATTGACTACCATAAAGTTTTGAGTCTTTATACTCATCTCACCCAACTCCTTCAACAACCTTCTGAGGAAGATATTTCTTAATACAGACTATACTTTCTTTACTACTCCTTTAAGAGCAGAAACAATGAGCTCTCTTAAGATAAGAACTGTGTCTTAGCGTTCTATGACTTCCTAGCACATTCTTTAGTGGTTGCTCCTTTCTAAGTGAATACAGATCCATAATGAGGTCACACAGGCTTCTATGCTAAATATGATTATATATGGGCTCTAAGTCAGATTGATAGAGTAAACAGTTAGTTATATATACCTTCCTCTTGTTTGGGAGCTACTCTCTGCATTAATCCAGCTTTCTAGCCCTATTCTTAACTCTGACGCCATCTTCTCAGACAATATTTTTAGCCCACCGGTATGTTAGCTATAGGGCTCAGGCAAAATGACCAAAATCATGGGCCTCTTAGAATATACCTAAAATAGATTTCCTAGTTTCTTCCCCCACTAAGACCCCTACTTTCATCTGCTCTAGTCCTAGTTTGGGGTTCCTGTTTATTAAAATTTGTCCTGCTTCATATCTTACTACCTTTCAGCCACAAAGCTGCAGATACTACTATAACACCATGCTGACTTCCCTGAGCTGATGACCTCACCAATGTGTCCCCAAGTCTCACCTCTCCAGAGCCCTATTCCACTAGGGAAAGATAGAAACAGCCTAGGAGTGTGGATTGACCTTCTTATGCCCATGTCCAGTGGAGAAACAATTACAGAAGTCAGACCTTCAACTTCTACACCCCATAAAGATCCTGAGATAAAGAATAGGAAAACATCCATTGGAGGAGATGGAACACAGACCTCTGGTGGCAGGGACTGTATGGGCTTATACCCTGTTATCTTACAATCTTGTTAATCATTATTAAATCATTAATAATTTTAAATGAAGCTATTTATTCGAGTTCATAAAATCATCAGGTTAAGTATACCAGGGTTTGAAACAGGGTCATTTAATTCCAACTTCTCAATAACTCACTGTGACTTTATTTGAGTGGGTTTTTGGGTACATCTTAATTGAAATGAATTGGTATTCACCCTAGCCAAGATTAAAGCATTCATCAAGCATCCAGACCAGCCTCAGTTGTGGGAGGCCTGGCCACTAAGGCATGATAATGATTGCCATGTTTAGCCAGGCAGCTGGAAGCTAAGACCTAAGCGAGAGTCCCAGTATGTTCTACCCCTTTCAGTCTTGCGTTGATGGATGACTCCTGCAGCGAAGCAGCGGATGTACTGAGATACTGGGACCGCTGACTTCATCTGTCAACTGTCCAGCCCTGATGGGTAGCTTTGCTCCTCTGTTATTCTTTGTGCATTTATTACTACTAAGCAGTAATTTTATCTCAACATCACAACTTAGGAACTAAGTCTAGAAAATAGAAGCTTCAGCTTAATTACTATATTCTTTCTTGGGCACAGTGATGATAAAGGCAGAGTGACAGACATTAAAGGTACAAGAGGCCAAAATGTATCAATTTTGACAAAGAAAATTGAGACCAGAGCAATTTCTTGAGAGGTTTATGGCTGCAAGCTTGTCTTCTGAAGGCTCAGATTATCACTTGCTTTGAAAAATGTTCATTTCTTATTTATTTCTTTCCTTCTCTCTCTCTCTCACACACACACACACACACACACACACACACACACATACATACACACACTTCTTTCTTTCTTCCTTTTTATTGATAGCAGGGTTATTGCTTGGGCTTGTTGCTGGCATTAGGTATCCACCATTCCTGGTGGCCATTTTTTCCCAAAATTTTAAAATTAGATATGACAGAGAGAAATTGAGAGGATGGAGAGATAGAGAAAAGGAGAGAAAGATAGACACTTGAAGACCTGCTTCACGACTAGTAAAGCATCCCCTCTGTAGGTGGGAACCTAGGTTCTTAACTTGGTAATGTGTGCAATTAACTGAGTGCACCCCTTCTAAGACCCACCAAAATTTTAGATCTTTCTTTGAAAGGGATTCTAAGCTCTTGGGACTAAGATAAGGGAAATTGGATTTGTATCTATGGACTATCTTTTGCTAATTGATTTCAGTATCATAGTTTAACAAAGATGACAGATTATAGTTGAATAAGTCAAATTCTTGTTCCTAACTGCAGAGTGTATCACACAACGCAAAATACATCAAGTGAATTCAGTTCAATTTTACACCACAGAAAACCTAAAATAACAGAAGTTTAAGCAAAAGAGTCTTTACACACACACACACACACACACACACACACACACACACACACGTTTATAGATAACAATCTGGAATCATTGCAAAACCCTGGAAAAGCTCCCTCTTCCCCATCAACCACACCTCTACCATAATTCATAATCTGGAGACAAGTAGAGTCCATTTCAAGATGGTGACTTGGGAACAACAGCTGGCATGAGCTCCAATGAAAAGCATCTTACAACCTGGGATTCTCTGGAGAGGGTAGGATAACTGGCATCTCTGTGAAACGTGAATAAGGGGTGGTCAGGGTGATACTAAAAAAGAATCCTGAACCCCGGCTCCCCACCTGCAGGGGAGTCGCTTCACAGGCGGTGAAGCAGGTCTGCGGGTGTCTGTCTTTCTCTCCCCCTCTCTGTCTTCCCCTCCTCTCTCCGTTTCTCTCTGTCCTATCCAACAACGACAACAATAATAATAACTACAACAATAAAACAGCAAGGGCAACAAAAGGGAATCAATAAATAAAGTAAATTAAAAAACAAAAAAGAATCCTATAACCCACTCTTGGGCTGGCAAACCAGGGCCAAATGGACAAAGAAAGGAAAATCTCGGCTTCATTGTTTGTTAACTCAGGCTTCTCCCCCACCCCAGAACCAGTCTCAGGGCCTGCCAGCTGCTCCCAGCAGGCTTCCTACAGAGATATTTTCTTCACCAAGATTCCTGGCTCAGCACGGGTTTCCAGGTCTTTTCCTTTTTCTTTTCCTTCTCTTTTTTTCTTTGAGTGACAAAATATCAGAGCCTCAGCCCTGCCTGGGAAAGACTACCTGGAGTTGATATCTGTTTCTTATAATTGGCTGTCTTTGCTCAGGCTGTGTGCAGTGAACTGGAGTGGTCCAAGCTGCAGACTGACTGTTAGGGTTTTTTACTCTATTCAATTTTATTATTACTATTAGATATGCATGTCCCTTTTCCCTCCTCTTCAGGTTGACTAACATTTCAATATATATATATTTTTTCCTCCTCCAGGGTTATTGCTGGGCTCGGTGCCTGCACCATGAATCCACTGCTCCTGGAGGCCATTTTTCCCCCCTTTTGTTGCCCTTGTTGTAGCTTCGTTGTGGCTATTATTATTGCCCTTGTTGACGCAATTCGTTGTTGGATAGGACAGAGAGAAATGGAGAGAGGAGGGGAAGACAGAGAAGGGGAGAGAAAGATAGACACCTGCAGACCTGCTTCACCGCCCGTGAAGCAACTCCCCTGCAGGTGGGGAGCCGGGGGCTCGAACCGGGATCCTTACGCCGGTCCCTGCGCTTTGCGCCACATGCGCTTAACCCACTGCGCCACCGCCTGACCCCACATTTCAGTATTTTTAAATGCCTATAAGATACGGTCTTATGCCAGATAGCTAATGCATTCGTATACTCCACCCCAACTCTCAAAGTTCCTTCACACTGTCTGACAACCATTCTCTCCTTATCACTTCCCATTCACCCCCAAACTGAGTTATTTTCTGTTCTAGATTAGTTTGCATTCTCTAGGTACCTAGTTTATTTACTTTTTTTTCCTTTATTGGGGGATTAATGTTTTACAGTTGTCTGTAAATACAATAGTTTGTACATGTATAACATTTCTCAGTTTTCCACATAACAATACAACCTTCACTAGGTCCTCTGTCATCCTTTTCCAGAGTGTGTAATCTTCCCCCCACCTCCTCAGCATTCTCTAGTTTGTTTAGGTGTCAATTCATATATTGTGTCATTAATTTGTTTTTTTTTTTACTTTTTTCACCCAGCATACTTATTTTGAGTTTCACCTGTATTGTATCATTATCATAGTTGTGACATTAGTCTACTAATTAAGTTTTTTGCCTATGCTATCATTCTACACACTGATGTTCATGAAGTATATTGGCCTGCAAGGATTTTTTGTTTATTTGTATCATCTTTCTCTAATTTGATATCAAAATAATACTGGCATTATGGGGTGAATTGCAATAGCTCTTTACAGTTTTATGAGTTGGTATAGACCTGATAATGCTTTTCTTTCTTGATTATATGATGCAAATCACTTTATTAAAACTATGTTTACTATTGAGATTTGTGTGAAGCTGTGTTGTTATTTTTACTTGTTAATGAAAATTAAATGTTATTAAAATTGATAAGGATGTAAAATTTCCTTAGTAGTATATAACTGTTAAGTCAACATTTTATTTTGTGACAACAGTTTTATGTAGAGTTTTAAGATTTAATAGATTTCTGAGAAGTAACATAGAATTTTGTTTACTTTTCTGTGGCCTCACTGCTCTGGTATAACTTTTTCAGACAGAGGTTAAGAGAAAAGAAGAGAGAGAGAGAGAGAGACTGTAGACTGTAACACCAAGTTGCCCATGTAAGCTTTGGTGAATACCAGACTCAAAGGTTGATCATGCTATGACAGTTCAGATATACTATTCAGATGAGCTGTTTTCTAGCCAGAATTACTATACTCTTAATGAAATTTCTCACAAGGATAAGCATTTAAATTTGATATTGGTTTGATAGAATGAAGATACAGTGTATTTCCTGCCTGGAAGTCTGGGTTTTTGAAGTGATCTCTACTGACATCTTTGAGGCCTGGGTAGGTTTATTGATGCAAGTGGGTATTTCTGATCTTTTCTCTAATGTACCGTAGGGGAGGAACTAGGCAGCCTGAGAAAGAGTAGCTTAGGTTTTGTTTTCTGAATGTATTCTATCTTGCTAGGTTGCCTCCTTCCTTATCCTTTGAAAGGAATGTGCAGAGTCTGGTTGGCACATTGTGGTTGGCCTATTTCCACTGGTGTTGAACAATGGCATCTTCCTTGGATACAAGCAGAAGAAAGCAAGGAAACTCTCATTTTCCATGGGTCTCGAGGTCCCTTGTTGTTTTCACGTGTCTTTATTTCTCAGAGTGGTCATGTGTTTAGTTTATAAATATAAATGGTGTCTGTGGTTTGGGGTGTTCCAGAAGAGGAGGAACAGAGAAAAGTACTTGTACTTCATATTTCTCTAAACACAGGTATCTGATCATATGGGCTGTGTTTGTTTCTTTTATTATTGATGGAGCTTAATGACTAACCTGCTGGCGAACTAAAAACATTGCCCAGGAAGATAATGTCAGAGCTGAGACTAGTACTAGAACCTGGAGCAGGGCAGAGGGTAGCTCCCAGACTTGAAGAAAACATATAAACACAACTAATGATTTACCAAGTTGATCTTAGTTGCTTGATTCTTTTTTTTCTTCTTCTTTTCTTTATTTACTTTTTTGCCTCCAGGGTTACTGCTGGGGCTTAGTGCCTGCACCATGAATCCACCGCTCCTGGAGCCATTTTTCCCCCTTCTTGTTGCCCTTGTTGCTGTAGCCTTGTTGTGTTGTTGATGTTGTTCGTTGTTGGAGAGGACAGAGAAAAATGGAGAGAGATGGGGAAGACAGAGAGGGGGAGAGAAAGACAGACACCTGCAGACTTGCTTCACCGCCTGTGAAGCAACACCCCTGCAGGTGGGGAGCCGGGCTCCAACTGGGATTCTTACACAGGTCCTTGGGTTTTGCTCCAAGTCCACTTAACCCTCTGCTCTACTGTCCGACCCCTGCTGGATTATTTTTGTAGCTTCCCGGGCTTAACTTGTTTAGACTAAATTTTTAAGTGAGAGAGAGGGAGAGAGAAAGAGAGAGAGAGAAAGACTAGAACACCAAAGCTTTCCTCAGTGCTGTAGTGTTCTCATGTTGTATGCTTACAAGTAGCTTAAAAGTGGATCATACATATGACAAAGTGGGCACCCTCCCAGCTGAGCTACCTTACAGATTCCCTGGTTATATTTCAAAATAAAGTTTTACTTTCCTTATGGATCTTGGTTATACAAGTTTTCTCAGTATTCTTGAGTGATATTTGGTGGTTTCTGTATTTCAAGGACTTAATTTTAATCACTTTCTAGATTAGAATTTTGGAAACTAAAAAGGGTATTTCAAGTACTTCCACAACAATAAAAGTCAGTTTACAAATTATAAATTCTTAATCCAACATAGAACTGAATTAAAAATAAAATAATCACCTTCAAATCTAGGCTAAAACATGTGTCTCTGAACCATGAAAACATGCATCAATTTAAAGTGGAATAATGGAGAAAAATAGACCATATAATTACTGATCAAAGAAATCTGTTATGGACATATTAAATTTCCAGGTTTCATGTCAAATTATATCCAAAGTGTTAAAAACAGGCTATCATATAATGAAAAATGAATGTTTCAGCAATAACAAAATAATAATTTTAAAATTTTAAGGAGTTAAACTGAGACATTGAAAATACGTGACCTGACAGTGATAGCAGGAAAAGAGAAAATTGAGAATTCTCAGTCAGAACTGGAGAAATCAACACTTCTATTTCTGTAATTGACAACAATTTCTTAAGGTATAAAAGACCTGGAGCAAACAAGCAACACCTTGATTTAATGACTATTTTTATACAACAACACTTCAGGAGAATATTATGGACATTCATTTCAACTTCACATGGAAGTTAAACTGAGAAAAGCAGTGTTGGGAGGCATAAAGCAAACTTAAAAATTCAAGAGTTTAAAGTTCTATAGTATAAGAATCTAAAACAAAAAGACATCCAGTAAATCTAATACTTGGAGATTTAAAAACATCTCTATGTAACCCTACATGTCAAGAAGAAGTAAAAGTAAACTAGAAAATATTCTGAATTGAATCAAAGGTTACAAGAATTTATCAAAATGTATGAATGATAGTTAACTCTTTTTAGAGGAAGATTTTTAAGTGTTAGTATTAGAAAAGGTTAAATATCTCAAATTAATAACAAAACCCCACACAAATTGAGAAAATAGGGAAGTTAGAGTTAAATCTAAATAAGTAGAATGAAGGAAATAACGAATGCAGTAAATATCAGTATGACAAAGGATTAATACTGAAAGAATAAGACATAATTATTTGTATTCATGTATATGCTTTAACCACTCATCTATGGACAGATAATTAAGCTATTCCCATAGCTTTCCTACTCCTTATCTCTTCTTCAAATCTGAATGATAACCTAGTAAGTTAAAGAGCATTCTTAGTTGAAAGTTCTGTCCAGGGAGTCGGGTGGTAGCGCAGCGGGTTAAGCGCAGGTGGCACAAAGTGCAAGGACTGGTGTAAAGGATTCAGGTTCAAGCCCCTGGCTCCTCGTCTGCAGGGGAGTCACTTCACAGGTGGTGAAGCAGGTCTGCAGGTGTCTGTCTTTCTCTCCTCCTCTCTGTCTTATCCAAAAACATCAATAACAACAATTAAAAAACAGTTCTATTCATCCAGCAATTTATTCTTGCATACCATTCTGATTTCTAAAGTATTTGATATGAAAATTGGCAATTGTATGAAGATATATTGGTGAATCCCTGACTTCTGGATAGACCCCTGAATTGTAATGTTTGTCATTTCTCCACTGACCTATTTTTCTTAATTACTAACGGCTTTGTATTCTACCAGATGTGCCAGAAATCCTTTGCTGTACCTGCCGCTCTGTTTCCAGCCTCCAAGGTGTTTGGTCAATATCAGGGTCAGCACAGATAACAGGACAAGAGACCTTCACAGAGACCTTATCTGATACCCCCTGAATTATGCCTACATCCTTGGGGTAAGGTCAGGATTTGCAGAATAAACATAGAGTCTGATAGAATCACTGGAACTGGAGGTAACAAGTCTGACATAGAGGGGTCTACATACTAGGAGAAAGATCATTCAGTTGTGCATGCCCTCAAGATGTATATGTATACCTTTTTGATGCTTCTGCTCATGTGCACACTTAAGATGTTTATACTTGGCATAGCCTCATGCGCACACTCTTTGGCAGCTCGATCCACACCCCCAGCCTGTTTATGTCTTTCCTAGTGGGCCAGAGCTCTGGAGAGATGAGGTTCCTGGACACACAGGTAAGGTCGTCTTCCCAGACAAGTCAGGTTGGAATCATGGTAGCGTCTGTAACTTGGTGTCTGGAAGGTGGCAGGACATAAAGTGAGACAAAATGGTAAATGAACAGGAACAAAAAAGTAGGAACAGAGTGGATGAGTTTAGGAATCTTAAGGTAGAAGAAAGTTAAGAAATCCATTTTAGGCATGTTCCTGGAAGCACACAGCTTTGGTAGTTTTGCTTACAGAAGTCAGAACTCCTGCCTTCTGCACTTCAAAAACAATCTTGATTCATACTCTCAGTGGAGGAGAAGTGTTAGTAGAAAGAGGATAAGAAGGTTCTGAACCCCAGCTCCATCAGTACCCAGAGAGAGAGAATGGAAAGGAGAAGGACATTTGGATGTAGTAATGGTGTTATGTGTGGCTTGAAGGGGAAGAGAGGATGGACCTGGAAGAAAAAGGGGGTGATTATGTACAAGTGTAGACAAATAGTAGTAGAGATGATGGTTGGCCCATGTCTATAAACTTGGGGGAACTGCAGTGGCTTGCAGTGGGGAGACTGGGGGATCAGAACTCTGGTAGTGGGAACAGTGTAGAATTATACCCCTGTTGACATGCAATGTTGTAAATCAATATTAAATCACTAATAAAAATTAAAATCAATAAACCTGTGTCTGGAACATTTATTATTATGCAAATCTCCCTTAGATTTTTATAAAATCATAATTGTAGACCTATTCAACTATTGTAGAGATAACCAAATCAGGTAGATTGTACTTTTATTTTCAGTTACATTCTGCATTCTGGGGTTAACCAAGTAGGTCAATAACATTTCTGGTAAAATGAGGACTTTGAATATGTATTTTTATAAGGGAGCCAGCAGCTTAGAAAAAGACTAAGGTAAAAGATACTAAGGTATCTTCTTTTTGTCCATTTTATCTTGTCCTTCTTTCTCAAGTTCTCTCGTGATGCAAAGCACAAGGACCAGCATAAAGATCCCGGTTCGAGCCCCTGCTCCCCACCTGCAGAAGAGTCACTTCACAGGCGGTGAAGCAGGTCTGCAGGTGTCTGTCTTTCTCTCCCCCTCTCTGTCTTCCCCTCCTCTCGCCATTTCTCTCTATCCTATCTTAACAACAGTGACATCCATAACAACAACAATAATAACTACAACAACAATAAAAAACAAGGGCAAGGGGAGTCGGGCTGTAGCGCAGCGGGTTAAGCGCAGATGGCGCAAAGCACAAGGACCAGCATAAGGATCCCGGTTCGAACCCTGGCTCCCCACCTGCAGGGGAGTCGCTTCACAGGCGGTGAAGCAGGTCTGCAGGTGTCTATCTTTCTCTCCTCCTCTCTGTCTTCCCCTCCTCTCTCCATTTCTCTCTGTCCTATCCAACAACGACAACAACAATAATAACTACAACAATAAAACAACAAGGGCAACAAAAGGAAATAAATAAATAAAATAAATATTTTAAAAAGGGCAATAAAATTGAAAATAAATAAATACAAAAAATAATAAATCTTTGCCTATTTATTTGTGAGGAACAGAAAGTCAAAACAGCACTTTGGTACATGGGGTGTCATCTTCTCCAGCAACTGCCAGACCTCCTTTTCACATATTTTATGAAAGATGAGAGAGAGAGAGAGAACTGCAACATCCATACAATCTGTCTTTTCTTTTCCTGGTGGTATCTATTAACCATGCTCTGGAATCTTTTTGAGGTATAGACGACATATTCCTTGAGAAGAAACTGTATTTTCTTATTGATGTAACAATGTGGAGACTGAGCTACCATTGTGCTCTGAGGAAATGAAGGGTGGTTACATTGGTTACTTAGAGGAATTGTTATCTTTAGCTGCCAAAGGCTCAAACATAACTAAGCTTGACACAATGACTTTCTTTCATGGCATACATTATTTCAGTAATTAACTATCTGAAATAGGTCCTTTTTGCATTGCTATTTACAGTGCATCAGGTATTGACAAAGGACCTATTATACTGTAAAATTCTCCAATTACCATTTCACTTATATGGGTTAATGCTGCAGTTGTTTGCTCCTACAATGACTTGCAACATTATTTTCATCACATGTTCTCCAGAAGAAAATTTAATCACTGTGATGTCAACATAATGCAAAGGTTACTGGCATCACATTTACATGTAACAATAGGTTATTATTACTTCTAGACAGAGTCCATCTAAGAACTGGATGCTAACCTTGGTTCTGCTTTCTACATTGTCTCCTGGAATTAACTTTCCTATCTCAGTATCTCTAGAGAAATGCCTGAGTCAATGTGTAAATACTGATGGTGTATAGGAAAATGTAAAAGTAACTTCAAAAGGATAAAGAATAGGAAAGCCATCAGGGGAGGGGATGGGATAGGGAGATCTGGTGGTGGGAATTATGTGGAGTTGTACCCCTCTTATCCTATGGTTTTGTTAATGTCTCCTTTTTAAATAAATAATTAAAAAGTAAAGAAATAAAATCTTTAAAAAGAAGAAAAAGTAACTTCAGCTTTAGTGCAGAAGCAGTCAGACACTGTTCATAGGAAGAACACCTCACAGACTGACATCGATTATTAAGCATTTCTATGGCATATACAGAAAAACAACTTATCACCATGCAGACTCCTTGAGAAGAACTGTTGATCAATGCAACATCTACCATTCATTTTTTTTGACAACCAGCTAGGTATTGGAAAGCACATTAGATGCATATTAATATCTGAACTGAAAAATAGAGTTATCCCTGTAGGCTCATGATAGACAAATAAGAGTGAGGAAATAGTATAATCTAATAACATAAATTAAGAACTATTTAATAAACCTCTACCTACACCTGGTACTAGGCATAACACTGTGCATACAACATCTCTTTTGATGTCACAGAACCTATAAGTGTTAGTATTTTACCAAAAATAGAGTGTTTTTAAAAGTAAGCAAATAATGATGTAATCTGAATTTAGATGTGTTTGCTTAAAAGATTATCTTCTTGGTGTATTGCACCAAAGTAGAAAACTCTGAGGTTGGGTGCAGTATTTGGGTTTAGAAACATGATGGTTGGAGGAGGACCATTGAATTGTTATGTGGAAAACAGAGACATGTACAAACTATTGTATTTTACTGTCTTCTGGAAACCATTAATCCCCCTCCCTGCAGTAAAGGGAAAAAAAATATCTGCAAGGCAAGCAGAATAGCTCATCTGGCTGGGATAGTGTCCATTTCTTTCTGTGCTATCCAACAACAATGACATCAATGACAAGAATAATAATAACCACAACAAAAGATTAAAAAATCAAGGGCACCAAAATGAAAAAAATGAAAGAGCAGTGGGTTTGTGGTGCAGGCACCAAGCCCCAACAATAACCCTGGAGGCAAAAAAAAAAAAAAAAAACTGTCACTATCATACTCAGTTTAATGGTGGGAGAAAGATTTTAACCTCTAATATTTCTAAATTCAAATTTAATGATAGAAAGTCACATTACATTGTCTTAGATCAACTCCAGTGACAAAAAAAAAAAAAAAAAGAAACAGCAAATGAGCTTAAGATTTGAAAGCTGCAACACCAAAGGTAAACTGATCTTTTGTGATTACTTGCGAGTGTTAGTCCATGAACTTTGAACTTCTACAAATTAAAGATTGCAAGGATGAGAATAAGGAAAATGGAATTGAGATTTATGATTGACTAGTTTGATGCAAAGGAGAAGATGTCAAGACATTGTGCGAGGTGGTCAAGGGAAGGTAGCTTTGTTATCAACACAGCATCACCACCATTCTAGGCCAACTTTCTCAGACAGAAGGAGAGGGAAAGAGAGAGAGAAAGACAATATGATATCACAGCACCAAAGCTTTCTCCAGTAGGAATTAATTACCACTGTAGATAATTTTTAAAACTTAAGCAGGTCCTTTAACATAGCTAAGTAGTCACAGGTTGAAAGATATGGAGCCATTAAGATCAACAGATTTTCTTTGACACAGCACTGAGCAACTTGGGACATCATACATAAGCAATACCACTTAGTGGTTTCCCTGTTCCAGTTTATTTCTCTTTAGAAATAGAGGAGAGAGAAAGAAACAGAGAGAGGAAGAAGATGAAACCACATCATTGCACCACTCCACCATCCATTAACACACTGGGACTTGAACTCAGAGCCTTCAGCATGGTAAGGCATGGACACAGCAGTGTCAGCTATCCCCTGGTCCTTTTTGTTTTTTTTTTATGAGAGCACTGTTCAACTCTGGCTGATGGTGGTACAGGGGATTGAACCTGGGACTTTGGAGCCTCAGGCATGAGAAGTCTCTTCTCATAACCATTATGCTATCTACCCCCACTCTTCTGGTCTCTATCAATAGTTTCTAAGCTACAATGATGGCAGCTACAATATGGTTAATTCAAATGTGCAGCCAGTAATGGCAAAACATAGAAGGTATTTATAAGCCAGAGGAAGTGTTTTTTACTGTCATATTAAGCTAAAATGTGAAACGAAGTGTTACACATAAAATATGGTTGCAAGCATGTAAATAAGTCTAAAAAGCATGGCAGGTCTATTTCTAGCCTTGTGAGGGGTCTCCAGACTGCTCCCCACAGAGGCTGGACCAATTTACATTCCTACCAGCAGTGTAGGAGGGTTCCTTTGTTCCCACAACCTCTCCAGCATTTGTTACTGCTGTCAATTTTGACTAGTAGTGAGAATTGTACCCCTCTTATCCTATGGTATTGTCAATATTTCCATTTTATAAATAAGATTTCCATCTTATTTTCTAGAGAATTTGGAGTGACACAGGATATAAAGTAATCAGACAAATTTCAAACACATTTCAATCTCAGAAAAAAAGTTCATTTAAAATATATACCAATTTTAACATTAAAATTTTTAATTAAAATTTAATGATAAAATTTTGTTGAACTTGAACAACATAACAGAAGCATAAAGTCTTCTTTATGTATAGTCATTTGAAATGTTCATTTAGAAGTATAGAAGTATATTTTCACATTCTATTTTCCTTTGAAAAATTCAAGTATCATGAGGATTTGTATTTACTTCCTTTAGAGTTTGTATTCTATGGGTAGAGTAGAAATAAAATATGCTTTGTTATCAATCTTGCCTTCAATCAAAGATACATCATCAATCTTGTTATACAGTGTTGACATTTATCAGTGTTATGATCAATTCTCTCAGATCCTAAAGACAATTTAAAATCTGTAAACAGAATGTTAATTAATTCACTATGTTATGCAATAGTTATGTGACAGAGTCTACATAGTGAACATTATGTAAAGACTAGCTGTTCCACAATAAGCTAAGTCTATCATGAAAAGTAGGTTTAATAAATAATTGCAAAACATGTCTGCATAAAAGTTGGTGTTGACCAAATTAGGGCAAAATATATACATGAAAGCAAATGTGCACAGTAGTATGCAATAAGTCAACAAATGAAGCAAGCAAGTAGAAAGACCTAAAAAGACACCATAAAGTTCCTAATCAAATAGTGTCTACTTAGACTTAGTTATCCTCCTCACCAACTTCCTATTACATTCCCCTCAGTCACTCCACAGCTAACCTTATCAAAGCAAGGACTGCAAAAGCTGAATAAGGGCAAGAGACTGGCATACTTTAACCATGACTCTTTAGTCACTATCAGGCCATCCCATCACCCAGGGCCCTAGTCGGGAAGTCCTGAGAATCCAAAATAGACATGATGAGCCTAGACCTCAAATAAATCCCTCTATCCATTGTTACCAGTCATCTCCATCAAGAACAACAAAGTAGATTCCTTTGTGGGCCCCCATAGGACCTTGTCCTCAACTTGAATCAACAATTGTAGAGAATGTTCAATTCTCAGAAGGGAGGCTGGACAACATATTCTATCTTCCACATGAAGAAGATAGGTCCTGAAACTGGGGCAGCTTGGAGTATTCCTACTCATGACCATAGAATGTGAGCTCAGATCTACAGGGATGAAGAGTTCACATAGGCACCTAAGCTGAATATGGGCCCAAGATCACATCAAATAGATGGGATTTACAGTCAACAATATTAATGCACCTTTCCCATATTTGGGAGCTACTCTCTTCCTTGATGCAGCTTTCTAGCACTTTTTCCAGCCATGACATCATTTCCCCAGACAATAACTTGGATCCACCTGCCAACACCCATGTCCAGTGGAGAAGCAATTATAGAAGCCAGACTTCCTATCTTCTGCATCCCCAAAAGAATTTTGGCTCATACTTTGATAGAGGTAAGTGTTAAGGGAAGATGATCAGAGAGCTCTGAACCCCAATCCCATTAGGAAGATACTGAGAAAAAAAGAGGATTAAAAAAATCTACCTGTGAATGCTAATAAGTTAAACAACTATCACCTTGATATTAATAAAAGCAAATTTATCTACATATTAAAAAATACAGTAACCCATAAAATATATCTTTACTTTTCTTATAGTAATTTGTTCTAACTAGGTTAGATAGCTAGGATTATCAGAGGGACTTTATGCCTCCAGTTCTCCATCTCCTTCTGGCCATGTTTCTTCTGATATAGGATGAGAGACGAATAGGAGAGATACTTGCAGTACTGCTTCACTTCTCAAGGAGTTTCCCCTCTGCAGGTGGGGATAAGGGGCTTTAAATCTGGTCCTCATGCATATGAGTTCTACCAGGTCAAGCCCTGGTCCTTCTCATAAAATATCTTTCACATTCTCAATATCATGTAGTTTTCAATATATATTTATGCTAATAAATGAATAAAATAATTCCCTTTAATTTTTTTGCCTTCATAGATAATCAGATGGAATACTAATGTATTTATTTTTTATGAGACACATATTCATATGATTCTTTGTATGTCAGATGATATAATAATAGCAATAAAATTCTCCATATAATTCTTGTGGATTGACACATTATATGTATTATCCATTTCTCATTGCCCATGATCATATACCTTGCGGCAGTGCTTTTTATTTGCCCTAATGTATTAAATGAGTCTCAATAAGAAAAGATGATAATAGAAAAAAGAAAAGAAAAGACAAGGAAAGAAAAGGAGAGAAAAAAAACAGAAATGAAACTTGCAGTAGGAAAAGTACTCAACAAGAGAACAGCACGTCCTTTGTGTAGTAGTAAAGACACTTATGAAAGAAGAAAAAGTTTAACCATTGTATTGTAATTTCATTCATTCCAGAGAAGTAACAGACTTGTCTGGAACACTTTCCTAAAGATGTGACTTTTCACCTGAGCATAAAGGATTAGTCTGATGAGAGATTGTTTAACTTGTTCTTTTCAATAAGCATTCTGAGAAACTAAAACTGAATTTCATGGTTTCAGAAGTATGTAAAGTTAAATCAGACTAACATTGTGACTTGATTTATAAGCAGAATAGCACAGTGATCACTGTAATCGAAGTAGTGCTTTCCCATAATCAGTGGTGATCAATGAGGCAGTATCTTCTCTCCTCTCCTCTCCTGTCCTGTCTCTTCTTTTCTTTTTTCTTCTTTCTTTTTCTTTCCCTCCCCCTTTCCTTTCCTCCCCTCCCTTTCTGTTCTCTCTCTCTCTCTCTCTCTCTCTCTCTCTCTCCCTCCCTCTCTCTCCCACCACTGGAAGCTATTCCTTTTTTACATAGATATAAATAGAGAGTGGAGGGAGGGATAGTACACACAAAAGAAAGGGAGGCACCTGCAGCACTGTTTCACTGTTCATGGAACTTTATCTCTCCAGGGGGAGATAAGAGCTGGAATCCAGGTACTTGTGTAAGACAATGTATGTGCTGCACTGGGTACACCACCACCCTGGCCCAGTAAGGCAGTTTCTTTTTTTTTTTTTTTACAATTTTTTTATATTTATTTATTTATTCCCTCTTGTTGACCTTGTTGTTTTATTGTTGTAGTTATTATTATTGTTATAGGACAGAGAGAAATGGAGAAAGGAGGGGAAAACAGAGAGGGGGAGAGAAAGATAGACACCTGCAGACCTGCTTCACCGCCTATGAAGTGACTCCCCTGCAGGTGGGGAGCCGGGGGCTCGAACCGGGATCCTTACGCCGGTCCTTGCGCTTTGCACCACCTGTGCTTAACCCACTGCGCTACAGCCTGACTCCCAGTAAGGCAGTTTCTTAACTTAGTAGAATATAATTATTTCCCACAATCATGCTGGCTTGCCTAAATGATCTCAGTTTTAGCACTGAACATCTTGCATTATGGAAAGGGATTTGATTACATGAAAAAAAAAGATATATTTTTTTTACTATCTCTCATAGTTATGTAGGTTGTCTTAAATTCCATGGATAGCTCTTGACTGTAGCTACTCTTTTAGTTGTAATTAAATGGTATCTACAGTTTTTCTGTACATCAGATCTAATGCATCTAGCATAAAACTGTTAAGTTTAGTAAAGTAACAAGGTGCTTTACAAAGTGTTTGATACATGCCAACTGAAAAGCTAGTTGATAGTAGTGGCAGACCGAAGGAAATGGAATAGAAGAAAGGAAGTGATTATCTATATAAATATTGGAAAAGGGGGGACCATGTTGTGGCACATGCAGCTGAGCTCACATGTTACCATGCACAAGGATTTGGAATCAAGTTCCTACATGGAGAAAGCTTTAAGAGTAGAGAAGTAGTGTTGAAGGCCTCTTTCTCTCTCTCTTTCTCCCCATCTCTCTCTCCCCCATCCCCTCTCTGTCAATATCCCCTGTCCTCCCTCTCTACCTCTCCCAGATCTCTAATTTTTCTCTCTGTCTTAGCAAATCAAACAAAGAGGCAAAAAGTAAAAACATGGCTGTTGGGATTGGTGTACTTTTCCCTCAGATACTGAGCACAGTGATAACCCTGTTGATAACTGTTGGAATGCTTCTAATTCTGCTTCTAAGACCTTCTGTTTTGATCATCACGTTAGGTTCGCTTGCATTGCTTAATGCTGTGGTCTATTTTCATAATTATTGCTTTACCTAAGACCCGCCCTGCCTACAGGGCATTGGTTTAATCCCCACTGGTTAGATGCAAGCTTGATACCTCTGAGCATGCGCTTTTTCCTTCTCCCTAGCCCCTATCCTACGTACTTCCTCTTCTGACCTGACACTTCCACCTCAGGACATATAAAGGACATGATTTTCTAATGAATTAGATTAGACTGATTACACTGCATTCCCAATCATCAATAAAGATTGAACTGTGTTCCCAGCTCAGCCATGAGTCCCTGGTCTTCTGTCTCCTGCCCTCAAAGCTAGTCTGGCAGATAACATAAATAAATGATAAATATTGGAAAGGTGAGAGTACACCCATGTCTTCTCAAGCAGCTAATACTCTAGCTGCTGTGATGGACAACCACCATTAAGTATAGTTTCATCTCAATAGAACAATGAAGATCTTTGTAAAAAAAATCATAGATCTGAAGTCACAGTTTCTCAAAACATATAATGTTCTGCCAAAATATAAATCAATACAGACTTATGATTACAAAGACTAGGATTTGTCAACCCTTGTATAAACTTTTCAGGAAGCCATAAAGAAGCTCAGAGGGATTTGATAGAATTTCACATCCTAACAATATGATCTAATAAGGGTGGGGATTTTTTTTTTGCCTAAAGGATAATTGTTGGGGCTCAGAGCTTGCATTAAGAATTCATAGTTTCAGGAGGCTATTGTATTGTTTTGTTGACCTTGCTGTTTATAGTTGTTGTTCTTACTGCTGTAGTTGGATAGAACAGAGAGAAATTGAGAGAGGACAAGAAAACAGAGATGAGAGAAAGACAGACACCTGCAGACCCCTACTTAAGAGGTTCCAGGACTGGGGGAAATTTGGGATTTATAGAGGAAGTCGGAGTTTCCTGCTGTGTTAGGGTTTAAGAAGGCAATAGAAAGTTATTGCTGGAGATCATCTGGGACCACAACAAGGCAGGAATAGAATGACTTCAGGAACTCACCAAATCACTGGTGAGTGCAAATATATGTGGCTCATGGACAGATTGGAGCCTAGGGAGAGATTAAGTGGCTGGTAAGTCTAACAGTTTACCAGTTGGGGCACCACCTCCAGTCTCTCCATTGCTACTGCTCTCAGAGCCCGGAGCACTGGGGGGAGGCACAGTGCTGACACCAGGGGACATAGAACCAGGAAACTCAGAAGAAGATCTATATCTAGGTGGCCTCACGGTGGGGCTGTGAAGTGGGAGCCTTTCCATATTCTTCTCCTGATGAATAACACAGTGAATAGTTACCTCAGAACATACTGACTATAAACAGGACTTGTTTAGAAACTCACAGGGCCCAGCAGTGCTGCCTGGCTTGGCAGATAAGCTGCATTGAGCCCAGAGCTTTGGATCCTTGGGTTGTGATAGTCTCTTTGCATAGCTACTGTGCTGTATCTTCCCCCATCTTGATTTATCTCTTGGTCAGGAGTCAGTGACTAAGCTAAGAAGCCTACTTATAGTTTAAAAGCCATCAGGTTCCCATTGCCTACAGGGAAAAAAAAACAAAAAACCAAAACAGGCTTTGAAGCCACTGTGCACCAACTCAGGGATTAAAATAATATTGAAACAACTACCAATTTCCACAACTGTGAACCCTTTAAGTAGTTTACTTAGACAAAAGTCAATCCAGGCAAGAGTGATCAGAAATTTGAAAAGTACTGAGAGAGGGACCTCATAACATACTATATAGAATGGTTAAACCAGTAAGAAGAAATATTGAAGAAATTAACCAGGACAAGAGTCCAACAACAAGCCCCCCAATGGTTGAAGCACAAAATAATGAGGTCAACATCCTAACACAAGTTAAGGAAATAATGAGAGGAGTGAGTATAGAGTTTGAAAGAATTGTCATCAGAAATGCAGAAATAACAAATGAGACCCTGAAAGAAAACACTAATTATCTCAAGGTTATTAGAGAGCTGAAAGCTGAAATAGCTGAGCTAAGAACACAACTAGTTGCACAAGCTAAAACAGTATCAGAACAGGGCAACACAATAGATGAACTCCAAAAAACAGTAGAGGGGAGAGAGAATAGAATAAAATGAAGACAGAATTAGCAAGATCGAGGATGAATTAGAGACAACTAAAAAAGAAGTAAGAGATGTGAAAAAGAGATTAAGGGATACTAAAAACAGCAACAGAGACCTATAGGATGACTTCATAATAAATAATATACACATTATTGGCTTACCAGAGAAAGAAGGGGGGAGGCATTCTACATAATGCTTCTCTAGTCTAGACAGCATAAACAGTATAAAGGTTCAAAAAGCTCAGAGGGTTCCAAACAGAATTAACTCTGACTTAAAGACACTATGACACATCATATTTAGAATGGAAAGGAATAATTATAAAGAAAGAATCCAGAAGGCTACAAGAGAAAAACAAAGAGTCAGTTACAGAGGAAAACCCATAAGATTAGCAGCAGACTTCTCCACACAAACATTACAGGCCAGTAGAGAATGGCAAGATATCAATTAAGTACTCAAAGAAAAAGGCTTTCAACCAAGACTACTTTAACCAGCTAGACTGTCATTCAGAATAGATGGAGGTGTAAAAACCTTCTCAGACAAGCAGCAGTTATAGAATAAACTATCACCAAGCCCACCTTGAAAGAAGTTCTGAAAGTTCTCCTATAAACAATCAAACCACCATAAATAGGCCATCTATCAGAACACTTTAAATATGTACAAGAATGGTGTTAAAATATCTTCAATCTTTGATATCAATAAAGGTCAATGGCCTGAATTCACCTATTAAAAGTCACAGAGTAGGAAGATGGATCAGAAAACACAACCCAGCAATATGCTGTCTACAGGAAACCCACCTAACTCAACAAGAAAAACACAGACTCAAAGTAAAAGGATGGAAAACTATCGTACAAGCCAATGGCCCACAAAAAAGGGCAGGAACAGATATTCTCATATGTGACATGATAGACTTTAAGATGAATAAAATTAAAAAATATAGGGATGTACATTACTTAATGCTCAGTGGATCAGTCAATCAAGAGGACTTAACAATTATTAACATCTATGCACCCAATGAGAAGGCATCTAAATACATCAAACATCTACTAAAAGAGTTATAGCAATATATTAACAGCAACACAGTAATAGTAGGGGACTTCAACACCCCACCCCCTGAACTTGACAGATCATACAGGCAGAAAATCAATAAAGAAATGAGGGAGCTAGATGATGAGATAGATACACTAGAACTGTTGGTCATTTTCAGGGTCATTCACCCAAGGAAACTGGAATACACATACTACTCAAGTCCACATGGGTCATTCTTTGTAGACCATATGTTAGGCCACAAAGACAGCAACAGCAAATTCAAGAGATTGAAATTATCCCAAGCACCTTCTCATACCACAGTGGAATTACACCAACACTTAACAATCAACAAAAGATTAGTAATAGTCCCAAAATGCAGAAGCTCAACAGTACACTACTTAACAACTACTAGGTCAAAGAGGAAATACAGGAAGAAATTAAAATATTTCAAGAGTTCAATGAAAATGAAGATAAAAGCTATCAAAATATTTGGGATACAGCTAAGGCAGTACTGAGAGGGAAGTTCATAGCTATACAAGCACACATTAGTAAACAAAATAAAATAAATAAATAAATAAATAAAATCACAAATAAACAGCCTGATAACACATCTTAAAGACCTAGAAGAAGAAGAAAAGAGGAACTGTAAAGCAACCAGAATTACAGAAATCACTAAAGTTAGGGCAGAAGTCAATAACATTGAAAATAAGAAAACCACACAAAAGATCAACAAAAGTAAATCTTGTTCCTTTGAAAGAGTGAACAAAATCAACAAACCGTTAGCCAGACTCACAAAACAAAAAAGGGGGAAGACCCAAATAAGTTGGATAGTAAATGAAAGAGGAGATATCACAACAGAAACCACAGAAATTCAACATATCATGGAAGGCTTCTATGAACAACTCTATGCCACCAAGCTAGAGAACCTGGAAGAATGGATGATTTCCTAGGTACCTATGAACTTCCAAAATTAAATAAAGAGGAACTAGGTAAAATGAACAGGCCTATCATAGCTAATGAAATTGAAACAGTTATCAAAAACATTCCAAAGAATAAAAGTCCTGGACCAGATGGTTTTACAAATGAATTCTACAAAACCATCAAAGAAGAACTAATATCACTACTTTTAAAAGTCTTGTAGAAGACTGAAGACACTGGAATTCTCTCTTCCAGCTTGTATGAAGCCAACATCACTTTGATACAAAAAGCAGACAGGAACACAACCAAAAAAGAAAACTACAGACCAATATCTCTGAATAACATAGATGCTAAAATACTGAACAAAATTCTAACCAACTGGATACAGCAGTATATTAAAAAGATTGTTCATCATGACCAAGTGGAGTTTATCTGAGGATGCAAGAATATTTTAATAAACATAAATCAATCAACATGGTCCACCACATCAATAAAAGCAAGACCAAAAACCACAAGGTCATATCAATAGATGCAGAGAAAGCCTTTGACAAAATACAACATTCATTTTTGATCAAAACACAACAAAATAATAGGAATAGATGAAAAATTCCAAAAGATAGTGTAATCTTTATATAGCAAACCCACAGCCAACGTCATACATAATAGTGAAAAACTGAAAGCATTTCTCCTCAGATCAGATATAAGACAGGGATGCCCACTATCACCATTACTACTGAACATAGTGTTGGAAGTTCTTGCCATAGCAATCAGTCAGGAGCAAGGAATTAAAGGGATACAGATTGGAACAGAAGAAGTAGAACTCTCCCTCTTTGCAGATGACATGATAGTATATATAGAAAAACCTAAGGAATCCAGCAAGAAGCTTTTGAGGAAGGTTGGTCCTGAAATGAGTGCAGCCTAGAATGTTCCCCGCTGTATCTATGGACTGAGAGCTCAAAGTGATAGGGACTCAGATGTTACACAGGCTCCAGTGCTAAATATGAATAGATATTGGCCCTGGGTCAAATCTATGGTTAAAATAGCTAATTGTAGTTATATACTTTCTTCAAGCTTGGGAGCTACTCTCTGCCTTAAGATAGAAGCTATCTGGGGGTATGGATTGTCCTTACAACAACCATGTCCAGCAGATAAATAATTACAGAAACCAGAATTCCCATATTCTGCAACTCATAATGAAATTTGGTCCATACTCCCATAGGGGAAGAAATGTTAGAGGAAGATGACCAGAGGCATCTGAACTCTAACTCTGTCAGGACAGGAAAGAGAAGTGGAAAAAAGGACATTCATGAGAAGTAACAGGTGTAAGTGTGACTTAGAAAGGAAGAGACGGCAGGGCCATATAAAAAATGAGCAAATATATAGAAATATAGACAGGCAGTCAGATAAATAATAGTCATCCCACATCTGTGACCTTGGAAGAACTACTTCAGCTTCCAGTGCTCCTGAGGCTTCATCTCCCCTGCAGGTGAGATCAGGATTTGAACCCAGGTCAGAGCATATGGTAAAGTGTTAAGTTAAATCAGGTTCATCACAGCTTGGTCACTCAAATTGATCTAAAGGTAAAAGTTTCAGAAAGTAAAAAAAAAAAATACACCAGATGAAACTGATAACAGATCAAACAATGCAGAGGAAAATATTAATGAACATGGAGAAATGACTACAGACACTAGGTTCTTAACATGGGAAAGGAAGAGAAGTAAATTAACAGAGCATCTCTGAGCAGTGAAGCACCTGCAAGCATCCTAATTTAATTTGAGTTCAATTAGCCATAAGCACAAGAAACATGAAGCAAATTATGCTTCAGTTATACCTCAATAATGATGTTTTATAGCATTCTGTTAAGAATATCTCTTATGGAATTCACCAGAATCCCTCATGCCTCCTCAGCTGATGAAAATGGACAAGGTAGGATCTTCTGTTAGCCATTGTTGAGAGGGTGCTAACGTGATTGCCCATAATCTCTGTGGAGTTTCCAGCAACAGGCTGTCACATCTGATCTATCTCTATGTCTACAAAATGTGAGCATGGGTTGGCAATGGTGCACCTGGTTAAGCATGCACACTACAATGCTTAAAGACCTGGGTTGACTCCCAGTGCCCCCCACACACATCCAGGGGTATCCTCACTAGTGGTGAAGCAGTGCTGCAGATGTCTCTCTCTCCCTCTCTGTCTCCCATTCCTGTCTCAATTTCATTTTGTCCTATCAAATTAATGAATAAAAGAAAATGCCACAAACAATGGTTCTACTGTACCTACAATCACTATGGCATCCCAGGTAAAAGAAAAATCCCTTAACCAGTATAGCAAAGTGTATAAGAAATGAGCCAGCAACAAAACCCTCTTCATTTTCAGATTATCCATTACAATGATCACAGGACCCAAATATCATTTCAATTATCTGCTTCTGTTCTTTGGATTCTGGGGCAAATTATTTTTAAAAATGTTTTTTCCGTCCTTGTATTGGCCTGATCTTTAGTCTTAATCTCTCTCAGATGCAGAATCAATGAGAGCTCTAAGTATGTGATTTTAATAGCTCCCAATTCACTATCATTCAGATTCCTTTCTTTTTGTGATTAGCATATAGATTTTTGAAAATGAATAATATTAAATGTATGTTACTCAGCATTGACACTGAACTTAATTTGTCCTTGAATTAAGCTGATCGAACATGATTGGTTTCTCTAGAAGTCACATCACAGTTTTCTTAAGGATAGGGACTCTGACTAAAATGTCAACATTTTATTCTGTGGTCATTTTAAACTTGTCTCTCAAAAAAAAAAACCTCACAAAAATTCAAAAATCAAATAATTTTAAAAAGAAGCCCCCCACCCCAAAGAACATTTGTTTAGAGTAAAACAACTCAAAAATAAAAGCAGGACAGTGTTTGATCCCTTAGTTGGGCACATGCATATCAAGCCTCTACTTTTTCGCCATCATACAAATATCTATGAATGACAGTTCAGACACACACTGTACGGACGTAGGTTAGAATAAAGCTTATTAAGGGAGTGAAATTGCACATATGGAATCTGAATATAATGATCACTAGTGCAATAATTTTCAGTACCTGCCATTTATATGGAAAGAAACTCAGAGAAGTACATTTTTTCAAGTTTACATCACCCTGTAGAACAGAGTTTGGATGCAAACTCTTAATATTCTGGCTCTTGAGCTAAGTTCTCAGCCGTTACACTCTCAGCTGTATTTCCCGTGATGTAGTGCTGTAAATTTAGCTGTACTCATATCAGTCAGTGATACGGAGGCATAACAAAATAAAACGTAAAACCTCAGTGACTTCTCACAACAGACACTGAGTTTTCTGACTACCAGTTTTGCGAGTTGGCTGGGATTCTACTGGTTTCATACAATAAAATGAAAATGAGCAAGCAGGGCTTGCTTCAGGCTGCAGGATGGCTTCACCCCTCATTCTCCCTGATTAAGTAGTCACTCAGACTTTGTTCTGATGATAAACACAGTAGAACAAAATGTTTAACACAATATACTTTAAAAATCATATTTGTAGACTAATTCATGAAATGCCCATTGTCAGTCAAGGCAGAGGGCCAAACCCAAAACATGTGGTTTTATCTACATTGTTAAACAGGCCATGTGGTACAGGTGCAAAAGTGCTCATCCTAAGAAAGGAAGGAGTGAAGAAAGGAAGCAGTGATATGCTTTTTGACAATGTCTTAGGTCATTTTTTTGCCAAGATTTTTCTCTAGGGAGAAAAAAATATAATTTCCCCCACACCCCAGTTCCTTACCTGGGGCTGAAGAACCAATTTGCTCTCATGAATGATTTTTTTTCTAATTTTTTATTTATAAAAAAGAAACATTGACTAAACCATAGGATACAACTCCACACAATTCCCACCACCAGAACTCTGTATCCCATCCCCTCCCCTGACAGCTTTCCTATTCTTTATCCCTCTGGGAGTATGGACCCAGGGTCATTGTGGGATGCAGAAGGTGGAAGGTCTGGCTTCTGTCATTGCTTCCATGCTGAGCATGGGTGTCAACAGGTGGATCCATACTCCCAGCCTGCCTCTCTCTTTCCCTAGTGGGGCAGGGCTCTGAGGAAACAGGGCTCCAGGACACATTGGTGGGATTGTCTCTCCAGAGAAGTCTAGTTGGCATCATGCTAGCATCTGGAACCTGGTGGTTGAAAAGAGAGTTAAAATACAAAGCCAAACAAATTGTTGACCAAACGTGGGCCTAAAGGCTGGAGTAGTACAGATGAAGAGTTGGGGGGTCCTCCATTTTGTCGATAGCTAGTAGGCATATTTAAGTTATATTCCAAAGGGCCTGTGGTTATACTAGTTTTTTTTTTTTTTCCCTGAGCCTGAAATCTGATATGTAGGTGGATGCAAGTTATTGTCTGGGGAGATGATGTCATGGCTGGAAAAAGGACCAGAAAGCTGGATTACAGAAGAGAGTAGCTCTCTAATATGGGAAATGGGTATAAATATTTTGTACTGTAAATCCCTGATTTTTAACCTGCACTGGGATGAGGGACTTCTTACACTAAGAATGATCTGGAAAGGGGTACTTTGAAGTTCAATTTAAAGGGGAGGATGGCAAATTTGATGTCACTGTAAAGAACTGAACAGAACTGAACAATATAGGAATGTGCTTATGTTAATCATAAACGATCAACAGGAGAATGAGAGCCTGAACTTGAGGAACAATGATGCCTGAAATTTATTTTATTTTATTGTTATTAAATTTTAGTTTATTTCTTTTTTAATTGAGAGGGTAAGGGGGAGGTAGATAGGAAAAGAGAAGGAAAGACACCTGCATCCCTGCTTCACCATTAGTAAGCTTTCCCCTTACAAGTGTGGGTGGAGGTTGAACCTGGGTTCTTGCACATGGCAATGTGTGTGTGCACTTAGCCAGGTGTGCCACTGCCCTGGCCTCAGAAATTTATAAATAAAATATCTTGCAGCTGTAGTGGTTGGTTAGAGGATTATAGATAAGACACAGTTAGTCATGTGTACAGAGTTGTAATGAAATTGCCCAAAAGCTGACATCACTCAGAGATTCAGTCTTTTGGCCTTAGGCCTGCCAACTCTCTTTCCTTCCACTCTCTCCTCAATTTCATAAGCTGATTATATTTTTCTGTTACTATCACCTGACTCCTATCTGACTAAAGGAATCAGGAGTCCTAAACTTGCATCACATCTACTCACTGCAGCTCGTAGACTCCTATCTCCCCTGACATTTAGTGTCATCAAATTTGAAGTTGAGTCTACTCTCCCTTTTAACTTTTTTTGGGGTTCCTCTCTTGCTTAGTTGAAGAAGACCAGCCCTGGGGGTATGGATTGACCTGACAACACCCACGTGCTGGTGAGAAGTAATTACAGAAGATAGAACTCCTACCTTCTGCACCCCCAAAATGTTTTTTTTTTCAGTCTGTACTCTCAGAGGGAGAGAAATGATAGGGTAAGATGACCAGAGAGCTCTGATCTCCAATACCACTAGGACCCAGAGAAAAAAGAGAAAAAAGAAAAACATTTTGATATAGTGATAAGTGTAGGTATGACTGAGAAAGAAAGAGAAGGCAGGACCATAGGAAAAAAATGGGGGGATATATATATAGACCGTTATAAAATATTAGTTAACCCATATCTACAACCTTACAGAACTACTGTAGCTTTCAATGGAGAAATGAGGATACAGAAATCTGGTGGCAAGGGCCCAGATTCAAGCCCACCAGTCACTACTTACAGAAGTCTGGTGTTGAAAATGCTACAGCATTACACACCTGTTATCTTATAATTTTGTAAATAAATATCAAGTCATTAATAAAATAAAAATAAATAAAATAAAACTAACCCTCATTAATGTCTTAATCAACTTTTTAATTCATGTCTTATGAGTCAACAAGTCAAACTTTCATTCTCACATTTAATTGACATCCCTGATTTAAGTTGCAACTGGTCCCAGGTCAGGCAGGTGAGTTCTGAGAGTATCTACATCCTTTTCTCTATTTTGTTTTCTTTCTACATCTCTCACTCTATAATTAAAGCCTGTATAAACAGCTATACCCTCCCATCTACCCACCACTCGTTTGATAGTGCTCTCATGAAAGGACAATTTTGGGGGAGAAACTGTGGTATAAGTAGTAGTTGGAAAGTGTGTGCCCAGAGTCAGAGCACACACATGTGCTTGTTTGTAAATATGCTGACTTCACAACTGTCCCTACAAGGCCCCATTTGTCTTTTGACATTTCCAAGGAGTAAACCAGTTCCAATCCAATTTGGACCCAGCATAATGTGTTATAGTGAGATGATTGTTTACTCAAATGATTTTATTCACAAAATATCTCTTTCTCCTCCCGTTCTTCTCCTTTAGTCTGTTGTTTCTGAGTACTCACCAGAAGGCCGCAGCTCAGGAATAACAGATTTCTCACCAGTGAGAATGAAGAGCTGGTACATGTAGAGCTAAGTCAGAGGTGAAAAGGGGCAAATGGGAAGGGGGCATGGGAGAAGGACAAGAAGCATGATGACAGGCAGAAATGTAATTCCTTCTCCCCCCCTTTAATCAAGCTATCAAGCCAAAAATATCATAGTGCCTGCGCCAGATGGAGATAGAATAGACTGTTTGCCATCTGCAGAAAGAAAAAAAAAACAGCAGAGTGAAACTGTGATTTAAAGGCAAAAGCCATCAAGAATACAGTTAAATAACATATGTCAGATTTTAGGGACTGGTACAAAAAAAAAAAGGGTTTGCTAAGATGGTGAGGTACCTCTATGTGGGTGTATACAGTTGCAAGAGCAAAAGTTAAATTCTTTGATCACCAGACAACAAATGTGTGGGATACACTGGGATAAAAAGTGAAGGTCTTTGAAAGTATTGAATTATTGGGACCGGGTGGGAGGGCACCCAGCTGAGTCCACATGTACTGAACAAGGACCCATGTTTAAGGCCCCAGACTACACCTGCAAGAGGGAAGCTCACAGAGGTGTAGCAGATATGCGGCATTCTTCATCCTCTCTGTCTTCCTCTTCCCTCTAAAATTCTTTCAGTCTCTATCCAACAAATAAGTAAAATATTTTCAAGTCATGCATTACTGATGGCATAAAAGGGAATCAACAGCGGTTGCCTTGAAGCATTTAGAGATCTATGAGACTAAGCAGAGGTAGATGTCTTTCTTCACTGAAGTCTAAACATCTTCCTGCAGAAGATGCTTGTGTTGCAGAACTAAAGATCAGACCTGATTCAGAAAGTTAACTGAGAAAATTCTGTTTAACAGAGTGTTATTCCCTTGCATTTTTTAACCAATGCCCTCCTCCCTCCAAGAGCATGAGGATGAATACCTGATCATTATCACCGCATCCCTCAAGTACATGCTTTGGCAAGGTCATGGACTAATAGTAAGAAAGGCATGACTTTGCTTCTCTTCGGCACTATTCCCACCTCTGTCTCCATGGCCTTGGACAAGTTTCTTATTTGGTCTTATGTATACAAATCCACCAATTATCAGTTGCAAAAAAAAAAGAACACTGAGAGCATTTATGTGTGCTGTTACAATGTTATGAGATTTACATATATTAGTTCAATTTCTACAATAACAACTTAAAGAGATTATTGTCCCTCTTTGAAAGAACACATAAATAAATATTGTGAGAGTTGTCAAGATTGTAGAGAATTTGAGTGTTGTTTAAAAACACCGATAGAGGGGTTCCCGGAAGATGGTGGACTGAGGAGCTGCTAGTGGCTTGAGCTCTGATCACATCTTCTGGAAATGGTAGGATTTTCTGCCTTTAGCAGGCCAGTCAATAAGGGGTCCTAGCAGTGACACCAAGGAGGTGACTATAACTTAATTTGGGTTAAGAATTAGAGTAAAGGTGGCAAGGACTAGTGGGTGGCTGCTCCAGACTTCCCAGGCAGCGGCAGGCAAGGCGGGTGCACCGGGCACTGTCCTCCACCCGGGAAGGCGGCTCCTCCGCTGGTTGCAGAGCGCTGCTGGGCGGCCGGCAGAGGACCGGGAGGGAGCACTGTAGCTCAGGGTTTTCTCTTGGGAGTCTCTGGGGACCACCGCGACCCTGAGGGCGGATCCGAAGACTTCTTGAGTATAGCTCTCATTGGATCAAAAAGACTTGGAGCTAGTTTTCATTTTTGAGAAATCCTTTAAAAAAGTCTTGGGGGAGGGGTTTCCCAGAAGATGGCGGACTGAGAAGCTGCTAGTGGCTGAGCTCCGACCACATCTCCTGGCAATGGTAGGATTTTCTGCCTTTAGCAGGCCAGCCAATAAGGGGTCCTAGCGGTGACACCAAGGAGGTGACTATAACTTAATTTGGGGTAAGAATTAGAGTAGGGAAAAAAGGGGAAAAATTTTTTTTTTCTTCCTTTTAATTTTCAAGCATACCTCCTTCCCACCCACCCCCATAAGCAATCCCTGGGGACCAGCTCCTAGCAGGATCCCCCACACCACCAAACAGGGTGCTTTTTTGAATTCACTGATACACACTTGGGAATTTCCTTTCACTGCCCTTTAATTACTGCTCTTTTTCTTATCTTCTCCCTTTTCTCTCTCTTGTCTCTCACTCTCTCTTTTTTTTTTTAATCTTGTCATACACTTCTTCCTTCTTCTTTGCCTTTCTGAATTTGTGAATTATTTTGGGGAAGAAATCTGACTCAGAGTGGACTCTCTATGTGTGTATCTCTGCTCTAGTTCCATTTCCCCTCTTGTTACCCCTAGAATATACAGTGGATAGTAGATTTGCATAACTGTTTATTCTTGCTATCCTTTCTTTCTTTTCTCTTTCTTCACTGGGATTTGGTTACTATTTTTTCACGGACTGGAGAAATTGTTTGGCTAACTGGTAATGATTAAACTTCTTCAATACTTACTTCAGTTGCTACTGTAATTCCTGAGGTTGGTGAGTGCAATTGTCATAAAGGTATTTAGTACAGTGTTACTTGTACTCAAGACACAACAACTGAGGAACAACAGAGCATAAAAAAAGAAGAAACACATAAATCAAAAAAAAATGGGTAGATCAAAAACAAATAAAACTGCTACTCCAATGAATGAAGACAAGAGCCCAAAAGAAACTACAAATCAGCCAGAAGTAACCATAGATAAGAAAAGTATGCAAGCAATAATAAACTTATTGTTCACAGAAATGAAAACAACATTGGAGGAAAGGAATGGCAGTATTAGGGAAACAACAGTTGAGACCCCCAAGGAAAATACTGATTATCTTGAGGCAATTAGAGAACTGAAAGCTGAAATAGCTGTAATGAAGAAAGAAGCTGAGGCAAGGGAAAGCAGACTAACAGAAGCACAAAACAGAATTAGTCAGACAGAGGATGAGTTAGAGAAAACAAAGAAAGAGGTGAAAGAGCTTAAAAAGAGATTGAGAGAGACTGAAAACAACAACAGAGACATATGGGATGATCTCAAAAGGAGTAACATTCGTATAATTGGCCTGCCAGAGGAAGAAAGAGAGGAAGGGGAAGCAAACATTCTAGAGGAAATAATAGAAGAAAACTTCCCAGACCTGAATAACAGAAAGTATATCAAGATTCAAGAGGCCCAGAGAGTACCAAACAGAATCAACCCAGACCTGAAGACACCAAGACATATCATAGTCACAATGAGAAGAAGTAAGGATAAAGAAAGGATCCTAAAGGCTGCAAGAGAAAAACAAAAAGTCACATACAAGGGAAAACCCGTAAGATTATCTCCAGACTTCTCCACTCAAACTCTAAAAGCCAGAAAGGAGTGGCAAGATATCTATCGAGCCCTGAATGAAAAAGGGTTTCAACCAAGGATAATATATCCTGCTAGATTTTCATTCAAACTAGATGGAGGGATCAAAACCTTCTGAGATAAACAACAGTTAAAGGAGGCAACCATCACCAAGCCGGCCCTGAAAGAGGTACTAAAAGACCTCTTATAAACAAGAACATCACTATAATACTTGCAATATATCAGAGCAAACAAAAATTTTTTTAGAACAATGGCACTACAATACATTAAATCCATAATATCAATAAATGTCAATGGCTTAAACTCACCCATCAAAAGGCACGGGGGGGGGGGGGTTGGATCAGAAAACATAACCCAACCATATGCTGCTTGCAAGAATCCCATCTGTCACAACAAGATAAACACAGACTTAAAGTGAAAGGATGGAAAACTATCATACAGGCTAACGGACCACAAAAAAGGGCAGGAACAGCCATTCTCATCTCAGACACGATAGATTTTAAATTAAATAAAGTAATAAAAGATAGGCAAGGACATTACATAATGATTAGAGGATCAATCAGCCAAGAAGACTTAACAATTATTAACATCTATGCACCCAACGAGGGACCATCTAAATACATTCAGCACCTACTTAAAGAATTTCAAAAATACATCAATAGTAATACAATAATAGTGGGAGACTTCAGTACCCCACTCTCACACTTAGACAGATCAACAAAGCAGAGAACCAATAAAGATACAAGAGAATTAAATGAAGAGATCGACAGACTAGACCTCTTGGACATTTTCAGACTCCTCCACCCCCAAAAAACTGGAATACACCTTCTTTTCAAATCCACATAACACATACTCAAGGATAGACCACATGTTAGGATACAAAGACAGCATCAATAAATTCAAGAGCATTGAAATCATCACAAGTATCTTCTCAGACCACAGTGGAGTAAAACTAACATTTAACAACAAACAGAAAATTATTAAAAGACACAGAATTTGGAAACTAAACAACATGCTCCTTAAGAACCACTGGGTCAGAGACTCACTCAAGCAGGAAATTCAAATGTTCCTGGAAACTAATGAAAATGAAGACACAACCTATCAAAATATTTGGGACACAGCTAAAGCAGTACTGAGAGGGAAACTTATAGCCATACAATCACATATTAAACACCAAGAAGAAGCTCAAATGAATGACCTTACTGCACACCTCAAGGACTTAGAGGAAGAGGAACAAAGGAACCCTAAAGCAACCAGAAGGACAGAAATCACTAAAGTTAGAGCAGAAATAAACAACATCGAAAATAAAAGAACCATACAAAAGATCAATGAAGCCAAATGTTGGTTCTTTGAAAGATTAAACAAAATTGACAAACCCCTAGCCAGACTCACCAAACAAAAAAGAGAGAAGACTTAAATTAATAGAATTGTAAACGATGCAGGAGATATCACAAGTGACACCACAGAAATCCAGAGAATCCTGCTAAACTTCTATAAAGAACTATACGCCACCAAGCTAGAGAATCTGGAAGAAATGGAACAATTCCTAAAAACCTATGCCCTCCCAAATCTGAACCAAGAAGAACTACAAAATCTAAATGCACCAATCACAGACAAAGAAATTGAAACCGTTATTAAGAATCTCCCCAACAACAAAAGTCCTGGACCAGATGGCTTCACAAATGAATTCTACAATACTTTCAGGAAACAGTTAATACCCATACTTCTTAAGCTATTCCATAAGATTGAAGAAACAGGAATACTCCCTTCCACCTTCTATGAAGCCAACATCATCCTGATACCAAAAGCTGATAGGGACAGAACAAAAAAGGAAAACTACAGACCAATATATCTGATAAACATAGATGCAAAAATACTAAACAAGATCTTGGCCAACCGGATACAGCAACAAATCAAAAAGATTGTTCATCATGACCAAGTGGGATTCATCCCAGGAATGCAAGGCTGGTTCAACATCCGTAAGTCAATCAATGTCATTCACCACATCAATAAAAGCAAAGCCAAAAACCATATGATTATCTCAATAGATGCAGAGAAAGCCTTTGACAAAATCCAACACCCATTCATGCTCAAAACTACAAAAAATGGGAATAGATGGGAAATTCCTCAAGATAGTGGAGTCTATATATAGCAAACCTACAGCCAACATCATACTCAATGGACAGAAGCTGAAAGCATTCCCCCTCAGATCAGGGACTAGACAGGGCTGTCCACTGTCACCGTTACTCTTCAACATAATATTGGAATTTCTTGCCATAGGAATCAGGCAAGAGAAAGAAATCAAAGGAATACAGATTGGAAGGGAAGAAGTCAAGCTCTCACTATTTGCAGATGATATGATAGTATACATAGAAAGACCTAAATAATCCAGTAGAAAATTACTGGAAGTTATTAGGCAATATAGCAAGGTATCAGGCTACAAAATCAATGTACAAAAATCAGTGGCATTTCTTTATGCAAACACTAAATCTGAAGAAGACAACGTCCAGAAATAACTCCCATTTACTGTTTCAGCAAAATCAATCAAATACCTAGGAATAAAGTTGACCAAAGAAGTGAAAGATTTGTATGCTGAAAACTATGAGTCGCTACTCAAGGAAATAGAAACTGATACCAAGCAATGGAAAGATATCCCATGCTCATGGATTGGAAGAATAAATATCATCAAAATGAATATTCTCCCCAGAGCCATATACAAATTTAATGCAATACCATCAAAGTTCCACCAAGATTCCTTAAGAGAATAGAACAAACACTACAATCATTTATCTGGAACCTGAAAAAACTTAGAGTTGCCAAAACCATCTTAAGGAAAAGAAACAGAAATGGAGGCATCACACTCCCAGACCTTAAACTATATTATAAAGCCATCATCATCAAAACACCATGGTACTGGAACAAAAATAGGCACACAGATCAGTGGAACAGAATTGAAAGCCCAGAAATAAATCCCAACACCTATGGGCATCTAATCTTTGATAAGGGGGCCCAAAGAATTAAATGGAAAAAGGAGGTTCTCTTCAATAAATGGTGCTGGGAAAACTGGGTTGTAACATGCAGAAGAATGAAATTGAACCACTTTATCTCACCAGAAACAAAAATCAACTCCAAATGGATCAAAGACCTAGATGTCAGACCAGAAACAATCAAATACTTAGAGGAAAACACTGGTAAAACACTTTCCCACCTACACCTCAAGGACATCTTTGATGAATCAAACCCAATTGCAAGGAAGACTAAAGCAGAAACAAACCAATGGGACTACATCAAATTGAAAAGCTTCTGCACATCCAAAGAAACTATTAAACAAACAGAGAGACCCCTCACAGAATGGGAGAAGATCTTCACATGCCATACATCAGACAAGAAACTAATCACCAAAATATACAAAGAGTTCAGCAAACTTAGCACCAAAAAAGCAAATGACCTCATCCAAAAATGGACAGAGGATATGAACAAAACGTTCACTACAGAGGAGATCTAAAAGGCTAACAAACATATGAAAAACTGCTCTAGGTCACTGATTGTCAGAGAAATGCAAATTAAGACAACACTAAGATACAACCTCACTCCTGTAAGAATGGTATACATCAAAAAGGACAGCAGCAACAAATGTTGGAGAGGATGTGGGGACAGAGGAACCCTTTTACATTGCTGGTGGGAATGTAAATTGATACAGCCTCTGTGGAGAGCAGTCTGGAAAACTCTCAGAAGGCTAGACATGGACCTTCCATATGATCCAGTAATTCCTCTCCTGGGGTTATACCCCAAAGACTCCATAACACCCAACCAAAAAGAGATGTGTATTCCTATGTTCATAGCAGCACAATTCATAATAGCTAAAACCTGGAAGCAACCCAGGTGCCCAGCAACAGATGAGTGGCTGAGAAAGCTGTGGTATATATACACAATGGAATACTATGCAGCTATCAAGAACAATGAACCCACCTTCTCTGACCCATCTTGGATAGAGCTAGAAGGAATTATGTTAAGTGAACTAAGTCAGAAAGATAAAGATGAGTATGGGATGATCCCAGTCATCAACAGAAGTTGATTAAGAAGATCTGAAAGGGAAACTAAAAGCAGGACCTGATCAAATTGTAAGTAGGGCACCAAAGTAAAAACCCTGTGGTGAGGGGTAGACATGCAGCTTCCTGGGCCAGTGGGGGGTGGGATTGGTTGGGAGGGATGGGTCACAGTCTTTTGGTGGTGGGAATGGTGTTTATGTACACTCCTAGCAAAATGTAGACATATAAATCAGTAGTTAATTAATATGAGAGGGGGGAAAATCATTTGTATGTCTCAAAGTTTCTCAAAACACAAACTGAATCTTTTTAATATATAGGCTGTGTATTTGATATGCGGACTCTCTCAAAAGCCTAGACCAAGTAGATTAGAAGCATCCAATAGCACAGCTATATACAAGATACTGGATACTGTACAGCAAACCATAACAAAAGGACTTTTCAAAGTTAACCCAATTACCAAATAATGTGATGATAGCATTAACTATCGATTGTCTTTTTGAACCCTAAGACAGCAGGAACCTCACATTTCCACTATAGAGCCCCTACTTCCCCCAGTCCTGGAACCCTTGGATAGGGCTCACTTTCCCGTATGCGTCTCCCAATCCATACCAAATAATATTGCATCCGCCGATCACAACCTAACCAACGCAATGATTGCCACCTCAACATGCTTCACCTCAGACTGTGTCCAGAGACTTCACGTGTGGAATGACAACCCTTCAGCTTCATTACTCGGGTGAGACCTTTCCTTTTATAGTACACTCTAATTTCATCTCAGGTGGTTCACTTTCTAACAAAGTCCCAAACCCTAGATATACACCAGTTTCTGTGAGAGAGAGCTTATGTTCACATGTATCCATAAACTACTGCAAAATATATACCTGAAAGCAGAAGTACACTAGAGTTTGCAGTGAGTACCCCCCTAACACTTCCTCTCCACTATTCCAAGCTTTGGGTCCATGATTGCTCAACAATTTGTTTGGCTTTGTATGTTAACTCTCTTTTCAATCACCAGGTTCCAGATGCCACCAGGATGCTGGCCAGGCTTCCCTGGATTGAAGACCCCACCAATGTGTCCTGGAGCTCAGCTTCCCCAGAGACCCACCTTACTAGGGAAAGAGAGAGGCAGATTGGGAGTATGGACCGACCAGTCAACGCCCATGTTCGGGGAATTAATTACAGAAGCCAGACCTTCTACCTTCTGCAACCCTCAATGACCCTGGGTCCATGCTCCCAGAGGGCTAGAGAATGGGAAAGCTATCATGGGAGGGGGTGGGTTATGGAGATTGGGTGGTGGGAATTGTGTGGAGGTGTACCCCTCCTACCTTATGGTTTTGTTCATTAATCCTTTCTTAAATAAAAAATTAAAAATAAAAGATAAATATCAATCTAAAAAAAAAACACCGATAGATATATGGGACTATTTAGGACTAGACAACTTAATATGGAAAGAAAGTGGGCAAGAGTAGTAAAAGTCGTCACTAATAGCAAGAACTGTGACCATATGTTGACTCCTATTAAATTCCAGATAAAAATATTTAACTAACAATGGGGCTTACAATTAATGGTATTTATTTCTTTTCCTCATATTTGAGAGAGACTTTCTACCCTAATTAGCCTTTCTTTCTCTATTCTCAAATCTGACACCAATTTCCCAGACAATATTTTTACAGCGCCTGCGTGTTAGCTGTCAAGCTGAGGAAAAGAAATTACTAAAGCCATAAATCCCTTGGAACATACCTAAAATAGACTCCCTAGTGTTTTTCCCACAAAGATCACTGATTTCACCTGCTCTATTCCTACCTTTTGAGTTGCTTTTTATTAAACAATTTGTTCTGCTTTATATCATACTGCCTTATAGCCACTAGCTTGCAGACATCACCATGACTCCTCTCTGACTTCCCTGGGCAAACGACCTCACCAGTGTGTCCTGGAACTCTACCTCCCCAGAGCTCTATCCCACTAGGGAAAGATAGAAACAGGCTGTGGATATGTATTGACCTGTAAATGTCCATGTCCAGTGGGGAAGCAATTACAGAAGCCAGACCTCCTACCTTATGCACACTGTAAAGAATTTTGGTTCATACTCCCAGAGGGATAACAAATAGGGAAGCTTCCAGTGGAGGGGATGGGACACAGAACTCTGGTAGTGGGAACTGTATGGAATTGTACCCCTGTTATCTTATAATCTAGTTAATAATTATTAAATCAGTAATAAAAATATAAAAATATATAACTATTAACCTTAGCTCAAAAGTGATCATAAATTTTTTTTATCAAATAAACAAAACTGTATTTTAGAAGAAGACCAACATTTGGAGAACTAGAAATGGGCACTCAGAGAAAGACACATGTTAAACATTTACTTTCTATTTTTTTAATATTTATTTAGTCCCTTTTGTTGTCCTTGTTGCTTTGCTTTATTGTTGTAGTCACTATTGTTGTTATTGATATTGTTGTTGTTGGATAGGACAGAGAGAAATGGAGAGAGGAGGGGAAGACAGAGAGGGGGAGAGAAAGATAGACACCTGCAGACCTGCTTCACCGCCTGTGAAGCGACTCCCCTGCAGGTGGGGAGCCAGGGGCTAGAACCGGGATCCTTAGGCTGGTCCTTGCGCTTTGTGCCATGTGTGCTTAACCCGCTGCGCTACCGCCCGACTCCCAGACATTTACTTTCTTAGACTGGAGTTTAGTGAGTGACAAAATCAGCTTGTTCCAGATCTTTTCTTGCTATTATTGCCAGGCCTTCACCACTCTACAGCAACTTTTTCGGGCACAGGCTCCCAGACTCCCCAACTGTAGGGGAGTCGCTTCACAGGCAGTGAAGCAGGTCTGCAGGTGTCTATTTTTCTCTCCTCCTCTCTGTCTTGCCCTCTTCTCTCCATTTCTCTCTGTCCTATCCAATGACAGCAATACCAGTAATAACAACAACAACAACAATAAACAATAAGGGCAATAAAAGGGAAAAACTAGCCTCCAGGAGCAATAGATTTATAGTGTAGGCACTGAGCCCCAGCAATAACCCTGGAGGCAGAAAGAAAGAAAGAAAGAAAGAAAGAAAGAAAGAAAGAAAGAAAGGAAGGAAGGAAGGAAGGAAGGAAGGAAGGAAGGAAGGAAGAAAGAAAGAAAGAAAGAAAGAAAGAAAGAAAGAAAGAAAGAAAGAAAGAAAGAAAGAAAAAAAGAGAGAAAGAGAGGAAGAAATTAAGAAAAAGAAAGAAACTCACTCTGATCCACTTGGTTTCCCCATCCCTGGTTTCAAACACACAAGGAGTGATCGAGTGGCCGTACCTGGCACTGAGGGATTTGTGGGGTGTTTGAATACACACACCTACAGTCCATATGGACAGTCACTTTAATTGTAATTGTAATTGTAACACAGGGGTGTATAATTGGCTCAGACAACTGAGCATGCACTGTGTCATTTTCGCTGTCTCAATCAACCTCTTAATGAATATATTCGAAAAAACCTCCAAGAGTGAAGCCACTGGTGACTCCAGGAAAGTCAAAGCATGAAGTATTGAGGGGTGGCTGTTTCTCTTTTTGGCGCTCCTCAGATAAATATGTAATTAGATGCACATGAAATTTATTGAGAGAAACCCCAGTTTAAGGTTAAAGAGGAGAGAGCAGGAAAAGGTGAGACAGTTTTCAGATATATAGTGTACAACTGTTACTTTTGAAAGAGAATAAAGAGCTAAGAAATACAGCTTCATACAATATTCAACAAAGTCATGTGTGTCCTTAAACTCAACTCACCATCTAAGTGTCCCCCTGGCCCTGTAATGGTGTGTTGGCTGTGAATAGTCATTAGTGAGTCTTGTCCTTTACGCAGACACAGGGCTGGATCTATACCAACTAATCATTAGAAACACAGTGGGGATCACCAACCTCTTTTGCTACCTGGAGCAGGGAACGACTCCCTGAGGGACGCGTTTCTAGGATCACTTGATATAATCGCTTTTAGATACTTGATTTATTGTGTAAAATTTTAAATAAGTGCCATAGACATCAGAAAACGGCCGCTTTTCTTACATTTGTTCCCCATATCCCTGTTTTTTTTTTTAAATTTTTTATTTAAGAAAGGATTAGTGAACAAAAGCATAAGGTAGGAGGGGTATAACTCCACACAATTCCCACCACCCAATCCCCATAACCCACCCCCTCCCATGGTAGCTTTCTCATTCTCTATCCCTCTGGGAGCATGTCCCTGTTTTTTAATTGGAGCACTGTTCAGCTCTGGTTCATTTTGGTGCAAGGGACTTTATCTAGGACTTTGGAGCTTTGGGTGTGAGAGTCTCTTTTAACATTATGCTCTCTACCTCTCCCATTTATTTTTCTTTTATTGCCATCAAATTTGTTACTGTGATTTGGTGTCTGCACAAAAAATCCACAGTTCCGAGTGGCTGGCTTTCTCCTCTCTCCCACCCTTCCTTCCTTCCTTCCTTCCTTCCTTCCTTCCTTCCCTCCTTCCTTCCTTCCTTTTTGTTTATAGAGAAAGACAGAAATTGGGGTGGGATGCCCAGTGAGATGGGAGTGGGGGAAGAGACCCCTATCACTGTTTCATTGCTCTGTTAATGAAACTTCCCTCCTCTGCAGATAGAAACCACCAAGGACTTGAATTTGGGTCTTGCACAAGGTAACAACTGTAATACCAGTTATGTCATAGTCTGGCCCTTACGCTGGTTTTTTTTTTTTTAATATTATGTAAGGTAGCCATGAACCTTAAAATCTAGACAACCCCTAGGAGGTTAAATCTGAGATCCTGTGGGCTGGCTGGGCAGTGGTGCACCTGGTCACATGCACAAGCACTAATCACAAGGACCTGTGCAAGCTCCCTGCCCCCACTTGCAGGAGAGGGATGCTTCACAAATGGTGAAACAGGTCTTCAGAGGTCTTCCTTTCTCTCTTCCCTTCTCTCTTCCCCTCCTCTCTCAGTTTATCTCTATCCTATTGAATTAAAATGGAAAAAATGACCTCTAGGAGTAGTGGCTTTGTCTTGCAGACACTGCGTACCAGCCATATCCCTGGAAGCTAAAAAAAAACCAAACAAACAAATAAACAAACAAACAAAAACAACTTTGTGACCCTAATTAAATTCACATAGATAAACAGTAAAGACTGTCATTTAGTTGTCTCTCTTTCCTGACTTACTTGAGGGTAATTGCTTCTGAGCAATAAGGCCTATCACTGAACTATGTGCACTGTTCCTCTAACACATACTGGTAACAGATATGCATTGAAGGTCGTGTGCACAGTGTCATCTGCTTGCTCTTATGGTTAATAATGTCTCCTTGAGAAATGTCAGGGGATGGAGAATGACTACCCTTGATGAAAAGGAAAGAAAAATAGCAACGTATTCAGGCTGAGAAATAAGGAGACTAAATTGTCCTGTCACTACATGGTATATGTCTGGAACCTCTAAACTTTTCTGAGTCTTTATGTCAATATCAATAAGAAGAAAATTGGAGATAAATATAAAGGTTTTTGCTCCAGTCTGAAAGGTCTGAAACTCCACGGAGAGTCTGTTTCTCTAAGGTTAAATTCTCTCTCTGATTGCTTCTATTCTCTGCCTTGACCATACTGTGTTTCTTACGTACTAGTTCCAGTGAGGAGGAACATCTGGCAAACCACAGAACAGTGTTTATTTTTAGTCAGTGATAAGCTGCAGATGCACTTTTCTAAACTCTCTGCTTCATGAGATGCCAGAGAATTCCTTCAATTCACCACTTTCTCTATCACCTGCCCTCTTACCCTAATAAGATGATATTTATAAGCCCATGTTTGGAAATTTTGACATTATTTTCTTGATGGACAATTCAGACAACATAGTTCAAACTGAAACCCTAAGAGAAAGATTTAAATTGACTGACTCATTTTGTTGATTGAACTTCATCATGTTAGGGGCCATAAAAGAGCACAGTCTCAGGTTCAGTCCCTCCCCTTACCACCACCATAATCTAGAGTTAATGCCTTGAGCATTAATAATAGTGCAATCATAATAAAGGTAGTAATAATAGTAATACTACATGCCTATTTTTATTATAATGTGAGATTTGGAAGTTGGGTAAAGTATCTCTCTAGTAATAATGAAAATATGTCATGATTGTGTTGTTTGTAGTTTCATATTTCATTCATTCATTTACTTCTCTGCTTCCCTAACTCAGTTGTTGACTCTGGAGGTAAAGAATTATGTCTTACTCATCATATAATTCACTATGCTCAGCACCTGTCACATAATAAAATCATGATTATAGTTAGTGAGTAATGAGTGAGTGGCTATAGAAATATGTGGAATAAATACATAGCTAAAGGAGTTGTTAAATCACGGTTGAACAAAACTTCCTAAGAAGAATTGGGACTAAGACATGAATCAAGGCCCAGTAAAGTAGTTTGCTGCTGTCGTGCTGCACTGCATCTCCCTTGTCATGTGCATAACCCAGATAGAGGCCCAGCTTCTGCCTTGCTGGATCAAGCCATGGTGTTCTGATGTCTTTTCCTCTCTCTCTCTCTCTCTCTCTCTAGAGAGAGAGAGAGAGAGAAAGAGAGAGAGTTAGGTAAGCAGAGAAGTAAATGAATGAGTGAAATATGAAACTACAAACAACACAATCATCACATATTTTCATTATTACTAGAGAGATACTTTACCCAACTTCCAAACCTCACATTATAATTAAACTAGGCATGTAGTATTACTATTATTACTACCTTTATTATGATTGCACTATTATTAACGCTCAAGGCATTAATTCTAGATTATGGTGGTGGTAAGGGGAGGGATTGAACCTGAGACTGTGCTCTTTTATGGCCCCTAACATGATGAAGATATATATATCTGCCTCTATCATTGTCATTCTTGAACTGGGATCTTTACGCAGGTCCTTGCTCTTTGCACCATGTGCGCTTAACCCGCTGTGGTACCGCCTGGCCCCTGTAAGTTTCTTTCATACACACTTCTACATAGCTACATATCAGAAGCATCTTTGCTCTTGGAAGTGTTTGCGACTTCTGAGAACTTTTATCTAAGCCCCAGTGTTGGTATGCTTCTGGATTCTGCTTGTGCGCTTGTGTTGCTTGCTATGTGTTCTGTTTGCATGTCCACTGTTGTCTGGACACCCCCCCCCCCAGCCTCTGGGATATTGGTTTGGTCTCCCTCCCCACCTCTGGGACATTTGGCTTAGTCCTTGCTAGTTTGTGCTTCTAGTTAGTTAGTTGTGCTTCTAGCTAGTCTGTGCTTGCTAGTTAGTTTCCTTCTCCCCACCCCCTATGGTACATATTCCCTTGGTTCCTGACTCTGCTGCTGAAGGAGATGGAAGACAGAATGGGGTTGTGATTAGATTAGATTAGTTTTTTGAATCGTATCCCCGTTTGCTCATGAATAAAGAAATACTGCTTCTCTGCTCAGCCATGAGTCTCTGGTCATCTCTGCCTCCCATCAGTGAAGCCAGCCTGGCGAAAACAACACCCCAGGATGCGTTCTAAACATGATGCTTCTTCTAAGCCTTCTGACAATGAAACTAAGCACTAGAGGAAGAGGCTCACCATCCCCGAGAAGGTAAAACTCTTGGTTAGGATCAAAGATGGCAAGAAAATCATGGAGGTTTTCTGCCATTGCGACTTGAATGAGTCTACCATTTGCTCCATCTGTCAAGATGAAAAGAAAATCTATGTGACAGCTACCGTCTCTTTCAACAGGAAGCAAAGCTAAAGGGGTGTTATCTCATTTCTAGTGGGCTCTAATCATCTTAAAAGCAGTATTTAGAAGGTTGTAAACAGGTTTTCTATGCTATACGGAAATATTCAATTTATAAATAAAGAATCCTACTTCATGGAAATTCACTTATGGCAGTAGAGTCTGAAACTGATTAACCACAGTGAAAGAGGGACAAGTCTACTACAAACACTGCCATGACAGGGCCTTGGTAACTACTGAACATGAGGCTGTGTGGCCAGCTACCCTGCCCACTGGGACTTCAGCCCAAAAAGCTGAATTAATTCACATTGCACCTATAGGCCCCAAAGCTCAGGACAGGTAGAAAAGATGAACAGAACTCTAAAAGAGACATTAACAAAATTAACTATGGAGACTGGTGTGGACTGGGTACCTCTCCTATCTTTGGCCCTCTATAGAGTAAGGAATACCTCCTATATTACCAAGCTGACCCCATTAGAGATCATGTTTGGTCGTCCTCCTCCCATAATCCCAGATCAGACTTGCTCACTGATATTAATGATCAAGACCTGCTTGCCTCTTTACAGACAATAGCTCAAGCCCAAATGCTTGTGTGGCTGAGACTGAGAGCAATATATGAAGCTGCACCCCCTCCAGACCTTCATTCCTTCTAGTCCAGAGACTCAGTCTTGGTGATATGTTGGTCTGCTTCTAAATCCTGCTTCTAAGACCCCTTCTGTTTCATTGGTTTAATCCCCCCTGCTTAACACTGTATTCTATTTACATAACCATTGTTAACTAAGCACTGCCCTGCCTTCAGGGCATTGGTTTAATCCTCACTGTTTTGCATGCTTTTTCCTTCTCCCCACCCTACGTACATCCTCTTCAGACCTGACTCTTCCGCTTCAGGATATATAAGGACAGGATTGTGATTAGAGATAGCTTAGATTGTGCTGCCTTCCACATGAATAAAGACTGAATTGCGTACCACTCAGCCATGAGTCCCTGGTCGTCTCTCTCTCCCACCCACGAAGCTAGCCTGACATAATGGCACCTGAACAGGGACTGGCACCAGCGTGGGACCTGGCCTGCCCATCCCCCAGATAAGTGAACTTGGCTGCCCATCCTCCATGGGCTGCCTTTATACTTGTGAAGAGGTATCCCAAGGCCTCTGCTCCTTGTTCATGGGACAGTTTCTCTGTCTCTGGGGTGTTTTTCTCTGGGCCACACTTTGGTTCCCTGACCGGGAAATTTGGTTCCTTATGACCATGATGGTGGAGCTTCGGAGATGCGAGGGGATTTCCCGTGGGACTTTCTGGACTTCCTCTCCTGTGTTTCCCATGGAGAGGGACTGCTTTGGCTTGGGAGACAATCTCCAGTGCCCTGGTGGTCCCCAAGGATGGAGACATGTGGTTAGTTCTACCCTCCTGATTCGATTCTTTATTCGATGGGAAGATGTTTTTAAAAATGGGTGCCTGCAGCAATCCAGCAAGAATCGTCAGAAGCACCCTAAATGGAAATTCAAAGAGCTTTTTGGACTAGGACGCCCTCTGGGGACTCATGATGCTATATGGTGAGACCCGGATAATCTGGTTCAAGGTGAAAGAAGCTGCCTATCACTTTTCTCTAGATTCCCCCCTTGTTGTTCTCTCTGAATATCTTAAGTTTGCTGTCTGCTTTCAGTTGCATTTCATAAGAGAGTGATTTGAATGACTAAATTTTTGTGTGACATTGACTTTACAAAAAAAAAAATGCTGGACACAGCCATGATTTCTAGAGACATCCTGAAACAATCCAAAAATTGTTTTTTTCTCTTTTGAGAAAAGATCTAGGGCACCAAAAGTGACTCCACCATGTTAGATATGACCTCATCCCCACCCTGAGTTACTGGAAAAACCACAAAAAGTTCCACCCTGAACCCAATCAATCAGAGATGAGCAGGAAAGTCTCTGAAAATTGAGAAAGGAGAACAGTTGACCCAAAACCAACTGTTCCTTGTTCCGCATAAACATCCCCACCTGTACCCACCCTGTGCTAACTATAAAAAGCTTAGATGAAAAGTGGTTGGGGTCACAAGACTTCTCCTGCATGGAGGCTCTTGGGACCCAAGGTTAAGCTTGCTAATAAAGGCTCTTGTACTTGCATGTGACTCTGGACTTCCTTGTGTATGATTGGGGCCCGAACCTCTGAGCATAACATGCCACAAGTAAATAAATAAGAACACCACTACCTGGGACAGTCATTTGTAAACTGATAAAGATAAACCTTTCTTTGAGTGGTAATAAGCAAGAACAGTCACACAGAACCATCTTCCTCTGTTGTTACGTGAAGTGATAGTGGTTCTCCTTTCTAAGTTATATAAACCATTAAGACAAAGATAGAACAAATAATAGAAATCTCTGAATATTGGGGCAGTTAAGGAGTAGTTAAGAGTGAGTACAGAAACAGAGCAACTGTAGAAAGTTTTGGTGCTGTGGTGTCTTTCCATCTCTCCTTCTGTTTCAGTCTCTTTCTACCTGAAAATACCAACCCAAATCAGTAAACACTATACTGTTTGCATTTCAGACATGTGAATATTTTAAATTTTGTTTATTAAAAAGCATTTTTCCTTGGGAAGCTATTAGAGAAAGCATTTAGTGATACAGAAAAGTAAACTATGAAAAAGCCATTAAACCAATGAAAATAATGATTATGTAAATAGACCACAGCCTCAAGCAATGTAACAGAAAGGGTCTTAGAATCAGAATTTAGAAGCATACCAACATTTCCCCCTTTCTTTTTAACTAATGGGAAGGCTAAGGAAAGGCCTGAGGGGGGTGTTTCCTGCCTCAAAGGGCAAGGCTTATCAGGCAAAAGGGTGTTTCCTGCCTCTGGAGGCAAGAGCTAGTAAGGGGGCGTGTTTCCTGCCTCTGGGTACAGGACCTGCAGGTGAGGGGACATGGCCTATAGATTCCCAAGGCAGCTGGCTGCAAAGTCCATGGACTGCTGTGGTCATTCTTTGAGAAACCCAGCATCATAAAAGGAAGCTGCTGTAAAGCTGTGTAAAGTGTCCAAGAGGTGTACCAGTAAGTCCGATATAAGTGTCAGTCCAAAGCAGATGACCATGGAAGAAATGCCAGGGGATGAAACGCTGCACATCTGTCTTGATGGGGAAGGTCAACCACTGTAATTCCACTTTTCTATAGAGAGTGAGTTTTGGAGTCTGTGAATCTGTTTCTTCAGGTCGTGCCAGGTCACATCATTGGTTTTTTTTTTTTTTTTTTTTTGGGGGGGGGGCTGCTGTAGTCATGCCATCTTGTGGGTGATGTCAGAGAACAGGGGTCCAAATGGATTTCCGGGGATTTCATTTGAGCAGATGTTTTTTCATGTGAAGACGACAGCTGTAATTCACTTACTTGTGAAACAAAACTTTTTAAGGTTGTTTAAACAGCATAAGCTCAATAGAAGAACCATGTTCAGAAGCCTCAGGCATGAGAATCATTAGTATAACCATTGTGTTATCTACCCTGCCCATACTCATACAGTTTTCAGGATTAAACATTTCACATTTATGCCAATACATGAAAAAAATCAAAAGAGAAAAAAAAATTTTTTTGGACTGTTTCTGGATGTCTCTAGAAATCATGGCTGTGTCCATCATTTTTTTAAGTCAATGTCATACAAAAATTCAGTCATTCAAATCACTCTCTTATGAAACGCAACTGAAAGCAGACAGCAAACTTAAGATATTCAGAGAGAACAATGAGGTGGGAATCAAGAGAAAAGAAGTAGGCAGTTTTTGCTTCTTTCACCTTGAACCAGATTATCCACATCTCACCATGTAGCATCATGAATCCCTGGAGGGCATCCTAGTCCAAAAAGCTCCTTGAAATTCCATTTAGGGTGCTTCTGATGGTTCCTGCAGGATTGTAAGCATCCATCCCCAAGAATCAAAGAAAGAATCGAATCAGGAGGGTAGAACTAACCACGTGTCTCCATTCTTGGAAACTTCCAGAGTACTGGAGAATGCTCTTCAAGTTAGAGTAGTCCATCTTCATGGGAAACATGCGAGAGGAAGTCCAAGGAGAAATCTCCACGCATCTCCCTAGCTCTACGATCACAGTCATAAGAAACCAAAGTGTGGCCCGGAGCAAAATGTAGTCCTTCTCCTCGGGAAACCCAGGAGAGGGAGTCCAGAAAGTCCAAGGAGAATTCTCTGTGGATCTCCCAAGCTCTATGATCATGGTCATAAGGAACCAAAGTTCCCAGTTAGGGAACCAAAGTGTGGACCAGAACAAAATGTTCCAGAGACAGAGAAACTGTCTCAGGACAAAAAAGTAGAGGCTTTAGGAAACCTCTTCATAGGTAGAAAGGCAGGTCATGGTGGATGGGTAGCCAAGTTTATTTATCTGGGGTTGGGCAGGTTAGGTGCAAGGTTAGTTGGGTGCCATATGCCAGTCCCTGTTTGGGGCGCCATTTGCCGGGCTAGTTTCACGGATGGAAGAGAGATGACCAGGAACTCATGGCTGAGCTGGGAATGCAGTTCAATCTTTATTGATGAGCGGGGATACAGTTCAACAATCTAATCTCTTCTAATTCCTCTTCATTAGAAAGCCCTGACTTTTATATCTCCTGAGGTGGAAGTGTCAGGAAGAGGAAGTACATAGGATAGGGGGTGGGGAGAAGGAAAATATAGTGTGAACCAGTGGGGATTAAACCAATGAAAACAATTACTATTTAAATAGACCACAGCCTCAAGCAATGTAACAGAAGGGGTCTTAGAAGCAGATTTTAGAAGCATACCAACAGATAAATTTGGCTCTATGGGATCCAAAATCCAAAGGTATTGTATAGAACTTCAGTGATGAAGATTCAAAGACAGACAGCAAAGTAACTTGGCCAGTTATCAGGAATGATGACTGAGAGATTATTGTGAAGGAAAGAGGAAGCTAATGTTTAGTTTATGGAAATATCCATAGGTATGCAGGGACCGTAGGGACAATTAGTCCCAGATAAGAAAAAGGTTGTCAAAAGAGCATATGTGATTATCTGTTACAACTCAGCTGAATAAAAAGAATTGGCATAGGCATTGTAGTAAAAAGTATAGTGATTATTCTGATGAATAAGTGGGATAGGCTACCGGAAAGTACTGGAGATGGGAAATAACAGTTTGGAGGGAAGCTCAGTTTTCTTGTGTAGTTTCAAAAGGTCAATAACTTTTGTTTTATAATTTTTATTTATAAAAAGGAAACACTTAAAAAAACAGGTTAAGAGGAGTACAACTCCACACAATTCCCACCACCAGAACTCTGTATCCCATCCCCTCCCCTGATAGTTTTCCTATTCTTTTTCCCTCTGGGAGTATGGACCCAGGGACATTGTGAGATGCAGAAGGTGGAAGGTCTGGCTTCTGTAATTGCTTCCATGCTGAGCATGGGCATCAACAGGCTGATCCATACTCCCAGTCTGTCTCTCACTTTCCCTAGTGGGGAAGGGCTCTGGGGAAGCAGAGCTCAAGGACACATTGGTGGAGTCATCTGCCCAGGGAAGTCCAGTTGGCCTCATGTTAGCATCTGGAACCTGGTGGCTGAGAAAAGAGTTAACATATAGAGCCAAATGAATTGCTGACTAATCATGGACCAAACGGCTGGAATAGTGCAGATGAAGAGTGTGTGTGTGGGGGGGTGTTTCTGTTTTGTACATAGTTACTAGTCCTATTTTAATGATATTCCAAGGATCCCATGAATATTCTAGTTTTTTTTTCTTTTTTCTTTTTTTTTCTGAGCCTGACATCTGATATGCAGGTGGAACCAAGTTATTGTCTGGGGAGATGCTGTCATGGTTGGAAAAAGGACCAGAAAGCTGGATCATGGAAGAGAGTAGCTCCCAAATATGGGAAAGGTGTATAAATATTGTTGACTATAACCCCCATCAATTTGATTTGATCCCTGGCTCATATTCAGCTTAGTAGCCTATGTGACCTCTGCATCCCTTTAGATCTGAGCTCACATACTGTGGTCATCAATAACTATTTTTAACAGAAAAATAATGATCATGAAATTTCTAGGTTGAGTGCAAATCTTATAATGCACAGAGACCCAGGTTCAAGCCCCTTGTCCCATCTGCAGGGGAACTTCTTTTCAACTGGTAAAGCAGAGTTTCAGGTGTCTCTCTGTCTCTGTGTCCCTTTCTTCTTCTGGTTGTCTCTGTCCAATAAATGAACAAAATTAAAACAAATTTAATGAAATCTCAGCATTTTATAGAGAAGTATGTAGATCGGGAGTCGGGCTGTAGCGCAGCAGGTTAAGCGCAGGTGGCACAAAGCTCAAGGACCGGCATAAGGATCTGGGTTCGAACCCTGGCTCCCCACCTGCAGGGAAGTCGCTTCACAGGCGGTAAAGCAGGTCTGCAGGTGTCTGTCTTTCTCTCCTCCTCTCTGTCTTCCCCTTCTCTCTCCATTTCTCTCTGTCCTATCCAACAATGACAACAACAATAATAACTACAACAATAAAACAACAAGGGCAACAAAAGGGAATAAATAAATAAAATAAAAATAAAAATAAAGAAGTATGTAGATCAATATCAAAGAATGATTCTAGAATCACTGAAGTAGCAGCCTTGAAAAAGATGCATCAGAATTTAGAGTAAGGAAGTATTCAGATCACTATCTACTTAATTCATGGTCACATGCAACTCCTCCAAATTATGAATAAAATAAAGAAAAATACCATGTCAAAATACAAAATTTATTCTTTTAGTGGCCAGGTGGTGGTGTACCTGGTTGAGTGCACATGTTGCAATGCGCATGAACCTGGGTTCGAGCCCCCAGTCCCCACCTACAGCAGGAAATCCTTGCAAGTGGTGAAGCAGTGTTGTGGGTGTCTCTCTGTCTCTCCTTCTCTCTATAACCCCCTTCCCACCTGACTTCTGGCTGCCTCTATCCAGTAAATAAACAAAGATAATTACAAAAATATATATCCCTTTAATAAGAAAACAAGAGACTATGCCATAGTAACATATTTTTAAAAGATCTTGTGTCTTTGGAAAACAGAGATGACTATAAAACCACTGAATGACATTAACTTTTATCTTTTAATAGCTAATTTCAGGTGTACATTTCTGCATATGCATAATTTTGAGGAGTCACGCTGCAGTCTGAGTAGCTCCCTCATAATATTTATGGAGAAACAAAAAAATCATGCATTTCCCTAGTGTCACATAGTGAAGCAGCGTTTTGTGCCTGAAAGAAACTTCTATTGCTACTAATCCCAGCTATGAAAATTATAGACAGACACCTATATTATAGTTTCACTCCTCCAGACTTGACACAATGGGAGAACTCAATAAAATTTAATCACAGCAATATACCTAGAAGAAAAAAGAAGCTCAATTGATACAAAATGAATTTAAAAGAATAGTAATTTGCAGGAAAAAATGCAAAATAGTATTTTCTAGTACTTGACTTTTATAATATTTTTCTCAACAAATATTAGTTTCTACTTTTGGAAATATAATTAGTCATGATCATAATTATACTCAGTTATCTGAATAGCTTCTACATTGGATATTCCAGAGAGAGAATTCTTACTTTGGGGCTTGTTTCTTCAATTGATGGACCAGAAACCATCATGTAATTTGCAGAGCAAAAATTAATAAGCACAGAACATATAAAACTGTGTTTGTAAACAGAATTAGGCTTTTTACAAAGGAGCTTAAAGTGACTTATTTACCCAATAAATGTTTAGTGAGTATTTTTAATAATCAGGTATGGATATAGATATTAGAAATAGGTTTCTTATCAATACTCACCTGTTATTATACCATCTTTTACAAACTACATCTTGATGTGGCTTATCAGTTATTGAATTAGCTAACTTTAAAACATTCTTGGTTAATTAGAATAAGAAGTCAGAAACTACTTCTCAGAGCATCAGCACAGTCAGTAGATTGAATATGAAGTCTAGAGGGCACTGAGTAGTTAGTGAGCGTGCAGTCTGGGTCGGACCTGGGGACAAATAAATTATCTTCTTGCATTCAATCCTAACAGTTTTTTAAATTTGTTTTATTGTCCTTGTTTATTGATTTGTTTGTTGCCACCAGGGTTATCGCTGGGGCTTGGTGGGCACCTGCATGATAAAGTGATTACTCCTGGTGGTCATTTTTTTTTTCGTTTTGTTGTCTGTTGGATAGGGCAGAGAGAAATTGAGAGGGGCAGGGGAGATAGAAAAGGAGACAGATAGAGACCTGCAGACCTGTTTCACCACTCTGTTTCACTTGTTTCACCTTGCAGTTTGGGAACAGGTTTGAATACAGGTCCCTGAGCACAGTGGTTTAACAGCTTTTTTCTTTTTCTTCTCTCTTTTTTTTTTCTTTCTTTTTTTTCTGAGAGAATCTACTGTCTCCATGTATTAAGCGAAGTGAGATACAGAGTTGGGAAAATAGCTCACTTGGATAGCATAGTGTTTTGCCATGAATTTATCCCAGATTTGAGTCAAGTCCCTGCCACACTAAAAGGAATTTTGGTGAGCACATAATTTTGGAACACAGCTATATTTTTTTTGTGGTTTTTTATTGTTGTAGTTATTGTTGTTGTTATTGATGTTGTCAGTGGTTAAGACAGAGAGAAATGGATAGAGGAGGGGAAGACAGAGAGGAGGAGAGAAAGACAGATACCTGCAGACCTGCTTCACCACCTGTGAAGCAATCCCCTGCATGTGGAGAGCCAGGGGCTCAAACAGGGATCCTTGCACCAGTCCTTGTGCTTTGTGCCACATGTGCTTAACCCGCTGTGCTACTGCCCGACTCCCATTTTGTTTGTGTTTTATGTTACCTCTTTTCTTTAGATATTCTTGAAAAGAAGAAATCACATGGCAATAATAATAGTAAATAATTTGTAAGGATCTTTAAGAGTTATCTAATTTATAACATCTTGATATTTCTTTAGATGAATAGTTTTGCCCATGGAAAGTATCAAAAATTCCCGTTATCTAAAATAGAGGTAATATTCCTCTATGGAGAAGAACGGTTCCTGCTCAAGGAAGATGTGGGAAGCCCTGGGTAAGTGTGTCAAAGTGACTATGACAGGTTGAGTAATCATAACATTACTAAGACAGGTTGAGCAGCCATAGCATGACTATGACAGGTTGAGCAGCCATAACATGACTATGAAAGGTTGAGTAGCCATAGCATGACTGTGACAGGTTGAGTAGCCATAACATGACTATGACAGGTTGAGTAGCCATAGCATGACTGTGACAGGTTGAGTAGCCATAACATGACTATGACAGGTTGAGTAGCCATAGCATGACTATGACAGGTTGAGTAGCCATAGCATGACTATGACAGGTTGAGTAGCCATAGCATGACTATGACAGGTTGAGTAGCTATAACATGACTATGACAGGTTGAGTAGCCATAGCATGACTATGACAGGTTGAGTAGCTATAACATGACTATGACAGGTTGAGTAGCCATAGCATGACTATGACAGGTTGAGTAGCCATAACATGACTATGACAGGTTGAGTAGCCATAACATGACTATGACAGGTTGAGTAGCCATAACATGACTATGACAAGTTGAGTAGCCATAGCATGACTATACAGGTTGAGTAGGTGTCTTAAAAAGAACACAGTGACTTAGAAATGAAAGTATGTATTGTTAATTTCTAATATTTAGTTGTTTTATGATTATTGACAAGATTATAGAGTAAGAGGGGTCCAATTCCATACAATTCCTGCCATAAGAGTTCCATATCCCCAGAGTTCTAGTGGTGGGAATTGTGTGGAGTTGTACCCCTCTTACCCTATGGTTTGTTCAGTGTTTCCTTTTTATAAATAAAAAAAAATTTTAAAAAGAGGTCCATATCCCATAACCTACATTGGAAGCTTTCTTATTCTTTTAATTTTTAATTTTTTATTTATTAATGATGAGTTACAAGACTGTAAGACTATAAGGTGTGGTCTATACCACATCCACCACCAAGATTTTGTGTCTCCAACTTCTCAAAGACAGCAGGCAACCACCATAGTTCTCATAGTCTTTGAAACAGCCTCTCTCTCTCTCTCTCTCTTTCTCTCTTCCTATCTCTCTCTCTTTTGCAAATTCATATGTACTAATTTTCTAGATGCTACATATTAATGAAATCATCCAATTGTCCTTCATCTTTTTACCTATTTTTCTAAGCATAATCACCTCCAATTCTATCCATTTTGTTTCAAAGGACAATATATATATGTTTATTTATAGAGCAGTATTCTATGGGTTATATATCTCATGAATTCTTTAGCCAGTCATCTTCTGGTGGCCATTTAGGCTGCTTCCACTCTTTGAGTGTTGTGAAAAATGCGCCTATGAACATAGGGGTATGGGGCCAGTCAGTGACACACCGGATGCAGCATTTGTATGTGTGACCATGCCCATGGTCCCAGGTTCCATCCCTTAGTCTCCACCTGCGGGGGAAAATATTCTCCAGGGCTGAAGCCTCCTGCAGGTACCTCTCTTTCTCTCTCCCTCTCAGTTTCTACCTTTATCCAAAATAATAAATAAACAGTAGATAAATAATAAATAAAATACTTAAAACGACACAGGGGTGTGTATATGTCCCTTTGAATTAGTGACTGCATGTTTTTTATTAGTGATGTAATAATGATTAACAAGGTTGCAAGATAACAGGGTTTTCATCACACAGTTTTCACCACCAGAGCTCCACATCCCATCCCCTCCACTAGAAGGTTCCTTATTCTTTAGCCCTCTGGGAATATGGACCAAAACTCTTTATGAGGTGTGGAAGGTGGAAGGTTTGGCTTTTGTAAGTGCTTTTCTTCTGGACATAGATGAACATTGGTAGGTCAATCTATACCCCCAGCCTCTCTCTATCTTGTGCTAGCAGGGCAGGCCTCTGGTGAGCTGAGGTTCTAGGACACATTGGTGAGGTCATCTGCCAAAAAAAGTCAGGATGGCATCATAGTAGCATCAGCAACTTGGTGGCTGAAAGGTGTTAAGTTATAAAGCAGAGCAAATTGTTTAATGAACAGGAACCTAAAGGTAAGAGTACAGCAGATAGAAGTAAGTATGTGGTGTGGGAAGAAACTAAGAAGTCCATTTAGTATTTCAAAATGCCCATGTTTTTAGTAATTTTTGCCTGAGCCTGATAATTAACATGTACTTTAGCTAAAAAGTACTGTCTGGGAAAATGGTGTGAGCACTGAGAATAGGACCAGAAAGCTAGATTAGGGCATTAGTACATAAATATGATTAACTGTAGACCTCATTGATCTGACCTAGGGCACATATATGTTCCTTTTTAGCACAGGAGGCTGTGTAATCTCTGAGTCCCTGTCTGTCAGAGCTCGCAGTCCATGGTCACTGCTGGAAACATTCTAGGCTTCACTCATTTCAGGACCTGTCTTCCTCGAGGGGCAGCATAGGCTGTCCCAGCCTCCCTTAGGAGAGTGGGACAGTCCCTACCATTGCTGTTCTACACTGACAGCAAGGGCCTAGAGAGGCCTGCAAGAGGGCTTATGATAATGTTCCTGGTGCATTTCTGGACCCAAGTTCTTACAATTTTGCATATCAGATCAGTACAAAAGTCACATTATACCTCAGATAACTCATTCTTCTCTTTTCAAGGGAACTTCAAGCCATCCCACTGATGTTGCAAAGTTTAGGTAGCCAACATTCTAGCCAAGAAATTAAAATCAACTCATTGGTCTAGAAATCTTTGTATTACAGACACTTACTAATACCATTAATAATACAGATTTCAAAATCAAACTGAATGAATCTGAGTTCTGGTTCTGACAGTCACAACTATGGAAAACTTTTTAATAGATCCATATCAAATTTTCTTGATATTTAAAAGTGGGAATAATTATTATGTTTAACTCATAAAATTTCTGTATTAGAAGAACTTGTTCATGTAAAGTTACTAGAAAAGCACCTTGCACATACTAAATATCCAATAAGGTATTCTGTCATTATTACTAGGAAAATGGTAAAAGCAAATATATTTTTACTCTATGATGCACAGGATCCAATAACTAATTAGTGAAAAGTTCATTTTTAAACTAAAGGCACTATGTGAAAGTAAAGTATTATCTCTTCTCATGCTTTCTACATGTTCAAATTATTAGGTATCTCAAAGACTATGTTTTTAAGAAATTTTTATTAGTTACTTAATAATGATCAGCAGGATGGTAAAATAACAGGGGTACAATTCCACACAGTTCCCATCACCAGAGCTCTGTGTCCATCCCCTCCATTGTAAGCTTTCCAATTCTTTATCTCTCTGGGAGTATGGATCAAAATTCTTTACGGGTTGCAGAAGGTAGAATTCTAGCTTCTGTAATTGCTTCTCTGCTGGACATAGGTATTGGCAGGTGAATCCATACCCCCATCCTGTCTCTCTTTCCCTAATGGGGAACATGATCTGGAGAGGTAGAGTTCTGGGACACATTGGTTAGGCAAAAATTGCAAGAGTCATGGGGTCCTAAAAAAGACTTCTTCATCTCTTCCCATAAGACCCCCCAGTGTCACCTGCTCAATTCTTATAATATCCAATTTTAATAGCAGCAATAAAAGAGACAGACAAAGAATAGGAAGTTGCTGTGCAGATGTTCCCTCAGGCTAGTGCCAGTTCCCGTGAGAGTTGGGACATCCTTGGAGCACCTGTTCTGTCATGTTGTCCCCTCAGGCTAGTGCCAGTTCCCGTGAGAGTTAATATGATATTCTCAAAGTACTCTTCCCAACCAATCCTGTCCCAGCATGTCACTCCCGGTTTTGCCCTATAAAGCCCTTCTTCTTCCACCTATCTCATTCTTGCCCACTTTTCACTTCAGTGATTACACACACAAGGAAGGTTGCTGCATGAGGTGGCCATATTGGCTAGCTCCACGTGGCCCGAACCACTGTGCTCTCACCCAACTCTGAGATGTCTGTGCAAATAAAGAATTGTGTTCTCTCTCCACTCCATATCTCCTCTCTCTCTCTCTCTCCTCCACATCACAGTACGACACCTGGCGCCTGAACAGGGACCAACCCGCCCAGACAGGTAAGTATACAGCCACTTGACTCTCTGTGACCTTGTGTTCCTCTCTACCATGGGAGACTTCCCATTTTATGAAGAGCCTTCCCAAACCCTTTACTCTTTTTTAATGGGACAGGTTTTCTATCTTGGAGATGTTTTACTTGGGGCCACACCATGAATCCTCTTGGCTATGTTTGCAGCTTTCAGGATATATATAGGGAAACCTGCCAAAAAGTTAAGGGACCTTGAGGCTGAGATACAAGAGTTAAAGGATATTGTCTTGGAGCTTACCCACCCTAAGCCCTCTGCATTTTTCCCCAAGGGTTCCATTTTGGTAGACACGTGTTCGACTTCTCTGGCTGCTGTTGCCACTCCTCAGGCAGCTTCAACTTCCATGACTCCTCCCCCCACTGCTACCTTGTTATCAAAGCAAGTCCACACCTTCCCGGTAAATGTGGCCCCCAACAGACAAAAACCCTCAGGTATGGCATCCATACTCCTCCAAAGAATTTAGGGAGCTCAGACAGGCGGATAAAGATGACGGATTTCATGCTCCATGGACCAAGTCCATTTTATGAGGCTTTCTCCAGCACCTTAATACCCCCAAGATTGGAGGGACATAGATCATGCTATGCTCTCAGACCCCCTCTACCTGCAATGGGATGCATGTTTTCATGATGAATGCTCAAATCAATCCCAGAGAAATAGTCAGAATCAGCTGGAGTGGAATTTTGATGCACTGTTTGGAGCGGGAGAGTTTGAAACCGGAATTCAGCAGGCAGAAGCCAAGTTTCCAGCCAGTTATTTTGAACAGGTATGCATCTGTGCATCACAAGCATGGGAATGATTAACCCCACCCACAGGAGCGGCCTCAGTCCCCATTCCCTCCCTTCACCAAGAAACCAATGAATCCCTAGCTAAATTCATTGCCAGGTTGTGGTCAAGCTTAGAGAGACAGATTTATAATCCTGAAGCCTGTTTTCTCCTCCTGCATTCTATTGCCTGGGATGGAATGCTACTGGAAATCTTTCAGGCATGTCTCAGCCCCCAAAAGTGCCCTGTAAGCTATCTTGTGGAAATTAATCCACAAAAGATCTGGCATTATTCTGACACTGTAAATATTGAAACCATTGTCATTAACATGTGTTAACTCTCTAAGCAATCTGAGTCTGTTTATAGTCCAAAGTAAAAATAGTTAAAAATAAAAAAATCTATATATATATTTTAACTGAAATTGGTCTGAAGACCCTTCTGTAGAGACTGCTACAAGAGGTCACATTAGATGACCTTTAAACAAAATTATAAAGGTACTTAAACCAATTATAATAATTGAATTATCAATTATAGTAAACTTCTAGCTTGTTAAAAGTTTTTTTCACCAGTAATTGACTATAACTATGCCAAAGCCTTCACATGAAGAAGCATCTGCTCATATGATAAGGTATTAAACTGTAAAAAGTTCCTTCATATACAACTCATGTGAATTAACAACATTCAAATATTTTTCTATACTTAACTGGTGTATCTCGTTTTGCCACTATAGGCCTGCCTTTGTCAGCCAACAATTTTTCCCTGAATAACATCATCCATGCCACAGACATCCCTTACTACCCTCAAAGACAAATGGTTGTTGAGAAGGCCTGCCAAATGCCTAGGCTCAATTAAGTAAAGAAAGAAATAAGGGTAGATACATCCCCCCAATATTCAGTTGGCTCAGGCACCAAACCTCTTTTTCTATAAAAAATTTTGAATCAGATGCCTTGCTAACCACAGGAAGCAGATTGTGTTTCTTTCACAGGAATCCCAGGAAAAACCATCTGGACCCCTGCACACTCTGACATTACCCACTAGAGAGCACGACTACAGTGGCACACCCCTGAAACCCATGATATGGCCTGACACGATCTGAAGAACCTGATTCACAGACTCCAAGGACAGAAATTTCTTACTGCCTGTCTGTCCTTCCTGCTTCTGCTTTGGCTGTCACACTTTGGAGGTTCCAGCCCACTCTCTATAGTAAAGCAGAATTCCGGTGGCTGACCTTCCCCATGGAGATAGATGTGCAGTGTTTCATCCCCTGGCATTTCTCCTGGTCATCTGCATTGGACTGAGACTTCTATAGAACTTGCTGGTACACCCATTGGACACTTTACACAATTTTACAGCAGCTTCCTTCCCTTCACGCTACCGGTTTTCAAAGACTGACCCACACTACTTAATGGACCTTGCAGCCAGTTGCCTTAGGGACTGTATAATGCCATACAGCCCCTTAATTTGACAGGCACACAATCCCGCCTGCAGGCTCTGCCCTTTGAGTCAGGAAATGTCCCTTCATTAGTAGGCCTTGCCCCAGAGGCAGGAAATGCCCCCAGAGGCAGAACCCCCCCATTACTAAGCCCTGCCTCCAGAGGCAGGGGACGCCCCCAGAGGCAGGAAATGCCCCTTTGCACACCAAGCCTTCCCTTGGCATCACACTGGCTCTTACTGCTCCCCTACCTGTCCTTTCCTGTTTTGTTATAGCATTCAGGTTTATGCCCAAAAGGTTTCTGCTCACCCCTACACTACTATTCCTGTCACAGATGGAGTCTTTTACAGACATTGAACCATCTTAATTTGATGACTAGATAGAAAGATAAGAAAAGATGTAGAAATATTGTGAGGAGATAGTGGAGCCTGGCAGAGCTTAACCTATGAGATGAGTCCCTCCAGGTAAGTCTTTCTCTCTACAGAGGGGTTGAGCACAGGAGGGACACATAAATCTCACAAGGTTGGTGGCCATGTAAGTCTTCCATCCCCCACAAAAACATCCTAAATCTCCCACCTGAGCATGCCATTCCTTAAAAAAATTTAAGCCTGCTCCACTCTAAATTTCCTATACTGTGGCCATTAGGTAAAAAGAAAGGGGGAGATGCTGTGCAGATGACCCCTCAGGCTAGTGCCAGTTCGCGAGAGTTGGAACATTCTCAGAGCACCTGTTCCGCCATGTTGTTCCTTCAGGCTAGTGCCAGTTCCTGCAACAGTTAATATGATATTCTCAAAGTGCCCTTCCCAACCAATCCTGTCCCACCTTGTCACTCCCAGTTTTTGCCCTATAAAGCCCTTCTTCTGCCTCTCTCTCTCTTGCCCACTTTTCACTTCAGTGATTAGATGCAAGGAGGGTTGCTGTGTGAGGCGGCCATTTTAGCTAGCTCCACATGGCCTGATCCACTGTGCTCTCACCCAACTCTAAGGTGCCCACACAAATAAAGAATCGTGTTCCTTCTCCGCTCCGGATCTCCTCTCTCTCTCTCTCCTCCATGTCGCAGCATGACAGGAAGTAAAGAAAGTTCTTAAAAAAAAAACATTTTGAAGAGAGACAAGGACAGAGAGGAAAAAGCTGCACCTTTCATTGACAGATTACCACCAGCAACACAGAGGCATCCCTCTTTGTCCACACTCTGGCCAGCATCTTTTTCCAGTTTTTTGTTTATTTTTAAATATTATTTATTTATTTATTATTGGATAGAGACAGAGATAAATTGAGAGGGCAGGAGGAGATAGAGTAGGTAAGAGACAGAGAGACACCTGAAGCTCTGCTTTACCATAAACTCATGAAGCTTTTCCCCTGCAGATGGGGACCAGGGGTTTCAACCCAGGTCCTTATGCACTGTAATGTGTGAGCTTAACCAGGTGTGCCACCACCTTTCCCCAATCCAATTTGTTTTTTTCTTTCAAAAAAATTTTTTTAATTTTTTTATTATTTATTTTATTTATTTATTCCCTTTGTTGCCCTTGTTGTTTTTATTGTTGTAGTTATTATTGTTGTTGTCATTGTTGGATAGGACAGAGAGAAATGGAGAGAGGAGGGGACGACAGAGAGGAGGAGAGAAAGATAGACACCTGCAGACTTGCTTCACCACCTGTGAAGCGACTTCCCTGCAGGTGGGGAGCCGGGGTTCAAACCTGGATCCTTATGCCGGTCCTTGTGCTTTGCGTCACCTGTGCTTAACCCGTTGTGCTACAGCCCGACTCCCTCCAATTTGTTTTTTAAGTGAGCTATTCCAATGGGTATGAAATGATATTTCATTGTAGGTTTGATTTAAATTACTGAAATAAAAGAACAATGTTTCTTTATAATTGAGTTTGCTGAGATCAAAGGGACTATGCATAGTCAGGTATAATCTAGTTACTGATCACTACCCAGAACACAGCTCTAAAATGATAGGAAAAATAAATCAGTCCAAGTTAAGGAGGTGAAATTTTAAGAGCTGTTCTTCAGAGCCACTACAATTAATGCAAAAGTAAGAGTTGAATGAGAAACCCACATCTTATTCTTGACCCACATGAAAAGGAGAAGTGGTTCACACAGTTAGTGCAGGCTTGGGCATCACTATGATGCAAAAGAGTAGTGACTAATCTAAATGTTCTTCTACAAGGAGGAGAGATCATAATTCATCCATATCAGGAACTGGAAAAAATGAGATTCTTATTATTACTGTTAGATTAGCATCAAGTATCTCATGATTCCATATTTGTAGAAAAGGACATCAGAAGATTTATTAAGAGAATTTGAAAGGGTTCAGGCAGAAGGATTCAGCATAAAGAAGTGATGTGATCAATGGAGAAATATCCATTTGATATCTTAGCTCATCATTAGAAAGAAATATATATATATACATATACATATAATTTTCATTAATTATTTAATAAAGATTGACAAGATTGTGGGACAAGAGGGCTACAATTCCACACAATTCTCACCATTAGGGTTCCATATCTCCATCCCTTCTACTGGAATTTTCCCTAGTCTTTATCCCTCTGGGAGTATGGGGTGCAGAAGGTGAAAAGTCTGGCTTCTGTAATTGCTTCTCCACTGAACATGGGAACTGACAGGTTGATCCGCACCCCCCAGCATGTTTCTATCTTTCCCTAGTTGGGTCAGGGCCTGGAGAAGTGGGTTTCCAGGACACATTGATGAATTACTCTTCCCAGCGAAGTCAGGTTGGCGTCATGGTAGCATCTACAGTTTGGTAGATAACAGGAAGTAAGATATAAAGCAGAACAATTTGCTTAATAATCAGGAACCTAAAGGTAAAAGTATAGCTGATGAAATGTAGGGTCTTCATGTTGAAAGGAACTAGGAACTCTATTTTAGGTCAATTCCAAGGGTCCCATGACTTTACTAATTATTTTTTCTGAGCCCAACAACTAACATGCAGGATAACTAAGAGTATTTATTGTCTGGGAATACGGTATCAGAGTTGAAGATAGGACTAGAAGGCTAAGGGTAGAGAGAAGCCTCCAAACATTGGGAAAGTATATAAATATCATATATTTTAAAGCCCATTAAGCTGATCTAGGGCCCATGTCTATTCATACTCAGCACAGAAACCAGTATAACCTCTGCATCCTTGTTGACTTGAGCTCACAGTCAATGGTCATAGCTAGGAACATTCTAGGCTACACTCATAGGAAGAATTTTCTCTTAATTTTTTTTTAGAAAAAATAGGATGTTTGCTGAGAAAAACCATGTGTCAAAATATAAATAAATTACATTCTATGATGTAATTTATTAAAATTACTAATTGGTAAAATTCAAACTTTAGAAGTTAAATGGACACAAAGGAGGAGAAAGGGGAGATTTAAACCAGTTGACTTATCTCAGCCTAGCACAATATCTAGTGGAAGGAGGGTATTTGACAGATATGCCATGAGTTAAATATAACTGACAGAAATCCTAGAAGATAATAAATCCCCTTTACCTCTAGGTTAACTAATCATTAAATGGATAAAAATTTTCTCTGAAAAAATATATATGGCTGCCCTGTCAGATTCAGAATTAAGTCTTTCTTATTTTTTCAAAGCAAAATTCCATTTACATAATTCATGTAGAAAAAATATTTTCTTGACACAGGCCCAGTTTCAATAAGCTTACTACCCCCCCCTCTAAAGTCACACAGTTAATGAAGGGTCCTGACAGTAGCACAGTGGGTTAATTCACATGGCAACAAATGCAAGGACAGGCACAAGGATCTCTGTCATGCCCTGGCTCCCCACCTGCAGGGGGGTCACTTCACAAGTGGTGAAGCAGGTCTTCTCATGTCTATCTTTCTCTCCCCCTGTCTGTCTTCCCCTCCTCACTCGACCTCTCTCTGTCCTATCCAACAACAACAGCAGCAATGGCAACAATAACAAGGGCAACAAAATGGGGGGGGGGATGGCCATCAGGAGCAGTGGATTTGTAGTGCAGGCACTGAGCTGCAATGATAACCCTGGAGGAAAATAAATAAATAAATAAATAGATAATAGTAAAGTCACACAGTTAATTTAAAGCATATAAGTGAAACAAAAGTATTCTAGGTCTAAGGCTAGCAATGTCCCCCTATATCATAGGACACTTTGTTTTCTTTATCCAGATACAATTTATTGCTAGGGTACACTATTTCAATACACTGGACTAAATGTCATGGCCCATATTGAAAGATGGTTTGTGATACAAACTTATGAAATTCATTATTGTTTCTACTATGGTGATACCAAGGAAGATATTAATATGTCCATTATTAGAATTCTTCCCCTGTACTGCCACTAGAAATATGAGTCTTACATATTTCTCTTCTCCATGCTTGCAGTAACAAATAGTGGAAATTTCTAGAGGCTCAGTTTCCATTAACCTCAAGGATTTTCACTCCATTAATCCACCATCATCTGCTCTCCTATTATGGTGTTATATATAAACTTGTAGTCTATTAATTTTGCAATATAAAACAAAGTATGAATAAATTCAGTATTTGTAGATATGTATTATAAATCTCTGAATGTTCATCAAGCACTTGAATACCACATGGCTTCACTGTTCTTAGTTATTCTGTGAAATGTTTTGTCTAAAAAGATTAGATTCCTGGTAATGGAAAACCACTATTTGCTAAAGTCCACTTCTGTATCTTGTGTGCAGAGACTATAAGGAATATCTTTTTTTATTATCTTTATTTATTGGATAGAGATAGTCAGAAATAGAGAAGGAAGAGGGAGATAGAGGGGATGAGAGACAAAGACACACCTGTAGCCCTGCTTCACCACTTACAAAGCTTTCCTTCTGCAGGTGAGGACCGAGAGCTCAAACCTGGGTCTATGTGCATCCTAACGTGCACTCAGCCAGGTGCACCACCATCTGGCCCCAGGACTATGTCAACAAATATTAAAAATACACAGACCTCTTCAACACATTAATTTCTAGAAGCTAATAAATAATTATACACAAAGTATTGCTATTAAAGAAGCAGTTCTAAGGTCTACATTTTAGCAAACACTAACTACACTATTCATATTGCGTCAAATATATGACTATGATTAATTCCTCAGATCAAGAGTGGCAATGTACTCACTGAGTACATTATCACTCACATATTTCAATTGCTGAAATTAAAATGGCTCCAGTTTAGTATTGACTCACAAATTTGTTCTTGACAAAGTCTAACTTGACTCAGATCTTAGCAATATATTCAGATAGACTGGTTTAAACTATTCTTGTAGAGAATTATATTTAATCCATAAAATATTTGATAAATATGTCACACTAACTACCAGATTGTGTCTATAAAATGAGTATTAATATACATTGAAATGCCATACCTATGCTTCAGGAAGCACATTACTTAATAACATTTTATTTGTTTTACTTTAATGAGAGAGATGCAAAAAGATTGAGTCAGAGAAGAGAGATCAAAGCACTGGTTATCTCTAGATTATGGTGGTGCAGGGGATTGGACCCAGGATTGAAGGTTCAGGTGTGAAAAAGTCCTTCTTCTTGCCTAGAAACTCATTATTAAAAAATTAATTTATTTGATAATGTGATATTCATTAGAATCACTTTGAATTTCTTAATTCACTATTGTGTAGTAGGTAATTCACCCAACCTTTATTATATATTTTGGAAAGTCATCGTGTTAGTGCTATTCTGAATTCAGAACAGTTGGAAGATATGACATTCTGTTAACATAAAGGAGAAAGATAATCCAAGATACAGTGTATTTATAAACTGATAAGCCCACAGGGATGAGGTGGTATCTCAGTGTTGACTTCATTTGCATTTCCCTGAAAATCAGTGACCTTAAGCATTTTTTCATATGTTTGTTAGCCTTTTGGATTTCTTCTGTAGTGAATATTCTGTCCATATCCTCTGCCCATTTTTGGATAGGATCATTTACTTTTTGGTTGCTAAATTTGGTGAGCTCATTATATATTTTGATTATTATTCTCTTGTCTGATGTATGGCATGTGAAGATCTTTTCCCATTCTGTGGGGGGGGGGTCTCTTTGTTAGGGTGATGGTTTCATTTTCTCTGCAAAAATTCTTCAATTTGATATAGTCCCATTGATTTGTTTTTTGTCTTCCTTGTAATTTGGATTGTATCTTCAAAGATGTCCTTGAGGTTTAGGTGGGAAAGTGTTCCATCAATGTTTTCCTCTAAGTATTTGATAGTTTCTGATCCAACATCCAGGTCCTTTATCCATTTGGAGTTGACTTTTGTTTCTGATGAGAAAAAATGGTTCAGTTTCATTCTTCTGCATGTTTCAACCTAGTTTTCCCAGCAACATTTATTGAAGACAGTCTCCTTCTCCCATTAAATGTTTTGGGCCCCTTTATCAAAAACTAGATGTCCATAGGTGTGGGGGGTTAGTTCTGGGCTTTCAATTCTGTCCCACTGTTCTCTGCACCTAAATTGTTCCAGTACCAGGCTCTTTTGATTACGATGGCCTTATAATATAGTTTGAGATCAGGGAGTGTGATGCGTACATTGCAGTTTCTTTTCCACAAGATTGTATTGGTGAAGAGAGAGAGGGGAGAGAGAGAGAGGGAAGAAGAAGGGGAGAGAGAGGTAAAGAGGAGGAGAGAGAGAGGAGAGAGAAAGAAGGATAGAATGGGAGGGAGAAAGAGAGAGAGGGAGAGAGAGAGGAGAGAGAGAAGAAAGAGGTAGGAGAAAGAGAGAAGGAGAAAGAGAAAGAGGAGAGAGAAAGAGAGAGGGGGAGAGGGAAAAGGAGAGAGAGAGAGAGAGCTAGAGAGAGAGAGAGAACCTCAGGCTTGAGGGTCCATCACTAGGGCCACAGTCCCTTATCATTCTTCATTCTTCTCATTACACCACCTCCCAGGATATTAATTCAACAGACATAAGTTAAAATTGGTGTAGTGTTGAGTATTAACATCAGTGAATGAATCATCCAGAGTAAAAACCCAAACATCAAAGATAAATATGCATTTTTTGATCATACATGCATAGTGAAGAATGAAGTATTTAATACATTGTTCTACAGAGAAGAGGAAAGTGATAATATCCACCCAACCCCTCCAACTTTCTTTATTCCTTTCCTAGAAAAACATGGTCCTTTTCCATAATTCTAGAGCAGACAGGAAGAAAGCTACTTTTACAGCTGAAGTGGAAAGAAGTCAGATAGTATAACCATGAGAGTTGAACCATAGGGCTCACCATCCTGGAGTTCCTGTCTAAAGTCACCTTCTACAAAAGGAAGAAAGGGAGTTGGATAAAATTGCTATCACTCTTGCTTCAGATTGTGTTAGTCTCTCCTGAGAGCACAACACTTCTCATTTCTTTTCTCTGCTTGCCAAGAGATAATGGATGTATCCAAAGCAAGGAAATCATCATGTTTTGGTGATAAGAATGTCAATATTATCTCTCAGAGCATCCTATTTACATGCAGCAGGCAAATTAAATAAAGTACAAGACTGTTCCTGTGGGCTTATGCTCCTCTTGGAGAAAAGTCAGGACAGAGAGAGCAGAACAAAAGTGAATCTCTAAGAGAACGTTTTATTTTCTTTGACTTCCCTTTCCTTAACATTAGAGAGGAGGAAAGAATTAAGTCTAGAAGAGAGGAGTAAAGGGGACAGTTTGATCATATGGTTTGAATAAAGAAGCCTCAAAGAGTTGTGGCCACTTTCATATGTCAGGAGAAGGGTTTTTTGAACAAATATTTATTGTAAAAATAATAGATTCTGTATAGTTTTATCTTCAACATCCAGGTCCTCAGCAGAAGACTAATAAGTGGATGGGACTTGATATTATAGGAGAGCCAAAGTTCTGGCCAAATTCTCTCTCTCTCTCAGTCTCTCTCTCTTTCTCTTTGTGTGTGTGTGTGTGTGTGTGTGTGTGTATGTGTGTGTGTGTGTGTGTGTGTGTGTGTGAGACTAGGTGTCATGAGAGGCAGAGAAAACTTGAAGCTCTTGATATAGGTACTATGTTATTCTTTGGGATAAGAATATAAATTTGTGACCTGATGTATATGTGTTGGGTAGTATGATTAATTATACATCATTCTAACCAGTTCCTAAAGTAGAAATGAGGTGATTCTGTAGGTCTATCAATTATCAAATTATTTTCAATTATCTGAGAAATTCCACTCCATCATCAAAATGGATATAGAAGATGGTACGGAAAAAAGCCAATTCATCACAAAGGTGTTTGTTTGGTCCATAGGGTTTTCTTTTATCTTTTCAACAGTAACTCTGTAAACTTTCTTTCGGAACCAATTGCTTAACAGTTAATAAAGAACACTGATGACTAACCCCTATGAGTAGCTTAGTGACAAGCCCAGCTGCCTAAGAGGGGGAGTTAGTAACTCCCTGGACAGCTCTGATTTAAAGGTTAATGTATTCAGCATCTAACATTGCAGTTACAGACACATAGCTGGATTTTCTCATTTAGAAAGTATGAAGCATCATCAAAACACATACAAAATACCTGGAGTTTCAGTTGTGAAGGGTTTCTAGAGCTAAACTGAACAACAACCAGAAGCAAAATTACTAAAGCCTAGAAGCAGAATAATGGAAGAGAAAATTCTAAGCACACCTCATTACAAGTCCCAACTATACTGCACACTTGCTGTGGAACTATGGGCAAATCAATTAAATTCCTCTAGTCCATGACTCCATTATCTGTAAACAGGCCTATAGTGGCTCTTTCCTTGAATGGTTTGTTTGTTTTTATTTCTTTTTTTTTATTTAAGAAAGGATTAATTAACAAAACCATAGGGTAGGAGGGGTACAACTTCTTATTTCCATCAGGATTATCACTGGGACTCAGTGCAGGCACTATGAATCCACCACCTCTGGTGGCCACTATATATTATATAGGTCAGAGAGAAATTGAAAGAGGATGGGTAAATAGAAAAGGAGATAGAGATAGACACCAGAAGACTTGCTTCACCCTCGTGAAGTCGATCCATCACAGTTGGGGAGTAACAAACAGAACACAGGTCCTTGAACTTAGTAATATGTGTGCTTAACCAGATGCACCACTGCCCAGCCCCCTTTGCCTTGAATGGTTGACTGTAAATAGGACTGCAGTTTGATACCTCCCTGTGTGCAAGGTAATATGCACACATAGTTATTAGCCCTGTCCAATAATATCTCACTATGAAAGCAAACTATTTCAGGACTGGGGACTTAAGATAAAGGTTATACATGAAGACTTTCATTCCTGAGACATCAAAGGACCCAAGTTCAATTCCTATCCCTACCATAAGTCAAAGATGAAAAGTGCTCTGCAAAAAAAAAAAAAAAGAATAAATAAATAATAAAGAGTATACTACAGGTTGGGGAAACAGTGTAATGATTGTACAAAAGACTTTCATACCTGAGGCTCTGATCTCCCAGGTTCAATCCCCAGCACCACCATAAACCAGAGTTGAGTAGTGTTCTGGTCTCTCTCTCACTCTCTGTATCTTTCATTAAAAATAAATACTTTTCAAAGAGAACATTAAAAGGAATTATCTGGGGGAGCCAGGTGGTAGCATACCCATTACTATGCACAAGGACCCTGGTTCAAGCCCCTCATCCCCCACATGCAGGGGCTAAGCTTCTCAATTAGTGAAGCAGTCCTGCGTGTGTCTTTCCCTCTCCCTCTTTATCTCTCCTTCCTATCTCAGTTTCTCTCTGTCCTATCAAATGAAAAAAAAAGTTCATTAATAAATAACAGAAAGGAGTAACACAAAATAAAGCTTGGGCTTGGTTTTCTATATTGCACCAAAGCAAGAGACCCTGGCATGGGGCAGTGGAAGAGTGTTGGAAGATGGGTTAGGTGCATGATTGTGGGAAAGGACCTAGGTTGGGGTGAGAGTATTTTGCAGACAACTATTGAGAAGAGATGAAAAATTTTAACTATGTGTCAACAACTTTACTGTAAACCATTAACCCCATATTAATAAAATAATTAAAAAGTAAAATTGTAAAAAATGAAAATACACTATTTTTTCTTCTTGTTGCACCCAGAATTCCACTCTTTGGGTTAACTAATACACTGTTGTTGTTTTTTTTAAAGTTTTAAAAAATATTTATTTATTTCCTTTTGTTGCCCTTGTTTTATTGTTGTAGTTATTATTGTTGTTGATGATGTTGTTGTTGGATAGAACAGAGAGAAATGGAGAGAGGAGGGGAAGAGAGAAAGGGGGAGAGAAAGATAGACTCCAGCATACCTGCTTCACTGCCTACGAAGCAACTCCCCTGCAGGTGGGGAGCCGGGGGTTTGAACCAGTATTCTTAGATCCACCCTTGCTCTTCGCACCAGGTCTGTTTAACCAGCTGCAAAATCGTCCACCTCCCATGATTCTGGGGCTCATGTGGGGTAGCTCCAGCCAGGAGCTACATATGGCGCCCGAACAAGGGACTGACATAAGCCTTGAAACAGAGACCAGCACCAACGTGGGACCTAACCCACCCATCGCCCAGATAAGTAAACTTGGCTACCCATCCACCATGGGTTGCCTTTCTACTTATCAAGAGGTTTGCCAAAGCCTCTACTGTTTCATTATGAGACAGTTTCTCTGTCTCTGGAACATTTTACTCTGGGCCACACTTTGGTTCCCTGACCAGGAACTTTGGTTTCTTATGACTGGGATCATAGAGCTTGGGAGATGCACGGAGATTTCTCCTTGGACTTTCTGGATTCCCTCTCTCATGTTTCCCGAGGAAAAGGACTACATTTTGCTCCAGGCCACAGTTTGGTTCTTTATGACCGTGATAGTAGACCTTGGGATATGCATGGGGATTTCCCCTGGGACTTTCTGGACTTCTTCTCACGTTTCCCATGGAGAAGGACTATGCTAATTTGAGGAGCATTCTCCAGTACTGTGGCAGTCCCCAAGAATGGAAACACATGGTTAGTTCTACTCTCCTGATTGGATTCTATCTTTAATGGGAAGACACTTTTAAAAATGGGTGCCTGAAACAATCCAGCAGGAACAGTCAGAAGCCGGGGACTCTTGATGCTACATGGTGAGATCTGTTTCATAAGAGAGTGATTTGAATGACTGAATTTTTGTTTGACATTGACTTAAAAAAAAATGCTGGATGCAGCCATGATTTCTAGAGACATCCAGAAACAATCCAAAAAATTGTTTTTTCCCTCCTTTGATTTCTCTTTTACATCTTGACATGAATCTGAAACGTTTAATCCTGAAAACTGTATGAGTTATGGGTGGGGCAGATAGTGAAATGATTATGTTAATTATTCTCATGCCTAAGGCTTCTACTGTGGTTATTCTGTTTACCTTTCCACATTTTATTGAGTTTAAACTGTTTAAGCAACCTTAAAATCATACTAGAAAGGACTTCCAATTATAATGGAGTTATCAATTATAGTAAACTTCTAATCTGCTACAAGTTTTGTTGACAAGTGAGTGAATTTCAGCTGTCAAGTCTTCACATGAAAAAGCATCTACTCAAATGAAAATTTCTGGAAATGCATTTGGACTCCTGTTCTCTGACATCAACCACAAGATGGAATGACTCTACAACACACCCCCGGAAACCAATGATGTGACCTGGCACTACCTGAAGAAACAGATTCACAGACTCCAAAGATCACTCTCTACAGAAAAGCAGAATTCTGGTGGCCGACATTCCCCATCGAGACAGACATGCAGCATTTCATCCCTTGGCATTTTCTTCCGTGGTCAGCTACTTTGAACTGACACTTCCATCGGACTTACTGGTACACGTTGCTGTGTTTCTCAAAGACTAACTTCAGCCAGAGCCTTGCGACTTTATAGGCCATGTACCCTCGCCTGCAGGCTCTGTGCCCAGAGGCAGAAAACTCCCCGTCTTTATTAGGTTATGCCCACAGAGGCAGGAAATGCCCTTTGAGGCAAGAGATGCCCACAGAGGCATGAAGCACCCCCAGAGGCAATTGATACCCCCAGAGGCAAGAAATGCCCTTTCGCATGCTAGGCCTTGCCCTTTGAGGCAGAAAATACCCCCTCAGGCCTCCCCTTGGCATCACACTGGTTATTGCTGCTTGCCTATTTTGTTTTCCATGTCTTATGCCAGTTCTTTTGAAGATGCCTGTATGATATAGGTTTCTGTTCACCCCTACACTGCTATTCCCCTGACAGAGATGAAGCCTTTTACAGACATTGACCCAGTTATATATGGCCATAAAGTAAGAGAGAGATGTTGGGGAATTGTGAGGATGTGGTTGAGCTTGGAAGGGCTTGAGCTTGAGGGGTGTGTCAATCCTGTTAGTCTCTCTCTCCATGGAGATGTTGAGCAAGGAGGGAAAGCAGAACCCCAAAAAGGTGTGCCTCTTATCAGTCTCCCTGCCTCACAAAGTGATACTGATACTATGGCCATTAGTTAAAAAGAAAGGGGGAATTGTTGGTATCTTCTAATTCTGCTTTTAAAAACCCCTTCTGTTTCATTTGGTTTAAATCCCCCCTGCTTAACACTGCATTCTATGTACATAACCACTGTACTCTATTTACATAACCACTGCCGTCTATTTACATAAATCACTTTTACATTTACATAAAGCACCACCTTCCCTCCAGGGCATTGGTGGTTTAGTGGTAGAATTCTCACCTGCTCCACCCCCTCTCCTTGTCACACCCTGATGCTCTCCTTGTCACACTGATTTTCACTAGTCACTTTTCTCTCCACCCTCTCTATGTCACATCCTGTTTCCCCTCTACTTGGCAAGTATATATAAAGACAGCATTGTGAGTTTTAGGGTACTTTTAGTTTAGTTGAGCTTAGCTCGGCTTAGATTGCGCTGCGTCCTGCATGAATAAAGAGGTACTGCGTACAGCTTAACCATGAGTCCCTGGTCGTCTGTTTCCCGTCAGTGAAGCTCAGCCCGACAAATAACTAATATAAAACCTTGTACACACAGAAGGAATATTTAATAAATACTTATTAAGATACTGGCAGTGGGACTCCACCATACTCAGCTCAAGAGAACATATGACAGTAAAGTCTGTAGAATATAATTCTTTTTCCTCAGGAACTCTTCTCTTGCAATGTAGTGTTTCCTAAACTTGGCACTCTTGATAATTTGGGTCATGGGCTTGTCTCATGTCCTATAATATTTCAGCTGCATCCCTGGCTTCTTCCCCCTAGATGCTAATAACATCAAAGTTGTTATTCTCAGCATCCCTCGAGACCAATGTTCAAGTTCTCTAGAATTATAATTCATAAGATCTTTATTCAAACTCTACCTGAAACACCTAATTTGGAGGAGGGTAGAGTCACTTTCTTTTTATAAAATGTGTGTTAATGAAGTCACTGTAAAAATTAGATAAAGACATGAGCAATAATTGGAACATAGTAGTAGCACACAGTTACATTTAGAATCCTTAGCTTTTGGAGACAAACCAAGGGAATTGATTGTCACCAATCTTTGCAAAAATTACTGAAAGGAATCCTACATGATAAGAAGCAAACAAACTCAAAGGCTAAATAAATTAATTAGGGTAGAGTAGAATTGGACACACAAACAATAGCAACAAAAGAAGTAAACACATCAGAAAATATGAACAATATTGTTGAACCAAAGTTAAATATCAATAGGGCAAATACTAGATCAGGAACTCTAAAGTCCCAATCTTGGCCTCATTTTCCTTGGAACCTGCAGGAAGGGTGTTGGGTGGGATGAATCAAGAAGAGGGAGGAATGCCAGTCAATCCCACACTAAAGTGAAACTCGGGAATAAGAAAGGACAGAGGATGAATTTGGGCGCAGGGTGGGGTGGGATATTGCACCAAAGCAAGGAACACTGGGAAAGGAGTGGAGGGGGTGGGGTGGGCTCCTGGTTTGGAGCATGAGAGTATTTTGCGGATACCCTTGTCATAGTCGGAAAATGAAGCCCATGTGCAGACCATGGTGCTGTAAACTATTAAAATCCTAGTAAAGTGAGAGAAAAAAATGAATTCTTAGCTTTTAACAAATACGGGTGAAATATTTAGAAAATGTGACAAGATATAAAATGTAAACTTTTTTTTTAAATCATCACCAAGGTATTATCACTCTAGTAAAATTTTCAGAGACTGAAGCCAAGAAGGAGAGAGAGATGGAGAAAGATTGAAAGCAAGAAAGCACAGCACTAAAGCCTCACAGAAGGTACAGGGGTTGGACTCAAACCTGTGTTGCACACATTGCTATCAAAATGAGCTACGGGGCTGGGTGGTGGCACATTTGGTTGAGCGCACATGTTACAGTGCACAAGGACCCAGGTTCGAGCCCCCACTCTCACCTGCATGGGAAAGCTTTGCAAGAGGTGAAGCAGTGCTGCAGGTGTCTGTCTCTCTCACTCTCTATCACCCCCTTCCCTCTCAATTTCTGGCTGCTCTATCTTATAAATAAGTAAAGATAATTAATTTTTAAAAATATATAAAATAAAATACAAAAAGAGCTATTATACAGGTCCTAAAATTTAAATTAATTTTTTTCTTTTTTACTTATTTATTTTTATTTTTCACCACTTGGTCACCCATCCCTACCCCCATAGATGACCACGATAGTTCTCCCACAGTTTTGGAACTAGATGGACATGTTTTTTCACATCCAAATAGTCTGTTGTCTATATTCCACATATGAATGAAACCATAATTAAATTTAAATTATTTAAGAGACTGCCTACCACCATATTTAAACTGAAGAAGCTACAGCCTTGTGCTTTTATGTAGCAGACAGCTAATGCATTTAATAGAAATACTAGGTTTCAAAACACTGTAAGTTTTGAAAGGTACAGAAGCAAACTAAGGAAATATCAAGGATAACAATTATGATTAAACTTAGAGTCAATAAAGATATCTACATTTATAAAAAAGACTACTTCATTCTTTCAAATGTTAGTAGAGGTAGCTGCATTTATTTAAAAAAAAAAAAAAAAGGTTATTTAATTCATTCAAACACTGTTTGAAAGTTAGCTTGGCCTTTTTTAAGATCTCAGCCCAGAACCACTTCTAGGAGATTCAGGTGTATTGTATATAAGTAGAAATAATGATGTCTATCATGAAAGGAAATACATATATAACAGTTCATGGTCATTACTATTAATTAGTATCCCTTTTTAAAGTATCCTATGAATATTGGTGAATATTCATTACTCCTTCATTTTGTTGGTAAGTGCACTTTAAAATTAGAGCTCACTCAAGATACCCACCCCTTGAGTCTCATTACGAACACTCTTGACCTCAAATAATCAATCAGAACCTGCTCAACATTTACAGCACTGGAAGCAGTTGCATCCATCAAGGAAAAGGGCAGCGAGTGACAAGATTTCAAGGAAGGCTGATGAAAGATTTATGATTCTTGGCAGTAGCTCGCACAAAGCCTCAACAACAAGTGCCCTTCTTCTTGGACGTGGCCTGGTCTTCTTACGGGAGCTGCGATTTTTCTTCAAAGGTCGATCCAATTATCTTCTTAGTCTCACTTGGGAAGGAGTTATTCCCATTGTTTCATCAGAACCAGCCTCCATCCATCAGATTATTTCAGTGGGCCTGTAGATACAGAGCCAGACTAGACGTCCACAGCCTTCGATGAAATGAATACCAAGTGTTCCCTCGGGACCGACAAAGCTGGAATCTGAAGCATTCTTCATAAGCATTTGGATATATAGACATTAATGACTGTGGGAATTATGGGAGAAGAGATATCTATTCTGAATTGGGGGCCAGGCAGTAGTGCACCCAGTTAAGTGCACATAGTAATAGAGCAAGGCCCTGTACAAGGACCAGGGTTCAAGTCCCTGCTTCCCACTTGCAGGGGAGATGCCTCACAACAGATGAAGCAGATATGCAAGTGTTTATCTTTCTCTCTCCTTCTCTGTCTTCCCCTCCTCTAATTTATAGCTGTTCTATCCAATAATAATAATAATTTTTAAAAAATGGAAAAATGACCACCAGGAGAAGTGCCAGAGATAACACTGGAGGCAAAAAAAAAAATCTAGATACAATCTCCCCAGTTCTCTTAAAATGTTAAGTTTTTATCTTTCTTCTATGAAGAACAGAAAAAAAAAATAGCCTTAGATTTTTCAGTTTACACTGTCCTCAAAATTGTCGTGTATGAGAGATGAACAGACACAAAAAGACTGAGATAGAGATACTGAAGCAGTTAGAGAGAGAGAAGGGAAAGGGGAGGAGAAAAATAAATGAACTCTATGATCTACTTTACAACTCCCTTGAAGAGAGACATAAATGTGGCTGATAGGTAATATCTCTAAACTTATTGTAATAACAATAATCAAAATAAAAATAATTACCAAGAGTAATTGCTTAGACTTAAACCCACTGCTGGATAAGGATGATCATGGTATAATATTAAAAAATATATTTAGGGAGAAGTCACAGGTTTGGGAGACCTGTGACATTTTCTATTTTCTCTCTCATTGTGTGAGATATTAAGCACTCAGAGTAATCTGGAAAAATCAGTGTATGGAGGATGTTAATTGTCAAAGAAAAATAAATACATTCATTTAAGGTCAACTACCTGAACAGAAACTGTCTGTAAATCATTTGACATGTGTATGCATGAGATAAGTTTTATGTGTCATCACTCCTCTTATTCTTATCATTATACTTATCTTTTGAGGACAATTTGATCATTTACCTCATTATTTTTTTAAATAATTTTCTAATTCAAACGAGTTTTTAAATATTTTATTTATTTATTGAATACAGACATAAATTGAAAGGAGAGTGTAAACAGAGAGGGAGAGAGACAGAGAGACCTTCACAGCACTGCTTCATTACCTGAGAAACATACCCCCTGTAAGTAAGTACTGCTGACTACAACTGAATCCTTGTGTATTGTGACATATGTGTTCAACCAAGTGTACCACTGCCTGGCCCCTCTGTCTTTTAAATAAGCCAGAAGTGAAGCAGAGAGACTCAAGAGAATTGCCAACATGCATTAAACCTAATAATGTATAGTAATTTACTACTATTTACTGTTAGACAGAATAAAACAGAAGCAATGAATGGAGAGTTGACATACAGAGAGCAGAAAAAGTTAACCTTGGACAAAATCACAATGGAAAATCATTAAGTCTTGATCACTTAGCACAATACTGTGGTATTGTGGAAGTACTGGACATCTCCTATGCTTCTCCAATGTAGACTCAGTCAAAACCATCCCCCCACCCCCCAAAAAGCTCTATTCAGCTCTGACAACATGAAGACTAAGTTAGTTGACTGCCTGCAATCTATGCACTTAAATCATTACAAGATCTCATGAAACAAGCACTACAGTTCTCTTTCACTCTAGGTTAGGGAATTATAGACTAGACAAATATGTTTATTTATTTATTTTTATTAGTGATTTAATATTTATTTACAAGATTGCAACATAATAGGGGTATAATTTCATGTGGCTCCTACCGCCAGAGTGCTGTGTCCCATGCCCACCAGTAAAAACTTCCACCAGGGAAACTCCCTTACTGTTTGATTGAACTTTTTTGTGTTTTCTCTTTTCTTACAGTAGCTTGGAGCCCTTCTTTGTGTTTCCTTAATCCTTAGTGAAATACTCTTCCAGTCCTGAATATACTTCTCCATACTATGCTTACATTCTTGGAGAGTTCTTCTACGGAGGTTTCTGTAGTCTCTCTCTGATAGTCCCTCTATGTTATCATTTCTTGGAGTCCTTTTTCTTTTCTTTTTTTAAATTTTTTTTATATTTCTTTATTTTCCCTTTTTGTTGCCCTTGTTGTTTTTCATTGTTGTTTTAGTTATTATTGTTGTTGTTGTTGATGTTGTCATTGTCAGATAGGACAGAGAAAAATGGAGAGAGGAGGGGAAGATGGGAAAGAGAAAGACAGACACCTGCAGACCTGTTTCACCGCCTGTGAAGCGACTCCCCTGCAGGTGGGGAGCTGGGGGCTCAAACCAGGATCCTTACACCGGTCCTTGGGCTTTGCGCCATATGGGTTTAACCCGCTGTGCTACTTACTACCTGACTTCTTGGAGTCTGTTTTCATTTCTCTATTTCTGGTTTCTTGTATCTGGAAATTTGTTTTGGTAATTTGTCTTTTTGCACATCTATTGTGCTGGTTATGGCTGGACTGCAGGTGCTGCTGTTGTTGCAATCACTGAGTTTCACTTTGTTTATGTTCTGGGTGTTTGAGGTGGTAAATGGGGTTATGTTTCTTGTTTCCTTGAGTTGTTTCGTACTCTGTCTGGTGTGTATATATGGTTCTTTGCATGATTTTAGTCTGAAACCAAGACTCACATTTGCCTCTTGGATGCAGCTGTGTCCAAAATAGCAGAGCTCAGTTTACCATTTAGTGGCCCCCTGCCACAAATCTCCTTTATGTGGTTCACACTTGCATGCTGAACCAGAGAACAATTATGGGACTTGTGTACCTTTACAAGAGCACTTTGGGTGGTATTTTAAAGATGTAGAAATAAGAGGGCTTGTGTGTACGTGTGAGTATGTACAAAGGATTTTGGCCAAGCTGGCTTTCATCTTATTATTATTACACATGAATAGCTCAAGAGGCTTCAAATCAAATGCTAAATCATATGTGAGCCATGCCCTGCCAATCTTTCTGTTTATCTCCCTTTTTCTTTTTTTTTTAAATATTTATTTTATTTATTTATTCCCTTTTGTTGCCCTTGTTGTCTTATTGTTGTAGTCGTCGTTGTTGGGTAGGACAGAGAGAAATGGAGAGAGGAGGGGAAGACAGAGAGGAGGAGAGAAAGATAGACACCTGCAGACCTGCTTCACCACCTGTGAAGCGACTCCCCTGCAGGTGGGGAGCCGGGGTTCGAACCGGGATCCTTATGCCAGTCCTTGTGCTTTGCGCCACCTGCGCTTAACCCGCTGCGCTGCAGCCCGACTCCCTATCTCCCTTTTTCTATGTCCTATTGTATTTTGACAAGTTGTAAGTCTTTATTCAATTGCTGATGTTCCAAGGAACTCCTTATGAAAAAAACTATAGAATGTTTCTAACTTGTTTGTGTTACCATGTTAACTTTTCCTTGGGATAAATCATTAATATTGAGACTCCAGCCACATCTTCTGTGAAGATGAATACGAATGAATGATATTCAAAATGGCCTTCTTTCTAAGTGTGTGTTAAAGGTAGTTGATTAACTCCAGAAAGCAAGGCTAGGACAGTTACTGCTATGCATATCATAGCTCTTGTTTTTCATTGAAGTATTTATGGGAGAATTAAAAAAAAAAAAAGAACCTTTGGTAACAAAACAGTCTGCTTTTAGTCAGAAACATGCTGAGGACATGGATTTCAAGTTCATAGGTTCCATTCTCACACACTCCTTGGCTGCACATAGAGGGAAAATGGTGCTGTGTTCTGCTGGAGCTCTTATCCTCCGTGGGTCTGTGTTAATCCCACACTTTCTCACTCCAGCCATGCACATGAGCATTCACTTGAGGCTTCAGGGCTACTGCAGATGTCTCAGATGTAGCTGGTGAAGTTTGTTAAGATCGATAGTTATAGATATTGATTGTTTTAGGGAAGAGTCTGTTCTTTTTGCTATTACTCCATGGCCACACCTTTAGAATAAACAAATGTATGAGTGTGTTCCCTATTATAAATATAATAAGATTTAAATATATAGTGTCTGACCATGTTAGCCAAGCTCTTAACCCATGTAATATGGCATCATCTTCACTGAAAATACATTGGATTTGTTGTAGTCTGAAGGTTTGAACTTGTGTTTAAATCTAGAACTCTTATAATATGAGGCTTGAAACTCATTAAGGCTGTTTTTTATACTTATGAGTGTGCTTACAGTTAGTAGAGAAGCATTTCCTTTACTCCCAGAGTCTCAGTCTCCTCAGCTGCAATTAGAAGTTATAACATGTCTTTTATCTCCCTCCTTTCCTTTTTCTTAAAAATTTGTTAATGGAGAGTTGGGCTGTAGCGCAGCGGGTTAAGCGCAGGTGGCGCCAAGCACAAGGACAGGCATAAAGATCCCGGTTCGAACCCCGGCTCCCCACCTGCAGGGAAGTCGCTTCACAGGCGGTGAAGCAGGTCTGCAGGTGTCTTTCTCTCCTCCTCTCTGTCTTCCCCTCCTCTTTCCATTTCTCTCTGTCCTATCCAACAACGACAACAACAATAATAACTACATCAATAAAACAACAAGGGCAACAAAAGGGAATAAATAAATAAAATTTTTAAAAAAACCAAATATTTGTTAAAAAAAATTGTTAATGCCAGAGTGACATTCCTGGACCTTAGGAACTCATACTTAAACTGGATTATATGATGGGATAATACAGTAGTGGCAAAGTGCTGACCAATCGTGCCCAGTTTAGGGAGGATATTAGAATTTAGTGCACCATCAAGCACCAGAAATGAATAAGGATTCAAAAGGGATTACTGTTAATATGTATTCATGGTCAATCTTACTAGCCTTTCCTATCTCAACACATATATTTTGTCCATGGGAGAATCTGCATAACACTCTTTTCCCTGAACCTGAATTAGGGACCTCTCTCTAAGACTGTTATTCTGAAAACTGATGCCCCACAGAGCCGTTAGATATATTCATCATGAAGGCCTATGTGTGTCTTCAGTTTTCACACTAGTATGGACTCCACTTGAAGGCAGTGAGTAGCACTACATCTTCTTTATCTAGTACAAGGTAGGGCCAAAGTGGGCTTTGTCTCAATGAACAGAATAAATATCAACTAGCAGAAAGATCTCAAAGCAGAAATAAAGAATCTTTTCTCTGTTTTTAGAGTATGTGTTCTTGAGGTTGGGTAGATACTATCATGAGTAGGTCATAAGAATTCCATGCTAAGGCATCAGGGCCCCCAGTTTCAATCTTAGGCACCACCATAATCCAGAGCTAGTGAGTATGACATTGTAGTGTTTTGCATTTATACTTGTTTCCTAGGTCCCAACCTATAGGGGGAAAGCTTTGTGAGTGGTGAAGCAGTGTTTCAGGTGTCTCTCTCTGTCTCTCTCCTTATCACCTCCTTCCTTCTCAATTTCTCATTGTCTCTATACAATAAATAAAGATAATAATTTTTAAAACAGTAAGTCTGTTGACAACAGTTATTAAAATATATTACTATGTGAAAACATTTGAGGTCTAGAAGACTACATAACATCTAGGGACAAAGCTACACTGGAAGTAGTTGTGGAAATACGACTAGCATTAGACCATGAAAATATCTGAATCACATACTAAATACATCGAAACAAAGATGCTGCCAGGTAATCGCCAACAGTGACATAGTAATGGGAATCAACAAAGGCATGAATTTCATCGTGTAACCAAAGAGAATTGAGACAGGATTTGAATGTAGACAGGACTAGCCTGAAAAGACATTCTCAGGTTCCCAGAGTTAAACTATCATTTGCAGAGTTTGCTAAAATCTGGCCAATCCAAGTTAGTGGCAAATAAGCCCCGTCAGAGCCTTCATTTCAATATTTAATCTATTTCCCCAAATGCCAGTGTCTTCTTTAGTAACTGTGGGAGAAATTTTGCCATCAGTGCTTGCCACCTGTTAATATTTGTGCCACAGCAGGGCCCAAAATCATTATTGTATGCCTCAGATAATTGCAACCACACAATTTTGAGCTGTCCTTTTTTTTTTTTTTTTTGCTACACAAATGTGTAGCCCTAGATTCCAAGCAGGTGATGACAATTTACAATCATAATAAATGTCACTAGGGGCAGAGGTAATTAAAAATGTATGCTGCAGACAATATACTCAGAAAAAGTCTGGAAACAGATCCAAGAAAATTATAAAGGCTTCCATCTAGACTAGAATGAATCAGAAAAAAAAAAAAAAACTGACCAGCACATCCAGTAATTGAAATCTCTTTAATATGTAAAGGAAGCAGGTGTTACTATTATAACTAATAAGTTAATAAATGCCACTCTGGATAAAAAAAAATTACTGCTCATCTCTGACTTGGGCATGCTGATATGAAATGAGAATGACTTGGATCAAGAGATTAAAGAGACTATAAGACCATGAACTGATAGACATAATGAGCGTGACTACAAACATCTGCCTGATGGCATGAAAACTAAAAATCAAAATTAAAAAAGATTTCCAAATTGCATGTAGCAACTTGGCAGGTTAGCGATGCAGATGACAATGTGCTATTCAGAACTCTATGGACAGATTGAGGCCTGCTCAGTGGTATTTGGGGATTAAGCATTTTGAGATCAAGCAAACTTACTGACTCTATCTAGTACCTATTATACCTTTGGAGATGTGTACTCTCTGGCTGCAATCCTAAATGTATCAAAAGGGAACTAACTGGGACAAAGCTCATTTCCTTTTTAGTGATATAATTCTAAATAAAATCATCAAAAACATATTCTTAATTTCATAGTTTTTGACCTATTGTTAACTTACCATGAAACCAAAAGTCTTGTATGTTGCTTTTTACGTCATCTTTAGCACAACACTGCAGTCATATATCATCATTTTTTTAATCAGAAAAAACAGAGGTTCAAGGAAGTTAAAACTTCCGCAAGTTATAAGGAAAGGTAACATTACTATACATACATATATTTGAGTTTTCCTTTTGTTGATTTAGTGGATGAACTTTCATTGATTTACATAGATTGAACTTTCCTTGCAGCCCTTGGAAAAACCCTATTTAGTCCTAATGCACAGCCTTCTAATGTAATAATGTTTCTAGCTGACTAGGATTCTGTTGCATATCTTACCATGTATGTTATCAGGGATTTTGACCTGTAGCTTCTTTTTTAGTTTCATCTCTGCCTTTGATATCAGGGAGATGTTGGATTCATATAAGGTGTTACAAAGGTTATTTTTATCTTTGATATTATGAAGGAACTTTGGGAATATGGTGGAGAAAAACCTGCATAGACATGACAGCCAAAGTAATTGAAACAGTACTCAACAAACTCCCCAACAATAAAAGTCCAGACTTAAATGTTTTACAAGTAAATTCTACTACTTTTTAAAAAATATTTATTTATTTATTTATTCCCTTTTGTTGCCCTTGTTGTTTTTATTATTGTTATTGATGCTGTTGTTGGATAGGACATAGAGAAATGGAGAGAGGAGGGGAAGACGGGAAGACGCGGGGGGGGGGGGGAGAAAGACACCTGCAGACTTGCTTCACCACCTGTGAAGCGACTCCCCTGCAAGTGGGGAGCCAGGTCTTGAATACAACTTTTTAAAGAAATAAATTAACTTTTAGAATCATACTATCTTGTAAAATTAAAATACAACCAACCAGAAGCACAGAAAATATTAACTTGATAATTAAAATGTTAATTAGAAATCACGCTAATTGATTTAGAAGGTGAGGCAATGGGTAGAGTATAGGATCTGCAAACATGAGATTCTAAGTTCCATTCTAGAATCACATGTGCTGGAGTCATTCTCTGGTTCTCACATACATTATACATACATTCAAACATGCATACATGCATACATGCTAAAGTTCCTTCCAGTGTGGTGGAAACTGGACTTGAATCTGGGCCTCACACTTAGCAAAGCAACCACACTATTTGCATGTCTTATTCTGATGGCCAGAAATAAATTAATCTTTCCAAAATTAAATTATTATTTATTTGACCATATCACTGTTCAGTTCTAGCTTATTATGGTATTAGAGATTGAAACCTAAAACCTACAAGTCTCAGTCATAAAAGTCTTTTTTCTTATCCATTCAGTTATCTCACCAACCCATAAAACAATTATTATTAGTGATTTAAGATTGATTTACAAAATTGTATGCTAATAGGGGTATAATTCTGCATGTTCCCACTACCAAAGTTACATGTTCCCATATCTTCCTTTGGAAAGTGCAGTAGTTTTCCAAGGTCAGAGATATGGATTGACTCATATAGACATAGCCCGATAGTCCTGCCTTTTCTAATTCACATTGACATTGATTGCTACTTCTGAATGTCCTTTCTTTTTTTTACCTTCTCTCTCTGGGTCCTGATGGAACTGGAGTTTAGAGATCTCCAGTGATCTTCTAAAATTTCTCTCTCTCTGGGGTTACAGACCAGAATTGATTTGACGGGGCAAAACATGGGAGTTCCGGCGTCTGTAATTTGCCTCTCTGCTGTGCTTGGGTATTGGAAGGTAGATTTATACCCCAGCCTGTTTTCACCTTTGCCTAGTGGGGCAGGGCTCTGAGGAAGTGAGGCTCCAGGACACATTGGTGAGGTCATCTGCCTAGGGAGGTCAGGATGGAATCAAACTAGCATCTGTAACATTGTGGCTGGGAGGTGGTAAGATATAAAGCAAGACAAGATAATAAAATTAAACAATAAAAATGAAACAAAAAGTAGGAACAGAACAGATGATATCAGGGATCTTAGGGTGGAGAGAAGCTAGGAAGTCTATTTTAGGTATGTTCCTAAGGGCCATAGCTTTAATTGTTTGAGCTTGATAGCTAACATGCAGTTGGACTAAAAATATAGCCTGGGAAGATGGTGTCAGAATTGATAACGGGAGTAGAAAGTTGTACTAGTACAGAGAACAGCTCCCAAACATGAAGAAAATATATAGTTACCTGCACACTACATCAATCGGAACCAGGGTCCATGTATGTTCTCATTTAGATTGGGATTGGAAGAGGAGACAATACTCAGCTCTCCTTTGTCCTTTTCAGCACCCTTTTGCCAATTCATAACTTGGTTATAATTTTACACCGTGGTTTCTCTTTGTTCCCTGCTCTGCCGCTTATCTCCTACTGGCATGGAAATCCCCCTTCCATTTAAAAATGGCAGGATCTGAAGAGATTTCTGGAGGACAATCAGCTTAGGTGATGTCATCATTAAGATATCTTGATTCCACCCCTTCTGCAAAAAAAAAAAAAAAAATTAAGACAATCTGTTTGCTATTCTTCTTGGCACAAATAACCAGTTGTATGCCAGAAGAAGAATAGCAAACAGATTGTCTTATATCCATTCCTTTATACACTTTTTCATTTTTAATTCTTCTGAGTTTAATTTTTCATTACTTTCTTTTAGAAAGAGCATTCATCTCTAAGTCTTCTAAGAATGTTTTAATGCAGCATATTACTCTATGGAACCGGATTGTTTACTTATCTCTGGGCTGCAGGCATTGAGAAACTTCAGCTTTTCCAAGAGCTCCACAAAAATAGCTTTATTAGCCAATAAAGTTAGAACATAATTTTTATGAGTTTAAATTCATTGTGTCTTTTGCAGTGTGAGTGTGGATGGATAGAAAGTGGTCTCTGATTATGGAATTTTGTGGATATTTTTTGTCTATGTTTGAAATTTTCATTTTTAAAAAGTTCACACTAGCTTTTAGGGGTGTTTGATAACAACTTCCTACCCCCACATTTCTATGAAATGTCAGTTAGCAGGTAGGCCTGAAATAAAATAGAAAGGAAATACAATTACAAGGTTATTTTGAGTCAATACCTATTTTCCCCAAATTAAAATACTTGAAAGATATAATACCATTAAGTTATTTTAATCTATTTATTTATAAAATGGAAACACTGGCAAGTACATAGGGTAAGAGGAGTACAATTCCCACTATCAGAGTTCTATATCCAATCCCTTCCCCTGATAACTTTCCTATTCTTTATCCTTGTGGGAGTCTGGACCCAGGGTCATTATGGGATGCAAAAGGTGGAGGGTCTGTCTTCTGTAATTGCTTCCCTGCTGAACGTGGGTGTTGGCAGGTCAATCCACACTCCCAGCCTGTCTCTCTCTTTCCATAGTGGGATAGGGCTCTGAGGAAGTGGAGCTCCAGGACACATTGGTCAGGTCATCAGTCCAAGGAACTCTGGTGGGCATCATGGTAGCATCTGGAACCTGGTGGCTGAAAAAGAGTTAAACTATGAAGCCATACAAATTATTGATTAATCATGAACCTAAAGGCTTGAATATTACAGATGAAGATTTGGGGTCTCTGTTTTGGAAATAGCTAGTAGGTCTGTTTTAGGTGTATTCCAAAGGGACCATGACTTTATTAGTTTTTGCCTGAGCCTGACATCTGATATGCAGATGGACCCAGGTTATTGTCTGGGGAGGTGATGTCATGGCTGGACAAAGGGCTAGAAAGCTGGATCAGAGAAGAGAGTAGCTCCCAAATATGGGAAAAGTCTATGAATATTGTTAATTGTAAACCCCATCGATTTGATCTGGGGCCCATACTCAGCATAGGTGCCTATGTAACCTTAACATCCCTGTAAATCCAAGTTTGCCTTCTGTAGTCATCAATAGGAACATTCTGAGTTGCACTTATTTTAGAACCCATCTTCCTCAGGTGGAACATAAAATATGTTATCCAACCCTCCTTCAGAGGATGAAACATTTTCTACCATTGTTGATCCAAATTAAGGGCAAGGTACTATGAGGAACCCCCAAATGGGTCCTTTATGTTCTTCTGATGGAGATGACCAGTGATAATGAAGAGAGGGGTCTATTCAAGGTCTAGGCTCATTGTATTTGTGTAAGAATCCTAGGACTCCCCGACTAGGGCCCCAGCTGATAGGGTGGCCTGATAGTGACTAGTCATTGTTAAAGTATGCCAGTCTCTTGCCGTTATTCAGCTTTTGTAGTCCTTACTTTGATATGGCTAGCTTTGGAGTGACTAAAGGAAGTGTAATAGGAAGTAAGTGAGGAGGGTATCTAGATCTAAGAGGAAACTATTTCATTAGGGAGTCAGGCAGTAGTACAGTGGGTTAAGCGCACATGGCTCGAAGTACAAGGACTGGACTAAGTATCCCGGTTTGAGCCCCTGGCTCCACATCTGTAGGGGAGTAGCTTCACAGGTGGTGAGGCAGGTAAAGAGTGAGAGTTTAGCTTCTTACCTTCCAATCTGTATTCCTTTGATTTCTTAGTCTTGTCTGATTGCTATGGCAAGAACTTCCAAAACTATGTGTAAAAGTCATGGTGATAATGGACAGCCCTGTGTAGTCCCCGATCTGAGAGGGGAATGCTTTCAACTTCTGTCCATTGAGTATCATGTTGGCTGTAGGTGAGTTGTATATGGACTCCACATTCTTGAGGAAATTTCCAATCTATTCCCATTTTTTGTAGTGTTTTGAGCACGAATTGTGGTGGATTTTGTCAAAGGCTATCTCTGCATTAGTTGAGATAATCATGTGGTTTTTGGTTTTGCATTTGTTGATTTTGTGAAAGACATTGATTGACTTATGTATATTGAACCAGCCTTGTATTCCTGGAATAAATCCCACATGGTCATAATAAACAATCTCATTGATACACTGCTATATCCAGTTGGCTAGGATCTTGTTCAATATTTTAGCATCTATGTTCATTAGAGATATTGGTCTATAAGTTTCCTTTTTTGTTGTGTCCCTATCTGCTTTTGGTATCTGGGTGATGCTGGCTTTATAGAAGCTGGAAGGGAATGTTCCTGTTTCTTTGATCTTTTGAAAGAGCTTTAATAGTTATTAACTGTTTCCTGAAGGTTTTGTAGAATCCATTTGTAAAGGTACCTGGTCCAAGACTTTTGTTATTGGAAGGGTTATTAAAAACTATTTCAATTTCTTTGTCTGTCATTGGTGCATGTAGGTTCTGTAGCTCTTCTTGGTTCAGTTTTGGAAGGATATATGTTTCCAGGAGTTCTTCCATTTCTTCCAGATTTTCTATCTTGGTGGCATATATTTGTTCATATGTTTTGCATGATATTTTGGATTTCTGTGGTGTCTGATGTGATATCTCCTCTATTGTTTACAATTTGATTGATTTGAATTCCCCACCATTTTTTTAGTGAGTCTGTCTAAGAGCTTGTCATTTTCTTTAAATTTTTCAAAGAACCAACATTTGTCTTCATTGATCATTTGTATGGTTCTCTTATTTTCAATATTTATTTCTGCTCTAATTTTGGTGATTTCAGTCCTTCAGGATGCTTTAAGGTTCCTTTGTTCCTCTTCTTCTAAATCTTTAAGGTGTGCCATAAGGTTGTTTACTTGAGCTTTTTCTCGTTCACTAATGTATGCTTCTATAGCTATAAGTTTCCCTCTGAGTACTGCTTTAGCTGTGTCCCATATGATCTGATAACTTGTGTCTTTAATTTCATTTGTTTCAAGAAACATTTGAGTTTCTTGCTTGAATTCCTCTTTGACCCAGCAGTTATTAGATTGTCAGGTTATTAGGTAATATGTTGTTGAGTTTCCAAGTTTTGTGACTTTTAGTAATTTTCTGTTTGTTTTTGAATGTTAGCTTTACTTTGCTGTGGTCTGAGAAGATGCTAGGGATTATTCCAGTGCTCTTGAATTTGTTGATTCTGTCTTTGTGGCCTAACATGTGCTTTATCCTTGAGGATGTGCTTTGTGGATTTGAAAAGAATGTGTATTCCAGTTTCTTGTGATGAAGAACTCTGAAAATGTCCAGGAGGTCTAGTCTATCCATCTCTTTGATTAATTGTTGCTTTGTTGATTCTCTGCTTAGTTCATCTATCTAAGTGTGAGAGTGGGGTGTTGAAGTCTCCTACTATTACTGTATTACTATTGATATATTTTTGTATATCTTTAAATAAGTGTTTGATCTATTTAGATGGGCCCACATTGGGTCCATAGATGTTAATAATTGTTAGGTATTCTTGATTGATTGATCCTCTGATCATTATGTAATGACCTTGCCTATATTTTATTACTTTATTTAATTTAAAGTCTACTGTGTCAGAGATGAGAATGGATGCTCCTGCCCATTTTTTGTAGTCCAGTAGCATGTATGATAGTTTTGCATCCTTTCACTTTAAGTTTGTGTTTGTCTTGTTGAGTCAGGTGGGATTCTTGCATGCAGCATATGGTTGGGTTGTGTTTTCTGATCTATCCTCTCACTCTGTGTCTTTTGCTTTAAGCATTGGAATTTACTGACATTATAGATATAAGATATGTATGTGCCATTATTCAACAGTTTTTTTCTCTCTCTGATGCCTAGCAAGTATTTTGATAATGTTCTTGTTTATAGGAGGCATTTTAGACCTCTTTCAGGGAGGGTTGGTGCTAGTTGTCTCCTTTAACTTTTGCTTGTCTGAGAAGGTTTTTATCCCTTCATCTAGTCTGAATGAAAGTCTAGCTTGATAGTATCCTTGGTTGAAACCCTTATTCATTCAGGGCTCAGTAAATATCTTGCCATTCTCTTCTGGCTTTTAGAGTTTGAGTGGAGAAGTATGATGATAGTCTTATGGGTTTTCCCTGTATGTGACTTCTTTGTATTTCTCTTGCAGCCTTTAAGATCCTTTATCTTTGCTTCTTTTCATTGTAACTATGATGTGTCTTGGTGTCTTCAGGTCTGGGTTGATTCTCTTTGGGACTCTCTGGGCCTCTTGAATCTTAATGTCCTTTCTGTTGTTTAGGTCTGGGAAGTTTTCTTCTATTATTTCCTCTAGGATGTTTACTTTCCCTTCCTCTCTTTCTTCCTCTGGTAGGCCAATTATACACATGTTACTGCTTTTGAGATCATCCCATATATCTCTGTTGTTGTTTTCAGTGTCTCTCAATCCCTTTTGCAGCTCTTTTACCTCTTTTATTAGTTTTCTCTAGCTCATCCTCTGTCTGGCTAATTCTATTTTCTGCTTCTATTAATCTGTTTTCCCTTCCCTTAGCTTCCTTCTTCAGTTAAGTTATAGTATTAGCTTGTTCTGCTAGTTGTCCTCTTAGCTCAGCTATTTCAGCTTTCAGTTCTCTAATTCCTTCGAGGTAACTTGTATTTTCTTTGAGGTTCTCCTCTGTTGTGTCCTTATTTCTGATAGCCCTTTACTGAATAGTTGTCCTCATTTCTGTAACTAATATTCCCATTACTTTTTGGATAGTTCTCTTATCTATAATTGCTTTTGACTTATTTGGACTTCCTTCTGGGATCCTGTGCTAGCAGTTTTATTTGCTCTTGGTTTGACCTTTTTTTTATTTTGTGGGGTTTGTATTTTTATGTCTTGTCGCTCTTCAGTTGTCTTATGTGAGTGAGTATAGGCCACACTAGAATCTTTTCTCAGATGAAGTCACAAACCTCCAATAGCACAATAGCAGCCAAAGCAAATATTAATGCAGTGCAACCAAAACCAGATATTCAAGCAACACCTCCACTCTAAAAACAAAAACCAACAATACAAAGGGAAAGAAAAAGGAAAAGGAAAAAAAGAAAGGTAAGAAACTAGGAAAAAATAGACAAGTATGAAAATAAGCTGTCAACTATAAATTCTAGAGATAATGGGAAGAGAGAGAGAAGGAAAGAGGAGAGAGACACGGGGGAGGGAGAGAAGAAGAAGAAGAAGGAGAAGAAGAAGAAGAAGAAGAAGAAGAAGAAGAAGAAGAAGAAGAAGAAGAAGAAATAATCTACTCTGTCAGACTACTTCTATAAGATAATTCACGAGTGAATGCCAGTAAATAAAAAAAAGAAAGAAAAAGAAAAGCAGTGAAAGGAAAGAGATTTTTCAGATCAGCTGTAAAGAAATAAAAAGAGAAGTAGAGAAAAGAGGTGGGGGGGTGGGCAAGTCCCTCCCAGAATGTGTAGCATACCCAATCACCTATCAATGGAAGAAGTAGCAATGTCTACTTTTGCTCAAGTTGGAGAGGGGTGAAAAGAGACAAGCACAAGTAATAATGATAATAGAATAAAATTAAATAAAATTTCCTAACAGTCAGTCTGCAGATTGAACCAGTACAGATTGGCTCCACACAGCTTCATCTCTTTCCTAAACCAAACTAAAAGTAAGAAATTATAAGAGGTAATTATCAGGCAAACTCAAGAGTTAGCAGAAAAACACAGATACCTTATCCCAGGCAAGACTGAGATCCTGACTGGTCGGTCAGGTATTCTGTCACTCTGATAGAGTTCCTGCTACCTTCAGTGTCTTTTGAAAAACACCCCAGAATGACACACTAAGCAAGAAGGAGGCCTTGAGTGGTCAGGAATTCTGTCACTCAGTTAGTTTCTGCTACCTTCAATGTCTTTTGAATGATACACATTTGAAAGACACCCCTACTGATCCAGGAATCTTGCTAAAGAAATTCCCTCCACAGGAGTCCCACCAGGAGTAGTTGGTGTGGGGTTTGGGAACTTGCAAAACAGAAAACTCCTAGCCAATCTCCCTGATTCCTTTTTCCCTTTTTGGCCTCTGTTTGCCAGCCCAAATATGAATTATAGTACTCTTCTTTAGTTCTAGTCTGCTCACCCAGTGCACCCCTATCCCACTACTGACCCAGAATTCTTACTCTCACCCAAACTTCCTAGTGTTGAAGCAGCCTCTTTGCAGAGCTCAGGCCATGTGTTGTCTCTGAGTTGACATCTTGGCTCCACACACCAATACAATTCAATTTTAAAATTGTTTTCCGGGGAAAAAAAATTAAATGACAGAGTCAGAGAGCTAAATAAAGAGAACCTGTATTTTTTCTCCAAGAGAAGCATCAGCAAAACTACAATACATTAAATGTTCCATATAGAAACAGGCAGTTCAGGGGCTGAGTGGTGGCACACCTGCTACAGTGCACAAGAACCAGGGGTCAGGCCCCTGGTCTCCACCTGCAGGGGGAAAGCTTTGTGAGTGGTGAAACAGGTTTGCAAGTGTCTCTCTGCCTCTCTCCCCTCTCTATTTTCCCTCCCCCTCTCAATTTCTGGCTGTCTTTATCCAATAAATAAATAAAAATAATTTAAAAAACTGAAAACAGTTCACAGACTCTCAAAGAAATTTTCACTGAAAAGGATATAAGGCCAGCATCCAGTGGCATGGAGACAGAGTGATGCCCTCCATCTACAAACAAATACCTCAGCACAACAATAAGCCTCAGTTGGAAAGTGATCTCCTATGTATGGAACTACAGTCTGGTAAGAGGAATTAAGGTTGTATCAAAATCCTGGCACTACAATTCTGTGAGAATTGTGTACCTAACCTTCTCATCACTGGAGAATGAATTTAAAAGCTACAAACCTAGTGGGAGTTGCAGTGTTGCATTGTCTGTTCTTGGGGTAAGGGACATATGGCCCAAAAAGATTAGTCAGAGAAATGTTAAGTATGTGTCTGACAGAGACTCTGGAGGAGCCTCCACTTGACATACACTACTATAGGAAGGGGGATGAACAGTGGAGTGCCCCCTTTTAAGGCTTTTAAGCCAGAATACATTTACTAGTGGGTTTTAAAATGCATCAGGAATTCCAATTTTTCAAATGAGTTGACTCAGCAGGAAGTAGAAAAAACACTGATACATGAGTACATAGCTTTAATATAAACAAAACAGGAATCGAGTCTTACAAATGCTAGCTCTAAACTCAGCGTCTTTATGGCTATGGTACTTCAGTGAGCTATTATTGCTTTTCCATATAAAGGGCCAAGGATTAATCTAGGAGTTGTTTCTTATCAATAACTATTCTTCTTTTAACTCCATCCGTGTTTGAGAGACAAAGCGGGTAGCTTACTAGGTCCAGAGTCCTCCAGGTACCTGGTTAGACATTAAGTATACATCAGTTCTGAAATGTTATTTGCCTACAAGAAACACATATAGCAGTCTATGAAGCTGCTCGATTCACCATCAGTGGATTCGATTTAATATGCTATAGCCTCCATCCTAAACACGGCCGAGCCATCTACGCTAAATCGTATCTTGTGGATGTTTACCATACGGCCTCTTCGACCTTCTATGACTCCATTACTATTGGAACTATTCAGCTCGTCAACGTATATAAGCCTCCCAGAGCCTCAGGGGATAACGAGGTCCTGCCTAGCCCGAATCACCCAGCCGTTTACGTTGGAGACTTTAATAGTCATCACCAAGACTGGGGATATTCCTCCACTCGTGCTGACGGCTCTATCTTAGACGACTGGGCTTCAGCGAATGACCTCTCCCTATTATACGATCCCAAACAGCCAGGCTCTTTTCACAGTGCTAGATGGAATAAAGACTCGTCACCCAACCTGTGCTGGATTAGCACAGTCAACGGCCAAGCCTTTCCTGCTATGAGACAAGTTCTCAAGATTTTCCCGCACAGTCATGACCGCCCAGGTATCATCCACATTGGTCTCCAGCTCCCACTGATTTTGTGCTCAGAGAAAATAAGATGGAACTTTTGGAAAGCAAACTGGCATCTGTTCAGTGATCTTACCAACAAATCTATTCCTGCAATTCCAGTTAACTCTATCCCCTCTGAAGCGCCTACAGGCGCTTCCACCAAGCCATCTTCAAAGCAGCTTCCCAAGCCATTCCTCGTGGGAGACGTGCTAACTATATGCCTTGTCTTGATGCTGAATGCGAGCAACTACTAAAGCAGTATGATGAGTCGGGCGACCCAGATGTGGCTGACCATCTCATTGCCTCCCTGTATGCAGCACGCCAAGCCTGCTGGCAACAACTCATGGAAAGTCTGAACTTCACCCACTCAAGTAGGAAGACCTGGAAGCTTCTTCATAGTCTGGGTGCAAGTAGCCAACCCTCTCCCATCTCCCATCCTCCCGTATCTCCAAACTCAGTGGCCAGTCAACTAACTCAAGTTGGACGTGCTAAGATCAACCCAGTCTGGAAAAGAGAAATTTCTCATGAGTGGTCATCCCACTTCCGGTTATCTTGTCCATCTCCAAAACTCTCTCCCTTTACACTGTCTGAACTGGAAGACGCTTTGAAGAGGGTGAAACCGGGAACAGCTGCTGGCTATGATAACATCACCCCAGAACTCATTCTTAACCTGGGTCCTGCTGCAAAGAAGTGGCTCACTACATTCCTGTCCCACATCTTGGAATCCGAATCTATGCCCAAAATTTGGCGTCGTGTGAAGATAATAGCAGTTTTGAAACCAAAGAAAGACCCAACACTGGCCGCCAGCTATAGACCAATTTCTCTCCTCTCCGTGTGTTACAAACTCCTTGAGAGGCTGCTTCTGTCACGAATTTCTCCTCTTACAGAGAAATTCCTATCACCGGCCCAAGCTGGTTTCCGCCCAGGAAGATCTACCTGCGAACAAGCCCTGGCCCTCTCAACTTACATTGAAAATGGATTCCAGAAGAATTTAAAGACGGGTGCTGTCTTTGTTGATCTCACAGCAGCCTATGACACGGTCTGGCACCGTGGTCTTCTAGTCAAGATCTCAAGATGCCTGCCTCCATGGGTGGCCAACACTATATCGTTTCTTCTCCAAAACAGAAGATTCCGGGTGCATCTGGGTGACAAGTCTAGCAGATGGAGACTTGTCTCAAGTGGCCTCCCCCAGGGCTCTGTTCTGGCTCTTACGCTATTTATTATTTACATCAATGACCTTCCAGAAATTTCTTCAAGGAAGTTCATCTACGCCGATAACATCTGCTGTGCAACTCAGGCATCCAAGTTTGACATCCTCAAGGAAACACTCACGAAAGACATGTCTCTGATATCTGATTACTGTAAAAAATGGTGACTAATCCCTAGCACTGCAAAAACGGTATCATCTGTTTTCCATCTACACCATGCCTCGGCCTCGAATGAGTTTAATGTGCAGCTTGATGATTCGAGAATCCGGCATGAAGCCCAGCCAGTCTATCTTGGCGTTACTCTCGATCGCACCCTGTTATTTCACAAACATCTCATAAAAACTGCAGCAAAGGTGGGCACAAGGAATAATATCATTGCAAAACTGGCCAGCTCCTCATGGGGCACGAGCGCTTCCACACTACGATCATCATCTCTGGCATTATGCTATTCCACTGCAGAATACTGTGCCCCAGTATGGTTCTGTAGCCCCCATGTCCACTTGGTCGATTCCAAATTATATTCCTCCATGAGGATAATTTCTGGAACCATCTGTTCCACCCCAGTTCCATGGCTGCCAGTTCTTAGCAACATCGCCCCGCCAGATATTTGTCGGGATGCGGCATCATCTAAGTTCATTTCCCACATCTATGCTTGACCGGACCTGCCAATATACGAGGATATCTTCGCCCACCTTGTCCAACGCTTGACGTCTCATTATCCAATCTGGTCCCCTACACCTACACTGAACTTCTCTGTTCCAGACTCTTGGAAACAGAGTTGGCAGTTAGCTGAGGTAAAGAACAAACACCTCATCACAGATCCCTGCAAGCGTCAACCCGGCTTTGACCTAGCACGTTATGATTGGGCCCTCCTCAATCACTATCGAACAGGCCATGGCCGGTGTGCCGCTATGTTCCATCGCTGGGGAGCCAGAGACGACCCGAACTGCCCCTGTGGCTCCAGACAGACTATGACCCACATAGTCAACGACTGCCACCTCTCCAGATTCAAAGGAGGTCTCGAAACTTTACATCAGGCTCAACCTGACGCTGTTGACTGGCTACGGAAGAAGGGCAAACACTAGAAGAAGAAGAAGAAGTTCTGAAATCATCAGATATCTATAATGTGTTGCTATATCATGATGCCAGCCTTTCTGAAGACCAAGTCTACTGGCTGAGAGCACATTTCTTGAACTCCACACAGAAATTCAGCCTCCATTACTACAGACCTTATAGACATGGTTGAGAGGAGCACTCCCTTGACAACTCAGAGCTTCCCAGATTCTGTTCCTTATCAGCCTGATAATAAATGATTGCTATCTGAAAGGTAGGGAGAAGAGCCAAAGGCAACACTAGCTCTCTCAAAAGTTTATCCTTCAATTTCCAATCTCCTGAATTTTAAGAAAATAAAATGTTATTGTTTAAGTCATCAAGCAATTTGTATTTTGTTACAATATTCCTCACAAATTGACGTAAGTCACACCTCCATTGAAATATAAGCAAATAAGTCATTTCCTTCTTCCCAAGCAAGGCTTAAAATCTGAATTAAGGATTTAATTTTTCTCCATCTAGTAACTGTATTTAACTAGTTTTATAAAATTTCCATTCATTTTAAATTAATAAATTAATTCTAGTCAAAAGTTTCAATTTCTTGAGCCTGGTAAATCATGCAGAAATAGAGTACACAATTTTAATGCCTGAATTTTCATATGTGCAAGGTGGAGTCCCAACTTCCACTATATGTCAGAGTTCAACACACCTTCCTATGTGCAATCTTCTCTCTTACAAAATTAAATGAATAAAAACTATAGTCATCACTATTATTTTGTTGTTACTAAGACTTCACCACTATAGGCTGACTTTTTAGACAGAAAGAGAGACATACTAAGATGGGGAAGAGATACCAAAGCACTAAAGCTTCCTCCACTATGATGGAGACTGGATTTAAACCTGGTTGTGTATATGGCAAAGCAGATGCGCCATTCATGTTAACTATTTTGCCTAACCTGAATTTTATTTTAATTTCAGTCTCAAATTTGATTGAAATTTGTTCTTCCCATCTCCCCTGAAATGTGAATAAAGGGCCTTGAAATAAATGATCAGGTTATCTTCAATTACCATTCTTTCAGTCTTCCATATATAGCACTGGGAGAAAAGGTTGGTCATCCAAATTTAATAGCTATTCCTGCAGGCATGTAAGAAGAATGGGGAACAGGATAAAGAAACCACTACTTAATTTATCAACTGATCACCACTCAGTTATTATCAATATATCTGGTATATTTTAATAAAGATCTGTTTATCTACCTATACACCATCTACCTACCTACCTACATACCTGTCTAATATCTATCTGTGTGTGTGTGTGTGTGTGTGTGTGTGTGTGTGTGTGTGTGTGAGAGAGAGAGAGAGAGAGAGAGAGAGAGAGGAACCAGAACACTGTTCATCTTTGGTATATATAGATATATGGAACCAGGCAATGGAATCAGGATATCACATGCATGCAAGTCTTAGATTCTATCGCCAACACTGAAATAGTAAGAGATGTGACATTGAAAAGTTTAGACTTCAGGGCTCCACTGCCGTGGACCACTACAGTAGATGAGCAGCAGGAGGGTCAGGGGTCTTGAAGGCAACCTCCCAGGTGGGTCAGGAGTCGGCGCGAGGGAGAACAGATAGACACCACACTCTATTGGAGGGTGAATCTGGACTCATTTTAATAGTGAAACTGCATTAGCTTTTATACTTTTTTCAGGTTACATTCAGGTTGCCTAAACAACCAGCTTAGTCTTGTGGCTTTGGCAGGCTACATGTCACTCCCCTATAACTGTAAAGTGGGTAAAGAATAATACAATGCTTAGTATCATTCTGCTCTCAGGGGAGGTCATACCCAGAATTGTTTTAGACTTTTGCTGAGGGCTATCTCTACCATTAATCTTCTATGGGGGGCATACAGATCTTTGCCTAGTCATGGACCACTGCTCATCTAGGTCTGGTACAGTTTAACCATTAATCTTTCTTTTTTTCAATACGTCAACTTGTACCAGGGAGGCGTCAATCTCTGTATTCTTTCTTTGAGGGGCAGGTAATAACATGACTTCTTTTGTCCGTCTATGTTGACCCACCTTCCCCACTTTCATAATGTAACTTTCAAATATGCCCCTGTGTAAGGGAGAGGGGGTGCTTCTGACTCTCCATTTTCACCAGGCACTACCAAAGCACTATTAATCAATTGTGACAGTATAATTATTTGTAACAATAATGGGGGGAGAATGCATCATCCCACTCTCGTCCTTTCTGCCCAGCTTCCTTGAAGTCTGAATGCAGGTCCAGAGGAGATGACCCTGTCAGGCTCCCTGGCGTTTGGGTTGGGGGGCGCCGCACTCCACCTCTCCTGGTAACTTTTCCTCCTTACACTGTATCAGGGTCAATGTTGTATAGTTCTATTTATATTGCCTACAATATTAATGAGCACAAACCATTGAAATACTATCTAATGGCTCTTGGATAACAAAATAACATTATCAAGCCTCACTGAGTATAAAGAGGGATCATAGTGATATACCACTGAAAGGATAATAATCTCCACTTGTGAATGGTCAGAAACAATTTACAAATTGTTGTTCTGATCACTGAATAAAATATTACCATTATCCACTGTCCAGAAAATGTACCTTGATTTGTTAATTGCTCAGCTGCTCATTATTAATAATGAAAGGCCTCAATCACACTGTGTATTCCAGTGTTTCCTTTAATGTCCAGAGTAATATTAATAAGAGCACTTCTTATAAGGAAATACATTAGTGTCCCACTGTTTAAAGTAAAACCAAAATTTCCTGTAAATGAAAAGAATACTTCTGTATTATATCCAAGTATGCAGCAAATTAATTTTAGCTGAGAGTATGGAAAAGGTAATTATAGAAGAGAAAAATATTTATTATAAGCCAATTATGTGTCACAATCTTGTGTTGGATGTTTTGCAAAAGTTTATCTTATTAACTCTATTGATTAAGTGTTTTATGTTCCTAGATTAGAATCAAGGCAATCAGATTTAGAAAGGAACACATAATGAAAGTAACTGAAGTGCCTGGAAGTCTCTTATGCTCAGATCCTATTGCCAGAGTTGAGTACTCTGATATCTCTCTCTCTCTCTCTCTCTCTCTCTCCACTTTTCTCTCTCTCTCCCTCTCTTTCTCTCTCTCACTTTCTTGTTTTTTCTCCCTCTCTCTTAACCTCCAGGATTATTGCTGGAGGTCAGTGCTGGCACTATCAATCCACTGGTCCACTACTCCTGGAAGCCATTTTTTTTTCCATTTTATTGGGTAGGATGGAGAGAAATTAAGAAAGGTGATTGAAATAGAGAGTGAGAGAGAGAGAGAGAGAGATTTGCAGAACTGTATCCCCTCTGCAGGTGGGGATCCAGTGGCTCAAAATGAGTCTATTCCCTTTACATGGAGAAAAAGAAGTAGGAATCATGAAAAGAATTGTAGATAAGAAATTATTACTTTTCTGTTTTAACTTAACTAAGTTTTCTAATTCCCCATTATCTGGTACTATATTACTTCAGTGTATGTCTGTTAGGATGTTCCAAAAAAACTATTAGCAGTAGAAATGGTGGCACTAGTAAGTTAGGCTGTCTTCCCCAGTGTGAGAAATGGCAGCGTTAGTAAGTTAGGCTGCCTTACCCAGTGTGAGAAATGGCGCCACTAGTAAGTTAGGCTGTCTTCCATACCGTCTAACCCATTGAAGGTTTGACTGTAACAAGAGAGAAAGAGAGAAATAAAATATTTTTTCCCAGCTGGTGAGCTCGAATATTGGTTTCATATTATCTCCAAAATCTGGAACAGCCTTTATGGAAAGTTGTAGAAACATCCTTTTTAAAAATATAAACACAGGTCACATGCAATCCAATTACCTCAGTTTTAGGTATTTGGCCACCTCCATCCACATTTACTTATTTATAATAACGAAGACCTGGAAACAATGTAAGTGACATCAATTGATTAAAGGGTAAATAAGAAACTATATCTGTAATACTATTCATCAATAAGGAAAAGTGAAGCTGTGGCATTTTCAGCCACATGGATGGACCTAGAGTGTTTCAAGCTCAGTGAAGTACATCAGACAGAGAAAGACAAACACCGTCTGATTTCTCTTACATGTACTTTATAGAGAAATAAGATAATTAGCTAAACAGAACAATATCAATTTTGTACTATAGGTCCAATCAGTAGATAGCAGAAACAAAAAGAGCAAACCAGAGACCTGGAGAACTGTATGGAATCAGGACAAAAAGGATACACTTGTTTATTTTTACTGAGGCACATGGAAAGCCTATATAATATTCAATGCAATGAAACTTCAATAAAATTTTTAATTATTTCTTGAGATAATCTTCCATTATTATTTAACCTTCATTATTTAGTATCAACAAATTGCATCCACTAAACCAAAGAAGAATTCCTAACATAGCCTGAGATCTATATTTTACTCTCCTCTAGGTTTGAGTCTTCAAATTCCTCTGCCAGCATCTCAGGATGGTAGAACTATAAGTAGGTTAGGGTTTAGTTATTCCCAATGTACCACTGTGTTTTAGATTGACAAATATGGAAACTTTCTCCATTTGTCATTCTTCTGGCAAAGTTTTTCCATGAACCACCAGATCTTAACTGAACAGCTATCAAGTTTAGCTGGCTTTTTAAAATTCCCTGAAGAGGGGCCCAATCGTTACACCATTGGCAAAGTGCACATGTGTGAGGACTCAGGCTTCAGCCTTTGAATCTTACTTACAGAGAAGTGTCACAAACATGGAGCAGTAGTGTAGGTATGTCTCCTTTCCCTCTCCCTGCCCAGCCCCCTCAATCTACCACCTCCCTGTACTCCTCTCTATCTCTATCAGAGAAAAGGAAATCAAAAAAAGGAAAAAGAAAATAACCAGGGAGTAATGGAGTCTTCATATAGGCACTGAGCCCCAGAAAAAAAAATGTGGTGTTATAATAATAATAACATTAATAACTATCTTAATAAAAAATTAAGATCCCCCAAGGAATGTTTCACTGTGCATCAGAGAAATCTTGATACTTCAGGTCTCAAGTAGAGTCCCATAAAGCAATAGGGAAGCAGTCACCTGTATCAGGAGGCTGTGGTACAGGAGACACCAGGTGTAGAGTATGAAAAGTATTGACTTGCACGACCGACAAAGGCTGAGCTTCTCGTGGCACTCACACCCTGCTGCGACATTATGCTTATTTGTCTCTTCAGTCTCAAATCCCATCTCTTGGAAATCCATACAGCACATCATACTCTCTTGCTTACTGCCTTTTCCTTCTCTCAGGCTGAGGTATTCCAACCTCCTTTACAGCCTTACCAGAAACATTCTCTTTCCTCTTCTTCACTTCAATCCAATATTTTAGACTCAGCTCAGTTATCTTCTTCAAATATACCTATGTCACTAATATCCACGTTATTTCACACACCATTTCATAATGAATATACTTATCACCCCCACCAAGTGACACATTTTTTAATGATGACAGCTATATTTTCTTCATCTCTAATCTGTATCCTTGGAACTCAGTAGAGTCTGACACCTGATAAGTGCTCAGTCAATATTTATTGAATTGAATTAGTCATTCACTACTCTGACTATAATTAGAATCCCTCAAGTACTTTCTAGCAAATACAAATGCTTAGACCTCATATAAAAGATCCTATTTATAGTCTGTTTCTGATGGTAAGCTGGCATACTTAGTTTTAACACTGGGTGAGTTCATGTGCAGCCAAGGTTTAAACCACAGAATTAATTGTTCTTGATTTTGACTGCTATGGTTTATGGTTATATTTTACCTGTATACAAATTCTCTGTAACCCCTATTGGTTCATGAGACCCATTGTCTTACTCTTTCTTTATTGTATTGAATTTATCTTTTTTTTCTTTTCCTGAAATTGAAGTTTTTGAAGATTAAAGATGATGCTCTTTCCTGAATAATGTATTGGCCCAGTACATAATAGAGAGATTTCTACAGAGATAAGGAAGTGGAAATAAACCAATATGACTAACTCCAAAAGTATATGTAAGTATTTTCTTTGTTACAGTCCATGAAATGCAAACTGATAGGTGGGAATAAGGATGGGAGAGTTTCATAATTTGCACAAGGATTCCTGCTGTTGGGGTCAAGCTTAAGAATACTTGGAAGGGGTAGTGCTTTGGTGAACCTGGTTGAACACACATATTACATTGCACAAGGACCACTGTTCAAGTCCCCAATTCTCACCTGCAGGGGAAAAGCTTCATGAGTGATGAAGCAGTACTAAAATGCTTCTCTCTCCCTCTCTCTTTCCTTCTCGATCTCCTTCATCCCTCTCAATTTTTTTCTGTCGCTATCCAAAGAAACAAACCAACAGAGTTGGAGATTTTGTTGTATGGTTGATTTTCATTACACAGATGCAGACAAAAGGCTGAGCTCTTTATTGAGTTTCCTCTATGATAAATTACTTGGCATGGCTTTCTGATTCAAAACTCCCTGTTTATTTTCTTCAGTTAACTGAAGATCTAGAAGATACAGTTTTTATTCAAAGTTTGTGTGGAAGAGGGATCAATAGAGAACTTATAGAGGAATAAACCACTCAAGAGCTCAATGTAAATTTATATATAACCAGCAGGTCTTGTAGCTGTTTAAGAATGAAGACCAGTGTGTTGCACATCTAGGGACTTAATCAGCTGCCAAAGCTCAAAGTTCATGCTCCATCCCTATGAGCTGACATAGTCACGAATAAATGAATTCTGATCAAGAGGAATTGTGCAGCGGAGGAATTGCTAGATACCAACAGGAAGGCATGATCTATATATGTACACACCGAATCTCACACACACACACACACACACACACACACACACACACACACACACACACACAGACGTTTAGATGTATATGCACACATTCAAATAAATTTATCATTTCTATGCACACAAACTGCTGGTCTAGCTTCGTGGGTGGGAGACAGATGACCAGGGACTCATGGCTGAGCTGGAAAGCAGTTTCTCATTTATTAATCAGATACATCACCTTTTATGCATCTCTTCACCGGAAGTAGTAAGGGAAAGGAAATGACTAAGAGAGGGGGCGGAGCAAAAAAAAGAGCGTGAATAGAACATAGAAAGCTTCCATCTAACCAGTGGGGATTAAACCAATACCCTGCAGGCAGGGCAGGACCCAGGTAAAACAGTGATTATGTAAATAGACTACCACATCAAGCAATGCAACAGAAGGGGTCTGAGAAGCAGAATTTAGAAGCAGACCAACAACAAACACACAAATTTTCCCTTTCTCCTTCAAGAATTCCAATATGGATTCTAAATACACACAGTTCCTCCTACTATTTCCCTGAGCCTAATGAAAGATGAAAGATATGTGTGTGTGTGTGTGTGTGTGTGTGTGTGTGTGTGTGTGTGTGTGTGTATGTCCTGGACCTAGAATATGTGAGGTTTCACTATTCTGTTTTGGTTTGTTTGTTTTTATGCAGAGAGAGAGTGAAAGAAAGACCACAGAACCAAAGCTGCTTCTGATGTCATAGCATCTCCCATGTGCTTTGGGGCTCTGAACCTTGATCTCAAGCATGGGGAGACTTGCCCCCTATGCAATGAACTGTCTCCCTGAAGAAAGACTTTACATTATTCTCACATATGGTTAATAGGGCTTCTCTAGTTTTCAGTGAACATACTTTTAGGTAAGAGAAATATGAGCGCTTTTTTTTTCACTATTCAGTAAGATGAGATATAATCTCTCTTAAAATATATGTTCCAAACTCCCTGAGACATGGATATGGAGCAGCAGCAGCTGTGTTTTGCTCTCCTCAATCAACTAGGAATAGCAAAGATCACCTGAGAATGCAACAAGATAAGATATGGATTACTTTGGGAACCCACCAAGCCACGGATGAATACAAGCATGTGCGGCTCATGGACAGAGATGGGTTTAAGGAGAGATCTCTGAAGCTAAAAACTCACATTAAGGAGCAGCAGATACCAGTCTAGCAGTTTGCAAGTTAGCACTCCCATCTGAGTTTTATCAACAAAAAGACAGCTAAAGGGAAGAGGATATCACCTAAACCTCACCAATTTACAACTGTGAGTTTTCATTGCTGCTGACCCTCAGAGGCTAGAAAAGCAGCAGGGAAACCCTTTACTAAATGAGGACTGGCCAGGTGACTCAGGAGAAAATCTATACTCCCAGTGGTCTGGAGGTGTGGACATATAGTAGGAGTCTTTCCACATCATTCTCCTGATAAACTAGGAAATACAGTCATTAATTGCCTCAGAACCCATCATATACAGACAGGATTATTCAGAAACTCACAAGGTCAAAAGGGTACTGCCTGACTTTGCTCTAGCTGCTGGTGGAGTGAGAGGGTTGAGGCCAGGACTTTGGACCCTTGGGTCATGGGAGTCTCTTTGCATAACCATTATGCTGTCTATCCCCCACCCTATTTTATCTGATTAGGCTAAAAATTATTTTAAAAGAATTTGTTTGGCTTTCTATGTTAAGTCTCTTTTCAGCCACCAGTTTCTGGATGCCAACACGATGCCGACCAGACTTCCCTGGACAGACAACCCCACCAATGTGTACTGGAGTTCCACTTCCCCAGAGCCCTGCCCCACTAGGGAAAGAGAGAGGCAGGCTGGGAGTATGGATCCACCTGTCAACATCCATGTTCAGTGGGGAAGCAATTACAGCAGCCAGACCTTCCACCTTCTGCATCCCACAATGACCTTGGGTCCATACTCCCAGAGGGATAATGAATAGGAAAGCTATCAGGGGAGGGGATGGGATATGGAGACTGGGTGGTGGGAATTGTGTGGAACTGTACCCCTCTTATCCTATGGTTTTGTTAATGTCTCCTTTCTTAAATAAAAAAAAAATTTTAAAGCCCTTAGGCTCCCATAATCTATAGGAAAGATAAATAACAACAATATGAAAAGGCTTAGCAGCCACTGTGCTTTGAAATAACTACTAAGATACAAAACTATAACTCTTACTTACCTTATGTAAACACAAATCAATCCAAGGTCTCCTATAAACAATCACAACATCTCCATAAAAATGCCTATATCAGAACACTCTAAAGATTTAGAATAATGGCATTAAATTATCTGTCCAGTACTCAGTGAGAAAGGTTACCAAGACTACTGTATCCTGCTTGACGATCATTCAGACTAGATAGAGGCATAAAAACCTTCTGAGACAAGCACCAGCTGAAGGAATCAACTATCCAAGCACCAGCTGAAGGAATAAACTATCACCAAGCCTGCCCTGAAACTTCTGATAGGTCTACTATAAATAATGACATCTCCATAAGCATGCCATATATCAGAACACTCTAAAAATTTAGAATAATGGCTTTAAAATATTTCAGATATATAGTAACAATAAATGTCAATGGCTGAATTTGTCTATTAAAAATCACAGAGTAGGGAGACTTCTGGAGGTGGGGCTGTGGAGCAGCAGCATCTGTGTTTCTCTCCTCTCCTCTCCCGGGTCAACTAGGAATACCAAAGGAGATCACCTGAGACTGCAACAAGACTGTACTAGAACAATTTCAGGAAGCTGCCTAATCGCCTGTGAGTGCAAACACGTGTGGCTCATGGACAGAGCTACTGAAAGAGCTACAGCAATATATTAACAGCAACACAGTCATAGTAGGGGACTTCAACACCTCACTCTCAACTGGACAGATCATCCAGACATGATAAATAAAGACATGAGGGATCTAAATGAAGAGATAGATAAACTAAAACTACTGGACATTTTCAGAGTCATTCATCCCAAGAAACTGGAATACACATTTTACTCAAGTCCACATGGGTCATTCTCAAGGATAGACCATCTGTTAGGCCACAGAGACAGCATCAACAAATTCAAGAGCATTGAAATCATCCCAAGCATTTTCTCAGACCACAGTGGAATTAAACTAATGCCGGGATAGCCTGAGGGTACTTCTTCCCGAGCTAGTGCTCTCTGGGTTGGAGAGAACTCAACTGGAGCCGATCTAGGCTGCTGCGTGGGAGAGGGATCAGGAACTCGTGCCGCACTAACTTCCGCAGGAGATACACTCTGGAACTCTCAGAGCCGGAAAGCAATTTCCAAGTGTCTTTAATCAGAAGAGCAGCTATTTTTATACTCTCCAAGTAGGGTGGAAAACAGTCTGGAGAAGTCTCAGAAGGCTAGAAATGGACCTAGCCTATGATCCTGCAATTCCTCTCCTGGGGATATAGCCTAAGGAATCCAACACACCCATCCAAAAAGATCTGTGTACACATATGTTCTTAACAACACAATTTTTAATAGTCAAAACCTGGAAGCAACCCAGGTGTCCAACAACAGAGGAGTGGCTGAGCAAGTTGTGGTCTATAGACATAATGGAATACTATTCAGCTATAAAAAATGATGACTTTACTGTTTTCACCCAATCTTGGATGGAACTTGAATAATTCATGTTAAGGGAGCTGGGCAGTGGCACAGCAGGTTAAGCACAGGTGGCACAAAGAGCAAAGACAGACGCAAGGATACCAGTTCGAGCCCTCGGCTCCCTACCTGCAGAGGAGTCGCTTCACAGGTGGTAAAGCAGATCTGCAGGTGTCTGTCTTTCTGTCCCCTTCTCTGTCTTCCCCTCCTCTCTCCATTTCTCTCTGTCCTATCCAACAACATCAGTAACCACAACAATGTTAAACAACACGGGCAACAAAAGGGAAAATAAATAAATACATATAAAATAAGAAAAGAAAAATTTATGTTAAGTGAAATAAGTCAGAATCAGAAGGATGAATATGGGGATGATCTCACTCTCAGGCAGAAGTTGAAAAACAAGATCAGAAGAGAAAACACAAGTAGAACCTGAACTGGAATTGGTGTATTGCACCAAGTAAAAGACTCTGGGGTGGATGGGGCAGGGGGGGGGGAATACAGGTCCAATAAGGATGACAGAGCATCTAGTGGGGGTTGTACTGTCATACGGAAAACTGATAAATGTTATGCATGTACAAACTATTGTATTTACTGTCGAATGTAAAACATTAATTCCACAATAAAGAAATTAAAAATAAATAAATAAATAATAAATGATAGTATACTACATTAATTAATGCTCAGAGGACCCATCAACCAAGAGGACTTAATATTTAACCATATATGCAACCAGTGAAAGGCCACCTAAATATATCAAACATCTACTGAAAGAGCTACATTAATATATTAACAGCAACACAGCAATTGTAGGGGATTTGAACAAAGCCACTATCTCAACTTGACAGATCACCTAGGCAGAGATTCAAGAAAGAAACAAGATAATTAAACAAAGATAGATAAACTAGAGCTATTAGATCTTTTCAGTCATTCATCCCAAGAAACTCAAATATACATTCTATTCAAGTCTATCTGGGTCATCCTCAAGGATACGTGAGGTCAAAAGACACTGTCAACAAATTTAAGCATTGAAGTCATCCCATGCATCTTCTCAGACCACAGTGGAATTAAATTAACGCTTAACAACAAACATAATATTAGTAAATACAGAAACTCAGCAGTACACTACTAAACAACTACTGTATCAAAGAGGAAATTAAGGAAGAAATTATTAGTTTTGAGAAACCAATGAAAATGGAGACACAAGCTATCAAAATATTTGGGACACAGCTAAGGCAGTACTGAGAGGGAAGTTCCTTACCATACAAGTACACATTAGGAAACAAGAAAAAGCTCAAGTCAACAACCTGACTACACACCTTAAAGACTTAGAAGAACAGGAATAAAAGAACCCTAAAGCAACCAGAAGGAGTGAAATAACTAAAATTGGGACAGAAATAAAGAACATTGAAAATAAGAGAACCATATAAAAGATCAGCTAAGCTAAATGTTGATTCTTTGAAAGAGTAAACAAAATTAACACACCCTTAGCCAGCCTCACAAAATAAAATAGGGAGAAGACCCAAATAAATCAGATTGTAAATGAAAGAGGAGAAATCACAACATACACCACAGAAATCCAAAGTATCATGTAAGGCTTTATGAACAATTCTATGACACCAAGCTATAGAACCTGGAAGAAATGGACAAGTTCCTAGATATCTACAAACTTCCAAAATTAAACAAAGAGGAATTAGAATATATGAACAGGCCAATCACAGCCAAAGAAATTTAAACAGTTATCAAGAAACTTCCTTAGAATAAAAGTACCAAACCAGACAGTTTTACAAATAAATTCTACAAAATCTTCTGTGCCCCTTAGATATCTTTGGTCCATACTCCCTGAGGGATAAGTAATAGGGAAACTTCCAATGGAGGGATGAAGCATGGCATGGTGGTGGTGGGAACTGTGTCAATTGTATTCCTCTTATCCCACAATCTTGTCAATCATTATTAAATCACCAATGACAATTTTTTAAAAGAAGTTGATAAATAATAAAACATAAAGCAGAACTTGCACTGGGATTCGTGTATTGCACTAAAGTAACAGACTCTATGGTGGGGAGAGGGTTCAGGTCCTGGAAGATAGTGTCAGTGGACCTAGAGTGGGACCTAGAGTGGGTTGAATTGTTGTGTCCTGAAACTGATCACAGAATTAGTGAAGTAATTCGATTGACTCATCAATAATTTCTCATCTCCAAAATGACAGGATGAGATGCCCAAAGCTGAGCATTGTGTTGTATTCTACCCTGTGTAACACTGCACGAAACATTTATCATGTTGAAAATAAGTTTATTTTCCTGGTTGAGTGGTGATGCACTGGTTTAAGCACACATAGTACAAAATGCAAGGACCCACTTTCGAGCCCCCCTGCTCCTTGCCTTCAGGGGGGATGCTTGACAGTGGTGAAGCGGGTCTGCAGGTGTCTCTCTTCTGAGCACTTAAGTCAGCATTAAATGGCATAACTCAAGACATCACCATGTACAGACCAATTTTACTTACTCAACTCACTGATATGTTCAATCACCAACACCTTATATGCAGGTCAAAGTGGTACTCTGCCTCCTCTCTTTTTCTCTCTAAGTAAGTTTTGTTTTTGTTTTTTTTTAACTTTGTGAGTCCATGGAGTAAATATATCTTAAAGCCTTGCACTGTGTAGAGGAAGCTGAGAGTCATAAGAGGTTAAATGAACTGAAAGTATGGAAATCAAAGAAAATTATAGAAGTTGAAGACTTCCAGACATTTTTTTTTCTAAATTCCTTCATTTTCAATATCACCATTGTTAGTCATTTCAAAACTAACAGAAAAGGGGCAGTGTTTGTGGACTTCTTTTCTCGAAGCATCACTGCCCTCTCCTCAGTACAGCTCATATTCCAGGTTTCATCTGCTGCAGAGAGAGAACAGTTTCTGGAAGCAAAGACTGAGGATGTTGGTTAAGTTGCTAAGAAACCTAGAACATTTTTAAATATGCCGGGTCACCGTCCTACAGAGAGACCAATAGTATGTCATGTCTCCATAGTAACTCACCAGGAACAGGATGTGAGTTATAAATAGAGGAAACTATGAGAATGATAGCCAGCATTAACATGAAGATTGCAAAGTTACACATTTTCTGAATAGGTGGAATTACTCAGATAGGATGAGCAAGAATAACACAAGTTCTAGAGTTGCAGAAGAGACCTGAGTAGAATTGTTGACTCCACACTTATGTAAGATACAGTTGAAACAGCTAACTTCTCTGAACTGTATGTTCCCAGCTCAGAAGTCTAAGTGTCAGCTCTCATTCTTCTTAAGTTTCAGGATAGTTATAAACTTGGAAAAGCACCAAAGGGAGCCGCGTGGTGGCACAGTTGGTTGAGCACACATGTCACAGTGTGCAAACCTGGGTTCGAGCCCCCAGTCCCCACCTGCAGGGGGAAAGCCTTGCAAGTGGTTGAAGCATTGTTGCAGGAGTCTCCCCTGTCATTCTCCTTTCTCTACTACTTCTTCCCCCTCTCTATTTCTGGCTATCTCTATGCAATAAATAAGTAAAAATAAGAAAATTCTTTAAAAGAACAGAAAAGTACCAATATAAAATATTTTGTACTAAAAGGATCATTTGTAACATGTGTACATTGTGTACTTACATCATCATAATTGTCAGTTTATCTTTATTTTCCATTTTTAAAAAATGTTATTAATGGTTTAATATTGATATACAAAATCATAAGATAACAGGTATAACTCCACACCTTTCCCTTTCCTAGAGTGTTCCCCTCTTCCCCTTATGGAAATTGCGTTAGGTCTTCCAAAATCACTGGTATGGGTTGACTATTATTCCTGTAACTATCTGCATGTATGCACATTTCCCTATTTGCCAGTGCTCCTGCCTTCTTTTCCTTCCAAAGTCATACCTATTACTTCTGAGCGTCCTTTCCCCGCCCCCTTCTTCTCCAGATACTGAAGGAAATGGAGTTGAGAGCCCTCTGGTCATCTTACCCTAACATTTACCTCTCTGAGAACATGGATCCAAATTTGTTATGGGGTGCAGAAGGTGGTATTTTTCATTTTAATACTTCTTAAAAATTTTTTATTTGGATTAATAACAGGTTATGCATAACAATATTCATAGCAGCACAATTTATAATAACACAAAACTAGAAGCAACCCAGTTTCCCAGTGACAGATTAATGGTTACAAAATTTGTGGTAACTATATGCAATGGAGTATGGGCAGCAAGGACCCAGGTTCAAGTCTCTGCTCACCACCCCAAGCAGGGATGCTTCACAGGCGGTGAAGTGGATCTCCAAGTGTCTTTCTCTTTCCCTCTCTTATCTTTCCATCCCCTCTTAATTTCTCCTTGTCCTATCAAATAAAATGAAGAAGAAGAAAAAAAGAAAAAATGGCCACCATGAGTGATGAATTTATAGATTCACAGTGCTGACATGAACCCCCATCGATAACCCTAGAGGCAAAAAAAAATGTACTCATGTGACAACTGTTTTTCATTCATTATTTCCCCTGGTAAGATGGTATGCAGAAAAATATGGTCCGTATCCATTTCAACTCACTTGCTGTTTGATTCAACTGATTATAAATTACCACTTGACCTTCATTTAAACTATCCATTGAGGTTCTGTTGGTCATGCCCTCTGTGCTATAAATTGAATTTTTATTGCCTTGTTCTAGCCTTGTTTTAAAATTTAGTAGTACCTAGCAATAACCCCAGTGATTAAAAAAAAAAAAACCTTTTAAAAAAATGAAATAGTATCCTCAAACTTGAAGAAATGCTCTCTTTTCTTGCCTCCCATGGCATCACATGCAACAAGTTTGTTTCTTACCTTGTGGTCATCATCCCTCCACTTAACCCTCTGCATTTCTTTTTATTACTATTATCATTATTGCGGGAATTTATGGCTTGCAGTAAATATAGTTGTTGTTTCTCATTTTTCTGAAAAATATTCTCACCCCCAACCTAGGACCTCCTTCACCATCATTCTCCAGGACCTAAAAGCCTTCCCCCACTCCTGCCCCAAGTCCTTTTGGTGCAGCTCCAGTCCAAGGTCTGCTTTGTGTTCCCCTTCTCTTGTTGTTTTTCAACTTCTGTCTATGAGTGAGATCACCCCATATTCATCCTTGTTTTTCTGGCTGATCTCACATCATATGATTCTTTCAAGCTCCATCCAAGATGAGGTGAAGAAGGTGAAGTCACTATTTTTAATAGCTGAGTGGTATTCCACTGTGTATCTAGACCACAGCTTTCTCAGCCACTCATCTGTTGTTGGACACCTGGGTTGCGTCCAGGTTTTGGCTATTACAAATTGTGCTGCTAAGAACATATGTGTACACAGATCTTTTTGGATGGGTGTGTTGGGTTTCTTAGGATCTAGCCCCAGGAGAGGAATTGCAGGGTCATGGGGTAGGTCCACTTCTAGCCGTGGAGCACCAAGTCAAGCAACATTACCAAGCCCAGGGACCCAAGTTCATCTGCCTGTGAGGCTCCCCTGTGCAGGTGAGGAGCAGGTGCTCGAGCCAGGGTCCTGCACATAGTAATACTTGCCCTTAAGCAGGTACACCACCACCTCCCCAGTCTTTCTTCTTCTCAATCTACCTCCCTCTTGATGTCTCTTTTTCTCTGACAAGTAAATAAAATACATTTTTTTTATTCTTAAATAACCTTGTACTTTTTAATGAGCAACTGAATAGTAAAACTGCGTTTTTATAATCATTATTGCCGTGGGTGCTTTCTTCTCTCTGTAAGATAAGTTCAGTTAAGGGTAGGAAACTTGGAAATCTGTCTTATTCCTATTACTTGCACGGTGTAATATATATATAGTATGTTCCTCCCTCCAAACACTTTTTCTTTTAGAATGAATGAGCAAATCTATACCTCTTAACAGCTGAAAATTATGAGTTAATTTTGGTCCATCCAGAATTCTGAACATGCCTTCTTTTCTAAATATTGACACAGTATATCTTGCGGTTCCTTCCTGACTATTCTCTTTGTATAATACATCTATCATTTATCCACATGTTTATTAAAATATAATGAATGTCAATTCAAGAATTTCCTTCAATTTCCACTTGCTTAGATTTAAAATTGATCTGTGTAGGGGTTTTGATGGTTTAGTAGACAGGAAGTGCGTTGTCCTTAGAAAGGAGCAATCTAGGACATACATTGCAAAGGAAACCAGACTTGATGTCCTTCTCCTCCATGAAAATGTATACCTTGGGAATTACAGAAAATTGATGACAACTATGCTAGAGGAAAAGTACAAGTTCTTAGTATTTGGCTAATGACTATGTAGGTGATTAACATAATAATTATGAGTTAGTGATAAATTGACATGGCCATTGTAACACTAATGGGGGAGCAGTTTTATGGAGAAATAAGTCAGGAAAAATTTTTGAGAGGCTGGGGAAGAATTTGAGGCTGTATTATTCAGTGGAATAAGGTCGGGCACATGGTAAAGTGAAACATTCCCTCTGCAAGTGGGGAGCGGGCTTTGAACCCAGGCCCTTGCACATGGTAATTTGTGTTTCTAACTGGGCGTACCACCACTCAGCCCCCTCTATATATTCTTAGGCAAAATTGTGTCATGACTCTGCCAGCAACCCAGTGATTACTGATTCATAAATACACTGCCTTACTATATTGATTGATTAAGGCATGTACTTATTCAATAAATATGTATGTGTTAGAACTCTTCCAATCCAGTTGTGGAACTAGAATAGTCAACCCGTCAACTTACTGGGTTGGTGAGAAAGTCCTGGTGTGTGTGAGTGTGTGTGTGTGTGTGTGTTCATTTTTGTAATTTATTTATAAAATAAAGAATGTCAATAAAACCATCGGACAAGAGTGGTACAATTCCACACAACTCCTACCACAAGAGTTCTGTATACCATCCCTTCCCTTGGTAGTAATCTAAAGAGCCATCATTAAAATATGCCGGCCTCTTGCCTTTATTCAGCTTTTGTAGTCCTTCCTTTGTCTGACAAGGTTAGCCTTACAGTGACTGAGGGAAGTGAAATAGGAACTAGGTTAGGAGGGTATCTTGGTCTAAGTAGAAACTATTTTATTAGGTACTTTATGTTGTTGTTTTTTTAATATTTATTTTTTATTCCATTTTGTTGCCCTTGTTTTTTTTATTGTTGTAGTTATTATTGTTGTTGTTATTGATGTCTTTGTTGTCGGATATGACAGAGAGAAATCGAGAAAGGAGGGGAAGACAAAGAGGGGGAGAGAAAGACAGACACCTGCAGACCTGCTTCATCACCTGTGAAGCGACTCCCCTACAGGTGGGGAGCCGGGGGCTTGAACTGGGACCCTTACGCTGGTCCTTGCGCTTTGCGCCATCTGCACTTACCGGCTGTGCTACCGCCCTACTCCCTACTCCCTACGTTGTTATTTTTTTAGGTCTTTCTACTTGCTTGCTACACTTATTGGATCACTGAAAACTGTTGTGTATTTTTCCTTTGAGGTGTATATTTCCCCCTCACTTATGGATACCTGTGCACATGTGCTCTGTCTCTTGGGCCCTGGTCTAATATCTAGGTGTTGGGACTTTATTAGGAAGTGCACCACCACCGAAATGGAGTAAGGAGTTGCATGAGCTAGGAGCGGTCTCACCAGAGTAATGATACTGAATGGTTAACATTGCAGTTTTGGCATCTCTGGGTACAGTCCAAAGGGAAACATGACAAGGTGGTCCCGACTGCATTGAGTAGGTTGAGATCAGCAAATGCAGTATAAGTTGATATGAGTAGAGAGAGAAGACTGCTTAAAAACCAGCCCCACCACTGATGTTCCAGGTCTAGGAGAAAGATGAGTTCCATAGAGAGTGAGGAGGGTTCCTATTCTCACTTTCTTTCTGTCTTCTTTCCTTTTTATTGCTGTAAGGATTACTGCTGAGGCTAGGTGCCAGCACTATGAATTCACTGATCCTGGTGGCCATTCATTATCTTTCCTTTGATTTCTTATTACATAGGATAGAGAGAAATTGAGTGAGGACAGGGAGATAGAAAGAGAGAGAAAAATAGACACCTCTGTACCTGCTTCACCACTCCTGAGTTTATTATCTGTGGGTGGGGATTCAGGGATTGAATCCAGGCCCTTGAGTGTTGTAACGTGTGTATTCAATTATGTGCAGCATGACCTGACCCCTATATATGGTATTTAAAATAAATCAGGACTAGCTTCCCCCCTATAAAATTCTGATTTATGAAATAAAAAAAATGCATGGAATCTCTGAAACTGAAGAATCAAGTCATGGTGGAGGCAAATATTTTCCAAAGAGTCAAGAGCCTCATAATTACAGACATGGAATTAATCATGGCTGGACTTTAACTGGTAGAACAGAAGGTTGCTTCCAGATTGTTTATAGAAACACTGCTGCTCACAGATGCATTAGTGCCAAAAGAGGCCGATCCCTCTTTCTCTCTTCATTGACTCTGTTCAGCCTGGCCTGGTAATTCAGTAGTCAAATGCTACTGCCTCAGAATCCCTGAGCTTCAGTATGTCTTTAAGAAAGCCTTGCTCGGGGGTCAGGCAGTAGCGCAGCGGGTTAAGCACACGTGGTGCGAAGTGCAAGGACCTGTGTAAGGATCTCAGTTCAAGCTCCCGGCTCCCCACCTTCAGGGGAGTCTCTTCACAGGTGGTGAAGCAGGTCTGCAGGTGTCTGTCTTTCTCTCGCCCTCTCTGTCTTCCCCTCCTCTCTGCATTTCTCTCTGTCCTATCCAACAACAACGACACCAATAACAACAATAAGAAGAAAAGAAAGGCTTGCTTCATTGACTGTGCACAGTGTACCAGAGCTCTCCAAATTAGATCTCCGCTTAAGTCTTACACTGAGATCTCTGCTGCTGGCGTTCCCCTCTTCTATATCACACCAGAGACGGTGCAGGCCAGAAAAGCAGTGTTCAAAGGGACTGAACTGGTCAGGAATGCAATGCCTTTAAACTTTACCTGAAGATGACGTACATAACTTCCAAGCTCCTGTATCAAATCATTTACTAGGAATAAGTGTTCCTGGCATGTCAATATATCTGCATAGAAGGAGAACACTTGAACCATCCCATGAACTAGATTCAATTATCTGAGGCAGTTTTGTTTAGCCTGAGGTTGATGCGGTTTATGATCACTTAACTGTGTTATTTGAATCGTGAGTCTACCCTCCCTTATAGTGATGTGACACTTGGAATAGCTCTTCAGGGGCTGGCATGTAGTGCATGACTAGGTAGTGTGTGTGCATGACCCTGACTCAAGTCTTAGCACCTCGCTTTGTTTTCTCATAATCACTATACTTATGCTGTTTACTCTTAAATAATGGTGTACTTTTTATTAACGTCTAAAAAGAAAGGCAACACTTTTGTATAGTCATTCTTTTCATGGGAGCTTTCTCCCCTCTGCAAGACAACTTCCATAAGATAGGATACAATGCAACAGGAGATACTACATTATTCTGGTAACTCTTCCTCTGCCTCCATCTGAATGAAAAAGCTGGCAGTGAGTGGCCAGGTTGTGACACATCTGAGTGAGTCACACATCACAGTGTGCAAGGACCCAGGTTCAAGCCCCTTATCCCCCACCTGTAGGGGAAACTTCACAGGTGGAGAAGCAGGTGTCTCTCTGTCACTTTCCTTCTCTACCTGATTCTCCCTCCCTCTCAATTTCTCTCTGTCTCAATCATATAATAAATAAATAAATAAAATGTAAATTAAAAAATTTAAGTGTCTGACCTAGACACTGTGGAGGTAAGACAATAAAAAAAAAAATTAACAGCGAAATCAAGGAAGTATAACTCTCCAACATGGTTGAATATAACAACAGAAACATTCTTCATATTCCTGAGCTTTAGTTTCTGAAATGGGGTCTATATGCTCCTGTGTTTATTGCAAAATATCACAGTATCCAAGACAACAGAACTGCCTATAAGTGAATAATTGATAAAAGATTTTCTTCTTTTATCTCCTTGATTTGGTAAGCACTGTGGTAAGCATTGTAAGGACTTTTGCTTTAAAGTTTTCTTCCAAAGTCATGTAGTATATTTGGTCTATTTACATAATCATTTTTTTGTCTGAGACTAGCCCTGTCTGCAGGGCACTGGTTTAATCCCCACTGGTTCTCACTCTCTTTTCTCTGCGCCCCCTTCCTAGTCTCACCCTATTTTCCACTGTTTAATCCCCACTGGTTTGCACTCTCTTTTCGCTCCACCCCCTCTCCTAGTCACATCCTGTTTTCCAAGCTACCACTTCCTTCCTGGAAACCATAAATGCAGATTCTTTTCTCAATAAGCATTGCACTGCTTCTCAGCTCAGCCATGAGTCCCTGGTCATCTGTCTCCCACCCGCAAAGCTATCCCGGCAACATATATATATATAGAGAGAGACATATATATATATATATATATATATATATAGAGAGAGAGAGAGAGAGAGAGACGTATATATATATATAGAGAGAGAGAGAGAGAGAGAGAGAGAGAGAGACATATATATAGAGAGAGACATATATATCTATATATATATATATGTTTCTATATATATATATATAGAGAGAGAGAGAGAGAGAGATATGTCTCTCTCTCTCTCTCTCTCTAGATATATATATCTAGAGAGAGAGAGAGAGAGAGAGGGCCCCAAAGGGGGTACATGTTAAGCAAGCAGAACCCCTCTGTGGAGGGTGGATGAATCCAGAGAGATCTGTGTTTTCCCAGAAGCTCCTTAGCAGATGGCACAGTAGCAGCAGAGCTTTGGGAGGCTGAAGATATTCTACTGGTATGGTCATGAGACTCTAATTACTAACCTCAGAAACATGGTATGTTGGTATCTTCTAATTCTGCTTTTAAAAACCCCTTCTGTTTCATTTGGTTTAAATCCCCCCTGCTTAACACTGCATTCTATTTACATAACCACTGCCATCTATTTACATAAATCACTTTTACATTTACATAAAGCACCACCTTCCCTCCAGGGCATTGGTGGTTTAGTGGTAGAATTCTCACCTGCTCCACCCCCTCTCCTTGTCACACCCTGATTTTCACCAGTCACTTTTCTCTCTACCCTCTCTGCATCACATCCTGTTCACACCCTACTTGGGAAGTATATATAAAGACAACATTGTTCATTTTAGTTCATAGTTAGTTGGTAGTTGTTAGTTTAGTCTAGCTTGGTATAGATTGCGCTGCATCCTGCATGAATAAAGAGATACTGCCTACAGCTCAACCATGAGTCCCTGGTTGTCTGTTACCCGTTAGTGAAGCTCAGCCCGACAATGGTAGAAAACCCTGTTAACAGTGATTAAATGGAAGATCACTGGGCTCCAGACAAGTCGGCAATCCCTCTAGCCAGTGTTTATAACAAAGGCAAAGGTTATAAACACACAGTGTGGTAGTTAATTCCAATCTCTGGTGGCTTCATGTGCAGGGAGGTAGCAGACAGGGGTCAGGAAAAGACAGGCCTGGTTACTGAGTACTTAGAGGCAAACCTATGGAAAATGCTGGCTAAGCTCTTACTTGTGCAGAGGCCTCAGAAGCGTTAGGCTGGAGGCTCAGGCCTGCAGGGGCATGGAAATTCTGCTAGTATAAGATTGTGGTCACTGGGCCCAGGAGGAGTAACAGTTGTTTTGGATGTTCCCACAAGGGGTACATTCCTACAAGGATCCACTAATTAACTCTTGAATATGACGGTTGGCTGGACTGGTTACATGTCAATTCTTCTTCTAGTGTTTGCCCTTCTTCCGTAGCCAGTCAACAGCGTCAGGTTGAGCCTGATGTAAAGTTTCGAGACCTCCTTTGAATCTGGAGAGGTGGCAGTCGTTGACTATGTGGGTCAATGAAGCTGTGGAGCTCAGGGAATCTTGGTAGTAGATCCATTAGACGACCTCACCAATGTTTCCTAGAACCTCACTTCTCTAAAGCCCTACTCGACAAGGGAAAGATAGAAATAGGCTGGAGGTAGGGGCCGGGCAGTGGCACATCTGGTTAAGCACACACACTCTAGTGCACAAGGACCCAGGTTCAAGCCTTTCTTTTGTCCTCACCTGCGGGGGAAAGCTTCATGAGTGGTGAAGAGGGCTGCAGCTGTCTCTCTGTCTCTCTCCCTCTCTATCTCCTCCTTCCCTCTCAATTTCTCTGTCTTTATCCAATAAATAAATAAATAAAAGTCCTAAAAAAAAAAAGAAAGAAATAGGCTGAATGTATGCATCCACCGGCCAATATCCATGTCTAGCAGAGAAGCAGTAACAGAAGCCAAAACTCGCACCTTTTACACTTCACAAATAATTTTTGTTCATACTCCCAGTGGCGGGGGGAGTTATGGGGAGGGGTGATGACCAGAGGATTCTGAACTCCGATCCATCAGGATCCAGAGAGAGAGAAAGAGAAAGGGAGGGACATTTGGATGTAATTATAGGTGTAGGTGTGACTTGGAAAGGGAGAGAAGATGGGACCATAGGAAAAAATTGGCAATCATACACAAACACAAACAGATGTAGAAATAATAGTGAACTCATATCGGCAGCCTTAAGAGAACTGCTAAAGCTTCCAATGGAGTGGGGATTCAGAACTCTGGTGGTAGGAATAATGCAAAGTTGTACCCATATTATCTTGTAATTTTGTAAATCACTATTAAATCACTAATAATTTTTTTAAAAAAACACTGTTGGGAAGTCTCTAAAGTGGGAAGACATGAGGCAAGACTGTAAAAGCTGAGGTTGAGGTGAACACATTCACACCGGCTGTAGCAAGATTATGGCCTCTAGCTAGTACAGGGATTCCATTTAAGACTGACTAGCAGAGCCTCACGAAGTCTCCTTGGTGACTAAGATGTCCTTCTGTTGCAGTAGATTTTGAGGATAGACATGGAGTCCTTCTGTATCACTTTCAACAAAGTAGCTTTGTTTTCCATGATGGTGTTTACTGTCCAACTATGATATATACATTAAACTGCCTTAACCTCCTGCACAGGCATTGCGAGAGGTAACTAACAGCACTGTGATAACCAGGGCTTGTGATAACCTTCCCTATTCCCCAGGTAAAAATCCCCCTTCCCAGAGATCTGCTAAAACCTGATATGCCATGCTGAAACCTTACTGTGGATGGAGTGTGTCAATCTATGGTCTTATCTCCTGGGCGCTGAGTTCTCCTTTTCTGAGTCACATGTAATGTTGACTATAAGCTTGTACCTGCTCTGCTGCACATTCAGTGTGATCTCTGGAGGAGGCAAGCATATTTCTCCACATAGTTCTATTGGTCTCTCCTAATACCTTTCACACGAGAGCTTTTCCTGTCTGTAGAACAATGAATTGACTTGAGTCCAGTATCATGTATAATATTTGATCTGCTATTACCATTGTTTCCACTCTAGTAAGTAGAGCTGAGCCTATCTGGCCTGAAACAGAAAAAGGATACTCATTAAAGTACTCACAAAAGCTAAAGAATATGCCTTGGTAGGAAAGGTCAGATGATCTTGGCATGGGTAAACCAGGAAACTAGAATTTAACACTACATGAGAATTCACTAACATAACATAAGAATATGTTAGTGACAAGACATGTAATTCAGGATCTTGACTAGTCTAAATACTTATCTTATGTGAAAAAAATTACCATCAAAACCTGGGCCTAAACATGGTCCGGGAGGTGGCACAGTGATAAAGCTTTGCACTCTCAAGCATGAGGTTCTGAGTTCAATCCCCGGCAGCACATGTGCCAGAGTGATGTCTGGTTCTTTCTCTCTCTTCCTTTCATTCTCATAAATAAATAAATAAAATCTTTAAAAAAACTGGACTTACAGATGGTTTATAGTAGAACAAATCACATGTGTCTTTAGTATAATATCAAATAAGGGATTTCCATTGGTTTTGACATTTCTTATAACACAAAGAAATATCCTTGCTGGGAGTTGGGCAGTAGTGTAGCAGGTTAAGAGAAGGGGTTGCAAAGCTCAAGGACCACAGTAAGGATCTCGGTTCAAGCCCCCAGCTCCCCACCTGCAGGGGAGTCATTTCACAGGCAGTGAAGCAGGACTACAGGTGTCTATCTTTCTCTCCCCCACTCTGTCTTCCCCTCCTCTCTCCATTTCTCTCTGTCCTATCCAACAATGATGACATCAATAACAATAATAATTGCAACAATAAAAGCAACATGGGCACTGAAAGGGAATAAATAAATAAATATTTAAAATATATATATTCTTGCTGTCCTCTAGCCAAACAAAATCTAGAAATGGTTTGATATGTTCCCATGATTGAACTACAGGACCCTACCACTGTCACAGGTGTCACCTTTGTTTCAGCACCCAAAAAAGAGAGTGGCACAATGAATTAATGACTGAACTATACATATAAGTCTTCTATTCTAACTTGCTAAAGTAGAGTATCTTGCACATGTGAAGAAATGTGAAATACCTTTACCAAAATTAAAAGATGCCTTGCAAAAGTGACAATTTTGCAGTCAGTTATATACAGATAGGTCTCAGCCCAGTTTTTGAGAAGGAATATAACCCTTAAATCAGAGAAAATGCCCTCTACATGAGAATTTCAGTACCTCAATAATTGGTATCACAACTCCTGGGGAAACTTAACTACAATTTTTGGAAGGTCTCTCAAAACTCAAGCACTTGTAGTAAGTTCAGGATAATAGTTTTACAATTTCTAAACAATGACTTACAACACATTAGGTAATAGTGTAAGTATTTCTTTGATATACCATGAAGGAAAAAAATTGAATGATTATGGGAGTGAGAATGTTATAATAAATCTAATATATACAACCCCATAACTGCATTCCCTGGTAATCCTTCCTTTAAAAGCAACAAAGAGCATTCTGAAGAAGGAAGGAACTGGACTCCTTAGAGGTTTTAGAGGTTGGTTACTGGTCATCTCCATCAGGAACAACATAATGGACCCTTCTGTGGACCCCTCCAGGACCTTGCCCTCAATGTAGATCAACAATGGTAGGACTGTTTTCAATCACTCATGGAAGATGGATACTGAAATTAGTACAGCCTGGAAAGTTCCTAGCTGTGACCACAGCATGCAAGCTGAGACCTGTAGGGATGCAGAGGTTACACAGGCTCCTGTGCTGAATATGGACCCCAGATCAAATCAATGGGGTTTACAGTCAACAATATTTATACACTTTCCCCATATTTGGGAGCTACTCTTTTCCCTGATGCAGCTTTCTAATCCTTTTTCCAACTATGACACCGTCTCCTCAGACAATAACTTAGGTCACCTGCATGTTATCTGTCAGACTCAGGCAAAAACTAGTAAAGTTATGGGCCCTTTGGAATATATCTAAAATAGACCTACCAACTTTTTACAAAATGGAGACCCCCCCAAAATCTTCATCTGCAATATTCCAGCCTTTACATTCATGATTAGTCAACAATTTATTCTGCTTTATACCTTAACTCTTTTTTTCAGCCACTAGTGCCAGTCTAGCTTCGCAGGCAGGAGAGAGACGACCAGGGACTCATGGCTGAGCTGGGACGCAGTTCAATCTTTATTGATGAGGAATGCAGTGCAAGCTAGCTAGCTCTCATCACAATCCTGTCCTATATATATATATCCTGAGGCAGAAATGTCAGGTTAGAAGAGGATGTACGTAGGATAGGGGGTGGGGAGAAGGAAAAAGCACTCAAACCAGTGGGGATTAAACCAATGAAAAAAAATGATTATGTAAACAGACCACAGCCTTAAGCATTACAAGCAAACCTAATGTGATGATCAAAACAGAAGGTCTTATAAGCAGAATTTAGAAGCATACCAACACACTAGGTTCCAGATGCTACCATGATGCCAACCAGACTTCCCTGGACAGACAACCCCACCAAATGTGTCCTGGAATTCCACTTCCCCCAAATCCCTGCCTCACTAGGAAAAGTGAGAGATAAGCAGGGAGCATGAACCGACCATGCCAATGGCCATGTTTAGTAGGAAGCAATTACGGAAGCCAGGCCTTCCACCTCTGTGCCCCACAATGATCCTGGGTCCATATTCCCAGAGGGATAAAGAATAGAAAAGCTTTCAAGGGCATGGGGGTGAGTGTGTAGGGTGGGATAAGGAGTTCTGGTGGTGGCAGTTGCATGTATTATAGCCCTCTTGTCCTATGGTCTTGTCAGTATCTCCATTTTATAAATAAAAAAAATTTTTTTTTAAGTTTTATGGATTACTCTCTGTGGTATTTAGGACAGACTTCTAACTTGGAGTTTAGTCCCTGTGAAAATCATCGATTTAATTCTCCACCTACCTACTTAGAGGTTAATAACTAAGTAGGTCTTCAACAAATTCCTCCATGCTTCCTAAACTTAAACCAGACACTGTAAAATGTCTTAGCTACGGAACTGAACTTAGATGTACTCTAAGTTCTCAAGTTTCTTTTTTATATTTATTTTCTAAAATGCTTAGTTCTTTTGTACATGTTCCAAAAGAATATTTTACTTCCAAATTTATCCAGTTAAAATGACCCCATGATTGCCTATCTGTCTCTGCAATAATCTCTTTGACTCTGAATAAAACAGAAAATAGAAACTTTGAACTCTTTGGTACATTAAAAGCAAAATGAGGCCAGGAGTTCTTTAGATTCTCTTCATTGCATCGGATAAAACTTTCCAAATTGAGGACAAAACATTTTAAGCAAACCACTACAAAGTGGTATATTTCTATGAAACTGTGCTATTTTGAAGGATGTCCAGGAGCCTTTTTTATCCCCTCAATAAAACCTCTTCCTACTTATCTTCTATTTATAAAGACTTTCTCCATTCCATCACCAAATGTTTAGATTTCAGTGCCTCTTAACACCTGAAAGCCCAGCTGTCTTTTGAAATGGAAAAATAGCTTCCCATAGAATGAGGTAGCTTCTCACAGATCAGAAGAGAATTCAGATTGACTTGGTTTCTAGTGGACCACTCCATTAGGGTGTCTCAAGGTCGATTGTGGGTCTTTCATAAAATACTGATACCCCATGGTGAATCTTGATGAAGCGTCCCAAGAAATACTCCTGAATATTTATCTGATTGTCTTTTGTGACTTAGGCTTCATCTAAATATGTAAATGCAGCAGCATGTCATAAATAAGTGAAGTAAGTTTTTTTTTTAGTTTTTCACCTTACATTTGACTCTCACACCTTACTAGTATCCCCCACTAATAGATGAGAAAGGAGAGGCCAGTTGTGGTTAAATAATATCCCCAAAATTATAGAAAATGAGGTTTCTGAAACTGGGCAGTGGTGCACCTGGTTAAGCACACACATTAGAGGGTGTAAGGACCTGGGTTCAAGCCCCTGGTTCCCACCTGCCAGGGAAAAGCTTCACAAGCGGTGAAGCAAGGGTGCATGTGTATCACTGTATCTCTCCCCCTCTATCCTCATTTTCTCAAATTCTCTCTTTCTCTGTCTAATAATAGATAAATAAAATTTATTTTTTTAAAATAATGAACATATCCTTAATAACTAATATCACAATCCCTGGGATATCTCCCTTTTGGATTGGGTCATTTGCTTTTTGTTGCTGAGTTTGGTGAGCTCTTTATATATTTTGGTTATTAGCCTCTTGTCTGATGTATAGCATGTGAAGATTTTCTTCCATTCTGTGAGGGGTCTCTTTGTTTGGATGATGGCTTCTTTTGCTGTGCAGAAGCATTTCAATTTGTTGTAGTCCCACTGATTTGTTTTTTATTTAGTCTTTCATGCAGTTTGTATCATCAAAGATATCCTTGAGATTTAGGTAGGAAAGTGATCCACCAATGTTTTCCTCTAATATTTGATAGTTTCTGGTCTAATACCCAGGTCTTTGATCCATTTGGAGTTGAATTTTGTTTATAGTGAGATAAAGTGGTTCAGTTTCATTCTTCTGCAGGCTTAAACCCAGAAGATTATATATAATAGAACAAGAGAAAATTATGAAAGTTTAAACTGTAAAGTTTTAAAACTTTTTGTAGACTGTGGACATCCCATTCAGGTGACCAGGCTGATTCCTGCCAAAAGTTCCACTCCTGTTTCCCCACTGACTACAACCTAGTGACAACCAATAAAATCCCCTTTATCTAAATATATATATATACATATTCATAACAATAAATTTAATAAGCCAAAAAAATAAAACAAGGTTTCCAAACTTCTAAGTCTCATTCATCAAATTATTCTAGCACCCTATGTTCTTCACTCCAGCTGTGCCTTAGCGTCAGAAACAATTTTCCAGTCATACCTTATCATTGTGCTATTGAACTTTCAACATAGGAATAAAATAACTATGAATATCCACAAAAATAGGAAATATTGGTCAGTCACCAATAATACTACAATTAATAATAACAATAGCTTCATATGTGAGTGTGTTTGACATGTGTGCACACGGTGCTATGAGCATTGATGCAGTTGCCCTGATACAGGGCACTTTCCTCTCCTATCATAAAGATCAGAACACTGAGGCTGGTGCTGTTTGAAAGACAAGGTTAAGGATATCAGAACTGTCTGCTGGAAGAAATATGAGTAGAAAATGGAAGGTGACTGTGTCAATCAAATCAAATCGGTGAATAAATAAAAGGGAGTATTTGGTCAGAGGTAACTTGTAAGATTATATGCACTAAGAGTGAATTTGAAATCCTACCAGATCACTAACTTTGGGAAGTCATTTCTTTCCTTGTCTATTAGTTCCAGAGTAGGAATATAAAAACTGACCTAAGCCAATATTTGTATGACTTTCCACAGACCACTATGCGAATATATGTAAAATTAGCCGGACTAGTTATAGTTTATATTAGAAAGTACGTCAATTGCTAGAATAAAGAAACTTTCTTCCCTGGTGGATGTGAAAATTAAAGGATAAGGTCCTTAAACTACTTTGAGAAGCTTGAAGCTAAGTTAAAACTAACCCAAAAGAACACAGTTAAAAAGAAATGCTTGGGTAGAATTAGTGACAGTTACTTGTGTCTTTGTATTAAGCAGTGCTTAAAGTTGGGGTTAAAAAAAATAAAGTTTTGGGAGTTGGGCGGTAGCGCAGTGGATTAAGCGCACCTGGCGCGAAGCGCAAGGACCTGGGTAAAGATCCCAGTTCGAGCCCCTGGCTCTCCACCTGCAGGAGAGTCGCTTCAGAGGCAGTGAAGCAGGTCTGCAGGTGTCTATCTTTCTCTCCCCCTCTGTCTCCCCTCCTCTCTCCACATCTCTCTTTCCTCTCTAACAACAACAATAATAACTACAGCAACAATAAAAAATGGCAATAAAAGGGAAAATAAATAATATAAAAAATAAATTTAAAAATAAAGTTTTAAATAACACAACAATTCAGTTTCCTTTATTTTTACATCAATATTGAGTCAGATATTATCAAAATGAAAGCTGCCAAACAGTGGGGTAAAGTCATTATTTAAAGGTGAATTCATGAAGCTAAAGAAGAAAAGAAAAACACTCTGGTAAGAAATGATAAAGGCACAACAGCAAGACCAATCCCTACTATAACTCCCTCACCCCTGTTTTTCTCTTTAGCCCTTGAATAGTGGAGATGGCATAGGATAAATGAATGATGATGGAGAGGTGGCAGGTAATGGAAGATGAAAGAACTGTGTGTGTGTGAGAGGGGGTGGTGAGATGTTGCAAGTCAAGGTATAAAAAGGTTTTGGTGACACCCTTTCTCTCTGAGGAGGGTTTTGCATGATTATTTCCAGACTTCTGGGCCATGATAGCTGCTAAGTGAAGCATAAACTCATCCAAGATTGAGCCAGTCAAACTGGCTCTGCATCTAGTGTCTTTCCTACTGAATAGAGTAGGATGATTCTATAAAAGCTAAAGAAATCTCCCTGGAGTGCAACTGGAAGTAGTTCATTAAAGAAAAAGACACAACTTAATAAACAGACGTTATTAAAAATCTGTCCTTCCTGTGTCAGCAAGGTTAAAAGTAAAGCTAATTTTGTGCACCAAGGATTTTCTAAGTACTCCTCACTGGCTTTGATTGGATTTTCCTTGTAAATTAAGCCCAAGTAAATCACTAAGGTGAACAGATGCATTCCTGGATTGCATATTTTCTCTGTGGTGAACGCCTCAAGGTTGCCTCCCAATCTCCCCAGTGAAGACTATGCCTATGTAGGAAAGATGTATGTACTGCTACTTGCTAGGTTCTGAGTTAATACAGTGCAAAGTCACTATTCTCTCCATCTATGTATCCAGATATCTAGAAAAAAACTGGCATATACTGTTTCTAAAAAATGTTTGATAAGATTTAACAAAATATAGTACTACTCTACTATACTACTTACTGAAAGTTGTAAGAATGTAGATATAGCCAAAGGGTATGATTCACAAGGTATAGCATCTAGAAAAAGAATGAGCACCTCAGAGAGGACTCAGAATTCCATACTCCTTTCCATTTCTGTTTCTCTCCCTTCCTTTATCTGTCCTTCCCTCAGTCTGAAATCACCTAAAGAGTTTACCAGATAGCTCAGAGTGTGTGTGTGTGTGTGTGTGTGTGTGTGTGTGTGTGTGTGTGTGTGTGTATGTTGTGTTTGAAACTCAGATGTATTTTCTTTCTTGAGGGAACATTCTTCAACATGAATTTATTTTTCTTTTATAATATTATTAAGTTATTTTATGCAAACATCTTATTATGGTGTCTGGCATACTCAAATTATTAGTATTTTATACATAAAATATTTTGTTTCTTGGGAGGGTAATGGTTTACAATATAACCTTTAACACATAGGTGCAATCTCTCACGTCCCCTGGATAGTTGACTATGAGATACAATAGTACCCAGTGTCCCTTCACCATGACCTCGTTCCACCTGCACCAGAGTCCTTTGCTTTGGTATAATATGTCACCTAAGGTTAGTGCTTCAACATAAAAGTGAAGCACTAACCTTAGGTGGCATATTATTTCTCATTACTCTACCAAATCCCTAAGCCCCACCTTAGATAAGCAAGGTGACTCTGTATTAGTCTTTCTCTCCCTGGTTTGTCTCACTCAGCATAATGTCTTCAAGTTCTGAACAAAACATTGAAAAAGTGATGACCTCATAGTTTTTAGCAGCTGCATAGTATTCCACTGTATATATGTACCACACACTTTTGGCCATTCATCTGTTATTAGGCATCTGAGTTGCTTCCAATGTGGGGCTGTTACGAACTGGACTGCTATGATCTCAGGTGTGCACAGGTCTTTGCAGAGAGGTGTTTTTGTTTTCCCTGGGCATATCCACAGGAGAGGGATTGCTGGGTCATACAGTAGGTCTGTTTCTAGTGTTCTAATGAATCTCTAGTCTGTTCTCCATAGGAGTTGGGCAGATCTACATACTCAACAGCAATGTAGAAGGGTTCTTTCTCTCCACAGCCTTTCTAACAGTAGGTGTTTGCTTTTTTTAATGTAGGACATTCTCAAATAACCCCATTGAAAATTGAGGCAAACATATATGTGGGACTGTGTGGAAGTTTGGTAGAGCTTAGGGAAGCTCCCCCCATCTTCACAGATGGAGGTCTGAAAAGATACCTCTCTTGTTAGCCTCTGTCCATAGAATTGAGCCAAGAGAGAAAAGTCTATCAAACTCAGCTTGCCCTTTGTAAGACTCCCAAAATTCACAAAAAGCCTACACCCTCTTTCACTTAAGTTCCCCTGCTGTCAGCCAAATGGTTGCCTGCTTTAGGATTCACTCACTCAAAGCTCACACATTCCACTTCACCTTTTGATCACAAAGGAAGAGCACATCCTGTCACACACTCCTAACATGGACAAGTGAAAAGCCCCCAAAACCTTATTTCCTGGAGCCCTTTTGATATCCTTAAAGCCTTGTTCTTCCTTCTCTATCTCACCTTACTGGTTCAACCACTATTCTTCTCTCAAATGCCTTTGGATAATTAAATGCCTGCATCAGGAGACGAATTGTTTTGATCTTTATGTATCAACTCTTGTCACACCAGCCCCTGCCATAGGAGCAGGCTGACCTTTAAGCCACCTGTGAATTCTGATGTATGTGAAAACTGTTTTTTGTCTAGCCTTCTATATGAACCCAAACCCACCCCTCAATAAACGAGTGTATTCATACCAGAGTCCTCCCTGAGTTTCTTTCTTTTTTACGTAGTCTCTTGAACTAGTGATGAGAACTCGGTAAGTTTACTTTCCTGGCTGAGAGCCAACCCACGTGAGTGCCGGCACATATAGGCAGAATATTCATTAAGAAAGAGATCCAAAGGACCAACAGAAATGAAAGATTGCTGGGGGTCAGGTTGGATGCATCCTGTTAAGACCAAATATCACCATGCAGAGGATCCAGGTTCAAGTCCTTGCTCCCCACTTTTAGGGATGGGGATATTCACAAGTGATGAAGCAGGGCTGTGGGTGTCTATCTCTCTCCCTATCTGTCCTCCACTTTTAATTTTTCTCTGTCCTGTCAAATATAACAGAAAGAAAAAAATGTCCTCTGAGAGCACTAGATTTGTAGTGCCAGCACTGAGGCCCAGCAATAACTGGTAAAAAAAAAAAAATTCTCCCGGAGCTCCATTTCCTCAGAACCCTACCCCACCAGGGAAAGAGAGAGGCAGGCTGGAAGTATGGATCGACCTATCAGTGCCCATATTCAGTGGGGAAGCAATTACAGAAGCCAGACCTTCCACCTTCTGCATCCCACAATGACCTTGGGTCCATACTCCCAGAAGGATAAAGAATAGGAAAGCTGTCAGGGGAGGGGATGGGATCTGGAGATCAGGTGGTGGGAATTGTGTGGAGTTGTACCCCTCTTATCCTATGGTTCTGTTAATGTCTCCTTTTTTAAATAAATAATTAAAAATTTAAAAAATCTGAAAGTCACTGATTATCAGGGAAATCCAAATAAAAACAACAACAACAACAATCTACAATAATTCACTTTGGTAGTGTGTTGGCTGTCTCATAAACACTACCCAGCTTCAGACTTAGCACCCACCACACTAAAAACTTTGGTGCAATGGGTTCTACCTCCTACCACCCCCTTTTTTGTTGGATGTTTCTTTTTCATCATTTTATGGGGAGTTTACTGATTTACAGCACCTTTATTTGAGAGGTGTTTGCAAAGCACTCTCATATCCCACATAGGTCTGTTTCCACCATCAGGAACCAGAAGCCCAATGTCCTCCCCCTTCTCCAGAGTCTTTTGTTTGGATGCAACATCCTCTATTTGTGTATCTGTCTTTGCATCTTAAAATAAAGAGTGTCAGTCTGGACTAGTGAAGGCCTAGTGATGACAACATAAATGAATGAATGAATGAATGAATGAATGAATGAATGAATGAATGAATAAATGAAAGAAATTGCCCTTTTCCTTTCCTTTTACAATCTTTGAAAATTTTAAGATTGAAAAAATGCTAGTCATGCTGTAGTTAAGTAAGTATAGCTTGTATAAAAAGCCAGAAATGGGCTTTCATATGTTATCCACAAGGAACATTACTGGACTAACCAAATTGTAAAAAGCAGGATTTAAAAAAAATCTATGACTTACAAGTCATAAAAATAAGAATCAAGTAAGTTGTGATCTCTAAGTTGCTATGATTTTTAAAAAATAATAGTTCTATTTTTATATGTCTTGGTTTAAAGGTCTTTACTCTATACCATAATGTCGCCATAAAATACAGGAATCCTCTACAAGAATAGCCTTTTCTTCAGCATAACACAATTTCAACCATGGTGATAAACCAAGAACAGCATGAATTACATTCTCAGATATTTCTGATTCTTAGTGTCCTATAATCAGTCTACATATATTTTGTAATAGATGCCTATATCAGTTTTCCAGTGATACCAGCAGGCCTTGTCTTAGTCAAGTAGTATATTGTAAAAAAATAATAATAACTACATTATACTGTTATACTCTGACAGGATAGTTTTAACATTTGTTGATAGATAGCTTTTGTCTACACCAAATTTTAACTACATTAATTCAATTTTTAAAACTCTTTAGTATATCAAGTATTATTACTCACAAATGATGTTAATGATGAATCTGAGATTTAGATGATGAGACTGTGATTCAGAGAGGAATATTGTCGTATGCTTTACATTGGTTTGTTCTAGCCCTCCCCCGCCAAGAGAATTGGATGAGTCCTATTAGTTTCGCGGGCCTACTTGGCCCCGCCCCAAGGAACCCCGGGAGAGGGTTCCTGAGTTCGAGAGTTGGAGAGTTCCTGAGTTCCTGAGTTCGAGAGTTTCAGGGTTACAGAGTAAGAGAGAGTTCCACAGTGGAAGAGTTTCAGAGGGTTCCCCAGTACGAGAGTTCCAGAGTGCCAGAGTAAGAGAGTTCCTGAGTTCCAGAGTAAGGGAGAGAGTTCCTGAGTTCGAGAGTTTCAGGGTTACAGAGTAAGAGAGAGTTCCAGTGTGCCAGAGTTTCAGAGGGTTTCTCAGTACGAGAGTTTCAGAGTTGAAGAGTAGGAGGGTTCCAGAGTTCCAGAGTTGGAGAGTTGCAGAGTTCGAGAGTAAGAGAGTGCTTGTGCCGCCGCAAAGAGACAGCAGAGTTCTGTTTGGTGATTAGTTTGTCTTAGTTTATGAATCGTTGTTCCTGAATAAAGAAATACAGCTTCCCTGCCCAGCCGTTGTCTCCGCGTCTCTGTTCACCACTGCGAAGCCAACCCGGCTAGCAAGAGCCTACAAATTTTAACAACAGAATATCTTACCATTATCATGTGTGTGTCAATGGATTCTTTGGCCACATTTTAGCACAGACTTTTAAAGAGGTCTTTCAGAAGAATATTTATTTATCTTAATGACACAGAGAAATAGAGATGGGGTAGGAATAGGAATAGAGATAGATAGAGATAGAGACAGAGAGAAAGAGGTGAAGATAAAACAAGACATTAACTAGCTCTGTTTATGACAGTGCCTGGGACTGAATCTAAGGACTTGGAGTCTTCAGGCATAAAAAACTAGTGTCTCCCTGGAAGTAGCAGAGATTGTTTTTCATGTATTAAATCTTTGCTGAGAAACCACAATATGTTAATCATTTTAGGTTCTGAGGACATAGAGGCTAAAGTACTTCATAAAATGTCTAGCCTAATGAAAGTACTGCTAATGGGAAAAGGAAAGAATACTGCAGGATGATGAGTCTGATGATAGAAAGTAGGGTACTCACTCATTGTATTAGCTTAGTAGTAGAAAAGCACAGAACCGGGATGGGGAGATAGCATAATGGTTATATAACAGATTTTATTTTATAATTGTTTTCTCATTTTATTGGGAGGTCAAAGGTTTACAGCTCCCTTTCCCAGGTCTGTATCACTCTGTCTCTAAAACATGCTGACCCACATCCTAGGAACCAAATTTTTCACCATTAAGCCCCCCCCTGTTCCATTCCATCCCCAGAGTTGCTTTCTTTCATGCAGTAGAGATTCTGGTCTAGTATTTGGCCTACTGATATTTGGCCTTGGTTCACCAAAATTGTTCAAATAGCTCTGTTCATTTGTCCTCACTTTCTCAATGTATATTCTTCTTTTGTTACAGCTGTATATGTTTCTAATTTCTCATTAGATTGTGTGTTTTTTTATGTAGAACTCCTTTTAGTAATTCTTGCAGTGCAGGAATGGTGGTGGTGAAGTCCTTCAGTTTCTGTATATTCAGGAAAGTTTTAATTTCTCCTCCATACTTGAAAGATAATTTATCAGGATAGAGAATGTGTGGTTGGTAATCTATATCCTTTAGTATAGTGAATATGTCATTCTATACTCTTCTTGCTTCCAGTGTTTGTAGTGAGAAATCTTAAGTAGCTTGATGGTTCTGCCTTTGGATGTCAACTTTTTTTTCCCATAATGACCCACATTAGCTTTTCTTCTTTACTTTGCTTTGTTTTTAGTTAGCTTTAGATGATGGGTCTTTCTGTGGGACAAGGTGTTTTTTGGCTTCCTCTATGCTTATATTTCAGCATTTCACAGGTGTGGGAAATTTCCCTATGTGACTTCTTTGAATAGGGTCTCTGCTCCTTTCTCCTCTTTGTCTTTTAAAATCGGGGCGGGGGGGGGTTATTATCTACTTATTTATTGGGTAGAAACAACCAGAATCTGAGAGGAAAGGAGATAGTAGAGAGGAAGATAGACACCTGCAACAATTCTTCAACACTCACAAAGATTTCCCTGGAGGTGGAGATTGGGGCTTTAACCTGGGACCTGGATCCCTGCACATTTTAATGTGTGCTCAACCAGGTGCACCATTACCAACCCTGTCTCTTCATCTTTAGGAGATATATATATAATGTATATTATATATGTAATATATATAATATATATTATATATATATTAGCATCTACTGATTCTCCCAAGGATTGCTTCATTTTTCATGAAAATTTCCTCTCCAATAATATTGCAGTCAGCAAGTGTGGTAGTTTTATCTTCTATCCCTGCTACTCTGATAGATGGCATATTTATGGTGGTCCGACTGTTCACAGGAGAACTTTCAGAACTTCTTTCAGGGCAGTCTTGGTGATAGCTGATTCTTTCAACTGTTGCTTGTCTGAGATAGTTTTTATGCCTCCAACTAGTCTGAATGACAATCTAGAAGGATACAGTAGTATTGGTTGAAAGCCCTTCTCTCCGCTCTCAAATTTTCTGTCTCTATCCAATAATAAATAAATGAAAATATTTTTAAAAAAAGAACCACACCAACAGTTCTCTTAGTTCTTAGGCATTTTCCATTGAACTAGAACTATATACAGTTGATATTCTGGGATCTCAGTTTGCTTTCTACAGATCCTGGGATCTATTATTTGCTTCAACTGCATGAGAAAATTTCTTATGTCCATCATCTATCATCTGTCTATATATATATTATAAAGATAGATAATATATTATATTATATTATGTTATATTATATCATATTGTATTATATTCTAAAGATAGATAATACATATATATAGATTATATAGATTATAAAGATAGATAATACATATGTATATATGTATTATCTATCTTTATAATCAATCTATCTGTACATTAGTTACCTACCTATCATCTATTTATCTATGATCTATCTATTTATCTAGTTTATCCTCTGTCACATATACTATTGGTTCTGTATTTTGAAATATGTTTATTATTTATTTTAATGAAAGAGAAAGAGAAAGGTAGAAGATCTACAGATAGGTGATAGATGATAGATAGATGATAGATATAGATAGATAGATGATAGATAGATAGATAGATAGATAGATAGATAGATAGATAGATAGATAGATAGATCATAGATAGATGTGGAACAAAGTATTGCTCAAATCTAGTGGTGATACAGGGAATTGAAACTGGGACTTTAGAGCCTCAGTCATTAAAAATTCTTTTCAGACTGATAGAGAACAGAGGAGCAGGTGTTAAGGAACAGGAGCAGCTGTGTTTCTCTCCTCTCCTCTCCCGGGTCAACTAGGAATACCAATGGAGACCACCAGGGACTGCAACAAGGCAGGACTAGAACGACTTCAGAAACCCACCAAACCACGGATGAGTGCAAACACATGTGGCTCGTGGACAGGGAGGAGCCTGAGGAGAGATTAAGTGGTGGTAACAGCCTTGCTTCACCACTTATGAAGCTTTTCCCCAGCAGGTGGAAAAAGCTTGATCCTGGGTCCCTATGCACTGTAATGTGAGCACTTAACCAAGTGTCCCACAGTTGGCCCCCTGTTGGTGTGGTTCTTACTTAAGCATTTTTTTAATGTTTTTTTAATCTTTATTTGCTGGATAGAGGCAGTCATAAATTGAGAGGGAAGGGGGTGATAGAGAGGGAGAGATACAGAGAGACACCTGCAGCCCTGCTTCACCACTTGTGAAGCTTTCCCCCTGCAGGTGGGGGCCAGGGGCTCAAACTGGGTCCTTGTGCACTGTAACGTGTGCGCTCAACCAGGTGCGCCACCACCTGGCCTCTTACTTAGACATATTTTATACCATACAAACCTCCACAGATTTGAATAAAATTTACCCACATTAGAGAGGGCAATGTATTCTACTCAGTTTACTGAGTCAGAAATCTCATCCAGGATCTACCTTACAGATGCACCCAGAAAATTTTCCTCTTACATTATTTCTTCTTCTTCTTCTTCTTCTTCTTCTTCTTCTCTTCTTCTTCTTCTTCTTCTTCTTCTTCTTCTTCTTCTTCTTCTTCTTCTTCTTCTTCTTCTTCTTCTTCTTCTCCTCCTCCTCCTCCTCCTCCTCCTCCTCCTCCTCCACCTCCTCCTCCTCCTCCTCCTCCTCCTCCTCCTCCTTCTTCTTCTTCTCCTCCTCCTCCTCCACCTCCTCCTCCTCCTCCTCCTCCTTCTTCTTCTCCTCCTCCTCCTCCACCTCCTCCTCCTCCTCCTTCTTCTCCTCCTTCTCCTCCTTCTTCTTCTCCTCCTCCTCCTCCTTCTTCTCCTCCTCCTCCTCCTTCTTCTCCTCCTCCTCCTCCTCCACCTCCTCCTCCTCCTTCTTCTTCTTCTCCTCCACCTCCTCCTCCTCCTTCTTCTTCTCCTCCACCTCCTCCTCCTCCTCTTCCTCCTTCTTCTCCTCCTCCTCCTTGACCTCCTCCTCCTCCTCCTCCTCCTTCTTCTTCTTCTCCTCCTCCTCCTCCTTCTTCTTCTCCTCCACCTCCTCTTCCTCCTCCTCCTTCTTCTTCTCCTCCACCTCCTCCTCCTCCTCCTCTTCCTCCTTCTTCTCCTCCTCCTCCTCGACCTCCTCCTCCTCCTCCTCCTCCTCCTCCTTCTTCTTCTTCTTCTTCTTCTCCTCCTCCTCCTCCTCCTTCTTCTCCTCCTCCTCCTCCACCTCCTCCTCCTCCTCCTTCTTCTTCTCCTCCTCCTCCACCTCCTCCTCCTCCTTCTTCTTCTTCTTCTCCTCCTCCTCCTCCTCCACCTCCTCCTCCTCCTTCTTCTTCTTCTCCTCCACCTCCTCCTCCTCGTTCTTCTCCTCCTCCTCCACCTCCTCCTCCTCCTCCTCGTTCTTCTTCTCCTCCTCCTCCTCCTCCTCCTCCTCCTCCTTCTCCTCCTCCTCCTCCTCCTCCTTCTTCTTCTTTTATACTCCAGGGTTATAGCTGGAGCTCAGTGCCAGCACTACAAATCCCTAGCAACCACTTCTTTTCTTTTTCCCTTCCTTTTGTTTTAGTTGATCGAATAGAAAACAAATTTGAGACGGGAAGGGTAGACAGAGAGAAAGATACACACCTGCAGACCTCCTTCACTTCTTGTGAAACATCCCCACTGCTGTCGAGAAGCAGGTGTTCGAACCCAGTTCCTTGTGCGGGTCCTTCCACTTAGTACTATGTGCACTTAACTGGGTGTGCCACTTCCCAGCCCAACCTAGAAATGTTTAACCAAATATCTGGGAACCCTGGACACCAGTCAAGTTGACACAAAGCTGTAGCTAATATTCTCTTTCCTAGCTAACCTTCCCAATTTTACACAGGAGTTTCAAAAGTAAAAGGCCTGCATTTTTTATTTCCTAGTTTAGGTGACTCAGAAGTCTCTCTCTGTAAAATACTGTAATAATATATGGCATAATTTAGGGACTTTCAGTGCTCAGAAGAGCAAATTGGTCTTTCAGAAGCTGAAGAAAATACAGAGAAGTAATTTTGAGAGCAGCATGTGGTCTATTCTCACAAATAATTAGGCCCTCATTCTGGCACTGAGGTTATAGGCAAGAGTCAAGCTAACAGAAGTTACACTTCCTAGTAAACTAGGCTGTTAATTGTGTAAAACAAGATAAGGAAAGCAGTTTGATCTTTCATAAAACAGTTATTTTGGTTGGTCTCACAAATACTCTTGTAGATTTGGAACTGAGGACATTATGAATACCTTAAAGAAAGCTGAATGGTGGGCAGAGAGACTATAGAAAAGAGTTTTGTCTTTCAAATTACTTTGAAATTGTTCATACCCTTAAAACTGAACCCGAATCCACTGCCATCCATTGGTTTTTTTAATAATTCATTTTTTATTGTTGTTGTTCAAATTATAATATTTATTTTTATCACTTTATTGGGAGGTAATGGTTTACTATGCAGTTGTTGAAAGAAAGATAGATACAATTTCTCTTTTCCCTGAGATGCATACCTTCAAAACACTCTCACCATCCCAGTTAGGCCCATTTCCAGCAGCAAGCACCAGGACCACAAAGTGTGCCTCCAGACCTCCTTTCTTTCCCAGAGTCCTTTGCTTTGGTGAAATACACAGAATTCAGTTCAGGTTTTCTCTTGTGTTTTTCCTTTATGTTCTGGTTTCTGGCTATTATGTGTTATAAGATTATATAAGAAAGAAAACATTTCTTGCCTCAAATAATTCATATATATATTATGGAGAGATGGGGGAGAGAGAAGGAGGTGGGAGAATGGGAGAAAGAGTGTATGTATAAATATGAGGAGAAATAAGAGGAGAAGAAAAACTGATTATGGAAGACGTGATAAAAACAGACAGTTGAGAAAGCCATGGGGCAAGGGGGAATGTGAATAGAATGTGTATAGCCTGGTAACTTGTTTTTATACATTTACATTTCAGATCTTGAAAACAGATTCTGAGTGCCCTGAGACATATTTTGTGGCTATTTCTGGCAGCACATTTACAAATTAGAAAATTATGAATGCAAACCTCAGCCCTAGAGGGCCAGTGCAAATGAGAAAACTGTTCATATACTCCCACTGCTGATATTCTCATTAGCCTGTGTGAAAACAGAATACAGAGCTTCAGCTCCAGATTCCCTCTTCATTTATCTCTTGGTAAGGAATAAGAAAAAAGATTAAATACATCTGTGGATAACTACAAAAATACACCTTCTGGAGAAGTGGAGTGCCAAATAAACATTCTTTACAAAGTTTTTCAGAGATAAAATCCTTTATCAGTTTATTCAACCATTGTCTATGAATCAAGGAGAAAGGGTTTTACTTCTCTGCTCAATCTCCCTTGATGGATCTGAGAACTGTTTTTGCATGTTATAGACTTAATATAGACAAGATTCTCACTATCAACTGATGAGAGAACTGTAACTTTGAAGAGAAAAATTCGTAAAAACTAACTATTTTAAAAATACAAGATAGTGGAGTCTATATATAGCAAACCTACATCCAACATCATACTCAATGGACAGAAGCTGAAAGCATTCCCCCTCAGATCGGGGACTAAACAGGGCTGTCTACTGTCACTGTTACTCTTCAACATAGTATTGGAAGTTCTTGCCATAGCAATCAGGCAAGAGAAAGAAATCAAAGGGATACAGATTGGAAGGGAAGAAGTCAAGCTCTCACTATTTGCAGATGATATGATAGTATACATAGAAAGACCTAAAGAATCCAGTAGAAAATTACTGGAAGTTGTTAGGCAATATAGCAAGGTATCAGGCTACAAAATCAATGTACAAAAATCAGTGGCATTTCTTTATGCAAACACTAAATCTGAAGAAGAAGACATCCAGAAATCACTCCCATTTACTGTTTCAGCAAAATCAATCAAATACCTAGGAATAAAGTTGACCAAAGAAGTGAAAGTCTTGTATGCTGAAAACTATGAGTCGCTACTCAAGGAGATAGAAACTGATACCAAGAAATGGAAAGATATCCCATGCTCATGGATTGGAAGAATAAATATCATCAAAATGAATATTCTCCCCAGAGCCATATACAAATTTAATGCAATACCATCAAAGTTCCACCAAGATTCCTTAAGAGAATAGAACAAACACTACAATCATTTATCTGGAACCTGAAAAAACCTAGAATTGCCAAAACCATCTTAAGGAAAAGAAACAGAAATGGAGGCATCACACTCCCAGACCTTAAACTATATTATAAAGCCATCATCATCAAAACAGCATGGTACTGGAACAAAAATAGGCACACAGACCAGTGGAACAGAATTGAAAGCCCAGAAGTAAATCCCAACACCTATGGGCATCTAATCTTTGATAAGGGGGCCCAAAGTATTAAATGGAAAAAGGAGGCTCTCTTCAATAAATGGTGCTGGGAAAACTGGGTTGAAACAGGCCGAAGAATGAAATTGAACCACTTTATCTCACCAGAAACAAAAATCAACTCCAAATGGATCAAAGACCTAGATGTCAGACCAGAAACATTCAAATACTTAGAGGAAAACATTGGTAAAACACTTTCCCACATACACCTCAAGGACATCTTTGATGAATCAAACCCAATTGCAAGGAAGACCAAAGCAGAAACAAACCAATGGGACTACATCAAATTGAAAAGCTTCTGCACATGCAAAGAAACTATTAAACAAACAGAGAGACCCCTCACAGAATGGGAGAAGATCTTCACATGCCAGACATCAGACAAGAAACTAATCACCAAAATATATAAAGAGCTCAGCAAACTTAGCACCAAAAAAGCAAATGACCCCATCCAAAAATGGGCAGAGGAAATGAACAAAAAATTCACCACAGAGGAGATCCAAAAGGCTAACAAACATATGAAAAACTGCTCTAGGTCACTGATTGTCAGAGAAATGCAAATTAAGACAACACTAAGATACCACCTCACTCCTGTAAGAATGGCATACATCAAAAAGGACAGCAGCAACAAATGCTGGAGAGGATGTGGGGACAGAGGAACCCTTTTACATTGCTGGTGGGAATGTAAATTGGTACAGCCTCTGTGGAGAGCAGTCTGGAAAACTCTCAGAAGGCTAGACATGGACCTTCCATATGACCCAATAATTCCTCTCCTGGGGTTATACCCCGAGGACTCCATACCACCCAACCAAAAAGAGGTGTGTACTCCTATGTTCATAGCAGCACAATTCATAATAGCTAAAACCTGGAAGCAACCCAGGTGCCCAACAACAGATGAGTGGCTGAGAAAGCTGTGGTATATATACACAATGGAATACTATGCAGCTATCAAGAACAATGAACCCACTTTCTCTGACCCATCTTGGACAGAGCTAGAAGGAATTATGTTAAGTGAACTAAGTCAGAAAGATAAAGATGAGTATGGGATGATCCCACTCATCAACAGAAGCTGACTTAGAAGATCTGAAAGGGAAACTAAAAGCAGGACCTGATCAAATTGTAAGTAGGGCACCAAAGTAAAAACCCAGTGGTGAGGGGTAGACATGTAGCTTCCTGGGCCAGTGGGGGGTGGGAGTGGGCGGGAGGGATGGGTCACAGTCCTTTGGTGGTGGGAATGGTGTTTATGTACACTCCTAGCAAAATGTAGACATATAAATCAGTAGTTAATTAATATGAGAGGGGGAAATCAATTGTATGTCTCAAAGTTTCTCAAAAGACACACTGAATCTTTTTAATATATAGGCTACGTATTTGATATGCAGACTCTCTCAAAAGCCTAGACCAAGTAGATTAGAAGCTTCCAATAGCACAGCTATATACAAGATACTGGGTACTGTACAGCAAACCATAACAAAGGGACTTTTCAAAGTTAACCCAATTAACAAATAATGTGATAATAATATTAACTATTGATTGTCTTTTTGAACCCTAAGACAGCAGGAACCTCACATCTTCACTATAGAGCCCCTACTTCCCCCAGTCCTGGCACCCTTGGATAGGGCCCACTTTCCCGTATGCATCTCCCAATCCAAACCAAATAATATTGCATCCGCCGATCACAACCTAACCAAAGCAACGATTGTCATCTCAACATGCTTCACCTCAGACTGTATCCAGAGACTTCACGTGTGGAATGACAACCCTTCAGCTTCATTACTCGGGTGAGACCTTTCCTTTAATAGTACACTCTAATTTCATCTCAGGTAGTTCACTTTCTAACAAAGTCCCATAACCTAGATATACACCAGTTTCTGTGAGAGAGAGCTTATGTGCACACGTATCCATAAACTATTGCAAAATATATACCTGAAAGCAGGATTACACTAGAGTTTGCAGTGAGTACCTCCCTAACACTTCCTCTCCAATATTCCAAGCTTGGGATCCATGATTGCTCAACAAATCGTTTGGCTTCATATGTTAACTCTCTTTTCAATCACCAGGTTCCAGATGCCACCAGGATGCTGGCTAGGCTTCCCTGGATTGAAGACCCCACCAATGTGTCCTGGAGCTCAGCTTCCCCAGAGGCACACCCTACTAGGGAAAGAGAGAGGCAGACTGGGGGTATGGACCGACCAGTCAACGCCCATGTTCAGCGGGGAAGCAATTACAGAAGCCAGACCTTCTACTTTCTGCAACCCTCAATGACCCTGGGTCCATGCTCCCAGAGGGATAGAGAATGGAAAAGCTACCATGGGAGGGGGTGGGTTATGGGGATTGGGGTGGTGAGAATTGTGTGGAGTTGTACCCCTCCTACCTTATGCTTTTGTTCACTAATCCTTTCTTAAATAAAAAATTTAAAAATTAAAAAAAAATACATTTGCATAAAGGAAAAGAGTATTGAGCATGAGACTGGCCTGCTTTAAATGATGCCACAAAAGTCTCATCAAGGTCTTTTAATATCAGTAAATGATTAATATCAAAAGTGATTGAAAACCAAAACTATTTGAAAGTGTTGGATACATTTTCTTTGGAGAAATGGGCAGAAGAAGTCCTGATAGAGCAGGTGTGAGAGTCCCTACTTCTAAACGTGGCTTTTCAACTGTGTGTTAAGGACAAGGTGGCCACATAGGTAAAAGTCTTCTTTGCTGGATTCATCATTAAATCCTGAAATTATCCCTAGTGATCTGAGCTTTTTAAAGTGTAAAAAAATATCCTTGAAGAAATGTTGACAACAGTGCGGCTGATCCCAAATGTATGCTGGGAGAAATGATTCACCAATTAGAAGAGTACTAACAAGACCTAGACGCTAGGTTTGTTGTTACTGGGGTGCCCTGACATATAGATCTGTCAGATAACAGAGCAAGAAAACACATGCGATTTTGTATGGCACAGGAAATCCTAAACATGGGATTTTTCAAAGTAAACCAAGTCCCCAAATAACTTGGTTATAATAATAACTACCTATTTCTTTCTTAAACTCTAAGACAGTAAGGAAACTTCTTTATTCTCTATAACAAGCTACCCTCTTCCCTGATCCAGCTTCTAGTCCCAGCTCTGACACCAGCTCCTCAGATAATATTTTTAGCACCAATATATGTTAACTATGTATGGGCTTACACAATAATTAGCAAAATCATGGGTCCTTTGGAATATTCCTAAAATAGACTTCCTAGTTTTTTTTTCCCAAAATGGGAACCCCAAATCTCATCTGCTATATTCTTACCTTTAGGTTCCTGATTAATAAACAATTTGTACTGCTTTATAAGTTAATGTTTTTCAGCCACCACGTTGCAGTTGCTCTCATGACACCAACCTGATATCCCCGGGCAGACAACCTCACCAATGTGTCCAGGAACTCCACCTCTCCAGATCCCTTCCCCACTAGGGAAAGACAGAAACAAGCTTGGGGTGTGGATCCACCTGCCAACACCCATGTCCAGTGGAGAAGCAATGACAGAAGCCAGAACTCCCACCTTCTGCTCCCCATAATGATCCTTGATCCATATTCCCAGAGGGATAAAGAAATAAGGAAACTTCCAATGGAAGGATGGAATATGGAACTCTGGTGGTGGTAATTTTATGAAATTGTACCTCTTCTATCCTACAATCTAGTCTGTCATTATTAAATCAATAAAAAAAAGAAAAGAACCATGTATTTAGTCTCCAATTCCAGTCCATTGGCAACTGAGTCATTTTTCCCCTACCTTTAATTGTCTGTAAAGACCCACTTCTGTAATGAGAAACCTGCTTCAGCTTCCAAATACATTTAATTATTTAATAGTTTATTTAAGCATGTGTGTGCAAGTGTGCATGTGAGTGTGTGTATGTGTGTGTGTTCATAAAATCTATTTTTTTTACAAAGAACAGGCTAGAGTTTATTTTTCTCTGTTTGTGTCATGCCTCTATGCAATGTTTTTGCTTTTCTTTAGTCTTTTAGATTCCATTCATATCAATAGTTACCTAGACCAGTATCTTTTGATAAAAAAGAAAAATGTGGAGTTCTTTGGATGTCAAGGAGTAGAATTTTGTTCATGTCTCAGGGCTGAGATATAACTTTCCTTACACCATCAGTGGAGAGAAAAGAAGGGCTATATAGGGGCAGCCACAGTGCGTACATCTCACAGTGAGGTTCTGCAGAATATCTCTTTCTTAATGCCTCAGTCTATTTACTAGGTACACATGCATACAGTTATGTCAAGTGTAAACATATTGAGGGTATACATAGACACCTCAAGGGCATACTTCTCTCTCTTAGTAATAAAACTACTCGACAATAGACTTGTTATCTTCAATTCTAGTGATTAAATCAGATTCTAGGTTTAGTCTAAAAATCCTGACCTTACCTTAAGGACGTAAGTATAATTCAGGGATATCAGATAAAACTTCTGTTAGTCTGATGAGGCCTTTTGTCCCACTTATCAGTGTTTACCCTGATAATAGCCAAACATCCCAACATCCCCCCCCCCTCAACCTACAGACAGAGCCACAGAGAAAGGAAAGAACATCTGTCATCTCTGGTAGAAATGACAGGCACTATAATTCCAGGGACTATCAAGAAATCAGGGGGTTTCCAACACCTCTCGCACTTGTGCCAATGAAGTTGCTTTATAAGATTTGTAACATAGTAATGTTCTCTCTTTGTTAAAGATTTTATTTATTTATTAGTGAGAAGATAGGAGGAGAAAGAACCAGACATCACTCTGGTGCGTGTGCTGCTGGGAATCGAACTCAGGACCTCATGCTTGAGAGTCCAAAGATTTATCACTGCGCTACCTCCCGGACCACAACATAGTTATGTTCTTTTGTCAATCTGCGCTTAGATTTGGGCGACCTAGAACTCCTAAATGGCTTGTAATTTGCATATACTAAAGTTCACACGTTGTGCTAGAAGAATTACTGTATTTTGAAGAAATATGGTGTGTTGTGTGTTGACCAATACATTATCAAAGAGAAAACTTTCACCGTCACCTCACAGACATCTCTTCCTTTCTTCCCAGACCTCTGGCAACCACTGGTCATCTATTGTTTAACTGATATGAGGCTGATTTACAAAGCTGTATGTTTTATGTGTGCAAGTTTACCTCTCCAGTAAGGTGTTACATTGTACCCACCACTAAGATGTCTTTCTCCCCAAAACACATGGACAGACTGAGTCCATTGTAACCTCCTGCCCCTATTCATGCACTATTCTCGTTACTTTTACATCAGGTCTGCACCAGGGTCATTTTTTTCACTTGTGTTCTTTTTCACTTATTTCTTTATATACCATGTGACCACTTTCTGGCTTAATTTCAAGACATATTTGAAGAAACAAACATTAAAACCATATCATGTGCCTTATTTTTTTAATACTGTTATTGATCTAATTTCTTTAATAGTTTACCTAACAATCTATGTTCATTCTTCTTCTTCTTCTTCTAGCGTTTGCCCTTCTTCCGGAGCCAGTCAACAGCGTCAGGTTGAGCCTGATGTAAAGTTTCGAGACCTCCTTTGAATCTGGAGAGGTGGCAGTCGTTGAATATGTGGGTCATAGTCTGTCTGGAGCCGCAGGGGCAGTTCGGGTCGTCTCTGGCTCCCCAGCGATGGAACATAGCGGCGCACCGGCCATGGCCTGTTCGATAGCGATTGAGGGCCCAATCATAACGTGCTAGGTCAAAGCCGGGTTGACACTTGCAGGGGTCTGTGATGAGGTGTTTGTTCTTTACCTCAGCTGACTGCCAGCTCTGTTTCCAAGAGTCTGGAACAGAGAAGTTCAGTGTAGGCGTAGGGGACCAGATTGGGTGACGAGACGTCAAGCGTTGGACAGGCTGGGCGAAGATATCCGCGTATATTGGCAGGTCCGGTCGAGCGTAGATGTGGGAAATGAACTTAGATGATGCCGCATCCCGATGAATATCTGGCGGGGCGATGTTGCTAAGAACTGGCAGCCATGGAACCGGGGTGGAACGGATGGTTCCAGAAATTATCCTCATGGAGGAATATAATTTGGAATCGACCAAGTAGGCATGGGGGCTACGGAACCATACTGGGGCACAGTATTCTGCAGTGGAATAGCATAATGCCAGAGGTGATGATCGTAGTGTGGAAGCGCTCGCGCCCCATGAGGAGCTGGCCAGTCTTGCAATGACGTGATTCCTCGCGCCCACCTTTGGGATGCATTGGATCGACCTTCCCATGGTGCATCTCGTGAGTACCCATTCATTGGGGAAACTGACGATCCTTCCTAGCCGACTAAATCCACATGGATCCCAGTCACTTTCAAAGCCAGCAACAAGCAGCTCCTGCCAGCTTTCAAGCTGTTGGTCCTGCTCTTCGAGTCCTCCAACTTAATGTTGAGGGGCTATCCTTTGCCAAACGCGTTCTTATTGGTCAATTGGCGATTCAGCATCAGGCAGATGTTATCTGCCTACAAGAAACACAAATGTTCATTCATATGAACTTACTCAAGATCATTTTCATTTGTGTGATTTTTCTTCTTTCTTCTCTAGTTAGAGATTAATGGTTTACAGTACAGTTGTTTTCACATGGGTACAATATCTAAGCTCACCAGGACAGGTGTCTGTGAAACACTCTCACTCCCAAATTAGATCCATCAACATAAACCAAAACCTGAAAGTCCCCCCTCATCCCCAATCCCTGTCTGACCTCCATCCCTAGAGTTCTTGTGTAGGGAATGTATTGTTTTACTGACTAAAAGCAAAAGGATATATGGGCTATGTAAGTGATTAGCATATGACTGACACCAGGATGACAGTATGAGAATATGACAGATACATAGATAGGATGGAGACTCACAGGGTGGGGGGGTGAGAATGTCAGACTACTGAAACAAACATCTGACAAAAGTTTAGCTTTTTCTCCTCTTTTCTGTACCCACTTCATCTGTGGCTGTTGCTGTCTTCTCTTCTCCCAGCCCCTACATGTGTTGTAGCTGAATGTTGCTCAACCGAGTTGAAGGTCTCCTCCCTCCCTCTACATATTTATATAGCCTTTCTCTTTCTCATTTGGTGGTTTTTATGTACTTGATAAACCTACCACTTTTATATACAGCAGCAAAAGTGGCCTAGAAGGTTTTTTAAATTTTTTTCAATATTCTTTGTTTTGGTGCAATCAATCACCAGTTCATTTTTTTACTTTGTATTTCCACTTTCTGTTACTGTTTCTTACGTTTTGTCCATGAGTGAGATCGACTCATATTCATTCTTGTCTTTCTGGCTTGTCTCAATTAACATGATTCCTTCAAGCTCCATATATATTGAGGTGAAGAAGATGATTTAAGTATTCTAAATTGTTGAGTAGTATTCCACTGAGTAAATATAACACCGTTGTCTTAGCCACTGTTCTGTTGTTGAATATCTAGTTACTTCCAAATTGAGAATATCACAAATTGTGATGCTATTAACATGGGTATACACATATTTATTTGGAGAGGAATTGAGAGGTCATAGGGTAGGTCAAGTTCTAGCCTTTTGAGAGTTCTCCAGACTACTATGCATAGGGGTTGGGGCAATATACATTCCCACGAGCAGCTAGGAGGATTCCTTTACAAGCTCTCCAACATTTTTTTTGATATTTTCCTTTCTGATTAGAATGCATTAGACACATTGACCAGTGGAATAGAATTGAGAGCCCAAAAATCCACCAGAATATCTATGGACATTTAATTCTTTTTTTTAATTTATAAAAAGGAAACACTGACAAAACCATAGGATAAGAGGGGTACAACTCCACACAACTCCCACTACCAGAATTCCATATCCCATCCCCTCCCTTGATAGCTTTATTATTCTTTAACTCTCTGGGAGTATGGACCCTAGGTCATTGTGGGATGTAGAAGGTGGAAGGTCTGGCTTCTGTAATTACTTCCCTGCTGAACATGGGTGTTGACAGGTCGATCCATACTCCCAGCCTGTCTCTCTCTTTCCCTAGTGGGGTGGGGCTCTGGGGAATCAGAGCTCCAAGACACATCGGTGAGGTTGTCTGTCCAGGAAAGTCTGGTCAGCATAATGTTAGCATCTACAACCTAGTGGCAAAGAGAGTTAACATATAAAGCCAAACAAGTTGTTGACTCACCATGAATCTAATGGCTAGAGTAGTGCAGATGAAGATTTGGGGGGGTCTCCGTTCTATAGATAGCTAGTAGGTTTATTTTAGTTATATTCCAAAGGGTCTGTGGTTATACTAGTTTTTTGTTGTTGTTGTTGTTGTTGTTGTTGTTTCCCTGAGCCTGAAATCTGATATGCAGGTATATCCTAGTTATTGTCTGGGGAGATGATGTCATGGCTGGAAAAAGAACAAGAAAGCTGGATCAGGGAAGACAGTAGCTCCCAAATATGGGAAAGGTATATAAATATTTTGACTGTAAACCCCATCAATTTGATCTGATGTCCAGATCAGATCAAACAGATCAGGACATTTAATTACTGATAAGAGGGCTCAAAATATCAAATGGAAAAAGGAAAACCTCTTCAACAAATGGTGTTGGCAAAACTGGGTTGGAACATGCAGAATAAGGAAATTGTACCACCTCTTCTCACCATTTGAATTTTACAAAAGTAAAATTCAAATAAATAGGAAGTTAAACCAGAAACCATCAGATATTTAGAGGAAAACATTCTCAAAATCCTTTTCAGTCTTCAATGACTCAAATCCATTCACAAGGTAAACAGAAACAAACAAAAAAAAATCAACAGGACTACATCTAATTAAAAAGCTTCTGCACAGCAAAAGAAACCACTATGCAAATTGAGAGACTCCTTACAGAATACCAAAAGGTTAATAACCAAAATATACAAAGAACTCACCAAACTCAGCAACACAAAAACAAACAACCCCATCCAACAGTAGGAAGTGGATATGGACAGAATATTTACCAAAGAAGAGATTCGAAAGGCTAACAAACAGGAAAAAATACTCCAAGTCTTTGTGTGAATTTTGGTAGTTAAATCTTTCAAATGATTGACTTATATTCTCTATGCTATCAAATCTGTGGATACAAGTTATTCCTAATATCCTCGTATAATCTTCTGGATATTCAAAACATCAATAATAGCTACTTTTTTTCATTTCTGAGAGAGACTAGCAATTGTTTCTCTGTCTTCCTTATTGGTTAATCTTGCAAGAGAGCATCAATTTTATTGATATTTGTAAAGAGTAAACTCTCAGTTACATTGATTTTTCTCTACTACTTTCATTAATGTAATATTTACATAAAGTATGCATATATGTACACACGAAAGCCTTTAAATAAACCAATGATTAACAAGGAAGTCAGACAGTAAGCTAATAAATGTTAGAAACAAAAAACAATCATTATAGTATATATTGAACCACCTGAGGTAAAGACAGAATTTTACTCAGTCATTTATATCTAAAATAATTTATGTGAAAAGAAATAAGGTTGAGGTGCCAGGCAGTGGTGCACACATTACCATATGCAAAGACCCCAATGCCCGGCTGTCGAGCAGTAGCACAGCAGGTTAAGTGCACATAGCACAAAGCTCAGTGGCGGGTATAAATATCCTGGTTCCCAGGCTCCAGCTCCCCACCTACAGAGGAGTCCCTTCACAGGCGGTGAAGCAGGTGTCTGTCTTTCTCTCTCCCTCTCTGTCTTCCCTCTTTTCTCCATTTCTCTCTGTCCGACCTAACAACGATGACATCAATAACAACAACAACTATGACAACAAGGGCAACTAAAGGGAAAATAAATAAATAAATAAATAAATAAATTTTTTTTAAAAAATGACCCCAATCCCCACCGGCAGGAGAGAGCCTCATAAGTGGTGAAGCAGTGTTGCAGGTATTTCTCAGTCTTTCTCTTCCTCTCTCTCTCTTCCTTTTAAACTTCTCTTTCTCTTGTCAAATTAAATAAAGCATTAAAAAAAAAAGTAAGATTGTTAGTAAAGGGACCCCTTGAAAAAAAATAGAAAATGAATATTCAAATAAATCTATAAAAGTTGAAAGACAAAACTCAGAGTGAACGCTGGAAATTAAGAGACATGAAGAGGGGCCATGAGAATTTCCCATGTTAAACTGTTATTTTCATTGATGAAAAAAAAAATTAAGTCACCTAGAATTTGATAATAATAAAATCAGTCTCACATAACTGAAATCATGTGTGAGGTATGTTGAGTCTTCAATGACAATTCTATTGGAAAAGAGAGGAATGGAACCTGAGCTAGGCAAGGAGGTCATTAACATATATAGACCCTTGGTCAGGTTGGCTTTGGCAGTAAGATAGATGTGGGGCAGAGGTGGAGTATAACATTTAAGATGGGTACAGAGAAACTAAGCATGGAGTCTGGCAGTGTGGTGACGCAGTATAGTGCTGACATCAGCCTTGGCGACAGAGCGGGCTCCGTCTGTGCAGGGCATGGTGGATTGTGGGCGGATCCAGTCGGTGCTGGTTTGCAAAGCATTGTGGGTAGAAGGCTTAGTAGACTTAAAAGTACAGCCAGCCAGAAGTCCACTCTATTTGGCTGCTGCTGCATCTCCTGGCCAGATGCATCTCGGCTGAGGTGCACCAGGTAACCGCCATGGCTACTTCTCCTGGGAGCTGAACATGTGTGACTCTGGTAGCCAGTAAACTTTTAGACCCCTCTACAGCCATGAGCAACCTTTACCAGAGCTGATAATTGTTTATCTTGTGGGACTGAACTTTTGATAACTATACTCAGACTTTATGGACTTAGCATACTCTTAACCCTTGATTATAAGTGCTTATTTTGCCTTTTACCTGTTTCAGTTTAATAAACCTTGTATTGTTTAAACCAGTTCCCAGCTCCCCACTGTGAATCCTTTTACAACCCACAGCAGCCCCCACTAAACCTTTTTTAAGTTAAATTACAACAGAACAGTACCACAGCAGGTTAAGAGCACATGTCACAAAGTGCAAGGACCACCTTAAGGATGCTGGTTCAAGCCCCCAGCTCCCCACCTGAAGGGGGTCGCTTCAGAGGTGGTGAAGAAGGTCTGCAGATGTCAGTCTTTCTCTCCCCCTCTCTGTCTTCCCCTCTTCTCTCCATTTCTCTCTATCCTAAAAAAGAAAAAGAAAGAAAGAAACTAAGAATATACTGTAAACTTAGACCTGTTACAATTTGATGAGAAGTTCAAACGAAATAAGTAGATTGACAATCTGTGTTAAGAACAGGACATCACTAGAGAGCAAAGACCTGAGGAGCAGGGTCGGGCACAATTGTTCTGAGGCAGGAAAATGTTTATATGTAACCAGGGTCCTAGTAGCAAATACATGTAAGTGAAATTGGCACAGGTTAGTAGTAAGATGTGATGTGATTGAAAGAGGTTTTTGTTTTTTGTTGTTTTTTTTTTTTTACCACACCGCTGATCAGCTCTGGCATTTGGTGGTGCAAGGAATTGAACCTGGGATTTTGGAGTCTCAGACATGAGAATCTCTTTGCATAGTCATTATGCCATCTACCTCTGCCCTTATAACACTCTGGTTAATCAACAGCCTAGTAGTGGCAACACATCTGAATTCACCTCAGGGTCCTGGGACACCAGATTTTTACAGCAATACCCATTCTAGACTCCATTCATCTACCTAGGAAAGCTGATGATATACTACTCTGCTGGTGAGAATTGACTGGAAATTTGTTGGAACCAGCACATGGAAGAAATAAATTATTGACTTCAATTGAAACAGGCTTGAGCCGACAGCTGATACCCAGCTCCCCATTTGCCAGAGTTTAGTCTAATCTGGCAGCTTGGTGAGTCACACCAAGCTTGGATCATCAGATCAGAAAAACCAGCTGTGCTGTTGCCAGATCATCACCAGAGAAGCCAGAGTTGATCCCAACCAAAAAGACAGAAACATGATGGTGCATATAAAGGTCCTTAAAGAAGAATAACATTGTTAAGCAAATTCAGACCATTTCCTAATAGCCATGCCTTCAGAAAAGAGTTCAAATGAAGACAAAGTAAGGGCAGTTACAGTGAAATCTGATTTGTCCTAGATTTAGTGTGATTTCTCATTTTTATTGGATTCGGGTTACTTGATGCTCAAATTATTCATTTCTTCAGCAAACATTCATGCAGTGGTCATTATTTTCTAGGTATTAAGATAAGCTCAGTAGATATAATTATAAATGAGACAGTACTCTTCTTCCTTTTAAACAAAAACTTTTATTCATAAAATGGAAATAATGACAAGACTATAGCATAAGACGGGTATAACTCCACACACTTCCCACCACCAGAACTCCATATCCCATCCCTTCCCTTGATAGCTTTCCTATTCTTTATCCCTCTGGGAGTTTGGACCCAGGATCATTATGGAGTGCAAAAGGTGGGATATCTATCTGGCTTCTGTAATTGCTTCTGCGATGAACATGGACATTGGCAGGTGGATCAATAATCCCAGCCTAGTGGGGTAGGGATCTGGGGAGGTGGGGCTCCAGGACACATGGTAGGGTCATCTGTCCAGGGAAGTCTCCCAAGCCAACTAGGAGAAATTTAAAGAGAATTACAGCCACAGTGCTGAGTGATGTCAAAGAGAAAGCAAACAAATTTGCATAGGGTGACAATATGTCTCTTCAATAGTTAAGGAAAGACGTTCAGAAGAACTGATTTCTCAGGCGAAAAATTAGAACTGGGAATCAGCTTAGAGTGTTGACACTGAGAGTTCATCAGACAATGGGAAGCTTCTGAGCTGTGAGAGGAGAGGATGTGGAGTTGTCCACAAGCCACATCCCAGAAGACCCCAAAGGCAACACTTGGTCCTTATGCTAAGAACAATTATTCATGTCAGTATGTTTACATGCAAGGATTTCTATTTCAAGTGACAGTAATTCAATTCAGGATGGTTACAGGCTTTTCACAGGGATAACCATTTTATAAAGAGATTTGATTGAAATCAGATTATTATATGGACCTGAAATTCAAAATTTTTCCTCTTGCTTTTCTTTTTTCCCTTGGTAGACACATAATTTTTTTTAAAAATCCTTTAGGAAGTATTTTATTTATTTATTTATTTCTTGAATATACAGAGAGCGATATCAAAAGGGAAGTGGTATAGAGAAAGAGCGATACCAGCAGCACTATTTCAGCACTCATGAAGTTTCTCCACAGTAGGTAGGCACTGGGGGCTTGAGCCTATATCCTTGCACATGGTGACATGTTCACTCAACCAGGAGCAGCATTGCCCACCACCCAAGATATATATCTTGGAAACAAATGATAAAACTCTACTTTTACCCTACAGCCATATAAAAATAAGTAAGATAATCTGAGAGGCATGGCAGTGGTGCACCTGGTTGACCACACATGATACAGTATTCAAGCACCTAGTTCACGCTCCAGGTCCCTACCTCATGAGCAGTGCCTCTCTCCCTCTCTTTATCTCCCCTCCCCTCTGTCCCACTTTTAATATTTTATTTTATTTATTTTGGATAGAAACAAAGAGAAATTGATATGGAAGGTGAAGATGGAGAGTCAAGGGGAGGCATCTGCAGTAATGTTTCTCCATTTAGGGAGTTTGCCCTCCTCACCCCCAGGTGGAGACCAGAGTCTTGAACCTGTATCCATGTTCACGGTCATGTGTGTGCTTAACTGCCTGTCTGCCTCTGCCTGCCCCTGATAAATGTTGTTTATGGAAAATGAAAGGGGTACATATTATAGCAAGAGAGAAACCCTTTGAGCTTGAGCGTCACAATTTGAAACAGTCATCCTGTGGTTACTGCAAAAGAGTCAAGGGTTGGTGGTGAGAACTGAGCTAAGAAACGGTTTGCATCTAACAACTGTCTTCTAAATCATTAACCCCACCGCCCCATAAAGAGATTTATTAAAATAAAGAAGTAAAATAAAGCAGTCGTCCTGACTTGACTGAAAAGAGGTAAAAGAATCAGACATGGCTAAAACTGGAAACACGTCAAGCAAGGGGAGGTCTCATGAAATGCTCTCCAAGAGGTGACTTGGTGTCTGAACACATAGCTCCTGTCTGCCCTAGTGAGGTGGGACTTAGATGTCATCACAAACTATACACGAAGGACTTTGAAAAATCAATGATGGATGAGTATGAATGGGTGAGTGAGCTTGTAGGCGAAATGTGGTCGACTTCTCAAAATAGTAAAAAGATTTAAACAAAACTATGTCAAAGCATTGAAAACATTCCTTTTTGAAATGTTTCTCTAGCTATGTAAATTGCGTCTCCAGGGCCATAGAACCCCAGGCTTCTTCCACAGAATAGCAGGGCGGGGCGGGCAGCGAGTCAGAGGCTGCACTTCACAAGGCTCACTGGGTTCATGCATCAGTGGGGCATGGTTACATAACACCCTGGATGACTCCAACCCGCCTTGGCAGACCTCTTGCTGTTATTTATGAATCACTGCAAGCTGACATAACTTTGTGTTTCCTCCTTTGCCATATGTCTCCAGTCCCTTGTCATTATTACTCATCACCAAGGTAACCCCTTCTTGCCTTTTTTTTTTCTCCCCATTAATTTGCATGACTAAGTCACCCTCCCCAATCAGGAGGCCTCTTGTTTTCTTGGTGTTCCTTGTCTCTGTGTCTGCTGAAAGCCCTTTCCTAGGCTGTGACCTTGCTTCATTCTGAGATTTTCCACTTCATTAACTCTGAAAATATCCTCAGATGGGCAAAGTCAGGTCTCTGCATTAGTTCTCAGCAATATGGCAACAGGATCAGATGAAGACCTTGTGAAGCAGTCGCAAAGGGAGGTGGTGGGCTGGGCCACTCAGTGAGGGAGAATGCTTATTTGACAAATAGCTTATTTGACATCTGCGTTGAAGAGGACTGATGGCGGGGTCTGGAGGGTCCTCTCTACCTATGCTGAAGCTGTGGGACCTTTGTAATAGCAGTTCCATCATGAAGTTACGTAGACAAGACTGTAAGATGTAAGAGCTGGAACCATGCTCAATAAATATCTGAGGGGTTTCCGTGCACTTTGAGTCCATGTCAAAACTAGTCTTACAGCGATGTCAAAAACAGGCATGGCCCCAGCTTTACAGAGTTTAGTGAATGATGGGAGGAAATATTGATTTTATAATCAGACCAAAATAATGACCAGTTTGAAAAATGCTCAGAGTGTCCTTTATAGTTACGGTAGTAAGGAAAAATTTAAAGAAATGTTATTTCATCTAAGATAATAAAATTAAGAGAAAATTAAGTACCTGTAAAGAGAAGAGGGAGTGAAGTTTTTGAGTTTTAATTTTATTTTTAAGGCTATTTTAGAGTCATTGACGTAACTCACATGGATAATGCACTGCTTAACTATATGCACCACGGAGGTTTCAGCCTGACCTTCAACTCAACCAAGGGAGTTTTGATATTGTGCTCTCTCTCTCTCTCTCTCTCTCTCTCTGTGTCTCTCGTTGTGTCTACCTCTCTGTCTCTATCTCTCTGCCTCTTTGTCTCTTTCTCTCTCTGTCTGTGTGTCTCTCTGCTTCTGCCTCTCTTTAAAAAAAAAGCCATTACATTTCCTTTTTTTTAATTTGCTTTTCCCTCTTTTGTTACCCTTGTTGTTTTGTTGTTGTTGTTGTTATTGACATTGTCATTGTTGGATAGGACAGAGAGAAATGGAGAGAGGAGGGGAAGACAGAGGGGGAGAGAAAGACAGACACCTGCAGACCTGCTTCACCTCCTGTGAAGCGACTCCCCTGCATGTGGGGAGCTGGGGGCTCGAACCAGGTTCCTTACTCTGCACCTTGCACTTGCCGCCACGTGTGCTTAACCCGCTGAGCTACCTCCAACTCCCTCATTTTCCTTTTTAAAGACATTTATTTTATGAAAGAAAATAAAAATAAAAACAATACAAAGAGAAAGAAAACAGAGCACTGTTCATCATCCGCACACTGAGACTCTGGTGTTTCAAGAACCCTGCACTCTAACCAACCTAAACTAACTTTTGCACCTGAATGTCAGAGACCTGGGCTGCATACCTTGCACGAACGACAAAGGAACATCTGTCGTGTCACCGTGTGACTGAACAAGCTGGCCTGACTTGGAGGGCTGGCCTGATGTCATGGGGGACCATGGCGCTGAGAAAATGGGAAAGAGGAGCTGGGCCTGAGGAGCTGGGCCTGGGTTTGGACTCACCTTCTCGTGGCTCCATGGTTGTACTTGATGTTCCATGGGTTTTATTTAATAAGCCCCTTTTCCTTAGCACCAATATTGTGTTGGTCAATAATTGATGGCAACCAAGTGAATTGAGATGCTTGTAAAAGTTTTTATTTTTTATTTATTTATTTATTTATTTAGTAGTAGTAGTAGTAGTAGTAGTAGTAGTAGTATTACCTCCTGGGTTATCACTGGGTCTCAGGGTCTGCACTACAAATCCACTGCTCCTGGAGGCCATTTTTCCAATTTTGTTGCCCTTGTTGTTGTTGTTATTATTGCAACTGCTGTTGTTGTTGTTGTTGTTGCTGTTGTTGTGGTTGTTGGATAGAACCGGGAGAAATCGAGAGAGGAGAAGACAGCGGGAGAGAGAATGACAGACACCGGTAGACCTGCTTCACTGCTTGTGAGGCGACCCCCCTGCAGGTGGGGAGCCTGGGCCTCAACAGGGACCCTTCCTTCTGCTGACCCTTGCACTTGGTGCCTAGCGCACGGACCCACTGCACTACGGCCTGGCCCCCAAGTTTTTACATCTGTTGTTTTAGTTGTTGTTACCTCCAGAGTTATCGCTGGGGTCTGACACCAGCACTACGGTTCCATTGCTTGTGGGGGACATTTTTCCCACTTTATTGGATAGGACAGAGAGAAGCTGATGGGGGAGAGAAAGAGACACCAGCAGACCTGTTTTGCCGCTTGTGAAGCATCTCCCCTGCAGGAAGAGAGTGGAGACTCTAACCAAGATCCTTGTGGGGCCTTAAGCTTCTTACTATGTGTGCTGAACCCAGTATGCTGCCACCGGATCCCCAGTTTTTACATTTTGTAGTTGATATTTCAGGTCATTCTCTTTCTCCTCACCTAATCTGTCCCTCTCCCAGTCCCCCCACACACCCCTGCCAGTTTTTTCTTTAACAAATTAAGCTTCAGCTCCCATTCCAACAACCTCAGTCTTTCTCATATAATTCCTGGGTTGTTTGCTAATACCCTCATTGATTTTACTCTGAATCAATACAAGAAGATGTTAGAGTAGAGAAGGAAATTAACATTTCTTGAGCACTAAACTGATGGGCCTTAGGTAAGGAACTTCCCTTGCTTTCATATTTAATATTAACATCAATGAGAAGTTATCTGCCTGACTTAATTCCTAGGTTATTAACCTGAGGCTGCAGAATGTGCTCAAGACCACTCACTTGGTGGTGGAGACAAGTATTTCTAACTCTTAGGATTTTATTTCCTCTATCTCACTTTACCCATGAATGTGTATAACATCTGTTGGGTAGTGGGACAAGCTGGTATTAACTGTATCAAAGATGGCACTGAACTTATAACTATATTTGATGTTTTGGACAAATAGCCTGTCACTTCTACAAGTGTTTTATTCGTGCACATACACACTTAAGACTCAATTACCATTTTTGCTTCAGTTGACTTCAGTTTAGACTTTAATTTCAGCAATATTGGTTTGTTTATTGCTATTGCTATTAAAATTCATTGCTATGAATTGAAAAACTTTTCTAGTATGTTGAGAAATTTCATGTATTGATTTCCTTATCCAGTAAAGAGCTGTTCATAGCAGCTTTTGACCGGCTGATTATCTTCTTTAGAAACCTGTCTAGTCAGATGTATTTCTCACTGTCTATTTGAGTTATTGATCTATTTTGTTAACCCATATGGTATTTTATAGATGTTTGATATCCATATCTTGTCAGATGTGTGATTTGTAAATATCCTCCAATTGCTAGGTTTCCTTTGTGTCTCTGGGAATTTTGTTTTGATGTACAGAAATTTCTCAATTTGATATAGTCTTATTTATTTATTTCTTCTTCTGTATTTTAGGTTCTTCTTTTTTCTCTAGTCTGCTTCCACTAAGATATTTTTCTTTTCTTTTTTTCTTTTTTTAATTTTGCTATTGGGGGATTAATGGTTTACAATTGACAGTAAAATACAGTAGTTTGTACATGCGTAACATTTCTGAGTTTTCCACATAACAGTTCAACCCCCACTAGGTCCTCTGCCATCATGTTCCAAGACCTGAACCCACTTCCCCCACCCCTAACCCCAGAGTCTTTTACTTTGGTGCACTACAGCAAACCCAGTCCAAGTTCTGCTTTGTGTTTTCTCTTTCATTCTGATTTTTCAACTTCTGTCTATGAGTGATATTATCTCATACTTATCCAGTTCCTTATAACTTTAATTGTAAATCTTTACAAGTTAGCAGAGAATACCTAAAATTGAGGCTCAGTTGCCTGGGTTGAAATATCACTTTTATCACATGCTGGTTTTATGACTTTGGGAGAAGTTATACAAGTATATGTGCCTCCTTTTCTATCTTGTAGGATTTTGCAAGAATTTGGTGAGTGTCAGACTCAGTGCATAGAACATAGTGCTCTCTAGATTCTTGTTTGTTATCTCTGTTTTGTGAGTTTGATCCATAGTTTTTCTTCGTTTGAGGACTTGTTTTGTAAAAGAGATCCTATTCTTTTTTTTTTAATAAAAAGGAAACACTGAGAAAACCATAGGATAAGAGGGGTACAACTCCACACAATTCCACAATTCCCACCACCAGAACTCCATATCCCATCCCCTCCGTTGATAGCTTTCCTATTCTTTATCCCTCTGGGAGCATGGACCCAAGGTCATTGTGGGACGCAGAAGGTGGAAGGTCTGGCTATTCTATTTAGTGCTGGGAGTATCTGAACTTAGTCATATTTTGCAAGTTAATTGTCAAATTGATTTGTTCAACCAAAAGATTAGCTTTGTGATATGATCGATCTTAATATAGTATTGGAAGAGTCACATATAAAAATCCAAAAGCCAAAGTGTAATTAATCAGGTGATAAGCAACTTTTTAGTCAAGCTTAAGGAGCAGTTAGTGGTAATAAGTACCAGAGGTGCAGCTACCATTTCGTTTCCCCCTCTATCCTGGCTCCTGGGAGACTGCTTGGGGGAAAATATGCATACAATGAAAATGTGGTAAAAGAAACCAGAGGAATGAGAAATGCTGAAGGGACAGAGAAAGGTAATTAATAGGGAAAATGAGAGTTAAGAAAGGGCGTGTGAGGAAAAAAAAAGAAAGAAAGAAAAAGAGAGTAAAAGGGTATGTTATTGAAGTAACATTTGAACCAAACCATTCATTCATATATTTTGTGACAATAGTAGTAATAATAACACTTATAGCCAATATTTTAGTGCAACCTATGAACCAGAAAGTTCTAAAATCTATATGCCCTAACACTCACAAAAATTCTGAAAGGTAGGCAATATTATCAGATCTCTTGTACAGATCAAGTAAGGTAGGAACAGACAAGGTAAATCATCTGACCTGATTCATAAGTCATAAAAGCTTAAGTTAAGCACTATGGTTCCAGCCTCACAGGCTTATGCACTATGCAAGAATGACTGTCACACAAGGTGACATATCACAGTAAGCACTAAGTAGGTAGAATGAGAGAGAAAAATGGATGAAAGAAGAAAACTATAGAAATGGGATGGGTGGAATCAGTATAGGACAGCCATAGTCTCAAATGGCTCTTTCTGTGTAACTTCAAGTGCTTAGTGTACTCAAACCATTAGATTTTTGATTATATTGATTACCATTTTCTCACTGAGTTGAAGGCCTTGAGCAGAGACTATGTTGCATTCACATTATTGTCCTGTGGAACATTTATCACATTAAACCTATATGTTATGTGCTGAAGAAATAAAAAAATGGTCAAATATTCCATCAACTAACCACATAGATTACTACCTAAAGGCACATCCTTACACATAACTATATGTATTTGACCTGTTTTTTGTGTGTGTTTGGCTCATTTATAATCATAAGTCTCTGCTTACCAACATTCTGACATGCGATTGGCATGACGGTTCTCCTGGAAGGTCACGTTTTTGCCCTGTGCATGATGCATGTTTGAGCCAGGGCCCCTACAGCACTGTGGGAATCTTCAGTGTTTTTAGTTCTGTCCTTCTGTTGAGAGAGAGAGAGAGAGAGAGAGAGAGAGAACCAGTACAACAACAACAAAGAGCTGACAAAGTAGTAAGCCATCAATAATCAGCGCATGACATGTTGTTTCATACATAGTAAAAATTTATGATGATATAGCAGAAATTCAAAGTACTATATAGACATCATAGTACATATTATAAAGAAAAATAAAGACTGAAGAATCCTCATTTGAGGATATGAGAAAATTGCATGGTCAGAAAAGCCATGAGGCATTTTTCTTTTACATAGAAAAACAGACAACAGTATGTCATGACTTCCGACAACCCAGTAGTGGAAAAACAGTTCCCAGTTCTAAGATTCTACCACCCAAAGACTATACATCTACTTTTAATCTTTTCTATGTTGAGTGAAGTGTAAGAACCCAAGAGTAAGGCATCCTGTTATCAGAAATATAAACTATCACATTATTAGTCTACAGATAACTAAAACAAAAATCTGGATTGCATGAGAAATCACCCTTTTCCTACTACTGTTTAATGAAGACACAAGAGTGCTGGAGTGCCAGTGGCAGCTATTATAAGTTATTAGCTTCTTTCCAGTTAAGGGCACACATTCTAATTTGCATTCCTGAATATGTATGAGCAGCTTTCAGCTAAAAAAGAATTTTGCCAGTTGTGACAAGGCCCTTACCAACACTGTGACATGAGTGTTAAATGATGAGGAAGCAGACTTTCCTTTTTCGGCAGGAAGGTTGAAGAACCCTCCAAGGATCTGGCAAGTTTCTCTATAGGCGATTGTCTCACTTTCAAACAATCATCTAAAACAAAACCAGTCCAGACTGACTTCCCTTGGCACTGGGACTCTGAAATGACTAACACTTTTTATTCTACATGGAAGAGGAAAATGCCCTGAACTTAGGCTTGAAGAAAGTATCTTGAATTAAGGCAAATAACAGATAGGCCATGAATTCTCTACCTCACTGAGAAAGCCAGACTAGAAATAAGGACACCTCGTGCTGTTACATGACAGTCTAGAAAGAGTCTGTCATAACAGGTGCAGCATTCGTATCACTGGAGGGTCCTCACAGCAAGTGGGTTTTACTAGGACACAAACACTAGCACTTTTCAGTGAAATATGTACTATGTTTCACCTCCAGACAGATCAGGGTAAAAAAATTGCTAATAAAATGCACAAAAAGCAGCTCACTAATTCTCAGAAAAGATAAAAGTATGGGCTGGGGAAAGAACACAAAGGCTACAGAAAAAGACTTTCGTACATGAAACTCTGAGGTCTCAGGTTCAGTTTCCAGCACCTCCATAAGTGAGAGTCGAGCAGTGCTCCGGTATCTCTCTATCTCTCTTCCTCCCTCTCTTTCTCCTGTAATTCTTCTTCTTCTAGCGTTTGCCCTTCTTCTGTAGCCAGTCAACAGCGTCAGGTTGAGCCTGATGTAAAGTTTCGAGACCTCCTTTGAATCTGGAGAGGTGGCAGTCGTTGACTATGTGGGTCATAGTCTGTCTGGAGCCGCAGGGGCAATTCGGGTCATCTCTGGCTCCCCAGCGATGGAACATAGCAGTACACCGGCCATGGCCTGTTCGATAGCGATTGAGGAGGGCCCAATCATAATGTGCTAGGTCAAAGCCGGGTTGACGCTCGCAGGGGTCTGTGATGAGGTGTTTGTTCTTTACCTCAGCTGACTGCCAGCTCTGTTTCCAAGAGTCTGGAACAGAGAAGTTCAGTGTAGGCGTAGGGGACCAGATTGGGTGGGTGACGAGACGTCAAGCGTTGGACAGGGTGGGCGAAGATATCCGTGTATATTGGCAGGTCCGGTCGAGCGTAGATGTGGGAAATGAACTTAGATGATGCTGCATCCCGACGAATATCTGGCGGGGCGATGTTGCTAAGAACTGGCAGCCATGGAACCGGGGAGGAACGGATGGTTCCAGAAATTATCCTCATGGAGGAATATAATTTGGAATCGACCAAGTGGACATGGGGGCTACGGAACCATACTGGGGCACAGTATTCTGCAGTGGAATAGCATAATGCCAGAGAGGATGATCGTAGTGTGGAAGCGCTCGCGCCCCATGAGGAGCTGGCCAGTCTTGCAATGATGTTATTCCTTGTGCCCACCTTTGCTGCAGTTTTTTGTTTGTTTGTTTGTTTTCCTCCAGGGTTATTGCTGGGCTCGGTGCCTGCACCATGAATCCACCGCTCCTGGAGGCCATTTTTCCCCCTTTTTTCTTGCAGCCTCGTTGCGGTTATTATTGCCAGTGTTGACGTTGCTTTGTTGTTGGATAGGACAGAGAGAAATGGAGAGAGGAGGGGAAGACAGAGAGAGAGGGGAGAGAAAGACAGACACCTGCAGACCTGCTTCACCGCCTGAGAAGCGACTCCCCTGCAGGTGGGGAGCCGGGGCTCGAACCGGGATTCTTACGCCGGTCCCTGCTCTTTGCGCCACGTGCGCTTAACCCACTGCGCCACCGCCCGACTCCCTTTGCTGCAGTTTTTATGAGATGTTCGTGAAATGACAGAGTGCAATCGAGAGTAACGCCAAGATAGACTGGCTGGGCTTCATGCCGGATTCTCGTATCGCCAAGCTGCACATTAAGCTCACGCGAGGCCGAGGCATGGTGTAGATGGAAAACAGATGATACCGTTTTTGCAGTGTTAGGGATTAGTCGCCATTTTTTACAGTAATCAGATATCAGAGACATGTCTTTCATGAGTGTTTCCTCGAGGATGTCGAACTTGGATGCCTGAGTTGCACAGCAGATGTCATCGGCATAGATGAACTTCCTTTAAGAAGTTTCTGGAAGGTCATTGATGTAAATATTAAATAGCATAATATATATATATGTTACAGCCTCCAGGGTTATTGCTGGGACTTGGTGCTTGCACTACAAATACACTGTTCCTGGAGGCTGTTTTTCCCATTTTGTTGGCCTTGTTGTTACCCTTATTGTTGTCATTATTATTGTTATTGTGTTGTTGTTGGATAGGATAGGGAGAAAGAGAGGAGGGGAAGACAGAGAGGGAGAGAGAAAGACAGACACCAGCAGACCTGCCTCACCACCAGTGAAGAACTCCCCTGCAGGTGGGGAGTCAGGGGTTTAAACTGGGATCCTTCCAGGGGTCCTTGTGCTTCACACTATGTGTGCTTAACCTGCTGTGTTACTGCCTGGCCCCCAAATAAATATTTTTAAAGAAAGGATAAAAGTACTAGTAATAACTGTCACAGAAGTACAACTAGTACAAAATAATGCAGACTATCTACAGCCATACCACCCTGAACATACCCAGTCTTGTCTGATGTAGGAGTCTAAACAGGATTGGGCCTGCTTAGTACTTGGATGGGAGACAAAAGAATACAGACCACTTCTGGTTAATTAAATGGCAAAACATATCACAAGGTTTCAGCAGATCACACCAAGGTATCATCCGAGGGTTACTAGACATCTGAGAGTTAAGACTTACAACACAGGGGTCAGATGGGAAGACACCTGGTTAAGAGCACACATTACAGTACACAAGGACACAGGTTCAAGCCCCCTGCCTCCACCTGCTGGAGGAAAGCTTCATGAGTGGTGAAGCAGGGCTTCAGGTGTGTCTCTAACTTTCTCCCTCTCTGTCTTCCTCTTCCCTCTCAATTTCTATTTCTATTCAATAATAAATTTTTAAAAACATTACTAATTGTGTGGAGTTGTACTCCTTTTGTCCTATGGTTTTGTCAGTGTTTCCTTTTTGCAAATAAATAATAATAATAATAATAAAAGATTCAGAACACATGTCATGGGAGTAGGGCAGTAGCACAGTGGGTTAAGCACATGTGGCTCAAAGTGAAAGGACCAGCCTAAGGTTCCCAGTTCGACACCCTGGCTCCCCACCTGCAGGGGGGGGGTCACTTCACAAGCGGTGAAGCAGGTCTGCAGGTGTCTATCTTTCTCTCCCCCTCTCTGTCTTCCCTTCCTCTCTCCATTTCTCTCTGTCCTAACAACGACGACATAAATAACAACAACAATAATAACCACAACAATAAAAAACAAAGAGATTCAACACAAGTCATCAAAAACACTCTAGAAGACAGAGGAAAGGAACACAGACTTGATAGATGCAGAGCACCAGACTCTTCCTTCTACTGACGTCCTTACGGAACAGAACTAATTCCTTGCTACTTCCATGTCAGTTCATGAATCAGAGGCTAAAAAACAGGAACCACACTGAGTAACTGTGAGAACTTTTGTCTAATGACCTTTTTGTCATCGGAACCAATAGCTCATTATAATTTCACAAACATGACTTTGTGGGTCCCCACAGGTATGTTTCCAGTTACAGGACAAATTTAACTCCAGACGATGCCACCTCAGCATAAACTAATCAGGTACGGATAGTCCTCCAGTCCAGCTCCATTTTATGACTTAGGGAATATTTTGTCCTAAGAAACATTGTCAGGGAACATAGTTGGCCACTTAGATCACACTTGTAGATGCTAAAAGGACACAACTAGATAGCTAGCTAGAGATAAATTCCCCTATAAAAGTTCTTGTGTTAAAACTTTGCAGTTATTTAATAATAATAATAAAAAAAGCAGTGCTTGCTGTAAAACCTGTTTAAGGTCCAGACTAGGCTTTAACTAGACTGTCAACCCTCATAATGTTTTTGTGTTCATTTCTTTCACTTTTCATTCTCCAAAAGTTAGCAAAATGATCCATCCAGTACATATGTGATTATGTTATTTCTCAGGTCAAACCTTTTCAAAGACAGTCAAAATTCACTGTGCAGAAACAGTACCTCCAGGCCAGCAGAATAAGGACATCTGAATATCCATTGTTCTATGCACACGCAAGCACAGGGAAGGACCAGGGGTCACCAGCGGGGCTGGGGGTGAGTTTCAAGGGTAATAGAGTCCTGCTGCAGGTACTCTCTGTCTCTCTCCTTCTTGATTTTCCACTACCCTCTCAATTTGTCTCTGCATCTATTCACTCAATAAACACAATTTTAAAAAACAAAATTCACTAGTTTATACGTGCAGAAATAACACTGGAAAATAAAGGTCTGGTTTTTAGGGTTTTTTTTTTTTTTAGAATCTTACAAATGAACCAAACTGGTACAATATTGTAACATGTATTTATCCCATAAAATTTAGAATCTTGTGAGAGTGAACATTGTGGGGCCAGGTAGCAACACACCTGGTCGTGTGCACATATCATCCTGTACAGGTAAGACGAGTTCAAACGCCCTGTCTGCAGGGGGGAGCTTCATGAATAGTAAAGAAGTGCTACAGTTTCTCTCTCTCTCTCTCTCTCTCTCTCTCTCTCTCTCTCTCTCTCTCTCCCTCTCTCCCTCTCTCTCTCTCTCCCTCTCTCTCATCTATTTATCTCCATCTCTATTTCTCCCTTGCATCTCAATTTCCCTCTGTCTTTATCACAAATAAATAAAAATAAATACACATTTTTAAAAAGAGTCGTGAGCTTTGCTAAATTTCAACTTCTTATAGCCACTGAGCCCTTTAGGCTGATGGTGAAAAAAAGCCCTAAATAGTGTGGGAGTGTTTTGCAGACACCTATCCCGGGGAGATGAGAAATTGTGCCCTTCTATAAACCATTAAACTGCTAAAACATGATAAAAGGTTACATCAGAGAGTAACTCATATGACATAAAGGGAAACAAAAATTTGATAAAAATAAGCACTTGGTAACATCTGTGACCGTGGGAGAAACACTGAAGTTTCCAGTGTAGGCGATGAAGATGCAGAACTCAGGTGCGGAGGAGATTATGGAATTAGGTCCCTGGTATCTTATAAGTGTGTGAATCAATACTAAATCACTAATGAAAAAAGTCAATCTGAACCACGAAGCCCCAGTAATGCCAGCAATAAATAAATAAACAGCAATTAGGATATGATAAATAATACCAAGAATTACGAAATAGAGCAAAGATAGCTTCTTGATATTTGGTATTGAATTCTGTAAGTTTTCCTGTAATTTGGGTGACATAACTGCATTATTTAAGGGAGCGTTATTGATTACTGTTCATTTTAGGCAGAACATGTTAATATCAGACAAGAGAAAGAATGTAAGTAAACCGAATGAGAAGTGCGACATAACGAATTTAAAAAGGTGAACTGTTCAGTTATGATATTATACCATTTTAATAAATCGTTAATGATAAAAAAAATAAAAATAAACATTGGGCGACTATGTACCTAAAAAAGGAAATGAAATATTTTAGAATTAACCTTGTTTGTATTTGCAATGCTTTTTATTTTATTTTCTCTGATTGTAGTACCAAGGGCATAACACAGTGATTATAAATATATGTTTATGGGAGTCAGGCTATAGCACAACAGGTTAAGCGCAGGTGGTGCAAAACGCAAGAACCAGCATAAGGATCCCAGTTTAAGCCCCAGGCTCCCCACCTGCAGGGGAGTCACTTCACAGGCGGTGAAGCAGGTCTGCAGGTGTCTATCTTTCTCTCCCTCTCTATGTCTTCCGCTCCTCTCTCCATTTCTCACTGTCCTATAGAACAACAACAACATCAATAACAACAACAATAATAACTACAACACCAATGAAAAACAACAAGGGCAACAAAAGGGAAAATAAATAAATAAATAAATATTTTAAAAAACATATGTTTATATGTCTGACATCTTTGAAATGTCATTTTCCCGATTATAATAGCACAAAGAGAGAAGAAGAAGCATCTACTGGAGCACTGTTTTATAAACTATTGGAATTTAGTCACTTTTATCTGAATAAGAGTATTTTAAATTAAAATATCCATGATAATCTTCATGACAACCACTAAGAAAACAGCCCAACAAATAGGGTTTTAAAAACAAGGACATTAGTATGGCACAAAAAAGAACTAAGACATAGTAAGTCAGTCTGGAGCTGGACAGTAGTGCACCTGGTTGAACGCACACAGAATCAATCAGTAATTGAAGAAGAAAGAAACCAGCAGGGGCCAGTTGATGGCACGACGAGTTGCGTACATGAAATACCATGATCAAGGGTGCCGGTTCAAGCCTCTGGTCCCCACGCACAGGGAGAAATCCTCAGGAGCAGTGACGCAGTGCTGCAGGTGTCTCTCTTTCTCCTCTTCTCTATGGCCCCCTTCATCTTGATTTCTCTCTATCGTGATCCAATAAATAAATAAATAATTCATGAAAGAAAGTAATTATACATAGGAAACAAACAGAATAATAGAGGTAAGTGTATGCTTGTCATGAATTATGTGTGTAAATGAATCAAAGCAGTTAAGTAAGCTATAATGCAGAACTGAAACAAACAAAGAAATGATCCAACTATGCATAGCCATCAAAAGGCAAACTTACATTCAAAGGCAGAAGCAGTTGAGGGTAAAGAAACACTAATAAGAACATGCCATTATGCAGTCTCCAAAAGACTGCAAGTAGTAATGAATAGCCTACAAAGTACCCTGTAAGATAGAAGGTGTTATTAAAAGCTGTACATTTTTACTGACAAAAGTATTAATGTAACAAAAAAAAGATATGTAATTATATATTTGGTAAAACAACAAATTTTATAAAAGAAAAAAGTATTCAAAGATCTTTATTTACTTTTAGGATAAAATCCAAACATATAAGCCAAAATGCTGGGTGATGTTGGACGTTCTCATCCTTGCTTACAATTTCAAGTCTTCTCTCCAGTCACTTTGCCTTCTTCCAGTGCTCTGCACATTAAAAGAACTGTAATTCTTTTGGGGTCCAGGTTGGCACATCAAGTTAAGCACACATAGTACTATGTGCAAGGGTTCAAGAATCAGGGTTTAAGGCCCTGCTCCCCAACTGCAGCAGGGACCCTTCAACCTGTGAAGCAGGCCTGAAAGTATCTCTTTCTTTCCCTCTATCTTCCCCTCCCCTCTCAACTTTTCTCTTTTCTATCTAATAAAATCAGTTGGGGAGAAGTGAGGGAGGGGAAGATGGCCACTGGGAGCATTAGATTCCTAGTGCTGGCACTGAGCCCCAGTAATTACCATGGAGCAAAAAACTATTGTAATTCTTTCTGAAGTTAATATTTTCCCTATATGACATCTTTCAAGACTGATCATACAAAAAATTACTTCCTAAAATTAATATTTTGTGTCTCATTAAAACCACTAAAATGAATTCTCCAGATTGTGTGCATATTTTGTTTTGTTTGCTTTTACTTCTAAGTGTACTTATTAACAACTCAGTAATGTTGCCCATTTTACTAAACTATGAAATGCTGGAAGGAAAAACACCTTTGCTAAGCCAGGTGCTAGTATGATATTTAGCACTTACTACATCTACATCAAATGATTGTTTGCTAGATAAATGAATAACAGATGTCACAGTAAAATTATATAGACCACATAGCTTAAAAAAAACAGAAACAGTTTTCCTCTTAGTGTTTGATAATTCTTATTTAACATCTAGGTTCATGATGTATTTGGAGTTTACTTTTGTTAGTGAGGAGATATGGTGGTTCAGAGGTTGCCTTCTTGTGCATCTACATAATTTTTCTGTGAGTATCATATATAATAGACAGCAGTGAGATAAGGTATTCTCTTCTGGTAAGATCAATAATCCCATCTGGTCAACACTCCTCTTTGGTGAATTAACCCTTATAAGCATCTAAAAACCCGGTCTCCAGAAATAGTCAAATTTAAGTCTGTGATTTCAATATATGAATGTGAGGTGCAGTGGAATGCAATTTAAACCATAAATGTAGAATAGTATATTCTGTTATAGTTTATGTGGTAGTAGCAAAGAGGTTCAAAGATGAATTCAGCCTGGATTCATTCCTTTCTGTGTTATTCCATTTCGGAGCTGGTGACTCAGACCTTCCTTGATCTTTGAGCTGATTTCAAGGTCAGAAAAATATGTTGACTTCTCATTGGTAATCCATCAACCAGAAGCTATTTCCCCAAATCCTCTTGATTTATGTAACAAGCCTCTTGTCCCAGTCTGGCTATTATAGAAATAGAAATGTACAAATTAAATGATTGTTCTGCTTATTAAAAGTCTCACTGGAATATACTGGGCAGGAAATAATTTCATCTCTCTTTTCATGAATATACATAGAATCAAAACCAAATACATGTTAGTCAGATTCTATTACCGGTGTGAAGGTGGATTCAATCTATTCATCTAAGACTTTAGAGCCTGAGAGAGGGGAAAAGGAAATGGAGAGAGTTTATGGTGAAGGCACCAAATATTTACATAATACTAAACACTTCAGAGAGAACATATGTGTACTTCCTCTTGAGCAGTAGGTATTTTAGTTCTCACTATTTCACAGATAAGATTCAGAAATGTTAATTTCCTCCCAAGATAATTCAGCCACTAAATCACTGATGGATTATCCTCTAATGCTAGAATCTGTTTTCCCCTGTCACTAAATGTCTCAAAAAAATTAAAAGCTTAATTTTTATTCTGTGTACATTATCTTAACCTAGTTTATCTATTCTCAATAGCTCTGTAAACTGGGCATAAGTAAACCAAGGATAAGAATCTTTTTCAACAAGAAAATTCTGGGCGGGTTCCATCTGAGAGAATTTAACTATGTATTATCAACCTGTCACGGAGGTCCATGGTCAGTGTCAAGTGTACAGCACAACTTGACCCCCAGTGGTTAGCATGCCGTGCTCCTTTCACTTGTCTTGCCACTGTGGTCTCCATGCAATTCTAAACCTTTAGCTCAGGTCTAAAAACCTCTAGAGAACTAAATACAAATACCCAACTAGTTATTTTGCCCTTTGAGTGGTTGTTTGGTCCTTAGAAGAATGCTGTTAGTGTACTGATCATTCATTAGGACAATCTGTTGACATTATATTCCTCCAAATTGTTGGGCTAGTGAAGCAAGAGAGAGATGACCCAGGAACCGAGCTGGTAGCGGCGAGTGAGTTTAAATTATTATCCATCTGAACACCCCAGAGTCGGGAAGTAGCACAGCAGGTTAAGTGCACATGGTGCAAAGTGCAAAGATGAGCGTCCCTGCTCTTCCAGGCCAGACAATGGAAGTGGCAAGTCGAAAATGGAAGTGGCTTGAGAATACCATACATTACCATACATGGTTAGGAAAGGGGTGGAGAAAGGTAAAAGGGAGCTGGGAAAGGTAGGAACTTCCTTAGCAACTGTTGGGAGGGGGCTAACTGGTAGGATTAATAATACCCTGCAGGCAGGGAGGGTCTTGAGGGTAGAAAGAGAATATATCAAATGAGCAGAATAGGGAGGAGATCTTAAGTCATTTGTTAGACAAAGCAGGACATTGATATGTAGATAATAAGAGAGCAGCCATTGTATCAAGGAATGCAGGGTGAAGCAGGGATGATGGCTTAATGTTTTAAGGAATGCCGAGCCCCTGGAGGCAGAAAAATGTAAGGACTCAGGAGACAGGGAGTAATCTGACAGGGAGGCAAAAAACTGAGGCCCGTACCTCTCCCAAGCTCGACCTCAGCAAGAGAGAGTCTGACAGGGACATCCGTTTCCTCAGTTCCCCATTTTTCAATGGGAAAAGCCTCACCACACTCAACCTGGTACTCACAGTATTCCCAGCACAAATAGGGTGTAGATATTTTTTAAATGCAGGGGCACTGTGAATCACATCTCCTTCTCCCCTCCATTTGGCATAGGTCTGGGCTATGACAGGCACTCAACCCTTACACAAAAAATGCATGAAGGTGGTCAGACATATCGTAGAACCACCAACATTAGCAACCTCTCCTTCGTAGATCCTACACTTACGAAATTTAGAGCTGTTAAGGCATTAGCAAAAAGACACAGGCTATTAAGTCATTGAGATAGCTTACATAGCCTCCACTTCATCCTGTATCAATCATGGTTCTCAGGTTGTCTTACTGCAGGCTGCCACAGCAAAATGCCATGGTTTACACCAGGGCTGGGGGACATCTGACCCACAGGCTGGATAAAGGCTACAGAATCATTTCATTTGGCCCTGTCAAGGCACCTACAGCATTTTTTTAATAGCACCACTAAGTACTAATTTTTAAGTTGACAATTTTGTCTATTCCACAAATGATGTTATAAACATGCAAAAAGTCCTGGGCAGAAATAAAATTTCTTCACCCATAGTTTACATGGTCAAGTCAGAGTCAAACATATCATTATAAACAACATGGAAAAGCATATAGTGTGGAACTTGGGCATACCATAAGTGTTTAATAAATGTATATCTGTTCTTTTTACTGCCCCTGTGATGAATATATCTCCTTAATAAGAGGTATGGTATTCATTACTAATAAATGCCTTGGTCCATAGTGTTCAAAAGGATTGAATATTAAACTCTTAGGAGACACTTGTGATCAAATATAGCTTATTATTGATTCATGCCAGGGCTAATATTCTTTTCAGAGTCCTGTTTGTTTTAGGTCTGTACTTTTTTAAAAAATCATTTTAATTTTTTCATTATTCTTTATTGATTTACTGGATAGAGACAGCCATAAACTGAGAGGGAAAGGAGAGAGATAGATAGAGAGAGAGAGCTGCAACACTGCTTCACCATTAGCAAAGCTTTTCCCCTGCAGGTGGGGACTGGGGAGGTCTGTGCTTCTCAGTCATTCCACACACTGAATTCATATCTGGATCTTTTAAAACCACTAATGGTTGCATCTATGCTGAAATCTTGTTTGTTGCACTGTTGAGGATGGAGACAGAAGATATCCAAAATGTTACTTAGACAGACTAGAGAGTTATAAATCTTCACTGATAATTTAGAGGTGTCCTTTCAATGACCCATGCCACCATAGAGGTGAGAGTGGGCCAGTAAAAAAAGGTGCTCCTTCAGGTTCAGGGTCCTTTTATTTAAAAGCCTGATAACCCAGCCATATTTAAGGAATACTGGAATATTCCAATAATTTACTGAAATAGAGTCTTTCAGGTTCTGGCTTAGATATATCTGATATGAGTAATAGTCAATTAGTAGATCTAGGGTGAAAACCAGCATTAATTTAGTTTTTTTTTTTTTTACTGTCCCAGATGATTCCAGTTGTAACTGGGCCTAAGACTTGCTGGTCTGAAGAAAATGGTATCATTTAGCCCATCTGTTTGAACTCACAAAGCACCCATATCTCAACTGATATAAATCAGCATTATAGGTCCACCTGCAACTCAAAGAGGCCCTGCCAAGGCCCTTTGGAGAAGATTTAACCATATGATAAAAGAGGAAAATATTCAGAAAGAAAAATAGTCTCAAAAGTCAGTATGGCATTTAAGCAGACCACCAACTTTAAAGAAGACTAGGAGTAATTTCCTGCCTTCCTAATGAACACTGCACAGTGCCCGCTGTCTAAGACACCAACTGGATAATCTTTCATACTGATTATTTAGGGATGCTTCTCCTGGGGAACATGATTACACTTTGAAGCCCAATTCTACGTGTTGGTAACTGATGTTCAGGCTGATGAAGATTTGCCACAGCGATGGCCGGGCTTCTTATAAACGGGGTGTGTCAGGGATAGTGTACAACTCTCTAACATAAGCCTTGTACTTCTTCAAAGAGTCCCTGAGTTCAAAAGATCTTGTCAGATTGGAATTCTGGGGACAAGCTTTGCTTTGAGTCACCTGGTCAAAACCTCACAAGCCTTTCCTTCCCCTTACCTCTCAGCTCCATTAGAACTGTTTTGTTTGAGTTATTCCGCAAGGACCTTCAGGTAACTGAGCTTGCTGTGGGCCATAAGTAGCCTTCCCCCAGATTCCAGGTGCACATTTTTTTTTAATTCAGTCTCATCCCTAAATCTAAGCTCTGATCATCTCCATCCCTGTGCCTTGAATGTTTTTGCATCAGTCATACCTATATCCATGTCTTGCTAAAAGATATACTTTAGTTAACAGTGATTTGATATCCCGGTAGTTCAGTGTGGGGAACTTGAACACTGTAAAAAGATTGACCATTTAATTAAAAAAAAAAAAAAAATCCCCAAATCCCAAGCATCCAACTCTTCCTAAAATTTTTGATAAGGAAGAAAAGTTGGTTGAAAGATTTAAATTCACATTTCATGTGTCAGTGTCTTAATTAGTCCTACTTTTGGTCAGAACAGCACTGCCAAAACTTGGTGAGAAAAGGCTGGTAAGTATAAACTTGAAAATGATGTTAAGGTTTGTCGGGCTGCGCCGTGGAGAAGAGAGAGAGGAGATCCGGAGCAAAGAGGAAACACAAATCTTTATTTGCACTGGCACCACAGAGTTGGGTGAGAGAGAAACAGGTTGGGCCACACGGAGGCAGCAAAAATGGCCGCCTCGCGCAGTAACCTTTCCTGCATCTAAACACCGAAGTGAAGGGCCGGCAAGAGAGCGAGGTGCAGAAGAAGAAGGGCTTTTATGGGAGCAGCTCTCGTGAGAATGGGAAGGGGGAGGAGCAACCAGAGCACTGCAACCATTGCGGGGGGGGGGGGGGGGGGGGAATAGACAATGCCCTGAGGTCACAACATGGCGGAACAGGCACTCCGAGAATGTCCCAACTCTTGCGGGAACTAGCAATAGCCTGAGGGGACAACATGACAGATGTGACTGCGTCTGCACAATTTCCCAGCAAAGGTTGACCTAAAAGAACCATTTATACCTCCATATCCCCATCTGAACTTAAGGTGATTGTTAATAATATCACTAAAAGGGTCAGTGGAAGATGAATTGTTTCTATTTTTTATTTCCACCAGAGTTATCATGAGACTCGATGATTATTTCACAAGCCCGGTCCCAGTGGCGAATTTTCACTCATTTTTAAAATCTTTTTTTAATTCAATAGGACAGAAAAAAATTGGCAGGAGAGAAAGAGAAAGAGAGAGAGAGAGAGAGAGAGAGAGCTGCAGAACTGTTTCAACACTTGTGTAAACAATCCCAGGCACTTAAACAGGGATCCTTGGACAACATAATGTGTGTGTGTGTGTGTGTGTGTTTAACTGATTTGCCAGAATATGATCCTCATTATTTCTTAACCTATAAAAAATAATTAGAGTTTCCTGAGTTGATATTTATTCCAGAGAATTGCGTGGCTATGGCTTATGGTGATACAGGGGGTTGAACCTGGAACCTCTGAGCTAAAAGCATAATCATTATGCTATTTCCCTAACCCAGGAGCAAATAAGGAATTGTGAAGTGCTTCTGAAGAAAGTTATATATCTTATTTCCAATACTAAATTTTTTTGTTTGATTTGGACATTATTTAGCTATTATCCTCAATATCTTTCTGTCACACCTTCAGAGTCATGCCTCACTCAGAGGCTGAAAATCACGAAGAGTTCTGCACTGTCCCACAGAAATGAGCTTGTAGCTATGATTCACTTTATACCTGACTCCAAGTGGCTCCGTCATTTTCCTCTGTCCATCATCTTTCCTTATTTCTTTTATAAAACTTGTAAATTGCCCTTTTAAAATGGCCTAAATTATGTGAGAATAATGTCAGATTAACAGCTCTAACACACAAGGAAATGAGCAAGATTACAAATTCCCTTAAAATCTAAGAGAAAAAAAATATTCTAATGGACTTCTTTTGATATGAATAAAGATAAAATTCCCACAGAAGGAGTAAGTAAATTCCAATGTTTCTATTCACTTTTTTCTTTTTTATATAATTTTTGTCTATAAAAAGGAAACACTGACAAAAACCAAACCATAGGATAAGAGGGGTACAAATCCACACAATTTCTACCACCAGAACTCCACCATCCCCTCCCCTTATAGTTTTCCTATTCTTTTTCCCCATGGGAGTATGGACCCAGAGTCATTGTGGGGTGCAGAAAGTGGTAGGTCTGGCTTCTGTAATTGCTTCCCCGCTGAACATGGGCGTTGACAGGTAGATCCATATTCCCAGCCTGCCTCTCTCTTTCCCTAGTGGGGAAGGGATCTGGGGAAGCAGAGCTCCAGGACACACTGGTGGGGGTCATCTGCCCAGGGAAGTCTGGTTGGCATCATGGTAGCATCTGGAACCTGGTGGCTGAAAGAAGAGTTAACATGTAAAGCCAAACAAATTGTTGACTAATTATGAACCTAAAGGCTGGAATAGTGCAGATGAAGATTTTGTAGATAGTAGGACTATTTCGGTTCTATTCCAAAGGGCCCATGACTATATGAGTGTTCTTTTTGTTCCCTGAGCCTGACATCTGATATGCAGGTAGACCCAAGTTATTGTCTTCCTTTTTTTATTGATTTAATAATGATCGATAATCCCACTGGATAAGAGGGGTACAATTCCACACATTTCCCACCACCAGATTTACATATCTCATCCCCTCCATTGAGGGCTTTCCTATTCTTTATCCCTCTGGGTCACAGACCCAGGATCTTAATGGGGTGCCGAATGTAGACATTCTGGCTTCTATAATTGCTTTTCCACTTGACATGGGCATTGGCAGGTCGATCCATACCCCCAGGCTGTTTCTATCATTGCCTAGTGGGCTAGGGCTCTAGGGAGGTGAAGTTCCAGGACACATTGGTGTGTCGTCTGCCCAAGGAGGTCAGGTTGGTGTCATAGTAGCATTTGCAACTTGGCGGCTTAAAAGCATTAAGATATAAAGCAGAACAAATTGTTTAATAATCAGGAACGTAAAGGCAAGTATATAGCAGATGAGATTTGAGGTTTCCATTTAGGAAAAACCTAGGAAGTCTAATTTAGGTACATTCCAAGGGACCCATGATTTTACTAATTTTTGCCTGAGCCTGACAGCTAACATGCAGGTGGGCTAAAAGTATTGTCTGGGTAGATGGTTTCAGAGTTGGACATAAGACAAGAAAACTAGATCAGGGCAGAGAGTAGCTCCCAAACATGGGAAAAGTATATAAATACTGTTAAGTATAAACCCCATAAATCTGACCTGGGGCCCATATTCCACAAGGAGCCTGTGTAACCTCTGCATCCCTGTAGGTCTGAGCTCACATTCTATGGCAATAACTGGGAACATTCTAGGCTGCACTCATTTCAGGACCCTTATTCCACATAAAGAGACTCCTTACAGAATAAGAGATCTTATTATGCCATACATCAGGCAAGAGGCTAATAACCTGATTGTATAAAAAGTTCATCAGACTCAGCAAAAATAATTAAGTAAAAAATAAAAATCACCCCACCCAAAAGTGGGGAGAGAATATAAACAGAATATTCAACAAAGAAGTGATCCAGAAGGCCAAAAGACATATGAAAAAATGTTCCAAGTCACTGATTGTCAGAGAATGCAAATAAAGACAACAGTGAGACACCACTTCATTCTTGTGAGAATGTCATACAGTAGGAAAGGTAACAGCAGTAGCGCAGCGGGTTAAGCGCAGGTGGCGCAAAGCACAAGGACCGGCATAAGGATCCCGGTTCGAACCCCGGCTCCCCACCTGCGCTACTGCAGGGGAGTCACTTCACAGGCGGTGAAGCAGGTCTGCAGGTATCTATCTATCTCTCCTCCTCTCTGTCTTCCCCTCCTCTCTCCATTTCTCTCTGTCCTATCCAACAACGACAACAACAATAATAACTACAACAATAAAACAACAAGGGCAACCAAAGGGAATAAATAAAGTTTAAAAAAAGAGTATTATCATGATATATTAAAGGTGCAAAGATCATTTAAAGATAATAAATAATAAAGTTTTAAAAAAAAAGGTAATAGCAGCAACAAATGCTGGAGAGGTTGTGTGGACAAAGGAACCCTCCTGCACTGCTGGTGGGAATGTTAACTGGTCCAACCTCTGTGGAGAACAGTCTGGAGAACTCTCAAAAGGCTAGAAGTGGACCTACCCTATGACCCTGCAATTCTTCTCCTGGGTACATATCCTAAGTCAGACTGGAAGCAGGTGAGAGACTGAGAAAGGGCTGACTGCATATACATACATACACAACTGAATACTACTCAGCTATTAAGAAGGATGAATTCACCTTTTTTTCACCTCATTTTGCATGGAGCTTGAAGAAATCAGGTTAAGTGAGATAATCCAGAAAGAGAAGGATGAATATGGGGTGACTTCCCTCATAGACAAAAGGTGAAATAAAGAACAGAAAGAAGAAACACAAAGTAGAACTCGGACTGGGTTTGGTGTATTGCAGCAAAGTAAAAACTGGCAGTGCAGGTAGGGGAACTTTCAGGTCCTGGGGCAAGAAGGTGGAGGAGAACCTAGGCTGAAGGTGAAAATATTTTGCAGAAAACTGAGAAATTTCACACATGTATCAACAATTGTATTTACTGGAAAATATAAGTTCCCCCAATAAGAAAATGAAAAAAAAATAATAATTAGCAATGGTCTATTACTGTGACTATGGACTGTAAATACAGACTGACAGGGACTCAGAGATTACATGTGCTCTTGTGTTAAAATACGCCCAGAGGGATAAAGAATAGGCAATCTATCAAGGGAGAGGGATGGATATGGAGATCTGGGGGTAGGCAATGTGTGGAAATCTTCCCCTCTTATCCTATGGTCTTGTCAATGTTTCCATTTTATAATTTAAAAAAATATGAATAAATATAGACCCTGGGTCAGATGGACGGGGTAAATAGTTAATTGTGTTTATATATTTTCTCCAAGTTTGGGAGCTTTCTGCCTTGATCCAGCTTTTTAGTTCTATTCTCAACTCTGACACCATCCTCCCATACAATACTCTTAGTCCATCTGATGTTGCCTATCAGGCTTAAGCAAAAATTGACCAGTCATGGGCCCCTAACAACACACCTAAAATAGACTTCCTAGCTTCTTCCCATCCTAAGATCTCTATTCCCAACTGCTCTGTTCCTACTTTATGGTTCATACTCATTAAACATTTTGTCTTGCTTTATATTTTATTGTCTTTCAGACACCAGGTTGAAGACTACTATGATCCTATCCTGACTTCTCTGGACAGATGACTTCACCAGTGTGTCCCAAAACCTCACTTCTCCAGAACCATACCCCACTAGTGAAAGACAGAAACAGGCTGGGGGTATAAATCTACCTGCCAACATCCAAGTCCAGAAGGGAAATAGTTATAGAAACCATAACTCCCACCTTCTGCACCCACAAAGAATTTTTTGATCCATACTCCCAGAGGAGAAACGGAATTTACCTGTGAAAGCTAACAAATTAGAAACTATTACTTTGATGTTAATAAGAGCAGATTTATCTACAAATTAAAAAATAAAATAAATTATTTTTAAAAAGAAATCATATACTATATCAAAGAATTCTACAGAAGGGAGGCAGGAGAGGACTACAAACAGGATCTTGTGGGGGAAGAAAACAAATTGGTGGAGCATGTGATGTGCTGGCACCTAGTTTAAGGAGATATGACATGGTCCATCTGTGGCGATCACAGTCATATAAAATAACAATTGCCAAACAAATAGGTTTATTAAAAATAATAATTGAGGAGAATTGGTGGTAACAGACCAGTAGAATGCACATGTTTTCTTACATGAGGACCTAGGTTCAAGCCTAGGTTCCTACCTTGAGTTGACACTTGATGATCAAGCAGAAATAAAACACTGCTATTCTCCCTCCTTGTCACTATCTCTCTATCCTCTCACTCCCTCTTTACCACTCTTTGCCTCACTATCAAAAGAAACAAATGACACTAGAGCAGTAGGCAGCTGTGCAGTCACTGAGCCCCACTGATAACCCTGATGGCAAATAATAAAAATAAATATATTAAAATAAAAAAATTTAGAACAATCCATTGCTATATTGTTTCTTTTCCTGTGTTCTTTTGTCATTACTTGATATGAGAACTGGGGCAATTTCTCCAGTTTCAATGACCTACTCTGAAAATGACCACATTAAGAACTTAAAGAGGCAAATACCTGATGCATGCACGCATGCATGTGTGTACACACATGTATAAACTTATGGACCCTTCTCTTTCAAGTACTTTAGATATTCTTATACAGTGCTACAAGGTACAACTCTATGTATGGCTGCATGGATTCATGGATGTCCCATTACCTCCACTGGAAACTTCTCTCTTTATCCCTCCAGGAGTATGGATCACAATTCTTTAGGGGGTGCACAAGGTGGGAGGTCTGGCTTCTGTAATTGCTTCCCCACTGGATATGGGTTTGGGCAGGTTTATTCATCCCAGCCTTTCTATCTTTCCCTAGTGGAACAGGGTTCTGGAATAGGGTTCTGGAGCAGTGAGACTTTGAGACACATTAGTGAAGTCATCTGAGGACAATTTTTGCTGCATTCCACAGGGTCTCTTAGTTAGTCTTTCCATTTTCATTGTTAAAGGAGTTTTTAGGTTCACTTTTCATCTCTACAATGACTCAAGTCTTATTCAGCAGTGTATTGTTCAGTCTCCATAGTTTGGGGGAATTTCTTTGTTTCTTTTTGTGGTTGGTTTTTAACCTCAATGTGTCATGGCCAGAAATGATACTTTGTGTCCCAATATATGATCAGTCCTTTTGAATGAAATAATGTAAATGGGAATTTGAAAACAATGTAAATGGGAGGGGTGACATTTTCTTATTATATCTGTTAGGTTCATCTTACCTTTGACTTCAGTAAGTACTTGCATTTTCTTGTTGATTTTTTTGTCCTGATTATCTGTCTCTTGCTCTGAGTGGTGTGTCGAGCCCTCCTACTAATATTGTGCATCTGTCAATATCTCCCTTGAGGTAAGTAAGTACTTCAAAAAATATTTGGATCCATAAATATTGGCAGCATATATATTAGCCATGGCTAGGTCTTCCTGTTGGATTGATATTCTGACCAATATATACTGTCTATGTCTGTCTCTTTTCACCTTCCGTGCCTATTTACTTGCTATTATAAGATTTGTTTCTGCCCTTTTGTTTGCAGTATTGCTTGGAATACTTTGTTCCAGCCTGTCACTTAGAATCTGTTTATCTTTCTTTTTATGTGTGTTTTCTGGAGACATAGAATAGATGGGTCTTGCTTTTTTCATCCATTTAATCACTCTGAATCTCTTGATAGGTAAATTTAAGCCATTTATACTTAGGATTATTATAAATGTAGTTTGCTTATAGCCATTCTGTTTTTTTTTTTTCTCCATGGTTTTATGTTTCTGCTGACTCCTTTCTAGTTTGTTATTCTATGTGGATAGTGTTCTGTAATGGTTTTGCCTACTGTATATATGTTTCCTACATGTCTTTGTGCTATATTTTATTTTGTGGTTATTGTGTCTAACTTCTAATATCTATAAGAGTCTTTTCTAAGTTGGCCTTGGTTCAGCAACATTGGGCTGAGTTGCTGTTTTGCTCTCTTTTTTCATATACCTGTTTTTCCCTGTTGTAACTGTGCTTATGGTTCTGTTCTGCTACTAATCATCTCATTAAAAGTTGGAATTTCCATTAGAGAAAGGTAGGGAAATACTGGGGGTATCAGTTAACCTGTCAAAGCTCATGTCCAGCAGAGAAGAAATTACAGAAGCCAGACCTCCCACATTCTGTACCCCATAATGATCCTGGGTCCATGTTCCCAGAAGGATTAAAAAAATAGATAAATTTACAGTGGAGGACATGGGATAAAAAAAAAAGAAAAGAAAAACTTTGGTGGTGGGAATTGTATGGAACTGTACCCCTTTTATTGCATAATCTTGTCGATCATGATTAAATCACTGATAAAAAAGTTTGAATCCCTTTACTTCTTCTTTTCACGTGGGACTTCTCTTAGTAATTCTTACAAGGCAGGAGTGGTAATGAAAAATCCCTTTGGCTACTGCATGTTTGAAAAACTCTTTTTTCTCCCTCATATTTGAAGGATAACTTAGCAGGATACAGAATTCATGGCTGACAATTCTCCCCCCCCCCACACCTCAATGTCTATAACCAAATTTATTCCTGAATACCAGGAGGGGGAATCAGGGCCATGAGTCACAATAATATACTATGACAGCCTTTTGGTCAAGTGCCTGCTATGGGTTGGGTAGGCACTGGATTTGACATAGCTGCAGGTTGGCTATTCTTTTCTTTTCTTTTTTTTTTATTTAAGAAATGATTAATTAACAAAACCATAGGGTAGGAGGGGTACAACTCTACATAATTCCCACCACCCAGTCCCCATATCCCACCCCCTCCCCTGATAGCTTTCTCATTCTCTATCCCTCTGGGAGCATGGACCCAGGGTCATTGTGGGTTGCAGAAGGTAGAAGGTCTGGCTTCTGTCATTGCTTCCCTGCTGAACATGGATGTTGACTGGTCAGTCCATACTCCCAGTCTGCCTCTCTCTTTCCCTAGTAGGATGGGTCTCTGGGGAAGCTGAGCTCCAGGACACATTGGTGGGGCCTTCAGTCCAGGGAAGCCTGGCCGGCATCCTGATGACATCTGGAACCTGGTGATTGAAAAGAGAGTTAACATACAAAGCCAAACAAATTGTTGAGCAATCATGGACCCAAAGCTTGGAATAGTGGAGAGGAAGTGTTAGGGGGATACTCACTGCAAACTCTAGTGCATTTCTGCTTTCAGGTATATATTTTGCAGTAGTTTATGGATACGTGTGCACATAAGCTCTCTCTCACAGAAACTGGTGTATATCTAGGTTATGGGACTTTGTTAGAAAGTGAACCACCTGAGATGGAATTATTTAATGGAATTTTAAATGGAATTATTTAATGGAATTTTAAATGGAATTTTTAAAATATGCCTAGACCAAGTAGATAAGAAGCAACCAATAGCACAGCTATATACAAGATACTGGGTACTGTACAGCAAACCCTAACAAAAGGACTTTTCAAAGTTAACCCAATTCCCAAATAATGTGATGATAGCATTAATTATCGATTGTCTTTTTGAACCCTAAGACAGCAGGAACCTCACATTTCCACTATAGAGCCCCTACTTCCCCCAGTCCTGGAGCCCTTGGATAGGGCCCACTTTCCCATATGCCTCTCCCAATCCATATCAAATAATATTGCATCTGCCAATCACAACCTAACCAACACAATGATTGCTACCTCAACATGCTTCACTTCAGACTGTGTCCAGAGACTTCACGTGTGGAATGACAACCCTTCAACTTCATTACTCAGGTGAGACCTTTCCTTTCATAGTATCCTCTAATTCCAGGTTGGCAATTCTTATCTGTCAATACTCTGAATATGCGTTTTGCTCCCTTGTTGCCTTTAGGGTTTGTGATCAGAAATCTGATGAAAGCCTCCTGGTTCTGCCTCCGTATGTGACTTTATTCCTTTCCCTAGAATCCTGAAGCATTTTTTCTTTGTCCTTGGTTTCAGATAGTTTTACTATCATATATCTTGCCATGTGCCATTTTTGATTCATGAATCTATGTATAGATTCATATTCTTGTATTTCTATTTTGTGAACATTGCTCAGGTATTGAAAATTTTCTGCTGTGATTTTTTTTTTTAAATATGTTCTCTACTCCTCTCTACCTCTCTTCTTCCTCAAGGAACCCAGCAACTCTGATGTTCCTCTTTCTGATTAAGTCTGCTATTTCCCAGAGAAGTGCTTTGTTTTTTTGTTTTGTTTTTTTTTTAAATTCTTTCCTCTCCAACAGCTTTCAATTCACAGAGTGTGGTGGTTGTTCACTACAACATTTATATTTAGTCTTCTTCCTAGGCCTCTTAGCTCAGGGTGGGCTTCACTCCTTTTGACTCTGTTTGAAGGGATTTCTGTTGTTGTTGTTATTTTCCTGCATTTTGTAATTCTTTAGTAAAAAAAGACCTCTGATTCTTGAATCTATGTCTATAGATTAAGTTAGTTTCTTAAATTGGTTTCTTAATGAACTTTCTGAACTTTGTTTCTGTCATTTTCTCCCCAAATCTGTGATTGTTTGATTATTTGAAGTTTCTGTTGTTGTTGTCTGTGCATTTCTCTGTTTCTGCAATTAGTGTAGCTTTTGTTTTTGCATCAATGGGAGGTGCTGTGGCTAAGGTGTCAGGTTCCCTTAAACAAGGGAGTATCTTGGTAGGAGAGGGGAGATTTAATCACATATCACAAGGCCTATTTAGTACTTTAAGAGTTTAAGGCCTTCAAAATTCCCTGCCTTCTTTCCTCTGACTGTGTGCTCTGTTTTGTAAGTACCCAAATAAAAACCACTGCACTGAGCAAGACTTTTAAAGTCTGAAGAGACTTTCCCTCACTCCTTGCCTGTACCCACTTGTGTCTATGGTATGTGCATTAAAAAGTTTGAGACATTCAATCAAATTTTCCCCTCTCATATTAATTAGTGATTTATATAACTAAAAATTGATAGGAGTGTACATAAACACCATTCCCACAACCAAAAGACTGTGTCCAATCCCATTCCCCCCCTTCTCCTCCCCCGCCCTATGAAGCCGAACATACCCCCTCACCCTCAACTCAGGGTTTTGACTTTGGTGCCCTACTCCAAATTCAATCAAATCTTGATTTGAGTTTCCCTCTCTGTTCTCCTTTCTCAGCTTCTGTTGATGAGTGGGATCATCCCATATTCACCTTTATCTTTCTGACTTAGCTCACTTAATGTAATTCCTTCTAGCTCCATCCATGGTGGGTCAGAGAAAGTGGGTTCATTGTTTTTAGTAGCTGTATAGTATTTCATTGTGTATATATACCACAGCTTTCTCAGCTACTCATCTCTTATTGGGAACCTGGGTTACTTCCAGGTTTTAGCTTTTTCGAATTGTGCTGCTATGAACATAGGCGTACACATATCTTTTTGGTTGGGTGTTATGGAGTCCTTGGTATATCCCTAAGGGGAATTATTGGGTCATATGGAAGGTCCATGTCTAGCCTTGTGAGAGTAGAGTTCTCTCAACTGCTCTCCACAGAGGTTGGACCAATTTACATTCCCACCAGCAGTGCAGAAGGGTTCCTTTGTCCTCACAGCCTCTCCAACATTTGTTGCTGCTGTCCTTTTTGATGTATGTATGCCATTCTCACAGGAGTGAGGTGGTATCTCAATGTTGTTTTTATTTGCATTTCTCTGACAGTCAGTGACCTGGAGCAATTTTTCACGTGTTTGTTAGCCTTTTGGATCTCTTCTGTAGTGAATGTTCTGTTCATATCCTCTGCCCATTTTTGGATGGGCTCATTTGCTTTTTTGGTGCTAAGTTTGCTGAGCTCTTTGTATATTTTGGTGATTAGTCTCTTGTCTGATGTATGGCATATGAAGATCTTCTCCCATTCTCTGAAGGGTCTCTTTGTTTGTGTGATAGTTTCTTTGGCTGTGCAAAAGGTTTTCAATTTGATGTAGTCCTATTGGTTTGTTTCTGCTTTAGTCTTCCTTGCAATTGGGTTTGCATCATTAAAGATGTCCTTGAGGTACCAGGCTGTTTTGATGATGATGGCTTTATAATATAGTTTGAGATCTGGGAGTGTGATGCCTCCATTTCTGTTTCTTTTCCTCAAGATGGTTTTGGCAATTCTAGGTATTTTTGGTTCCAGATAAATGATTGTAGTTTTTGTTCTATTATATTAAAGAAGCTTGGTGGAACATTGATGGGTATGACATTAAATTTGTATATGGCTCTGGAGAGAATATTCATTTTGACATTAATTCTTCCAATCCATGAGCACGAGCATGGGGTGTCTTTTCATTTCTTGGTATCATTTTCTATTTCCTTGAGTAGTGACTCATAATTTTCAGTATACAAGTCTTTCACTTCTTTGGTCAGCTTTACTCCTAGGTATTTTATTGATTTTGCTGCAACAGTGAATGGGAATGATTTCTGGATATCCTCTTCTTTGGATTTAGTGTTTGCTTAAAAAAAATGCCACTGATTTTAGTACATTGATTATGTACCCTAACACCTTGCTGTATTGCCTAATTACTTCCAGTAGTTTAGTTTTCTGCTGGATTCTTTAGGTTTTTCTATGTATACTATCATATCATCTGCAAATAGTGAGAGCTTGACTTCTTCCCTTCCTATCTGTATTCTTTTGATTTCTTTCTTTTGCCTGATCGCTATGGCAATAACTTCCAATACTGTGTTGAAGAGTAATGGTGATAATAGATACCCCTGTCTAGTCCCTGACCTGAGGGGGAATGCTTTCAGCTTCTGTCCATTGAGTATGATGTTGGCTGTAGGTTGCTATATATGGACTCCACTATCTTGAGGAATTTCTGGGATTTATTTTTATAGCTAGCTATGGGAGCCTGAGCCAATCAAAGGGCTTTAATCTCAGCAAGATTTTTCCCCTTAAGCCTACGGGGTTCTTGTGAGCAGTTAAATACCCTATGGCTCCTGAATTCACAGCTTAAGCACCCAGATCTACTTCCTGCCACTGGCAGGTGCTTTGCTGGGTAACTCTCAGCTTGGTTTCAGCCTTCACTGAGTACAGCTTTTCGAGTCCTGATAAGCTCTCTCTCACTCCTTTTCGACCTATTAGATACAGGTGTCAGCACTCACATATGGCTGAGTGAGTTTCTGAAGAAGTTCTGGTTGTATTTTTTTGAGTTTTAAATGATTTCTGTTCCTTTTTCTAGTCAACTGGGGAGAGTAAAGTTGGACAACTGCCACTCCATAGCCATGTAGAGGTCTGCCTTATATCTTATAGTAAGTAAAAGATGTGTTTCTTGTCAGAGTTTCTGAACATTATTCATATCATAATATATTTAAATATTACAGTGTTAGAGCCAGAAAGTAGAGCACCTGGTAGGCTTATCTTGTCATGACCTTGCTCTAGATTTGAATACCCACCACAATGAGGGGTGTTTCAGTTTTGTGGTCTTTATCTGTCTCTCTAACTATCTATCATCTGTCTATATATCTATTCATCTGTCTATCATCTATCTATCTATCTATCTATCTATCTATCTATCTATCTACCTATTGGGGAAAGAGCAGTGAAGCACAGTTGAGTGCCAAAAAGGTGAAACGGGCAATATCTATGGAACATAGTATAGTCAAGAGCAAGGTAATGCTCACACAGTCATCTGAGACCCACAATGCCAGTTGCCTTAGGTCTTCCCACTTACCTCAGCATCTGGGATACCAGTGGCTCAGATGTTTAGAATTTGGATATATGGTGCCTGTTAGAAAAACGTGCTTAGGTTCTTATAGCATCATTGGAAACATAACAAGGTGAGAAACTCCTAGCCTTTTACTTCCAACCCTCCCATTACAAAATCCTACAGAGGCTAATTATTATTTCCAGAAAGAAGAAAGCATTCCAGACAAAATTGGAAAAATATCTTTTAAATCTGCAATGCAACTTCAATTAATCATTACGCTACAGGGGAAGTAAGTATGCAGGGACTATACAGCTACTTCATAGCTCATGAATATAAAACGGAGACTTCAGATTGTTCCTTAAGCAAACATTTGGACATTCCTTGCTATTGATAATTATATAGCTTATCTGGCATAAAAGAAAATTGGATGAAGTTGTTTCAGCTTAAGAGCCGTTTAGCTCTCAATGGACATGCTTCTTTAAAGGACTAGTCCAATGGTGGCAGCCTCAAAGGCTACATAGGCCTCATCTTGTACAGCACATATATTACAACATGCAAAGATCCAGGTTCGAGCTCCCAGCCCCTCTCTGCAGGAGGGAAATCTTCACGAGTGATGGAGCAGTGCCGTGGGTGTCGTTCTTTTCTTTCTCTCTTTCTATATGTCCCTTTCACCTCTCAGTTTCTCTCTGCCCTATCAAATTAGGAGAAAACAAATGACTGCTTGGGGATTTCCAATGACATCGTGGCAATATTTCTTTCTATGGCCTTTCACAGTTTCTGAAATTATGTGTATCAGTTCTAGGTGTGATGCCAAAGATGGGTTGTATTTATTTGGACTAAGTAACTGTCACAGAGTCGAGTTAATTCCATTATGGGAGATAGTTTTGTTTGTTCTTTTTGCCTCTGGGGTCCTTGCTGGGGCTTGGTGCCTGCACTATGAATCCACTGCTCCTAGAGACCATCTTTTTTTCTGTTGTTGTTGTTGCTGTTATTGTTGACTTTCATGCTGTTATTGGATAGGACAGACAGAAATGGAGAGAGGAAGGAAAGACAGAGGGGGGAGAAAAAGAGATACCTGCAGACCTGCTTCAGTGCTGCTAAGTGAACCCCTGAAGGTAAGGAGCCAGAGGCTCCAATCAGGATCCTTGTCCTGGCCTTTGTGCTGATACTTGCACTTTGTATTATATGCCCTTAACCCAGTGCCCAGCCCCTGGGGAGATACATAGTTCTTTAGGACTCTAAATGCTGAGAAAATAAGAAGCATGATCAATAAAAGGAGAACATCTTAACTTTGATGGGATTCTCAGGACATTGTCTCTGATCCCTCCATCCAAGGAAAAAATTCCTGACTTGTCAAGATGCAAGGAAAATTCCCCAGTCCGCTAAGATATTCTACTTATAGAGTTGCCCTGGAGCCTGGTGGTGGCATAGATGGTTAAGCATTCACACTACAGTGTGCAAGGACCCAGGTTCAAGCCCCTAATCCCCACTTGCAGGGGGAAACTTTCACAAATGATTAAGCAGGGCTGCAGGTATCTATCTTTCACCCTCTATATCTCTCTATAATTCTATAATTAATCTATAATTCTCAATTATTCTCTGTCTCTATCCAATAATAGATAAATAAAAATATTTTTTTAAAAAATGGAGACTCCCAAATCTTCATCCGCAATATTCTTGCCTTTAGGTTCATGATTAGTTAACAATTTGTTTTGCTTTATATCTGAACTCTATTTCAGCCACCAGGTTCCAGATGCTACCATAATGCCAACCTGACTTCCCTGAGCAGACGACCCCACCAATGTATCCTGGAGCCCTGCCTCCCCAGATCCATGCCCCACAGGGAAAGAGAGAGACAGACTAGGAGTATGGATGGATCTGTCAATGCCCGTGTTCAGCGGGGAAACAATTACAGAAGCCAGACCTCCAATCATCTGCACCCTGTGATGATTTGGGGTCTACACTCCCAAAGGGATGGGGAATGGGAGGGTTTTGGGGGGAGACGATGGGATGTGGAGTTCTGGTGGAGGGATTTTGTGTGGATTTGTACCCCTCTTGTCCTATGGTCTTATCAATATTTCCATTTTATAAATTTAAAAAAAATTAAAAATAAATAAAAACAAGAGAACTCGAGATATTCAATCTATTTCCCTCTGACATATTGAATAGTGATTATAAGCCTATAGTGTTGAAGAAAACTAGATGGTAGTATTAAAGATAGTATTAAGGAATACTAGATGATTGTGTCAGCAAATGAAAGATTCCATTCAGATACTATTCACTGAGGTGAGCTGGGATCCGAGCCAGGTACAGAGCACACACTCGAGTGAGGCCGCAGCCTTTCCTGATTCATGTAGGGAATACCTGTAGCCAGGAATGTTGACAATGAGCTGCAAGGCGATCTCAGAAAAGAATAAGAGAGAAAAAGCAGAGGAAGTGGGTAAACATCCGAGTGCGAGAAGCCTTTCTTCCTTTAGCACAGCTTCTCCCCAGAGAAGGAGCAAGCTGCTATTCACAGAGAGCTGAATAAGTTCAAGGAACTTAACTGCACTCTTTTCCTCTCGATGCTTCCAGATATGATGTTCCCTCTGCTGGTAATGCTTTGCACAACACTTCCAGTTCCAGAGCTACTACGGGTCCTTCAGGAACCAACTCAGATGCTTTCACATCTGTGAGCTCTTCTCTCCTGCCCTCATTTTCTTGCCCCAGGTGGATCTGTGGTGTTTACTGAGCCCCACGCTCTTTGCCATCACACAACACATCGTGGTAGCTTCATCTTGGTCATGCCTCTAAACTTAAGAAATCACAGCTCTGTCAAGATGAGAAATGAACTTCAAAGGCCCAATTTTAAGAGTCTGAAAGCTGGAATTTATGTTCTCAGAGCTGACAACTCTATCACCCTTTTAAACCTGTATCAATCTCAGTTTGCTGGCCTTCAGTACAAACTTAGATAATTCATCTAGCTCAGTTAAAAGGATGAAGAAGGGCACAAGAGAAAGATCAAGGGCTAGAATATCAATGCCTATTTATTCTGTTATTAACTTGTTCCCTTGGGATTTTGAAAAATGGCACCCAGTGGATAGAAAGAGCTATACTATCATTTTTTCTCCATTTTTTTTATTTGAAAGGGCAGAGAAATTGAGTGAGGAGGGGTAAATAGAGAGGGGAGAGAAAGAGACACCTGCAGGTGTCTGTTACCACTTTTGAAGTGACCTCCCCCCTGCAGGTGGGAAGTGGGGGCTCAAACCCAGATCTTTGTGTGGGTCTTTTTGCATAATAATATGTGTACTTAGCCAGGTGTGCTACCACCTATGGCACCAACCTGCACTATCTAACTACATTTTTCAGGGAAGTAAGAATATCACAGGTATCATCAAAATACCAGGCCCTAAATCGGACCCTTTAACCATACTAATTGTTTCTAATTTTTAAATCAATCATAGCAACTTGGATTTTATGATTATCATTTGGTAGCAGAGGGCAAGGGGCCAGCACACAGAATAGAGGAGTAACTTCCATGAGCTCATGTAGTAAATAAGATATAACTGAACCTAGCCTTAATTCACCCAACTGTTTCAATCTCAGAAGGAAAATCAAATAAAATAAAATAAAATAAAAGAGAAAGAGACATAGACCCGGTTTCAATTCTGAAAACCTCCTAGCATCTCATTTCCTAAAGTGGCTGTGGTTAAATCTAGCAACCCCTCAACTGCTTCTTCTCATGCTTCGGGTCTGCATGGCTGACTGCAAGACTCAGGGATGCTGCTCTTTGATTCGGGCATCAAAGCAGGCTGCTGAGCCACCCTGCCCTAGCACACTGGGGGTTAGACTGGCGGCTGAGTCAGCCAGGAAGTCCTCCTGAATGTCAAGCACCAGCATCCCAGAATAGCTGCCCACAGGGCATGAGGCTTCAGGGACTGCCTCGTGTGTGCCAGCTTGTGAATTGGAGATGGCAGTGAGCTTGACAAGATGGGCTTGAGCCAGAAAAGAGTCACCGTTAGCTCCAGAAGACTCCCAGGGAAGGAAAAGAAAAACGTAGAAGAAAACCGGGAGCACCGGTCACTGATGGGTTCACGACAAGTTAGAAGGGACGCCAACCTGTTACCCATGGTCAGAACACTGAGGATACCTGACCTCAGAACACAGGGCATCCTGAGAGTTCTTCTTACTAGTTGCGATGGACCCATATAAGAAATCAAGCAAAAGAGAAGATTAGATTAGTCATATTTAGAGACAGAATTGCTCATTCACAACGATAAACAAAGTGGGCCTAACTATAAAGACACAAGACTCAGGCTTTCACAGGGAGTCGGGCCGTAGCGCAGCGGGTTAAAGCACATGTGGCATGAAGTGCCAGGGCCGGCATAAGGATCTTGGTTCGAGCCCCCAGCTCCCCACCTGCAGGGGAGTCGCTTCACAGGCGGTGAAACAGGTCTGCAGGTGTCTGTCTTTCTCTCCCTTTCTCTGTCTTCCCCTCCTCTCTCCATTTCTCTCTGTCCTATCTAACAACGACGACATCAACAACAGCAACAATAATTACAACAATTTAAAAAAGGGGGGGAAAGATTCAGGCTTTCAAATACTTAATTAGAGTCTACAGCGTGGTAGATGATACACTTGACACTAGAGATGCAATGATTAAAAAAAAGAAAACAGAGGGGCTGGGTGACAGCACACCTTGCTGAGCACACATGTCACAATGAGGAAGGACTCAAGTTCGAGCCCCTGGTCCCCACTTGCAGGGGGAAGCTTTGCAAGTAGTGAAGCAGGCCTTCAGGTATCTCTCTGTCTCTCTCCTTCTCTATCTCCCACCTTCCTCTCAATTTCTGACTGTCTCCAAAAAATAAATAAAGATAATAACATTTTTAAAGCATGGTTTACGATTGAGTTCCCCAAAGTTCAAGCTCCTTCATCCAACACTCACAGGCTCTGTCTTTGGCATCGTGCACAATCTAATAACAAGGTCTCACTAGGTCAGAAATAATGGAAGCACAACTCAAATTGGATTGAGAGTAACAGGGGGAAATGCTTTATAAATAAATCTGGAATGTTAGGCTGTCTTCAGACGTTGCTGATCCAGGTGACAGGCAATGTCGCCAGACTGTCTCTCTCCCTGCATTTCTCTGCTCCGCCATCCTCTGCCTTGGTTGCATTGTCAGAATTATTTTCTCTTGGTGCTCCCAATGGTGCAGGCCTTCTCATTCACAGTTGGCACAGTGGGGATCCTATACAGGGCTCAAGGCTAGTTAATTGAAATGACTTGAGTCATCTTGACTCCTGTGGAACTATTACTGGTATTATTAGCAAGACTAGCTATCATTGCTGCCCTATGCTGGGTATCTACCCAGTAGCTAGCAAAAAGATTGGATGACTAAATGCATCAGTGATCCTGTAAATAAGAAGAGGGTCGTTTTGCTAAGGAAAATGAAAGTAATTTTCCCCAGGAGAAGTTGAGCGGAAATTATGAGGTGGACAAAACAGCAGATGCACAGCACACACACATAGTAAGACTTGCCCTGCCTGAGGTAGGAACTCCCAGTGGCTATGATCATATACTTCCGGCCCTGCCATTAAAGACCAGACTGTCACCAGAAACATCTTTTCTGCATTCTAGATCCTCCTCTTTCCTTTAAAACTGCTGGTGGCCAGGTAGTGGCACACCTTCACGAGTGCATACATTATATTATGCAAGGACACAGGTTCAAATCCCTTCTCCCTACCTGACAAGGAGAAGCTTCCTGAGTAGTGAAGCAGTGCTACAAGTGTCTCTATGTTTCTCTCCCTCGCAATACCCTCCTTTTGGTTTCGCTATCTCTGTCAAATAAATAAATGGCAATATCAAAAAAAAAAAAAAAAAACAGAGGTGTGTTCAACTTTCTCACCAAATATTGTTGTTTTCGCTGAACTGGCTTCGCGGGCGGGAGACAGAGACGACCAGAGACTTATGGCTGAGTGGAGAGCACTATTTCTTTATTGACGTGGAACACAGTGCAATCTAAGCTATCTCTAATCACAATCTTCTCCTTCTCTATCTTTCCTCTCTCTCCTCCAGTGGAAGAGTCAGGAACAAAAGAAGTAAGTAGGATAGGGGGTGGAGAGAAGGAAGAAGCACAAACTAGCAAGGACTAAACCAAAATCTCCTGGAGGCAGGGGGAGCGAGACCAAACCAATGTAACAGAATGACCGTGTAAATAGACCACAACGTCAAGCAACGTAACAGAAGGGCTCCCAGAAGCAGAACTAGAAGCGTCCCCACAAAATATCTCACTAAATTCTATGCAGAAACTCCAGACTCAAACTATATGTCAGGGGAAACGTGAACCTGGATGTGCTAAGTCAAGAGACATGTTAGGAAAGAGCAATAAAACTGTCCCTCAAAGGAGCCTCCTGCACTGCCACTGGGAATGTCAGTGGGTCCAGCCCCTGTGGAGAGCAGTCTGGAGACTCTCAGAAGGCTAGAAGTGGACCTGCCCTATGACCCTGCAATTCCTCTCCTGGGGATAGACCCTAAGGAACCACCCAACACACCCATCCAAACAGATCTATGTACACCTATGTTCATAGCAGCACAATCTGTAATCGCCAAAACCAGACGTCCAAAGATAGATGCGTGGCTGAGTAAGTTGTGGTCTATATACTCAATGGAATACCACTCAGCTATTAAACACGGTGAATTCATCTTCTTCACCCCATCTTGGATGGAGCTTGAAGGAATCATGTGAAGTGAGATCACATCCAGAAAGAAAAGGATGAAGTGGGTTGATCTCACTCACAGACAGAAGTGGAAAAAACAAAAAGAGAAGGGAAAACACAAAGCAGAACTTGGATTGGAGTTGGTGTATTGTACTAAAGTAAAAGACTCCTCAGTGAGGAGGAGGGTTCAGGTCTTGGAAGACAGAAAAGGACCTAGTGGGGTTTGAATTGTTATGTGGAAAACTGAGAGATGTTATGCATGTACAAACTACTATATTTTACTGTCAACTGTAGACCATTAATGCCTAATATTTCTCAGTTTTCCACACAATACAACCCCCACTGGGTCCTCTGTCATCCATTTTGGGCCTGTACTCTACCTCCACCCACCCCAGAGTCTTTTACTTTGGTGCAATACGCCAACTCCAGTCCAGTTTCTACTTGTGTTTTTTCTTCTGATCTTGTTTTTTCAACTTTTGTCTGAGCCTGAGACCATCCCATATTCATCCTTCTGTTTCTGACTTATTTCACTTAACATTATCTCTTCAAGCTCCATTCAAGATGGGCTGAAAACGGTGAAGTCACCATTTTTAATAGCTGAGTAGTATTCCATTGTGTATCTAGACCACAACTTGCTCAGCCACTCATCTGTTGTTGGACACCTGGGTTACTTCCAGGTTTTGGCTATTACAAATTGTGCTGCTAAGAACATATGTGTACACAGAACTTTTGGATGGGTGTGTTGGATTCCTTAGGATATATCCCCAGGAGAAAAATTGTAGGATCATTGGGTAGGTCCATTTCTAACCTTCTGAGAGTTCTCCAAACTGCTTGCCACAGGGCTTGGACCAATTTACATTCCCACCAGCAGTGCAGGAAGGCTCCTTTGACCCCACACCCTCTCCAGCCTTTGTTGCTGCTACCTTTTCTGATGTCTGACATTCTCACAGGAGTGAAGTGATATCTCATTGTTGTCTTTATTTGCATTTCTCTGACAATCAAAGACTTGGAGTATTTTTTCATATGTTTCTTGGCCTTTTGGATCTCTTCTGTGGTGAATATTCTGTCCCTGTCCTCTCTCCATTTTTGGATTTGTTTTCTTGTTGTTAATTTGGCGAGCTCTTTATATATTCTGGTTATTAGCCTCTTGTCTGACATATGGTATGTAAAGATCTTCTCCTACTCTGATGAGTCTCTTTGTTTGGGTATTGGTTTTGGGGTTTTGTTTTTGTTTTGTTGTTTGCTGTGCAGAAGCTTTTTAATTTAATGTAGTCCCATAGGTTTATACTTTCCTTAGTCTTCTTTGTAATCTGATTTATTTCATTGAAGATGTCTTTAAAATTTATGCAGAAAAGAGTTCTGCCAATATTTTCCTCTAAATATCTGATAGTTTCTGGTCTAATATACAAGTCCTTGATCTACATGGAAATACTTTTGTGTTTGGTGAAATATAGTGGTTCAGTTTCATTCTTCTGCATGTTCCAACCCATTTTTTCTAACACCGTTTGTTGAAGAGACCTTGCATTCCCCATTTAATAGTCTGGGCACCCTTGTCAAAGATTAGATGTCCATAGGTGTGGGGGCTCACTTATGGGCTGTCAATTCTATTCCACTGGTCAATGTGTCTATTCATGTTCCAGTGCCAAGCAGTTTTTTATTATAATGGCCCTGTAGTACAATTTGAGATCTGGGAGTGTGATGCCTCCAGTTCTGTTCTTTCTTCTCAAGATTGTTTTGGAAATTATAGGTCTTTTCTGGTTCCAGATAAATATTTGTAACATCTGTTCTATTCCCCTAAAAAATGTGGTTGGGATCTTGATGGGGATAGCATTAAATTTGTATATGGCTCTGGGTAGTATATTCATTTTGATGATGTTCATTCTTCCAACCAATGAACATGGAATATCTTTCCACTTTTTTTGTCTTTTTTTTCCCTCCAGGGTTATTGCTGGGCTTGTTTTTTTTTTGTTTTTTTTTTTTTTTTTTTGTCTTTTTATATTTCCTTGAGTAGTGACTCATAATTTTCAGTATACAAGTCTTTGACTTACTTGGTTAGGTTTACTCCTAGATATTTTATTGTTTTTGTTGCTGTAGTAAAAGGAACTGATTACTGGATTTCATCTTCTTCTAACTTAGTGTTTGTATAGAGGAATTCCACTGACTTTTGAATGTTAATTTTGTAGCCTGACACCGTACTGTATTGCCTGATAATTTCCAAACGCATCTTGCTGGATTCTTTAGGTTTTTCTATGTATATTATCATGTTGTTGGCATATAGGGAGAGTTTGACTTCTTTTCTTCAATGCCTTTTATAATTCCTTGCTCCTACCTGATTGCTATGGCAAGAACTTCCAACACTATGTTAAATAGTAATGGTGATAGTGGGCAGATGTTGGGTCTCTGGCGGGGTGATCTCCAGGGGAAAGGTAAGGGCCAGTTCTTTCTAGAGTAAAGACACCAGGGAGCCCTTCAGCATGCTCAGAACTTGTTTATTAGCAAGGTGGACATGAATTAAATAGAAAACCAAACAAAGGGAATTATTATTGAAATATTTCAGAAATTACAGGTTTCTTAAAGATCAGCTTGCCCTTATGGTAGGGGGCTAGTATGACAGGAATTGATGAGCTACAAGACAGTTATTCTCCATGACACAAGCAACTTAATTATCGAAAGGTATTTGAGAGAAGCATAGGGGTTAAACCAGTAGGGTGAGACAGAGAGAAGATGGATATCACAAGGCCATATAGTTTGGAATTTCTCTTGTCTGGGGTCTGAGGTGTATGATGGAGTGTGTGATAAGGTGTGTTCTTCTGTGATCTGAAGGTGACTTTGGGTAGAATTTTGTTCAATATTTTAGCATCTATATGTTCAAAAGATATATTGGTCTGTAGTTTCCTTTTTTGGTTGTATCCCTGTCTGGTTTTGGTATCAGAGTGATGCTGGCTTCATAGAAGCTGGAAGGGAGTATTCCAGTGTCTTCAATCTTCTGGAAGACTTTTAAAAGTGGAGGTATTAGTTCTTCTTTGGAGGTTTTGTAGAATTCCTTTGCAAAACCATCTGGTCCAGGACTTTTATTCCTGGGAAAGTTTTTAATAACTGTTTCCATTTCATTAGCTGTGGTGGGCCTGTTCATAGTATCTAGTTCCTCTTTATTTAATCGTGCTGCAAGGCCAACACTTCACCTCTGGTAACTATCTGCTCTGAAGTAAAAGCTCACTAGAATGTGGTCCCCTTGAGTTTTGCATGCATGTTTTCTCACATTTCACATCCTGTTACCTATTTTCCCTCCCACCTACTGTCAGGCACTTCTTTGCATCTTGTAAAGGGTTGAATCAGACTTCTCATTCTCATCTCTTTTGACTTTCTGAGTAGTGCAAATTTTGTGCGGTGAGATGCACGTCTGCGGAAAGAAAAACAGGCAGTTCTGTGCTCCGAGGTTCTACTCCATAAAGATAATGGCTTCCCAGCAAGCACACTGGATCCAAAGTTCACAAGTCTTGTCTCAGTCTACTTCCTAGCTTGTAGGCATTGATAAATTGTTTTAGCTCTTTGAGTCTCACCTTCCCCCTCACCAAATACAACACATAAAAATTCCTACCGAATGCATGTGTTTTTTTTTAACAACTTGAACTGAAATCTCCAAATACAGCATTTAGCAAACTATCCAGTGTTTCGTGTGCATATCTCTACTCTCAACACTGACACTGTCTTCCCAGGCAACACTTTTAGTCCACTTGCATGTTAGCTATCGGGCTTAGACAAAAATTACTAAAGTCAGAGGCCACATGGAGCCTTTCACCGTCTGCACTCCATAAAGAATTTTGGTCCAAATTTCCAGAGGGATAAAGAATAGGAAGCTTCCAAAATTCCGGTGGTGGGGACTGTGTGGAATTGTACCCCTGTTATCTCACAGTCTTATTAATCAGTATTAAGTCACTAATAAAAATTTTTAAAAAGAAACTCATTGTACAAAAAGCACTTGGGAGTAGAACACACAAATATATGAGCATTGTACAAGGCTAGTACATCTTCAGTTTTCTCTTTACAACTTCTTAATTTTACAAAGAACTTCAGATATGAATCATGTTACATACTCCGTCAGCTTGTCCTATCTGATTCCATGACCCTTAAAACAACTTTTTTTAAGATAGATCAAAATCTTTATGAATACAGAAGGTGGAAAGTCTAGCTTCTGTAATTGCTTCTCCACTGGACATGGAGGTTGGTAGGTCTGCCCAGGGAGGTCAGTAGAGTGTCATGTTAGATTTAGTGCTTAGTGCAAATAAATATTAGTATGAATCAGTCCAGTGAAATGAAACTTAAACGCCAGATCTTTCCTAAAGTTGTCTCTGATTCAAATTGATTTCTTTTTTTTTAATTTTTTTATTTAAGAAAGGATTAATTAACAAAACCATAGGGTAGGAGGGGTACAACTCCACACAATTCCCACCACCCAATCTCCATATCCCATCCCCTCCCCTGATAGCTTTCCCATTCTCTATCCCTCTGGGAGCATGGACCCAGGGTCATTGTGGGTTGCAGAAGGTAGAAGGTCTGGCTTCTGTAATTGCTTCCCCGCTGAACATGGGCGTTGACTGGTCGGTCCATACTCCCAGTCTGCCTCTCTCTTTCCCTAGTAGGGTGGGTCTCTGGGGAAGCTGAGCTCCAGGACACATTGGTGGGGTCTTCAATCCAGGGAAGCCTGGCCAGCATCCTCATGGCATCTGGAACCTGGTGACTGAAAAGAGAGTTAACATACAAAGCCAAACAAATTGTTGAGCAATCATGGACCCAAAGCTTGGAATAGTGGAGAGAAAGTGTTAGGGGGTTACTCACTGCAAACTCTAGTGTACTTCTGCTTTCAGGTATATATTTTGCAGTAGTTTATAGATACATTTGAACATAAGCTCTCTCTCACAGAAACTGGTGTATATCTAGGTTTTGGGACTTTGTTAGAAAGTGAACCACCTGAGATGAAATTAGAGTGTACTATAAAAGGAAAGGTCTCACCTGAGTAATGAAGCTGAAGGGTTGTCATTCCACACGTGAAGTCTCTGGACACAGTCTGAGGTGAAGCATGTTGAGGTGGCCATCGTTGCGTTGGTTAGGTTGTGATCGGCGGATGCAATATTATTTGGTTTGGATTGGGAGAGGCATACGGGAAAGTGGGCCCTATCCAAGGGCTCCAGGACTGGGGGAAGTAGGGGCTCTATAGTAGAGATGTGAGGTCCCTGCTGTCTTAGGGTTCAAAAAGACCATCGATAGTTAATGTTATCATCACATTATTTGGGAATTGGGTTAACTTTGAAAAGTCCTTTTGTTAGGGTTTGCTGTACAGTACCCAGTATCTTGTATATAGCTGTGCTATTGGATGCTTCTAATCTACTTGGTCTAGGCTTTTGAGAGAGTCCGCATATCAAATACACAGCCTATATATTAAAAAGATTCAGTTTGTGTTTTGAAAAACTTTGAGACATACAAATGATTTTCCCCCTCTCATATTAATTAACTAGTGATTTATATGTCTACATTTTGCTAGGAGTGTACATAAACACCATTCCCACCACCAAAAGACTGTGACCCATCCCTCCCACCCACTCCCACCCCACCCCCACTGGCCCAGGAAGCTGCATGGGGCTTTTACTTTGGTGCCCTACTTACACCACAGGGCTTTTACTTTGGTGCCCTACTTACAATTTGGTCAGGTCCTGCTTTTAGTTTCCCTTCAAATTGATTTCTAAATCACCCCAGACACACAGCTTGTAAGAGTTCCCCCTAACCTTGAATTTTTTTCCAGCTCTAGCATTTCCAGGATTGCAGCTCTTTCTATGGTGACTAGTATTCTGAAGACATTTTTAAAAAATAAATAGGCAAAGAAGATACTCAGCAGTAGAACAGCGAACTTGTATATGTGAGACTTTACACTTGATCCCTGGTTGAGCATTTGTTCAAACTGGGCAGTGCTCTGGCCTCTCTTCCTTCTATTCTCTTCTTCATTCTCTAGCAGAAAAATAAGTTCACACTTTTCAAACAGGTCAGAATACAACAAATTAAAATTAAACTATGTTAAGAACTTCATTTAATAACCCCTGCATAGCTAGAGTTTAGAAATCGGCTAGCAGCCTTTCACCAATATAATATACTACATCTTGGCAACTGTCATTAATATCTCTTGCCAAGGATTTTAACTGGACAGAACTCACTGATACCATGTACAGGGTACAGAGTCAGGTCTATCTGTATCTGCCAGATACATCCAACTCCAGCTGGATGTCTTATGCCACTTGTGTGACATTGAGCAAGTCACCTAACCTCACACATACTCTTTGTTTCTCAGTCTGTAAAATGAAAATTAACTTTAGTTCTTAAATCTGATGTTGTATGAATTAAATCCTATGAAACTTGCGGAGTATCAAACACCAATGAAATGATGTGATCCATTGGTATGCTATAACAATGGTTTTCTTTCACGTACTTAACTTACTTTTGTGTTACTCAACCCCATAACGTAACTAGCTATAGGAATCTCTTACAGAGATTTTTTTTTGTTGGTCACGTGCCAGATGTTGCCAGTTTCTCCTGGGATGAAAGATAGCTCTTATACTTTTGTGTCTTTCTTACATTTAGTGAGTTAGCATGTTCCTAAAGCATCACATGTATGTGAATGTAACATGGAATTATAATCATAGACATAGGACATTCAAGGGTTCAACTCCCAATTTTCTTACATTCTAAGTGGAGACTGTCTGCTAACAGAGGCAAACTCTCTTGCTGCTTCAAACATCAAAATGCAAACCAGATTAGCTGCTGCCTTATTTTCTTCACGTTCTATAAACCAGTCTCATCTAATCTTCAGCAAAACGTCAATTCAGCCTGCCTCTCTCCTGAAGTGTTTTCAGTCTAAGTTTTGATAACCAAAACAAATCACAATGAGGCTAAATATAAGTATTGTACAGGAAAAACAAACCAGTCAGATTGATAGAAATGAAAGATTAATCCTTCTCATTTGAAGAAAACCTTGGATTTGAAGAAAACCTTGGATTTGAAGAAAACCTTGGAAAACCTACTGAGCTGGAACTATCTAAGATAGCAGAGCAATAAAAATGTCTTGAGACCTTCCTAATCCTTTCCTCCCCCTAATTTTTGAATAAAATTGATAGTGTAAATATCTCAGAGTCACAAGCTGCCTTCCTTCCTAAGGATATAATACTCTCAGATGTATTCCTCACCTGTCTTTGCCTAAGCCTAGTGCATTTATTTATTTAATTTTTTGAATGATGAAGTGTTTATTACATAGGCTATCAGATTTTATTTATTTATTTTTTTATTTAAAAAAGGATTAATTAACAAAACCATAAGGTAGGAGGGGCACAACTGCACACAATTCCCACCACCCGATCTCCATAACCCATCCCCTCCCCTGATAGCTTTCCCATTCTCTATCCCTCTGGGAGCATGGACCCAGGGTCATTGAGGGCTGCAGAAGGTAGAAGGTCTGGCTTCTGTAATTGCTTCCCTGCTGAACATGGGCGTTGACTGGTCGGTCCATACTCCCAGTCTGCCTCTCTCTTTCCCTAGTAGGGTGGGTCTCTGGGGAAGCTGAGCTCCAGGACACATTGGTGGGGTCTTCAATCCAGGGAAGCCTGGCCAGCATCCTGGTGGCATCTGGAACCTGGTGATTGAAAAGAGAGTTAACATACGAAACCAAACAAATTGCTCTCACCTAGTGCATTTATAAAGATAATAACAGTTTCTTCTGTGGTCCGGGAGGTGACACAGTGATAACGCTTTGGACTCTCAAGCATGAGGTCCTGAGTTCGATCCCCAGCAGCACATGTGCCAGTGTGATGTCTGGTTCTTTCTCCTCCTATCTTTCTCATAATAAATCAATAAAATCCTTAAAAATAATAATAATAACAATAGTTTCTTCTATTTTGCAGATAGATGAGGTAAGACACAGAAGGAATGCAGTCACTTGAGAAAGGGAAGGCACCTCCGAAGATTGATTAATGTTGCCTTCTCACTCAACAGTCTTATTAGACCCCTTCACAACCAAGGAGAAAACTCTCCATTTCTCTGTTCTAGTTTTGGGTTCTTAGTAACATGTCTGGTTTTATTTCTGCAACATGCAAAGTGAATAGCATTTACTTCAGTCTACACTACCAGCTGGCCAATACTGCTATAAGTAAATTTGCCTGTGAAATCTACTGACTTCTTACCCTCAGTTCAACTCTCCTCAGTCTGAAGCAAACATTTATGGACCCCAGATATCAAGTGCAAACCTAGATTATTGTATCGGCTGTTATGTGATTAACCATAAATCATGTGCTCACTCTTATTTATATATTTCTGTATTTGTTTTTATGGAGACTTAGTGCATTGGCTCAATAGATAGATTAGGTCATTGACCAGTGGTGATAGACTCAGCTTCTGCTTTTTTAATTACCCCCTCCCCACTCCAGAAGTTGGGAGAAGTGTAAGGATAGGACTAGAAGTTCAACCCTCTAATCTCAGCTGGTTGTCCTGACAAACACCCCCACCCTTGGGTGAGGTACAAAAGACACTTCATTAAGTTTACAGAAAACATACTAATAGCTCCTCGACTTGGGAAATCTGAAGGAATTTTACTTGTTTGTTTTGTCCCTAGGTGTTGGGTAGTATGCCAGCTCCCCCTGGCTTCTGCTTAACCATATGCCTATATAGGGATTGATTTGATCCCATTCAAAGCTTTGTTCTATTTACATAAATCACTTTTACATTTACATAAAGCACCACCTTCCCTCCAGGGCATTGGTGGTTTAGTGGTAGAATTCTCACCTGCTCCACCCCCTCTCCTTGTCACACCCTGATCCTCTCCTTGTCACACTCTGATTCTCACCAGTCACTTTTCTCTCCACCCTCTCTATGTCGCATCCTGTTCACACCCTACTTGGGAAGTATATATAAAGACAACATTGTTCGTTTTAGTTTAGTGTAGCTTAGCTTGGTATAGATTGCGTTGCGTCCTGCATGAATAAAGAGATACTGCCTACAGCTCAACCATGAGTCCCTGGTCGTCTGTTACCCACCCCGTGAAGCTAGCCCATCGAAAACAACACCTAGGTTTATGGCTAAGGCTCAACATCTATATAATTCCACCACAATTACTGGAAACATTTTTTTTCCTTTCTGTTCTCATAGAGACTGAGAAACAGAGAGGGAGACAGTCTCAGCACTGTTCTATCACTTGTCAAGCTTCCTTCCTGCAGGGGGGGATTCTGAGCTTTAAACCCAGTTCCATGGTAAGAGGAACTTGCAAAGAAAGGTGTCCACTCTGCTGGGTGAGTCACCACCTGGCTCCTGATCCTAAGGTTTTTAAGTGATATGTACCAGAAATGAAGATGAAGATCAAATACAAATTACAAATTCATGCTACAAAACAGTATCAGATTTAATTTCTCTGAGCATTAGTGGCTCCATGTATAAAAGGATGAGTAATGAACAAGACTTACAGGACAGTGTTGCAAAATTTATATGAAAGCATGACTGCTTGGCCTTGTAGGTATCTAATGCAAACACCAATATCCCAATGGGAAGCGAGATGTAGTTACCATCGTCCGCTGAGTTTCGTCCTTAGAGTCTAAGAATCAAGTACAAAACAGAAAACTTGAGGTCTTCCAAAGTCACCTGGGCAAAAATGAGAACCGATTAGTATAAATGATGTTAAGGGCCAAGGCTTGGCCCTGTGGGGAGATGAGTGATGAAATTAAAGAGCAGAGTCCTCAGAGAAAGAATGGTCAGAATCCAAAGGATTGTCTGAAAATTAAATTGATTTAGAAAACTCTCCTCTCCAATTTATTCCTCTCATGTGTCTTCTCTTATCTCCCTCCTATTTTCCATAGCAGAATCTCACCTAGTTCTACTTGAAAGCAGGACATCAAGAAATTCTTTGAAGACCCAAGGGAAATAGCATGTTATTCAAGCTGGCAGTCTGCAAGGAGACTCACCTTGGTGTTCAGTGGGGAAGGGTGACAGAAAGGAGAGACATGTTATTCAAAACACTTTTATGTCTGAGACTCTGAGGCCCCAGGTTCAATATCAACACCAACATAAATCAAAATTGAGCAGAGCTCGGATTTAAAATAAACAAATAAATAATTTCTGTTAGATGGAGCATAATGGACTCTCATAGTGCTTCCCACTCTTCAACAGCAGTGTCTTGAGGAGAGGAAGTGATTGCAGTCTTGCAGAGAGACACAGGACCAGTGAATGGTGTGAGCAAGCAGAACCAGGAGTCTAAAAGCTTTTCCTTTGTCAAGCTCTATAACAGAATAAAGTCCCAGTACTTGAGACCCAATGATCCCAAGTCCACTACATGTTCCAGTAAACTGGTTATATCACACGGAAACTAATGAGATCTTAGGAGGAAGAACATACAAAAAGCATGTCATGGAAATGAAGTCTACAAGAAACTTAGAAAACAATTTCTTCCCCAGAGCCCTGCCCCACTAGGGAAAGAGAGAGACAGGCTGGGAGTATGGTCCCACCTGTCAACACCCATGTTCAGCGGGGAAGCAATTACAGAAGCCAGACCTTCCACCTTCTGCACCCCACAATGATCCTGGGTCCATACTCCAGAGGGATAAAGAATAGGAAAGCTATCAGGGGAGGGGATGGGACATGGAGATCGGGTTGTGGGAATTGTGTGGAGCTGTACCCCTCTTATCCTACGGTTTTGTTAATGTCTCTTTTCTTAAATAAATAAAAAAAAGAAAAGAAAACAATTTTTTTTAAAAATCAAATGCCTGCACTATTTTTGTACCTAAAAGCATTATGTTTCCTAAACAATAGAAAACTGCTGATTTTTTAGATCAATTTTTTATTAACTAAGAGAACATCAATTGTCTAAAAAAGAATATAGTAATTTGTGTGCATTAGGAAACACCATAGACATGAATATCTAAAGAAGTTTCTATTTGAACAATAATCCAATTGTTCAGATTTGGAAATGACTTCTTTTGGGATTTTGGAAGCCCTCAGTAAATATTTGTGATTTTTTCCACAGATGGCTTTCAGTGGAAAGCAACTTTGATAATATTATGATGATATTCAGATTTAACGCTTTGTGATTAAGCAAAGACCTTATACAGACTATAGTGTATAATTATTTAATATTTTAATTTACTTAAATTTTAGTGCTGTTCCAAGAATCTGATAGGTATGTTGGAAGGTATGTATCTGATAGGTATAATGGAAGTTAAATGCAAGTTAACTGTGAATCTGACAAAATTTAGGAATTAAGACATCTCATTTGAAAGTCTCTGAGTTCAATTTTGTATTTACAATGTAGATTTCTTTTCTCTAAATATTGAGATGATAATCTTATGTGCCAATATCATTAATGCCCACAACTTGGTAAAATAATATGTCTGGGTGTATCTGTGATGATAGTACTGGAGAAAATTAGCATTTGAGTTAACAGCCTAAGTAAAGATTACTCTCATTTATGTCAGTATCACCCAACCCATTGAGGACCTTCATGTAAGAAAAAGGTAATGAGGAAAAGGTAAATTGCTCTCTTTGCTGGAATTAGAATATCCACTTGCCTTTTCTCTCTGATATGTTCAGTGGTTTTCTGCCAACAGTAGCCAAAGTTGAGCAGTGCTCTGGTGAAGAGAGATGGGGGGGGGGGGGAGAGAGAGAGAGAGAGAGAGAAGGAGGAGGAGGAGGAGGAGAAGGAGAAGGAGGAGGAGGAGAAGGAGAAGGAGAAGGAGAAGGAGAAGGAGAAGGAGAAGGAGAAGAAGAAGAAGAAGAAGAAGAAGAAGAAGAAGAAGAAGAAGAAGAAGAAGAAGAAATTATTTCTTCCTTCCTTCTTTCCTCCCTCCCCGCTCCCTTCCTCCTTTTCTTCCTTCTTTCCTTCCTTCCTTCCTTCCTTCCCTTTTTTCTCTCTTCTTTCTATCTTTCTTCCACTCTTCTCCTCCTCCTCCTTCTTTAATCATTTTACAATAAGGACATCTCCAAAACACTTAACTCACTGCTTATCCTTCTCTTATAGAAAAGCATACCCCACACATATCTGCTCTCATATCTCCTTTTGGCAAGTAAGAAAATGAGTCCAACTTTAAAAATGCACCTCATAGAAAAGCAGAGAAGACCTTATATAACCCAGAGAAGTTGCACACACGTTGCTTTTAGAGCATGCTTAGAGCAGACAGAACACGATGCTAAGAATACCTTGAGTTGAATCCCAGCTAATAAGCCTCCCACTGGCTTTGTAATCTATATGTTCTTTATACTCTTTATGACCTTTATGCCCTATAGTAAGTTAAGGGTGCTGGGGTGGCAGCACATCTGGCTAAGTGCACATGTTACAGTGTGCAAGGATCTGGGTTCGAGCCCCTGGTCCCCACTTGCAGAGGGAAAGCTTCCCCAGTGGTGAAGTGAGTCTGCAGGTGTCTGTCTCTTTTCCTCTGTCTCCCCCCTTCCTTCTTGATATATGACCGTCTCTATCAAGTACACAAAAAGTTAATAAAAGAAATTTTTGAAATCAATAGAAACAAAACAAAAGATTATTTTTAAAAGAGAAAGTAAAGAGTAGCTGAGATCCTGATGGTTCCTTAAGAATAGAATGGAAAGGCCTTTCAGAATCCATGGAAATCCATTCATTCACTCTAATCCAGAGGTTTCCACCTGACTGTAGTTCCTGGAAGTCTAAGGGTTCATAGGCCCACTCTTACCGTGAAGTCAGATACATTTGTTCTTTTCTTACCTGTGCGTCACATCTGTCTTTTCCTCCATGAATAACTGGTGAGTTTTTCTGAATGTTTTTTTTTCCCCCAGAGCACTGCTCAGCCCTGGTTTACAGTAGTGCAGAGGACTGAACCTGGAATTTGGAGCCTCAGGAATGTGGGTCTCTTTGCATAGCCATTATGCTGTCTACTCCCATTTTATGAACTTTTTAATGATAAGAGACAGAGAAGGAAAGGAGACGGGAAGGGGACAACAGCTATGAAATGGCCTTCAGTGTACTGGGACTCAGCTCAAACCTGGGTCTTACTCGTGGTAAAGCAGTACACTGGCCAAATGAGCTACTTTGCGAGCTTTCCTGAATATTTTTTTATGTCAGCTCACAAGAAAGAAAATATGATCTATCCTCCCTCATCATTGCAAGCAGGAAAGGAAAAACATAGTTCAGAACTCATTTCGTCTTCTTTGAGGAACAACTAAACATCAGTTTCTTCATCAAGAACTGCTGCTTTTGCAGTCACCCCAATCTGCATGTAAAGTAAACCAATGGCCACACCGTCAGGATGAGGTACAGACAATGTCCATGTCATTGTAGGAATCTCACAATACAAATTTTACTATTTTGAAAATATTCTGAATTGGGTTCAGCTCTCAGAGAACTGAGAGAAAACAAACAGAAATGCCCCTGAAAGCTCACAAGTGACTCTGCTCCGCTATAGAACTTCACAGTATTTTAATCGTATTGTCATTCTCATTTCCTGCAAGAGAAAATCCAGATTCAGATAGCCTGCACAATCGACCGAAGGACACGAGGTTAATGATGTTGAACCAAAGATAATACTGCGTCTCCACCTGTGAGCATCGCCTGGAAGGGTTCAGCAGCATCACTCTAGGAACCTGCACTCCAGCCCTTTGGCCTTTCCTTTATGGCTTCTATATCCTGGACCTTCGTGTGTCAGGTAACCTCTAAGAAAACGACCCTTGATGATAGAGGGCACTGGCTTTGAAATGAAAACGCATTACAGTCTACACCCCTTCGCTTCCTGGTTGTGTGATTTCTCCTGACCTCAGGGTTTCCAAGCCTTAGTTTCTGAAACTGTAGGTTGTCAACAGTGTTAGATTTTCTGTAGGTTCATTATACGGCATAAAGGTAAGTATGAAATACCACTCAGTAGCACCTAGTGACCAGTTAAGCATATGAATGTGAGTTCTTATCTGAAGTCCATTTGAACTAATGTTTTAGCATTGGAAACCCTACAATAGTGTTCTGTTTGATGATGCTCCCTAATTAAATTGACATTATTCAGGACTCAGAGAATGGTTCACCTAGTAGGGCACATCTTTTGCCTTGAACACAACACAGGATGGAGCCTATTATTAAAAAAATAAAAAAAAAAAAAAAAGAATAGGCACATACAGATAAAGAAGGCAAGGCTTCTCTTATGAAGATGCTCAATATCAGGGGAAAGACTGATACCCAACCAAACAGATGAGTTTGAAGAGCTTGTAAAGGACTCTCACAGACAGAAACAGAGCCAGGTGAGGGCATCGAATAGGTAAATCTGCCTGGCGGAGGTCAGAGAAATCTTCAAGTAATCAAAGTGATATCGCGGCAGGATGGACAGGAAGTGAGAATAAGGGGAAAGGACAGTTGTAGTTTGACAGAGTTTCCAGGTACCTTGAACCATGCATTCATTCCCCTTGTTTCACTGACTGGCAGGAAGTCCTGAGGTTTAGCTGAGGATGTGGCTAATAGCCATCTATATTCCGCTTTACAATCAAGTATTTCACACCTTTACAAGTAGGTATGACCATGTGACAGCAAGATAGGAGCCAAAGTGAGAAGCATAATTCCAGGTTGTCTCATTAAAAGCACTGAAATCTGAATGTAGCTGAAAAGGAGAATGGGCTTCAACCAAGCAGGGAGGACAGAGCTCAAAAAATGGCGCAAGAGAAAGATGGAAGAGCTCGCGGATCTGATGCCTCTGTGAAACACACTTTCACACCAACTCAAGGCCATTAGCTTCTATATTATCTTTATTATCATTATTGTTAAATCTTTTAAAAATACATTTATTTGTTTTGGATAAAGACAGAAAAAATGAAAGGAGAGAGAGAAAGAGAGAGACAAGCAGTGCTATTTCACTGCTTTTGAAGCTTCCCCTGCAGTTGGGGACCGGGGGCTCGAACCTGGGACCTTTAAACTGTAATGTATGTACTCAACCAGAACACTGTTGAGCTCTGGTTTATGGTAGTGCTGAAGACTGAACCTAGAACCTCATAGTCTCAGGCATAAAAGTCTTTTTTGTATAACCATTATACTAGCTCCCTAACCCTTGTCTTCCCATAATGCCTAAGAAAATAAAATAAACCCCTATCTGTTGAATCTTCATTTGTAATCCTATTTTAATCAGTTAACATGTTATACACTCAACATGCTGGTAGAGGGAACACTACATGGTGAGGTCGGGAATCCAGATGTGACAAGCCAGCTCTTTAGACATTCGTGCAAAATTTAGCTTAGCAACCACATGAGAAAACAGAACCCAGAAGTCAGCATGGCAAAGCAGTGCAACCCAGAACCATCTAGTCTTTTCCTCTGTCCGCATGGATCAGCCCCTCGAGTCACATGGTCATCCATGGAGTCCTTGGATGAATTCTATGTGGCTTCCTTCAGGTTGTCTCTGAGCTAGAGGTGTGGTAGGATGTGAGAGTCCAAGTGCTGTATTCCAAAAACAAATGAAAGGGAGAATATTTCTTTCAACAGTCTTAATGCCTCTGGCTTCTATTGTTCAGTGTGTACTTTCTCTAAATGGATAAATGTGTGTGACTGACTCCAATCTTCTGCAGCCTTGGGTGCAATGACCAAGTTCTGGCTAATGGAGGATGTATAAATATGCATGGTCAGAGTATAAACTCAAGGGTCTAATGGGAGATTTCAGGATCTCCATTTGCAAGGGATTTCGAATACCTGCTTTGAAAAAATGGTGATGGATTTATTATTAAGAAAATAGGGGCAGGGGCAGATAGCATAATGGTTATGCAAAGAGACTCATGCCTGAGGTCCCAAAGTCCCAGGCTCAATCCCCTGCTCCAGCATAAACCAAAGCTGTGCAGTGCTCTGGTTAAGAAAAAAAAAAAAAAAAAAAAAAAAGGAAACTAGGACCACAGTGAGATACTGTCTCACAGTGTGATAATAGGCTACATCAACAAAACAAGAGGTGGCATGTGTTAGCAAGGATGTGGAGATAAAGAGACCTTGATACACCATTGGTGGGAATGCAAACTGGTGCTGCCCGTATGTGGAAGAGTATGAAAATCTTCAAACAAATCAAAGTATAAAGACTTTGCAGACCCAGAAATATTGATCTCATGTCTACATGGAGAGGAGATGGACGCACTAATTAGAAAGACTATAGACGTATTCCTATATTCGTTGCTGGGTTACTCACAATATCCCAAACACAGGAGCAACTAAGTACTGCACGACTAATGATTAGATGAAAAAGTTACGGGTTATTTATGCAATGAAACACTATCGTTCAATCCAAAAAGATAAGATAGTACCATTCGAAATGAAATAGATGAAACTAGAGATGTTTGTGCTAAGGAAAATACTTAAAGAAGTGAGAGAAACTACCAGATGGTTTCATTCATATGTGAAATAGAGGTGACTAAAACAAATAAACCTTCAAAAAAAAAAGATATTCAAATTGTCTCTTGAACTTTGTGGGAACTATGGTTATGGGAACCACAAACTTTAGTGAGAGCATGAGGACTTACACTGTATGTAATTGGGAAAATAAGCTACTATCTTATTGTTTTATAAAACAGTTGAATAGCTAGGGAAAAATAAACATCTCTGTTAAAGGAAAAGAAAAATGGTCACTGCCAAGATCCAGTGATAACTCTGGTGGCAATAGTTAAATAAATCAGTAAGTCACAAAGACCCTCAACAGACATGGAGCTGGTGTTGAATTGCCCCAGAATGGCAACAGAAGTGATGCTCTAATCATAAGAATACAAAGCCAGAGAAATTAGGTTTGTGTGTGAGTTTTTTGAATAAGAATGTTAGCTATCTGAAGTCAGGCTGTATCGCAGCAGGTGGCGCAAAGCGCCAGGACTGGCTTAAGGATCCCAGTTTGAGCCCTGGCTCCCCACCTGCAGGGGAGTCCCTTCACAGGAGGTGAAGCAGGTCTGCAAGTGTCTTTCTCTCCACCTCCCTGTCTTCCCCTCCTCTCTCCATCGTATCCAACAAGGATGATAGCAATAACAACAACAACGATAAAACAACAAGGACAACAAAAGGGAAAAATAAAATAAATAAATATATTTTTAAAAAAAAAAAAAAAAAAAGAATGTTAGCTATCAAGATCAGACAAAATTTTTTTTTTTTAAGTCATGGGTGTTGTTGTGTGCAGGCCACGGAGAAAAGAGAAAGGGGGTCCGGAGCGGAGAGGAAACACAAATCTTTATTTGCGCTGGCACCTCAGAGTTGGGTGCTAGAGAGGCAGGTTGGGCCACGTGGAGGTAGCAAAAATGGCTGCCTCACGCAGTAACCTTTCCTGCATCTGAACACCTGAGTGAAGCGCTGGCAAGAGAACGAGGTGCAGAAGAAGAAGGGCTTTTATAGGAGTAGCTTTCATGAGAATGGGAAGGGGGAGGAGTAACGATAGCACTCTAGGATAGGATGATAACTCTCCTGAGAATGGGAGGGCTGAGGAGTAACCAAAGCACCTCAGCTATGGCGGGGAAATAGACAATGCCCTGAGGGCACAACATGGCGGAAAAGGCTCTCCAAGAATGTCCCAACTCTTGCGGGAACTAGCAGTAGCCTGAGGGGACAACATGGCCGATGTGACTGCATTGGCAAAATTTCCCAGCATCCCTAACCTCCTCTCTCCATTTCTCTCTGTTCTATCCAGCAACCACAATATCAGTAATAACAACAATATAATTACAACAATAAAACAACTAGGGCAACAAAAGGCAAGATACCAAAAAAAAAAAAAAAAAAAGATCCTGCTTCCCACACCTTAGAGTCCTTGTTAAAAGATAAGCTCTTTTTCCCCATGAATCACCCAGGACCTTCCAGATAATGGCTGACTACCATGACAAATAATATAAAATAATAGTGATAAATGAATAGGAAAGATACATCCCCCAATACTCAGTTGGCTAAGGTACCAAACCTCTTTTTCTATAAAGCATTCAAATCAGATGCCCTGCTAGCCACGAGAAGCAGATTGTTTGTGTTTCTTCCACAGGAATCCCGGAACAAACCATCTGGACCCCTGCACACCCTGACATCACCCACTAGATGGCACGACTACAGTGGCACACCCCCCCGAAACCCTAGATGTCACCTGACGTGATCTGAAGAACTTGATTCACAGACTCCAAGGACAGAACTTTTTTACTGCCTGTCTGCCTTTCCTGCTTCTGCTTTGACCTGTCACGTTTTGGTGGTTCCAGCTCACTCTCTACAGAAAATCAGAATTCCAGAGGCTGACCTTCCTCATGCAGCATTTCATCCCCTGCCATTTCTCCCCCTAGTCGCCTACTTTGGACTGAGACTTCTATCAGACTTGCTGGTATACCCTTTGGACACTTTAGACAATTTTACAACAGCTTCCTTCCCTTCACGTTGCTGGTTTTTCATAGACTGACCCTGAGTAGTTCATAGACTTTACAGACTGTTGCCCTGGGCATTAGATAAAAGGAAAGGGGGAGATGCTGGGAAATTGTGCAGATGCAGTCACATCTGCCATGTTGTCCCCTCAGGCTATTGCTAGTTCCCGCGAGAGTTGGGACATTCTCAGAGTGCCTGTTCCACCATGTTGTGCCTTCAGGGCATTGTCTATATCCCCGCCATAGTTGAAGTGCTTTGGTTACTCCTCCCCCCTCCCATCCTCACAAGAGTTATTATCCTATCCTGGAGTGCTATGGTTACTCCTCCCCCTTCCCATTATCACAAAAGCTACTTCTATAAAAGCCCTTCTTCTTCCTCACCTCGCTCTCTTGCCAGAGCTTCACTCCTGCGTCACTCCAGACGCAGGAAAGGTTACTGCGTGAGGTGGCCATTTTCGCTACCTCCACGTGGCCCAACCTGCCTCTCTAGCACCCAACTCTGAGGTGCCAGCGCAAATAAAGATTTGTGTTTCCTCTTCGCTCCAGACCCCCTCTCTCTTCTCCGCAGCCCAAGCACAACAACACATGGGCGCACTGGAACATACCTAAAATAGATTCTCTATCTTATTCCCATCTGAAAACCCCTATTTTCATCTGCTCTATTCCTGTCTGTTAAACAATTTATCCTGCTTTATATCTTACTAACTTTAAGCCACCAAGTTGCAGACATTATTATGACACCACCCTGAGTTCCCCTTATAAGAAAAAGTCCAGCAAAACTGAAGGATTAATTTATTTAGGGAAGCCAGAGATCTATGGCAATTTTTGAGAGAAATCTTGAGAAAGTTGTAAGACAACCAAACCAGAGCAACCAAAGACCTGATCCAGATCTTCTGCCTCTTAGCCAGCCTCCTCTTCCCTGCTGGTAATAGGGGAATTAGAAAGTTTCCATTGATTTTTCTGAAGAGCTGTTTTGCTTTTCTTAGAGGTGAGAGGAGGCAGGCCCCTACAAGGTGCCTCAACATCAAAGACATACGTCCAGCAGATGGAGACGGCTGGCTCTAGGAGGCAATGGTCTGTGATACAAGGAGCCTGAACCTCCGCATGGGAAATTCTTCCTCCCAATCTCTTCCTTCCCATACACCCTGCACACTATTCTCACACTACAGCAATGACCTGTTTCTAAGTCCTTCTTCCCCCAGAATTTGGTTGTTCCCTGAAGGCAAGTGCTATGTCCATTATTCTTTTTACCCTCAGAACCTTGAAAAATGCCACTCAGAATGGAAATGATGCTCCCCCTAATGAACAGACCACAGTAGCTCCCTATGGAAATGAGATGGGGCATCCCTGGTCCCAGACACTCTAGCCAGGAAGATGCTGAAGCCGCTGAACTGGAGGATTGCTTGAGGCTGCTTGGTGGATGCCAACATGGAAGGCCCAAACATGAAAAATTATACTCAAAGCAAAGACTGAAGTTCACTGCCTAAAGCTTCAAAATATGACCCTAAATTTTCAGACATCCTCCCAAAAGCCATTAAGACTATAGATAGAAGTGGGGGGGCCAGATGGTGGTGCACCTGGTTGAGCGCATGTATTACAATGCTCAAGGACCTGGGTTCGAGCCCCTAGTCCCCACCTGCAGGGGGAAAGCTTCATAAGTGGTGAAGCAGGGCTGCAGGTGTCTGTCTTTCTCCCTCTCTATCACCCACCTGCCTATTGATTTCTGGCTGCCTCTATCAAAAAAGTAAAAAAAAAAAATTTTTTTTTTAAAGAAGTCAGTTGGACTCACTTAGATGAGAGAACTCAGAGAAAGGGAAGAAATGAAGATGGAATTCTTACGGCTGGGTACCTCCTATTTTGTCATCAGTGTTGTGCTAACCCATAGTTGGAGGCCAAAAGGAGACATTTCAGAAAGGAAGTGAAGAGGTGAGTTATCTCAGGCTGATTGGTAAAGTAGATGGGATTTGGAAGAGGAGAGAAGGACTAGACATTTCTTCCCCTTTTATTTTTTTTCTTCTAAAAGTTTGATTTTTTAAAATTTTTTATTTATAAAATGGAAATATTGACAAGAGTATAGGATAAGAAGGGTTCATTTCCATATAATGCCCACCCCCAAATCTCCATATCCAATCCCTTCCCTTGATAGCTTCCCTATTCTTTTTTTTTTTATTTTATTTATACAAATGAAACACTGGCAAAACCATAGGATAAGAAGGGTACAACTCCACACAATTCCCACCACCAGAATTCCATATCTCATCCCCTCCCCTGATAGCTTTCCTATTCTTTATCCCTTTGGGAGTATAAACCCAGGGTCATTGTGGGATGCAGCAGGTGGAAGGTCTGGCTTCTGTAATTGCTCCCCTGCTTAACATGGCCATTGGCAGGTAGATCCATACTCGCAGCCTGTCCTTCTCTTTCCCTAGTGGGGCAGGTTTTGGGGTAGTGGGGCTCCAGGACACATTGGTGGGGTCATCTGCCCAGGGAAGTCCGGTTGGCATCATGATAGCATTTGGAACCTATGGCTGAAAAAGAAGTTAAGATATAAAGCCAAACAAATTGTTAACTAACCATGAACCTAAAGGTTAGAATAGTGCAGATAAAGAGTTGGGGGGGGGGGGGTCTCTGTTTTGTAGATAGCTAGTAAGCCTATTTTAGTTATATTCCACAGGGCCCATGGCTATACTAGTTTTTCCCCATCTGTCTTCCTTAAGGAGGTATGGCCCCAACCCTCTGTTATGCTGTATTCAATCATGTATTAGGCTAGACCTGTGCCCCTGTTACCTTGGGATTTTTCCCTTCCTTTATCATAGTGATGCTTATTGTGTGGAGTGTAAATGATGGACATGTTAGATGAGTCCTTCTGATGCTTCTAGGAACTGAGAGATGTAGAAACTCACCAAAACCTGGGTTAGGACTGAGATTCCCATAGTCTAGAGAAGCCGGGGGTCGGGGGCAGGGGGGAGTCTCCAATAAGGAAGACCTCTGAAATCTGACCACTGCCCGTATGTATAGCTGTCTCGTTGCCTCTTGTCTATCCCAAGAGCACCATGGCAGCTTCTTTGTGGAATATAGAAGAACGAGGAGAAAATGAGCTGTGACACAAGCATGCACTGGGGAAAATAATGCGTCCAGACTGCGGAACACCTGGTTAAGCACACACGGTGCATTGTGCAAGACCCCAGGTTCAAGCCCCTAGTCCCCATCTGCAGGGGGGAAGTTTCACAGTGGTGAGAAAAAAAGCAAGCAAGTAGAAAGACCTAAAGAATATGCCATAAAGTGATACTTATATACTTTTCCCATATTTGGGAGCTATTATCTTCCCTGATCCAACTTTCTAGTCCTTCTTCCAACTCTGACACCGTCTCTCTAAACAATACCTTTGGTCCACCTGCATGTTAGCTGTCAGGCTCAGGCAAAAAATAGTAAAGTCATGGGCCCCTTGGAATATACTTAAAATAGACCTACTAGCTTTTTCCAGAATGGAGATCCCAAAACTCATCAGCTATATTCTTGCCTTTAGGTTTCTGATTGTTAAACAATTTGTTCTGCTTTATATCTTAATGCTTTTTCTGCCACCAAGTTGCAGATCTTACCATGATACCACCTGGACTTCCCTGGGCAGACAACCTCATCAATGTGGCCTGGAACACTGCCTCCCCAGAGCCCTGCCCCACTAGGGAAAGAGAGACTGGGAGTATGGATCCACCTGCCAACGCCCATGTTCAGGGGAGAAGCAATTACAGAAGCCAGACCTTCCACCTTCTGTACCTCACAATAATCCTGGGTCCATACTCCTTGAGGGGTAAAGAATAGAAAAACTGGGAGTTGAGAGGTAGTGCAGCAGGTTAAGCACACATGACACAAAGTGCAACAACCAGCTCAAGGACCCTAGTTCAAGTCTCCAGCTCCCCACCTGCAGGGGAGTCGCTTCACAAGCGGTAAAGCAGGTCTGCAGGTGTCTATGTTTCTCTCCCCCTCTCTGTCTTCCCCTCCTCTCTCCACTTCTCTCTGTCCTATCCAACAATAACAATATCAATAACAGCAACAATAATATCTATAACAATAAAAAACAACAAGGAAAACAAAAGGGAATAAAAATATTTTTAAAAAAGATTAGAAAAGTTTTCAAGGGAAGGGATAGGATAGGGTACTCTGGTGGTGGGAATTATGTGGAATTGTACCCCTCTTATCCTATGTTCTTGTCGATAATAACAATAAAAAGAAGCAGGGCTACAGGTGTCTCTCTGTCTATATCCCCCTCCTCTCTCAAATTTTCTGTCTCTACTCAATAATAAACAAATATTAAATTAAAAGAAAGAAAAGGAGTTACTCAGCAATCATGCCTTTTATAAATACTTGCTTCTTTGAGCTAGTCAAGGCAAAATGCTTTATGTTTTGGCATTGAGAGATGCTGCACATTTTCTTGATTCTGTAAATCAGATCTGCTTTCAGTGTCCTGGAGCCCCCTGCTTCCTCAGAACCCCACTAGGGAAAGAGAGAGACAGGCTGGGAGTATGGATCGACCTGTTAACACCCATGTTCAGCAGGGAAGCAATTACAGAAGCCAGACCTTCCACCTTCTGCATCCCACAATGACCCTGGGTCCATGCTCCCAGAGGGATAAAGAATAGGAAAGCTATCAGGGGGAGGGAGGGGATATGGAAGTCTTTTGGTGGGAACTGTGTGGAGTTGTACCCCTCTTATCCTATGGTTTTGTCAGTGTTTCCTTTTTATAAAAATAAATAAATAAATAAGAATGCTACACTGAATGTTTTTTCAGACTTGTGCTCGTATGTTAACTCTCTTTTCAGCCACCAGGTTCCAGATGCCAGCATGATGCCAACTAGACTTCCCTGGACTGATGACCCCACCAATGTGTCCTGGAGCTCCACTTCCCCAGAGCCCCACCCAACTAGGGAAAGAGAGAGGCAGGCTGGGAGTATGGATCGACCAGTCAACGCCCATGTTCAGCAGGGAAGCAATTACAGAAGCCAGACCTTCCACCTTCTGTGTCCCATTATGACCCTGGGTCCATGCTCCCAGAGGGATAAAGAATAGGAAAGCTATCAGGGGAAGGGATGGGATACAGAGATCTGGTGGTGGGAATTGTCTGGAGTTGTACCCTTCTTATCCTATGGGTTTGTTAATGTCTCCTCTTTTAAATAAGTAAAAAAAAATAAAATAAAATAAAAATAAAACTTTTGATAGAGGGAGTCGGGCGGTAGCGCAGCAGGTTAAGCGCACGTGGTGCCAAGCAGAAGGACCAGAGTAAGGATCCTGGTTCGATCCCCCAGCTCCCCACCTGCAGGGACTCGCTTCACAAGCAGTGAAGCAGGTCTACAGGTGTCTATCTTTCTCTCCCCCTCTCTGTCTTCCCCTCCTCTCTCCATTTCTCTCTGTCTTATCCAACAACAACAACATCAATAACAACAATAATAAAACAAGGGCAACAAAAGGGAATAAATAAATATTTTTTAAAAACTTTTGATAGAAAGAACTGATAAAAAGATGCTTTATTTTCCACAGACCATTTTAGAGAGCAACTTTTTGACAAAAAATGACAAAAAAAAACCCACTTATTTTAAAGGGGTTCAAGTCCAGGAGGTGAGAAAACTAGAACCAGGACATATTATTTATATAAAATATATATTTTATTCAAATTCTGTGTCTCCCTCAGTCCTACACACTAAGACCGCTGCCTCCCATGTGACTAAGCCACCTTTCACAGTAACAGCTCTAACTCTCCTCCTCAAATACAGGCATTCTACAGAAAACCAAAAAGCGGTGGGGGAATGGGTTCAGGTTGATTTAAAGTCTCTGCCAGCTGCGATGAGATTTTAAACACATCCCTGCCCAGAGCCTTTGATGTTTAAGCATAGGGACACTATGCTGATTATTGAACCTGACTTCAGCTCTGAGAGAACTGTTAATTTCTCCTTCCTGTCTCCTCTGGTACTTTACTATGCCTCCACCAACTGCTGGAGACAGGCCTGTCACAGATAGTATCCAGAAGAGTTTGCCCAGCTCTCATCAACATCAGCATCTGAAGATATTTCTGAGAACACAAAATGATGCATTTTAATGGCTATCATCAAAAAGTCTGTGAGGAAAAGTCAGAGAAGGTGATTCAATTAGAAAATCTTGATTAAGTGATGACTGACAGCAAGTCCCCACAGAATAGAAGCAAATTCAGCCTGATTGTGAGGGTGCTGAAGATTAGGCAAAAATAAGAAAGTAGAGCAAATGATGGAACGTAAGAAATGTGCTGGCAGTGGCAGTGATGATGGAACTTACGGAGACAGACTCAGTGATGTCCATGGCATGATCATGGTATCAACTCTGATGAAGACCCTGGAGACAGTTATACAAGAGCCTGAACATGAAAACAGACCCGGGATGTTGGTGACCATGAGTGTCAGATCCCAATGTTGGAACTGATTTACTGACGTAGATGACAGGCAAGAATGTATAGTTGCTGGAGAGCATAGTAAAAGGAACATACATGTGCAGATACATGTGTGCATAAAACACACAGACACGCTTCTTCTCAACTTACTCACAAAAGTGCTTAGAGATTTTTATTCTCATACAGCTAAAGTCAAAGGCAAAAAAAAAAATTGGTTCCTCTTTCCTCAAGAAAAAAAAGGGGGGGCTGATAAGTGCATATATTACAATCCACAAGGACCCAGGTTCAAGCCTCCAGTCCCCACCTGCAGAGGGGAACTTCACGAGTGGTGGAGCAGGGCTGCAGGTGTCTCTCTGTCTCTCTCCCTCTCTATTTCCCCATCCCTTCTCGATTTCTGCTTGTCTCTATTCCATAAATAAATAAAGGTTAAAAAATTTCCTTCAGTAGATTAAAAAGAAAGAATAAAAAGCATGTGCTGAAATAAATAAGAAAGCTCTTAGCATCATTCAGTGGTAGAGCTGCTGCACGGACAGCTGTCAGATACTGTCTGATAGTGCCTGAGCCATCTCCTCACCAAAGATCTTCCATCTAAATCGAATCCTGGTGTGAAGGAGGCAACCCCACAGGGAGAAGGAGGCCTAGAAGGACCTTCTGGTGGACATTCAGAGACCACCATGGGATCAGTGATTAGTTAAATGTCACAAGATGCAGTAAGTGTCTATACTCATGGCTAAGATTTGTTACAGTGATAGATGCCATCCAAACGCTTCCACAGTGAAAAAGTTCATGGGACGAAGTTTAGAAGAGTGAGACCCAAGTTTCCAAGATCCACTTGCCTGTGAATTTCCACAGAACTGAATTTCTCAAGGAACAAGTGTGACAGTAAGTAAGAAATGAGGTCTACCAGACAAACACTTTAGATCTCCAGCATCCAGAAATCTTACTGAAAGATGATTATGTGGACACTCTCTGCCTAGCACATACAAAGATTCCAGACTCTCAGAAAGAAAGCAGATGGCTGACATAGGCCATATTTCTTCTATTCTCTGTTAAGGCACAATGAACAAATGCTTACCATTTTCAGGATATTTCACATTAATATAGGAACCTGATAACCTACCGTACTCCAAGAGGCCACCCTAAAATCAACTTTCAGAGCACACGTTTCTTTTTTTTTTTTAATAATTTATTTCTTTATTGGGGAATTAATGTTTTACATTCAACAGTAAATACAATAGTTTGTACATGCATAACATTCCCCAGATTCCCATTTAACAATACAACCCCCACTATGTCATTCATCATCTTTCATGGACCTGTATTCTCCCCACCCACCCACCCCAGAGTCTTTTACTTTGGTGTAATACTCCAATTTCATTTCAGGTTCATTTTCAATGAAACAAATCCAATTACAAGGAAGACTAAGGCAAGTATAAACCTATGGGACTACATCAAATTAAAAAGCTTCTTCACAGCAAAAGAAACCACTACCCAAACCAAGAGACCCCTCACAGAATGGGAGAAGATCTTTACATGCCATACATCAGATAAGAGTTTAATAACCAACATATATAAAGAGCTTGCCAGACTCAACAACAAGACAACAAATAACCCCATCCAAAAATGGGGGGAGGACTTGGACAGAATATTCACCACAGAAGAGATCCAAAAGGCCGAGAAACACATGAAAAAATGCTCCAAGTCTCTGATTGTCAGAGAAATGCAAATCAAGACAACAATGAGATATCACTTCACTCCTGTGAGAATGTCATACATAAGAAAAGGTAACAGCAGCAAATGCTGGAGAGGGTGTGGGGTCAAAGGAACCCTCCTGCACTGCTGGTGGGAATGTCAATTGGTCCAACCTCTGTGGAGAACAGTCTGGAGAACTCTCAGAAGGCTAGAAATGGACCTACCCTATGACCCTGCAATTCCTCTCCTGGGGATATATCCTAAGAAACCCAACACATCTATCCAAAAAGATCTGTGTACACATATGTTCTTGGCAGCACAATTTGTAATAGCCAAAACCTGGAAGCAACCCAGGTGTCCAACAACAGATGAGTGGCTGAGCAAGTTGTGGTCTATATGCACAATGGAATACTACTCAGCTGTAAAAAATGGTGACTTCACTGTTTTCAGCCGATCTTGGATGGACCTTGAAAAAATCATGTTGAGTGAAATAAGTCAGAAACAGAAGGATGAATATGGGATGATCTCACTCTCAGCCCGAAGTTGAAAAACAAGATTAGAAAAGAAAACACAAGTCGAACCAGAGCACACGTTTCCAATGATAGCCACCTCATCTTTCTGCATAGGCCTCCGCACAGAAGAAATGTTGACGCAATGGCTGAGACCCAGCGTCCCCTAGATGTAGGGTGCTTGTTTTAAAAACCCCACAGGCTCCTTGCAACTAAAAGAAAGCTTCCGCAGCACTGCTCTTGACCTCATGGGTGGCAGATAATCACACAGCCCTGGGAATCTGCTTCTCCTGATTAAGAAGAGTCCAGCTGCACTGCAAGCAGATGTGCTGCTTATCGTGATGGCTACAGAGTGGTACGTAGCCTCACACAAACAGCCCAATTACCTGAAAACTGTATCTCGTAAGAGAAGCGCTTGCAAATCCAGTCTAGTTTTGTCATTGATTCGTATTTGAACTGCAGAGTTTTGTATGCCAGAAATAGAATTTTAGATTAAAAAACTGATTTTTATTTTGATTACTTGAGTTCAGATAAATCACTCTGAGCGTCAAATTATTATTTGATTTACATGGAGACTCGGTACTCAAGATTGAAGAATGGGAGTAAGGAAATCATCTCAATCTTGCTGTGCTCTTAACATTGGTCCAGCCAGGATGCTAGCCTGTCATTTCATCATTTTTCTGCATCCCTTATCTCTTCCGTCATTACAAATCTATCCACCAGCAGCTCCAAACACAAAAGTGCTTGGAAAACGTCTTTCATAGAGCCACTTTATTATTATTATTATTATTATTATTACTATTATTTAGAGATAGAGACAGGGGCCAATCAGTGGCTTACACAAGGACCCCCCCTGCAGCAGGGATTCTTCAAGAGCAGTGGCGCTGGCATGCAGATGTGTGTCTTTCTCCCTCTCTATCTCCCTATCAATTTCTCTCTGTCCTAGCAAATGAAATAGAAAAAAAAAAAAAGAAAAGAAAAGGAAGAAATGGCTACGGGGAGTGGTGGATTTGTAGTGCAGACACTGAGCCACAGCGATAACCCTATGGCAAGAGAGAAAGAGACAGAGAGAGACAGAGAGAAAGTGGCTTCTTCAGACTGGGCTGTGCACATGGCAAAGCAGAAAGCAGTACACTATCCATGTTAGCTATTTTGCCTGGCCAGAGGCAAAATATCTAATTATATTTATGAGATAAAATGACTTATTCCTAGTTGATTTCATTATGGTTTTGAAGCACAGGTTAACAACAACAACAGCAATAAATAGTCAAAAAATCACCTAAAAAAAACGAAAAGAAAAGAAAAGCAGGGGAGGGCCTGGGTGGTGGCGCACCTGGTTGAGCGCACATGTTACAGTGCACAAGGACCCAGGTTCGAGCCCTTGGTCCCCACCTGCAGGGGGAAAGCTTCACAAGTGGTGAAGCAGTGCTGCAGGTGTCTCTCTGTCTCCCTCTCTTTCTGTCTCCCCTTCCTCTCAATTTCTGGCTGTCTCTAGCAAATAAATAAACATTTTTTAAAAATTAAAAAAGGGTGGGGGTAGCTAGCATAATGGTGATGCAAAGAGACTCTCATGCCTGAGGCTCCAAATGCCCAGGTTCCATCCCCCACACCACCATAAACCAGAGCTGAGCAGTGCTCTGGTAAAAAAAAAAAAAAAAAAAAAAAAAAAAGCGGGGGCAGGGGGCTAAGCATATATGGCACAAAGAACAAGGACCAGAGTAAGGATCAAGCCCCAGCTTCCTGCCTGCAGGGGTCACTTCACAAGCCATGAAGCAAGTCTGCAGGGGTCTTTCTCTCTCTCCCCTTCTCTGTCTTCCCCTCCTCTCTTGATTTATCTATCCTGTCCAACAACAATGACAGCAATAACAACAACAACAATGATAAAAAACAAGGGCAACAAAAGGGAAAAAAATGGCCTCCAGGAGCAGTGGATTCATAGTGCAGGCACCGAGCCCCAGCAATAACCCTGGAGACAAAAAGCAAACAAACAAAAAAAGCATTATGATATCACTGTGACTATATCTCCTATTGTGTTTATATTAGGTTTCTTTATTAATTACTTCATTGCTTCTAGCCTGGTACATATTTGGGCTAGACCACCGTAGCTTGAATTGTGTTACGAATAAAAGGACAAAGCTCAGGTTCTAAATCCTGAAACTTGTGAATAAGATCATTGCAGGTGTAGGTGATACCAAATTTAAATAGATCCTCCCTCGATCACTGGCATACCTATTAAGAGAGGAATTTTTCTCCACAGAGAAACAGAGAAGACAAATCCATGGGAAAACAGTGACTGAGATTAAACAGATGCACCTATAATCTAGTGACCACTGAGGATTACAAATGAACTCATCAGAGGTGAGGAGGACATTTCTGCTGGAGCTTCACAGAACACTTGACCTTCCCAGCTTCTTTCTTTTTGACTTGGTGTCTCCAAAACTGGAAAGAAGGAGACAGGATTCACCCGGGGTTGAAATAGCATTTTGACTCAAAGCACAAGGACCAGCGTGAGGATCCAGGTTCAATTCCCCAGATCCCTACCTGCAGGGGAGTCACTTCACAGGCGGTGAAGCAGGTCTGCAGGTGTCTTTCTCTCCCCCTGTCTTCCCCTCCTCTCTCCATTTCTCTCTGTCCTGTCCAACAACGACGACATCAACAACAATAATAACTACAACAACAACAATAAAAACAAGAGAAACAAAAAGGAAATAAATAAATATTAAAAAAAGAAATAGCATTTTGAAATAATTGAATTATCTTGAACTTACTTCTCTAGTATCACAGTAACATATGTATAGCATATTGATGGGAAAGCCAGCCCAGGGCTGTTCTTTATTTTTACTGATTTATTATTTTTTTTAAGAATTTAGTTTGATTTTTGTAATTTATTTTATTTTATTGGATACAGACAAAGAGAAATTGAGAGGGGAGGGGGAGATAAAGAAGTAAAGACAGAGAGACACCTTAAGCCCTTTCACCACTTGTGAAGCTTTCCCCTGCAGGTGGGGACCAAGGGCTTGAGCCTGGGTCCTTGCTCACTCTAACATGTGTGCTCAACCAGGTGTGTCACTATTTACACACCCACAGGCTCTTTATTTGTTTTTTGGTTTTAATTTTATTTTTTTAGTTATCTTTATTTATTAATTGGATAGAGACAGCCAGAAATCGAGAGGGAAGAGGGAGATAGAGAGAAAGAGAGAGAGAGAGCTTCAGCCCTCCTTCACCACTTGTGGAGCTTTCCTCCTGCAGGTGGGGACCAGAGGCTCGCACCTGAGTCCTTGTTCCTTGCAACATATGCACCCAACCAGGTACATCACCACTGACCACCAGGATCTTTATTTTGTTGTTGTTGTTGTTTGTTTTTAATTTTATTGATTTAATTTAATTAGTGACTTAATATTTATCTACAAAATTATAAAATGACAGGGGTATAATTCCACAACAATTCTCACCACCAGAGTTTTGTGTCCCCATTCCCTCCTTTAGATGTTACAGTAGTCTTCCCAAGGTCACAGATGTGGGTTGACTATTATTTCTATAACTATATGTATACATTTATATATATTTGCCCATTTTTCTATGATTCCATCTTCTCTTACTTTCTGAGTCATACTCACACCTATTACTATTTCTAAACATCCTTCCCTTTTTCCTCGTCTCTCTCCAGGTCTTGATGGAGTTGGAGTTCAGAGCCCTTCGGTCATCTTCCTCCCATCATAACTCCCCAGTTGGTGTATAGACCAAAATTTTTTATGGAGTGAAGAAGGTGGGAGTTCTGGCTTCTTTAATTGCTTCTCTGCTGGACATGAACATTTGCAGAATCCATACCCCCAACCTCTTTCTTCCTTTCTTTCTTTCTCCTATCCAACAACAATGACAGCAATAACAACAACAATCATAACTACAACAATAAAATAACAAGGGCAACAAAAGGGAATAAATAAAAAATAGTTATTATTGTTGTTGTTGCTGCTGTCATCGCTGTTGGATAGGACAGAGAGAAATGGAGAAAGAAGAGGAAGATAGAGAGGGGGAGAGAAAGACAGACACCTGCAGACCTGCTTCACCACTTGTGAAGCGACTCCCCTGCAGGTGGGGAGCCGGGGGCTCGAACTTTCTTTCTTTCTTCTTATTGATTTAATAATAATTGACAAGACCATAGGATAAGAGGGGCACAATCCCACACAATCCCCACCACCAGAGTTTTGCACCCCATCCCCTCCATTGGAAGCTTCCCTATTCTTTATCCTTCTGGGAGCATGTGGTGCACTTTCTAAGAAAGCTACAGAACCCAGCCTCTTTCTACCTTCCCCTAGTGAGTTAGGGCTCTGGAGAGGTGAGGTTCCCGGACACATTGGTGAGGTCCTCTGCACAGGAAATTCAGGATGGAGCCATACTAACATCAGCAACTTGGTAACCGAACATGTTTTGAAGAAAACTAAGAAATTTTACACATTTACCAACAACTGTGTATACTGTATTCTATTACCCCTCAATTAAAAAAAAAATGTTAGTTAGATTGTAGCAGAGAAATCCTGGAACTTGGCCTCTCAAATTGAGGCTTTTGAATTTAGCAAGATTTCCCTTTTCCATTTGGTCCACAACATCAAGTAGATGCAAAGAAAGAGGGAATCCAAACAACCTGCCTTGGAGAAGAGCAAAGATAGCTGTATAAAATGCACGGGAGAGGGGACTTTTAGTAGCAATCTATCACCTACGCCTGAGTCAGCATCAGAAATACAGAGAAAAAGACTTTCCCATCATCTAATTGGTTTGTTCACTGAGGTTTAAGATCATACTCTCTCCTCCCATTAATCTGAACACCAGCTCAGTTAGGAGGGATTTATAGCAGGACCGCACAAAAGGCAATTTGAGTTACAGCCTGTTCGGGTCGTGCTCAGGAGGCAAGGGCAGGATCTTTCATTTTCTAGACTGCTGACTTCCATTTTACTCTCCTTCCCTGAAACCATAAGTAAAGGTTAGGCGTTGAAAGATGATCAAGAGTTTCCTGGTGGTTGGATTGTCTTTGGAATTTAAAGAATAAAAACTGAGCAACTGAAGAAAAGTGGATAAAGACTGAATGGAGTCAGAGGTCTCCAGAGATCAGAAGTCTTGCTGGACTCTCCACACTGTTCTGGGAACCACAGCCACAGCCAGTGAACATTCCTAATTAATGAGACAAGATCAACATATGGCAGGAATCCAACACATGAACTCTGGTGTCACTGTGCCCCTATGTGCAAATCTCTATTTCTTTCTTTTTTTTTAAGATTTTTAAAAATATTTATTGCCTTTTTGTTGCCTTTGTTTTTTTTTTGTTGTTGTTTTTTGTCTTTTTTTTGTTATTTTTGTCACTGTTGATGTCAGTGTTGGATAGGACAGAGAGAAATGGAGAGAGGAGGGGAAGACAGAGGGGGGAGAGAAAGACAGACACCTGTAGACCTGCTTCAACGCCTGTGAAGCGACGACCCTGCAGGTGGGGAGCCAGGGTCTCGAACCAGGATCCTCACACTGGTCCTTGCACTTCAAGCCACAAGCACTTAACCCGCTGTGCTACCGCCCAACTCTCACAAATCTCTATTTCTTATTACCAATAGCACCTTTAGAAAATCATCCAACCTCTTGGTCTTCTTTTCTTCACCCATAAAACAAGAATGATAATGAAATCTACTCCATGATGTCTCATTGAGAACAAAATAATTGAGAGTTTATGATAAACTTAGAACTGTTGGTAGCATACAGAACTGCTATGCTTCTTTGTTTTGTAAAATTCAGGTGTACTAAACAACACTCAGAATTGCCTTCATATGAGAGATAAGGGCAGAAAAGGAATGTGCAGGGCATTTGGCATCAGAAATCTTAGGATTTGTCTTTGTTTTGGTTTTGCTTGCTGTTGGATTTGAATCTCTAAAGATCTTTCGGAAGGTCATAAAGTGTCCTGCCAATGTTTTCTTCCAAGTATTCAATAGTTTCTGGCCTAGTATCCATATATTTGATCCCCTTGAAGTTGACTTCTGTGCATAGTGATATATGGTGGTTCAATTTCATTTATCTGCACACTTAACTCAGTTTTTCTAGCTCCACTTGTTGAAGAGACTCTCCTTTCTCTATGTAATGTTCTGGCCCTCTTTGTCAAAAGTGAGTTGCCCATACATATAGGGACTTAAATCTGGATTTTCAATTCTGTTCCACTGATTTGAATGTTTTTGTTCAGTGCCAGGCAGTATTGATTATAGCGTAGCTTGAGGTCAGGAAGTGTGATGTCTCTGGTCTTATTCTTTTTCCTCAGACTCATTTGGCAACCCTAGGGATTTTTTGGTTCCGGATACATGTTTGTAGCTTTTGTTTTATGTCCTTGAAGAAATTTGGTGACCTCTTGATGGAGGCAACATTAAATCTATATATGGACCTGGGTAGGACCGTCATTTTGCTGATACGAATTCTCCGGTTCATGAGCATAGAGTATCTCTCCATTTCTTTGTATCTCTTTCTATTTTCTTGACCTGAAATCTCTGGGACTTTGCTATGTTTTCTTGATCACTCTTTTCCTGATCCCTTTCCCTATTTTGTTGCCTCTGTTGGTCTCCACTAGATCAGTGATATTTGTGACACCACGTCAAGTTATGCTGTTACTAACTTTTGGTTGTAGATTCTCTCCTGAGATGCCAACCCTGAGGTTCAAATTTCCCACCTTCTTTTGCCTAGTGAGATCTTTGCTAACACAAGGTACACTAGTAGTAGCTTGCAATTCTCCAGCAAAGTTAAAGATCATAGATAGATATACATATATATCATAGGCTGAGGGCTATGGTATTGTGCACATGAGTTGACTTCTCCATAAGTTTGGGGCAATTGCACTCTTTCAAGTAAAAGTGCTTAACAGTCCTCTTGATTAGACTTAGACCTAATAAACTTGGCATCTTACAGAATGCCCTAAAGGAAGCAAAATAAATTCTCTCTTGCACGCTCTCTCTCTCTTGGTTAATTTTCTTTTTTCTTTATTTTTATTTATTTTACCACTCCCATCACCAGATGTCTGTGTCCCCAAACACACCCACAGAGGACCACTGTATTCTCCTACAGTCTTGAAAATGTCAATTGGTTGACATTTTTTGCTACATTTGTATGTTCAATTACTTATGTCCCCCGTGAGTGAAACCATTCTGTAGCTGTCCTTCACCTCCTTACTTGCTTCCCTGAGGATAATCTCCAATTCTATCCTCTTTATCCCAAAAGATACAATTCCATTCCTTTGTATTGTTGCATAGTACTCAGTTGAGTATAAGTCCCATAACTTTGTATCCAGTCATCTGTGAAAGGGCATTTTGGTTGTTTCAAAATTTGTGCTAATGTAAATAAAGCCACTATAAACATTGGAGTGCATATACCTTTGAATCAGTGTTATTACATTTTTTGGGTATATGCCTAGCAGTGGAATTGCTGGGCCATATGGCATTTCTATTTGTATTTGTTTAAGAATTCTCCATGCTGTTCTCCACAGTGGTCACACCAGTCTACACGCCCACTGGTAGTGTGGTAGAGTTCCTCTTTCTCCATACAAAATTGAAAAGCTTCTACGCATCAAAAGAAAATTGCATAAGGATAAACAGGAAACTCAGCAAGTGATAATTTTCCTTTGATGTTTAGATGTTTTCTATTTTGATATAGTCCCATTTATTCATTTTTGGTTCTGTTTCCCTTGTCCGTGCTGTGGAGTCTCCAAATATACAAAACAAATTCTCCAATCAAGTATTTATTACTTAATCCAGGCAACTTCTGCTCTTATCCCTATTTCACGTCCCTCAGTCACTCTGGTTATTGAGGTAACTATACAAGAGGCAATGACAAGGTTTACTCATTCCTCTTTTAATCACTTCTGACAAGGCATCAACATTATTATTGCCACCTGTCAATATTCAGAAGAAATATTGTATTCAGTAGGCCAAGACGTAGTTTGACAAAACATATATATCAATTGAAAGACAATTTGTCTCCATAAGACAATCTGTACTATAATTTTCAAACAAGTTAATGCAAAAGCCCTGAGGTTGACTTAGACTCTACTAAACATCTAGGTCAATTTTCTTCCTAACTCACAGCTAGATTCTGTAAATATCAGCTTATATATAGATACAGCTTATTTGCTATATCTATAGCAAATGGTCTTCAGGGCCTTAACAACTGAAAGAAAGTTTAAGCTTGTCAGAAAAAAAAAAAAGGGAACTCAGAAACTGGAAAGTGGCAAGAGATTGGCTTACTTAATGATGGGTATTTGGCCTATACCAAGCCATCTCCTCACCTAGGGCCCAAGTCAAAGAACCTCTGGAATCCCCTACAGATACTATGGGCCTAAACCTCTAAGGGAGGTCTATTTGCCGTCACTGTCACTTCTAACAGAAATCAGATCTTAGCTCTTTTGTGGCCCTCTCCAGCACCAGACCTTCACTATGAACTAAGAGTGGTAAGAACTTCCCCATGCTCCCGCACTCTTCAGAGAGGCTGGGCCATCCTACTCTGCCACTCAAGGACTAATTCTTAGAATGTTTAGAATGTTCCCAGATATGACCAAGGGCTCTGTGTTCAGACAGACTGGAACCCAGAAGTTATCCATACTCCTTTTCTAATTATTAGTATACATGGTCTCAGGTCAGATGGATATAGTAAACAGTTAAATGTATTCATATAATTGTTTCAGGTTTGGGAGCCACTCACTCTCTGCCCTAACCCATCTCTCAAGTTCTATTCTCCACTCTGACACCATCCTCCCAGATAATATACCTAGTCCAACTTCATGTTAGCTTTCAAGCTCAAGCAAAGGTTACCAAAGTCCTATGATTTTAGGAGCATACCTAAAAGGGTCATTCTAGTTTCTTTCCATCCTAGGGTGCCTAATCTCACTTGCTCTACTTCTAATCATATATCCCTATTAATTATACATTTCGTCCTGTTTTATACCTTCCAGTCACAAATTTCTAGATGCTGCTAAATTCACATTCTAAGCTACTTGGGCAGATGACCTCACCAACATGTTCAAGAACTCGTTAATGAGAACTTATCATATTGGACTCTTTCACTCTGATGATTTACCGTGTATAAGTCACACCTTGATAAAGAATAGTCAGCACACAATATAATACAAACTATAACTCTCACCACCACAAATAAGTTTATCTGAATTAATTGCTCTAACTCCATCCATAACTCTACAAAGAAACTGTTCACAGATGAATCAAAGCTTTTCTCAAAGTCATGCTTCAGGGAAAGTGATGAAGCATAGTCAGTGGGACTTTTTTTTTTTTTTTTTTTTTTGGTGGCAAGAAATAAAAGACTTTCTCTGATATATACTGTTGTTTCCTGGTGGTGGTGAAGATCGTCTGTTGAGTGTGAAATAGAAGATGAAAGTACCACCTGCTTGACGTAAATGGAGAGGTTTTTCATTGTGTTTATGAAAAGATAGAGAAAGAGATGAAAAAGAAGCTCAATATTGGTAGCAGGTCAAGTTATTTTTACTGTTAGTCTATCATTTTATAGAAGAATGCTTTTGTTACCTCCATGGCTTCACTGCTCCAGACTGACTTGTTTCAGATAGAGACAGCATGGTGAGAATGGGATTGGGAAAGGGAGAAAGAAACCACAAACTGAAATTTCTTTCAGTGTGATAGGTAGAATTAGAATGTCTTCCTCCCTGGTTTGTTTGAATAAAATTCAAATGCATGTAAGTGCTTTGCAACTCTAAAGCACTAAGCGTGCACATATTTCATTGTGACTTATAAATAAAAAATAAAATCTCTAAATATTTTTAGTGAAACAAACTGGAATAAAATCTATTTTCAAAATTAATTTTTAAAACATATCTTAAGTGTGACCCCCTTACTGATCCTATTTTTTCCAACATATTCTCTCTCTCTCTCTCTCTCTTCAGTATCATATTTCAGTAACAGTCAGGTGTCCTATTCCATGGAAAAGAGACTTCTGTCCCTGCCCATCTGTGAGGATACTCTAGCTTCTGAACTAATGAGGATAAGCAGTGGCCAGAAGAGAAAGAGAGAGATCCTCATCAGGAAAATGAGGACCCTTCTGGGATGGATGATTATCATCATTTCATAGAAAGCAAGCAAATGAGAGAGGACTAAGCAAGGAAATTTGAAATAGATGATGATCGATAGATGATTAGATATAGATAGATAGGTAGATAGCTAGATAGATGATAGACAGGTGTGGTTTTCTAACTCTGAATCTGACCAGAATCAGGTCAAAAATCATCCCATTCTCAGTATAGTGAAATAACTACTTTGCCTTCTCATGCTCCAATTTCTTCTCAAAGGTTGGAGAGTAAGTTAACACTTACTGTCATAGGCTGTAGTCTCTTTATGATTATAATAATAAGCTATCACCAGTCCAAATCCCTCCCCAGATCTTTCCTTGAAAAAAACTGAATTAAATCAAATTTATCCTCACATCAATTTGCCGCTAAGTTTTATCCGTCATGAGGGCAGTAACAATGGAGACTCACAGCTGCATTTGGTGAGTCTTAGGGGAGTCCTCTCCTCCCTTCAACTGTCTTTTTGTTGCTAAAACAGCCTGGAGGTGCTGCCTCAATTGTTAAACTGCAGGACTGTTACCAGCCACTTAATCTCTCCCCAAGCTCCTCTCTGTCCATGAGCCACAGGTGTTTGCACTCACCGGTGGTTTGGTGGCCTCCTAAAGTCGTTCTAGTCCTGTCTTGTTGTGGTCCCAGGTGGTCTACTTTGGTATTCCTAGTTGACGCGGGAGATGAGAGGAGAGAAACACAGCTACTGCTGCTCCGTAGCCCCACCTCTGGACTATTTGTTGTTGTTTTTTTTCTTTTTCAAGAATCAGCAATTAAAAATCTATGGCTTGATAGATGCCCTAAGTCTCCCTTCATCATCTTCCCCTCAGACCTTTCTGTTTTTCCCACTTTTCTTAGAAGCATGCGGTTATCTGTGATAAAGTAAATAATATATGAGTAACGGCAACTAACTCATAACCAAGGGCTAGAAAGCAATAGACATTGGTGACGACTCCAGTGAGCCAACTGCTGACGAATGCAAAACCAATGCCTCTAGAGCTTAGCTCTCCAAAGAAAGCCCTGTACCTACCGACACACTTTAAAAAATAATAATCATAAAGAAAAAAGGAAAAAGAAAAAAATCTTCATTAGGGCAACTCTGATTTCTAACTTTAATCAGTGTTTCTGAAGAATGCATTTTTGAGAGTCAGGTGGTAACGCAGCGGCTTAAGCGCACGTGGCGCAAAGCACAAGGGCCAGCTTAAGGAGCCCGGTTTGAGACCCGGCTCCCCACCTGCAGGGGAGTCGCTTCACAGGCGGTGAAGCAGGTCTGCAGGTATCTCTCTTTCTCTCCCCCCTCTCTATCTTCCCTTCCTCTCTCCATCTCTCTCTGTCCTATCTAACAACGACGATACCAATAACAACAATAACTACAACAATAAGGGCAACAAAAGGGGAAAAAATAAATAAATATTAAAAAATAAAAATTAAATTTTAAAAAAAGAATACATTTTCACCTTGGTGTTGCTTGTTAAATATTTCAACAGCAAAAACTCCTAAGTTTTATTTCTGTATTATGCTTTGTATTTTAAAATGATAGATACACAGGAAAGGCAAACAGAATACAGGCTAGCTGTACACAGTACACAAGCTAGTATTTAGCATTAAGCATGCAAGGGAAATAATCCCTCAGAACTGTTTCAGTTCTGACTTCTGTAGTCAGTTCATCTTTATGTTGTTCAAATGCTCTTTAGGCTTCGGCCACAGATTTTTCCCTTGCTACTTGACTGAGGAAATGTTGACTCATAATGTTCTTGCTGTTGCCAGGGTGCCTCTTCACATCTCCCCAAGGTAGATGTCAATGCCCTTCCTCCTCCACTAGAACCTCCTTCTGTTCCACCAACCACACTGATGTCCAAACTCCCCTCTCTGGCCCTCCCCTCTACTTCTGACTCCCCAGATCTGCGGATTATTTGCTTTCTGTTGAGGTTTTAACCTACAGTTTCCTTTACATTATTTTCAGAAGGTAGCAGTATTCAGCCAACCTGAATATTGGCAGATTGGATGCTAAAAATTATCCATACTTTAAATGCTAGCAAATTACAATTACTGGGAATTAAGCTTGCAAGTACTAAGATGTGGGTATTACACAAAATGAAGTAAGGCAGAAATTAAGCAAACTGTAAAATAAGAACACCAAATGTGAGAAAGATTTAATTTTTAAATTCTTTGAATATCTTAAGTTAATTTGTGCACATGGACCGTATTTCAGAATCAAATTTCTAGAAGTAAAACCATTAATCTTTGAAAATATGCATTTTTAGATTTAAATGGCCCTCTAAAATTTTTAATATTTTACTTATTTTATCTTAATAAATGAGAGGGATACCGAAAAAAGACTAGAGCATTGGTTGGCTCCGATTTATGGGGGTGTTGGGGATTGAACCTGAGAACCTACCAAGATTTGGGCATGAAAGTCTTCTGAACAACCATTAGGCTGCTTCTTCAACCCCCTCTAGAAGTCTTATGTCAATTTCTGTTGGCAAATGCTATTTAAGAAAGTGCTTCTCACACTTTCTAACAAAGACACAAAACCTAGATATAGACCAGGGCCCATGAGATAGAGCTCATGTGCACATATATCCATGAGTTAGGAGAAAATATAAACCTTAAAGTAAAAGTTCACTGTAGTTTGCAGTGACTCAATAAGTGCAGCAAGTAAGTAGAAAGACCTAAAAAAGACACTTTAAAAACAATTAAATTAAGTACCATAAATTAATAAAAAAATAAATTAACTACATTAAGGACTTAATCAACTAGTTTCAACTTAGACCTAGATACTCTCTTCACCTACTTTCTACTTCACTTCCCTCAATCACTTCAAGGCTAACCTTGTCAAACAAACAAAGGAAGGATGACAAAAGCTGGGTGAGGGCAAGAGACCAGCACACTTTAATCATGGCTTTTTTGGTCACGACCAGGCCATCATATCACCTGGGGCCATAGCCAGTGAACCCTGGGATTCCCACATAGACATGATGGGCCTACACCTCTAACAGATCCCTCTGGCCATTGTTATTGGTCATTTCCATCAAGGACAACATAGTGGATCCTCCTATACGCCTTGTCTTGATGCTGAATGCGAGCAACTACTAAAGCAGTATGATGAGTCGAGCGACCCAGATGTGGCTGACCATCTCATTGCCTCCCTGGATGCAGCACACCAAGCCCGCTGGCAACAACTCGTGGAAAGTCTGAACTTCACCCACTCAAGTAGGAAGGCCTGGAAACTTCTTCACAGACTGGGTGCCGGTAGCCAACCCCCTCCCGTCTCCCATCCTCCCGTATCTCCAAACTCAGTGACCAGTCACCTAACTCAAGTTGGACGTGCTAAGATCGAGCCAGTCTGGGAAAGACAAATTTCCCATGAGTGGTCATCCCACTTCCGGTTATCTTGTCCATCTCCAAAACTCTCTCCCTTTACACTGTCTGAACTGGAAGACGCTTTGAAGAGGGTTAAACCGGGAACAGCTGCTAGCTATGATAACATCACCCCAGAACTCATTCTTAACCTGGGTCCTGCTGCAAAGAAGTGGTTCGCTTCATTCCTGTCCCACATCTTGGAATCTGAGTCTATGCCCAAAATTTGGCGTCGTGTGAAGATTATAGCGGTTTTGAAACCAAAGAAAGACCCAACACTGGCCACCAGCTATAGACCAATTTCTCTCCTCTCCGTGTGTTACAAACTCCTTGAGAGGCTGCTTCTGTCACGTATTTCTCATCTTACAGAGAAATTCCTATCACCCGCCCAAGCTGGTTTCCGCCCAGGAAGATCAAGTCCTGCGAACAAGTCCTGGCCCTCTCAACTTACATTGAAAATGGATTCCAGAAGAATTTAAAGACGGGTGCTGTCTTTGTTGATCTCACAGCAGCCTATGACACGGTCTGGCACCGTGGTCTCCTAGTCAAGATCTCAAGATGCCTGCCTCCATGGGTGGCCAACACTATATCGCTTCTTCTCCAAAACAGAAGATTCCGGGTGCATCTGGGTGACAAGTCTAGCAGATGGAGACTTGTCTCAAGTGGCCTCCCCCAGGGCTCTGTTCTGGCTCCTACGCAATTTAATATTTACATCAATGACCTCCCAGAAACCTCTTCAAGGAAGTTCATCTATGCTGATGTCATCTGCTGTGCAACTCAGGCATCCAAGTTCGACATCCTCGAGGAAACACTCACGAAAGACATGTCTCTGATATCTGATTACTGTTCTTCTTCTAGCGTTTTCTCTTCTTCCGTAGCCAGTCAACAGCATCAGGTTGAGCCTGATGTAAAGTTTCGAGACCTCCTTTGAATCTGGAGAGGTGGCAGTCGTTGACTATGTGGGTCATAGTCTGTCTGGAGCCGCAGGGGCAGTTCAGGTCGTCTCTGGCTCCCCAGCGATGGAACATAGTGGCTCACCGGCCATGGCCTGTTTGATAGCGATTGAGGAGGGCCCAATCATAACGTGCTAGGTCAAAGCAGGGTTGACGCTTGCAGGGGTCTGTGATGAGGTGTTTGTTCTTTACCTCAGCTGACTGCCAGCTCTGTTTCCAAGAGACTGGAACAGAGAAGTTCAGTGTAGGCATAGGGGACCAGACGTCAAGCGTTGGACAGGGTGGGCGAAGATATCCGCGTATATTGGCAGGTCCGGTCAAGCGTAGACGTGGGAAATGAACTTAGATGATGCCGCATCCCGACGAATATCTGGCGGGGCGATGTTGCTAAGAACTGGCAGCCATGGAACCGGGGTGGAACGGATGGTTCCAGAAATTATCCTCATGGAGGAATATAATTTGGAATCAACCAAGTGGACATGGGGGCTACGGAACCATACTGGGGCACAGTATTCTGCAGTGGAATAGCATAATGCCAGAGATGATGATCATAGTGTGCAAGCGCTCGCACCCCATGAGGAGCTGGCCAGTCTTGCAATGATGTTATTCCTCACGCCCACCTTTGCTGCAGTTTTTATGAGATGTTCGTGAAATGACAGAGTGTGATCAAGAGTAAGGCCAAGATAGACTGGCTGGGCTTCATGCCGGATTCTCGTATCGCCAAGCTGCACATTAAGCTCATGTGAGGCCGAGGCATGGTGTAGATGGAAAACAGATGATACCGTTTTTGCAGTGCTAGGGATTAGTCACCATTTTTTACAGTAATCAGATATCAGAGACATGTCTTTCGTGAGTGTTTCCTCGAGGATGTCGAACTTGGATGCCTGAGTTGCACAGTAGATGTCATCGGCGTAGATGAACTTCCTTGAAGAAGTTTCTGGGAGGTCATTGATGTAAATATTAAATAGCGTAGGAGCCAGAACAGAGCCCTGGGGGAGGCCACTTGAGACAAGTCTCCATCTGCTAGACTTGTCTGATTACTGTAAAAAATGGCGACTAATTCCTAGCACTGCAAAAACGGTATCATCTGTTTTCCATCTACACCATGCCTCAGCCTCGCGTGAGCTTAATGTGCAGCTTGGCGATACGAGAATCCGGCATGAAGCCCAGCCAGTCTATCTTGGCGTTACTCTTGATCGCACCCTGTCATTTCACGAACATCTCATAAAAACTGCAGCAAAGGTGGGCGTGAGAAATAACATCATTGCAAGACTGGCCAGCTCCTCATGGGGTGCGAGCGCTTGCACACTACGATCATCATCTCTGGCATTATGCTATTCCACTGCAGAATACTGTGCCCCAGTATGGTTCCGTAGCCCCCATGTCCACTTGGTTGATTCCAAATTATATTCCTCCATGAGGATAATTTCTGGAACCATCCGTTCCACCCCGGTTCCATGGCTGCCAGTTCTTAGCAACATCGCCCCGCCAGATATTCGTCGGGATGCGGCATCATCTAAGTTCATTTCCCACGTCTACGCTCGACCGGACCTGCCAATATACGCGGATATCTTCGCCCACCCTGTCCAACGCTTGACGTCTCGTCACCCAATCTGGTCCCCTACACCTACACTGAACTTCTCTGTTCCAGTCTCTTGGAAACAGAGTTGGCAGTCAGCCGAGGTAAAGAACAAACACCTCATCACAGACCCCTTGCAAGCGTCAACCCGGCTTTGACCTAGCACATTATGATTGGGCCCTCCTTAATTGCTGTCGAACAGGCCATGGCCAGTGTGCCGCTATGTTCCATCGCTGGGGAGCCAGAGATGACCCGAACTGCCCCTGCGGCTCCAGACAGACTATGACCCACATAGTCAACGACTGCCACCTCTCCAGATTCAAAGGAGGTCTCGAAACTTTACATCAGGCTCAACCTGACGCTGTTGACTGGCTCCGGAAGAAAGGCAAACGCTAGAAGAAGAAGTGGATCCTCTTGTGGGCCTCTGCAGGACCTTGCCCTCAATGTAGAACAACAATGATAGGGACTGCCCCACTCTCCAAGGAGAGGTTGGGTCAACACACTCTGCCACTGAAGGAAGGTGGGTCCTGCAATGAGTAGTGCCCCCTGGAACGGTCCTAGCTACATTCTAGAGAAAGAACCAGTCTTATTGATATCAGGTATTGACTCAAAGACAGCTCTGGGTGACAATGAAGACATTTATCTCACCGATACAATGTGTTGGTGAGATACATATGAGGACAATTCTCTAGAATTTCTAAATTCTATCTGATGGCACTTTCTTCTCTTTTCCATATGCTCATCCATACTTATTTTCCTTTAGTCTTTTCCACTGATTTTTTTTTTCTTGCCTGCCTTTCTGTTTGCCTTATCTCTGTGAACATACATTTGCACCAATTGTCTATGTCTTCTGATATTCCTCTGTCTCATCTTCTGATCCTCAGTATATTTCTGGCTCCCTTTGTTTACATCACTTTAAAGAACAGCATGTGAACAATGACTCACAGTAAGGGAAAAAAATAAATCTAGGACAGGATCTCTAGGGTGAGGTTCTCAACAGCTGACGGAAAGTCTTCAACCAGCCAAATACAACTCCACTAACTGATTCTCTGCATTCAGATTTCCAGACCATAGCCTCCTCCACCAGTATAGCAGGTGATATAACACCTGAGAGGCCACAGATGCCAAACAAACAAACAAACAAATGTTATTCTGCTAGGAACTAATGGTGTATGCAATGAAAATTCTTGGCCACTTGCTCTGCAGGGCTGCCTCACAGCAGGCACCCAGAGCTGGCTCAAGCCAATGTTGAGGGAAGGCAGGAGGAAGCTTGTCCCAGATCTGAGTCAACAACGAGGACTAGAAGAATTTGCCACAGTGTGAGATATAAGGGACCACAAAGAGTCAGCTTCACTGAGTTTGACTCACAGTCTTGACAGTTACTGTGACCTTGGATAAGACATGTCCTCTTTCTGGACTATCCTGGCCTTTGTGTTCCCATCCACAAAGAAAGAAGTATAAATCCCATTGATTAATTTGAGAGTTATTTTATTATTATTATTTTTTTTTTACCAGAGCATTGCTTAGCTCTGGCTTATGGTGGTGTGGGGGATTGAACCTGGGACTTGTGAGCCTCAGGCATGAAAGTCTCTTTGCATAACTATTATGCTATACCTCCACCCTCTAGAGTTATTTTAATTGCAATGTTGCTCCAGAGATATTTGGTCATTTTTATTTTTCATCTGCTGCTATAAATATTTATAATGAATTTCAATAGGATGAAGGAGTCAATTTAAAATGAAAGAGTATAGTTACAAAAGAACAAGCATTCTTCCACTCTCAAAAGAAATGGAAGTAGTTACATAGGAGGCTTAATTTTCTTTCAGCGTACTATATTTAAATCTATTAAACATGCTGGTCCCTTCTGAATAAGTAATTGGCTAACCCACAACTCCCATCTCAGAGAAAGGACATTACCAGAATCCCTGTCTAAGGCAGCTTTTTGATGCAATCAGAAAGGAAATCTAATTGAGGAGTTCCCATCAGCATAACCAGCAAACAAAATTCAAATCTTTCTGAATTTTTACAATGACTTTTCTTTTTGGTGTCAGCCAAAAAAGAGTGAAGAAGAGTGTTTCTGGGAGCCCAAAGTGTTCCTCACAAACACAAATGAGTGAGAAGAGTACTTAAGTTCCAGACAGTGGCACCAAATTCCTGGAAAGATATAGAATACCAACATCCAGTGATCCCAACATTGTGATTTCTAGAAAATGTATGAAATCACATTTTGGAGATACTTAGAAAACTTACTAACTTTCCCCAGACCTATGAGATATTAGATTCTCAAATTTAAATGAAAGCATATAGGCCAGGAATTAGTTCAACTCATCATTTTATAGCAAAGTACCTTTTTTTAAATTAAAAGTAGAGGGAGTCGGGCGGTAGAGCAGCGGGTTAAGCGCACATGGCACAAAACACAAGGACCGCGTAAGGATCTCAGTTCGAGCCCCCGGCTCCCCATCTGCAGGGGAGTCGCTTCCCAGGCGGTGAAGCAGGTCTGCAGATGTCTGTCTTTCTCTCCCCCTCTCTGTCTTCCCCTCCTCTCTCCATTTCTCTCTGTCCTAACAACGATGACATCAACTACAACAATAACTACAACAATAATTTTTTAAAAAGGGCAACAGAAGGGAAAAGTAAATATAAAAAAAATTAAAAGTAGACTCCAAGTGAAAAAATGAACTTTGTTGGAGAACACTCATATCAGATGTCCATAACTTCTGGTTTCCTCAGTACTTGATCAACTGTTTCCAGTAAGCTCTCTGTATATTCCTCAGACATAGTTGGGTTATTCTGGGAAAGCCTGTAAGCCGCAGCAGCTCCCAGACACAGGTCTTGATCTTGCATAGGGAAGAAAACTCAGTGAGCTACTGCCAAGCGGCAGTCATTCATAAGTGGAGTTTAACCTATTATCTTCAGATTCAGTTACCAGGCCCTATGTTGTAAGCCTTTTGATCACTAGCCCTACTGTTTGTTCTGCTTCCTCCCTGAACTTAACCCTTTTTTAAAAAATATTTATTTATAAAAAGGAAACACTGACAAAATCCACAAGATAAGAAGGGTACCACTCCACACAATTCCCACCACCGGACCTCTGTATCCCCTCCCCCTCCCCTGATAGCTTTCCTATTCTTTATCCCTCTGGGAGTATGGACCCAGGGTCATTGTGGGATGCAGGTGGAAGGTCTGGCTTCTGTAATTGCTTCCCCCACTTAACCCTTTTTACCTGGAATTTCTGATGTTCTGTAAACTTTTTTTTTTTTTTTTGCCTCCAGGGTTATCATTGGACTTCAGTGCAAACACTGCCAATCCACTGCTCCTGGAGGCCTTTTTTTCCATATTTTATTAGATAGAAGCCATGAATGAAGGAATTGAAGAAGAAAAGGTGGAGAGGACAAAGTGTTGCAGGGGAGCAGGAGGGAATAGGGAACTTAAGAGTAGACGTCTTTTTTCTTTTTTTCTTCCAGGGTTATCGCTGGGGCTCTGTGCCTGCACTAGAAATCCACTGCTCCTGGCAGTCACTTTTTCCATTTTTTATTAAATAGGGCAGAGGGAAATTGAGAGAGGGGAGGGGAAGATGGAGAGGGAGAGAAAGATAGACACCAGCAGACCTGCTTCACAGGTCCCTTCCTGCAAGTAGGGAGCCCAGGGCTGGAACTGGGATCCTTGCACAGGTCCTTGCACTTTGTACTATGTGTGCTTAACCCGGTGCACCACTGCCTGACCTCCAATAGCACTCCTTTTTTAAGCACTGCTGGTATAGGTCTAGACTACAAGGAAGAATTATACAATGACCTTGGGCCCATACACCCAGAGGGATAAAGAATAGGAAAGCTATCAGGGGAGGGGATGGGATACAGAGTTCTGGTGGTGAGAACTGTGTGGAGTTGTACCCCTCTTATCCTATGGTTTTGTTAGTGACTCCTTTTATAAATAAATTTTAAAAAATTGAAAAGAAAAAGACCCTGCCATGTCCCAGGGAAACAAGTATTTACTGAAACAAAGGCAAGGATAGAAAAGAGGGGGAAAAATACATGCTTTAAAGGCAGGTAGATGAGACAGAGAGAGAGGGAGAGGGAGAGGGAGAGGGAGAGGGAGAGGGAGAGGGAGAGGGAGAGGGAGAGGGAGAGGAAGAGAGAGAGAGAGAGAGGGAGAGAGAGAGAGAGAGAGAGGCACTTGAGTTTCCAGTCTTCTAATTCAGAGTGGGTAAAGCAGGACCCCGAGGGGATTAGCTTCAGCTACTGTGTCCAGATGCACACATCTGCATATCACGGCACTAACAGGAGCAAAGGGAGATCCTGAGACAGGATGTGGACACCTTCCATCTGTCCCTCATTCACTTTCATTCACTCCAGAAAAGCCTTTCCCTATATAGCCCAGAAACAAAAGCACTCTGCACTAAGGAGTCAGAACTTCCGTTAGTTGAAATTACAGATCATGAAACTACCCAAGAGGAAAACGCCTCAGATGGGGATAAAGCAAAGGTCAGTCCTGATCCACTGACTCCAGCTAGTTACTAGAGAAGAGAAGAGACCCCCTGAGGGCTGAGTGGAAAAAGAGCCTCCCAGTAAATTCTGATCCGATGCTAATGAGTTCAGGTCATCACGCTGTAGGACTTGAATTTATCAGCAAGAGTCCAAGTCAGGTGAGCCAGCGCTAGACTTCTCAACTATTTAAGCTTGTTTGAGGTGCGACTCTGCAAAATTAAATAACACCTTTTGAATCCCAGCACCTTGATTCTAGATTTGTGAGCCCAAAGAAATATATCCAGTGACTCATCTGTATTCAGGCAATAGTGATCTGGAAGAGACCTCTAGTGAAAGTGTTCAAAGTTCATAGCTGCACTGGTACAAACTGCAAACAATGACCAGTCGTTCCCTGAGCCAACATGCAGTCCCTCCCACTCAACTAAAGGCTGCAGAAGACAACACGTCTTAACCACCTACCCTGTCACACTTCCTGCTCTGAGTCAGTGCTAATAATTTAGTTTAAATTGTTAAGGAATCATACTGAGAGAGAGGTAAAAGCAAAATGAAGGGAAAAAAAGAAAACTTCATGGAAGGAAGAATAAGGAAGCATAGTTAAAGTGGTATTTCGGTCACTGCATCGTCACCAAGTTTAAGGAAAAAAAAGAAGTAATACATATATTGATCTACAAGGCCATCAGGTTTATGGAGTCAATATATGCAGTCATTGGCTATCAAATGAACCTCAATAAAGTGGTTTGTTTATTTGTTTATTTTCCAGAGCACTGCTCAGCTCTGGCCAGGGATTGAACCTGAGACATCTGAGCCCCGGACATTGTGAGAAAGTGACTTACATGAGCTGTTCCATTTCAGAAGTTCCCCATTTTTAGAGCCTGGTTGCTACAAGAAAAACAGACAGTTGAGCAGTCTCTCCTCCCTTCTCTGGGCAGTTTCAATAACCTCGTCAAGCTTGCAGTGATGCTGTTACAGAATATGTGGTCAGGTTTAAATCTGAAAGTTTGAAATTCACCCCCTCTATTTGCTTCTGTAATGCTTTCCTTGCTTAGGTATGGATTGGCACCATAAGATAGAGTTTGGAATGTATAACTCAGATAAGGGTGTGGATTTACTCTCTCTCTCTCTGCTTGCATAAAGCCCCTCTGCCCCTCTGCCTCAGATATGAGTGACCACCCCTATCCCAGAGTGTTATAAAACCCCCCAGTTTAAGGTGGCTCCATGATGCAATGAATAGTGCATTGGATTTCTACAGGCTGAAGGCATTCAAAAAAACCCCAGTTTAAGGGAGTCGGGCGGTAGTGCTGCGGATTAAGCGCATGTGGTGTAAAGCGCAAGGACCAGTGGAAGGATCCCGGTTCGAGTCCCTGGCTCCCCACCTGTAGGGGGTAGCAGGTCTGCAGGTGTCTGTCTTTCTCTCCCCCTCTCTGTCTTCCCCTCCTCTCTTCATTTCTCTCTGTCCTATCCAAACAACTATGACATCAATAACAATAATAACTACAACAATAAAACAACAAGGGCAACTAAAGGGAATAAATAAATAAATATTTTTTAAAAATAACAGTTTAGAGAGCTCAAGGTCCCACAAGCTGAGGGGATACTTTGGCGTTCTGGCTTGTGGGCCTCTCAGCTGAGACCCCTGTGTGTGTCTTTGCCTGTGTAAGTGTTTGTTTCTTACTGTTCCATGTGATGGTGTGAATAAATTCTTCAACTTTATCAATCTCCTGTGTCATCCTCAGTCTGATAGGTCTCGGTCAGTAGTAACTTAACAACATGAAAGTCTTTTATATAGCCATTGGGCTATCTCAAGTGGCATTTTTTGATTGTTTGTTTTCCTTTGTTTTGTTTTTCCCCCAGCGTTAATGCTGGGGCTCAGGCTGGGTGCCTCAGTGCAAATCCACTTCTCTTGGAGGCCATCATTTTTTGTTTTTTGTTTTTTTGTTTTTTTCAGTGTGTTGTTGCTGTTGTTATTGTTGTTGGATAGGATAGAGAGAAATTAAGAGGGGGGGAGGGGACTTAGAAAGAGTGACAGAAAGATAAACACCTGCAGACCTGACTCACCATTTGTGAAGGGAACCCCCCACACATAGGTGGGGAGCAAGGGGCTTGAACCTGGATCCTTGTGCAGTTCCTTGTGCTTAGTACTCTGTGCACTTAATGCAGTGCACTATGCCCGACCCCCTAAAGCGGTGTTTTTAACAATACTTCCTTTCCCTGCAACAAAAGCAAGATCAAATGAGCATAACAAAAGGCTCCAGCAAAAATAGGAATAACATTATCCAAAGTATGTACTTGTACTGGGGAGACAGCATAATGGTTATGCAAAAGTCCTTTCTGCCTGAGGCTCTGAGGCCCTAGGTTCAATGCCCAGCACCACCACAGTCCTCAGCTGAGCAGTGTGCTGGCCTCTCTCTCTCTTTCTCTCACTCTCTATCTCTATCTCTCTTTAATCAAAATATGTAAATAATAAAATGAACAAAATATTGTTTCCCAAAAGAAAAGAGGCATTTTTGGCCAGTCCTGATCAAAACAGAAAGATACAGAGTAACATTTATGTAGATATACTGTTGCATTTTTCATCGCATTTTTGAAGGCCAAAAATTTTCTCAGAAGATGTCATATTTGTCCTTCATATAAAAAAAAATAGAAGAGAGGTCATATCTTGTGGATGTTTAGTCCATTCCAAGGTCAACAAAGGTGGGAGACTAAAGGTAACTTTAAAACATGATCAACAGACAAAATTTGTAAAATAAGAAACTTTTTTTTTAAAAAAAAAGGAAGAACAAGAATAAAAACTAGCCAATCATATCATATTCTATTCCTCATTCTCTGCTCTAAAACAAGCATATGATTTTGATATATTTATCTTAGCTCATATTTTTCTTAATGTATTTATTTATTTATTTGCCTACAGGTTTATGAATAGAGCTCAGTGACTGTTGTATGAATCACTGCTCCTGGTGACCATTTTATTGGATAGGACAGAGAGAAACTGAGAGAGGAAGGAGAGACCGAGAAGGAGAGAGAAAGAGAGATACCTGCAGACCTACTTCACTACTTGTGAAGAGAACCCCCTTCATGTGGCTACCAGGGGTTTGAACCCAGATCCTTGAGCTGGTCCTTATGTGCGTTTAACCAGGTACCCTGCCGCCCAGCCTTCTCAATGCTTTTACATCACTAAGAAAATAATTACTGGAACCTTTTTTAATTACTTAATACTATAACCTAATAATCAGAGTCCTAAGTGCCTACACTTTTTATAAATAGAATGTACTGATTTATGTTTATGTTTAACTGTTGCTAGTTACTGGTTGCTTTTAAATTTGTATTATTTCACATGATTTTTGACACAAGATTTTGGGCAAAGGGCTAGTTTCCATTTGTCTTTAAATCATTATACATTGGTATGTCTTTCAACTTTGTATAAAGTCATAAGGTTAGAAATTCAAGAGATGGGAGTTGGGCGGTAGCACAGCGGGTTAAGCGCATGTGGCACAAAGCACAAACACTGGTGGAAGGATCCTGGTTCGAGTCCCCGGCTCCCCACCTGCAGGAAAGTCGCTTCACAGGTGGTGAAGTAGGTCTTTTTTATTAAGTTTGAAAACTGACTTATACTGGCTTATAGTATTTCAAGATATTAAGTGAGAGGACTAATTTGCCTAAGTTATGTCTTTCAGGAAGCAAAGAGCTTTATAAGGTCTTTTCCAACTATAGCATCTATGAGTAGAGATCTTGGGTATAGCTCCATGGAGTAGGTAAACTGAGAAGATTTTAGATGGCTAAAAATGGGCCTATTTGACCTATATATAAGACAGCTGCACAATTTTTTTTTTTGGCCTCCAGGGTTATCGCTGGGGTTCGGTGCCTGCACCATGAATCCACTACTCTTGGAGGCGATTTTTTTCTCCCCTTTTGCTGCCCTTGTTGTTTGATCATTTTTGTGGTTATTATTATTGCTGTCATTGATGATGTTGTTGTTGGATAGGACCGAGAGAAGTGGAGAGAGGAGGGGAAGACAGAGAGGGAGAGAGAAAGATAGACACCTGCAGACTTACTTCACCGCCTCTGAAGTGACTCCCCTGCAGGTGGGGAGCCGGGGGCTCAAACAGCGATCCTTACCCCTGGTTTTTGCACTTCACGCCACCCGCTTAACCCGCCGCGCTACCCCCCTGACCCCCCACACAATTTAAAGTTATTACCAGCCTGGCCCACCCTGATATCTTTTTCTAACTCAGTGTACTTCCCCTGATAAATGAACGGTGGCCGTGTCTTCGGGTCGGGGAGATGGCTCAGAGAGAGCGCCGAGATACTGGTCTAATGTCAGCAGTGCATGTGCCAGAGTGGGGCACCAAACTGTCTCTCCCTGGCAAAAATAAATAAATAAATAAATAAATAAATAAATAAATAAATAAGCATTTCTAGATCCAAAAATAGCTTACCGGATCACAGCAAATAGAGATATTTTACTTTCAGGTAACTAGGGAAAGGCAGAAGGTAACTAAGAGAAGTCCCATGATCCCTATATTGGGTATTCATTTAATATACAAGAACAAATAAGTCAGGAGAAATGAAATTTGCTTTTCAAAATGTTCTGTCTCAGCTGGCACTACTCACGTTCATATTGTGAGAGACTAGAAGTTAAGCAGCTCCTCAGACCCTGCAGAATCAAACATTTCAACTATTACGTATACAGAAAATTCAATTTCCCCACCTCTGCCTGAGAGTTCACATGATGTATGTTCTACTTGGAGTTCTCTAGAAAATTTCAGTTGCTTGTCAGAACCTAGACAAAAGAATCCAAGAAAGCATTGCCCTGGCCCCTTACCAGCAGAAAGATATGCTAGAAGGGGTTAAGATGGAAGGGGATTAGCCACTCTGTGGAATCCGGACACCTGACAAAAATGTAAACATAAATGAATGAGTCTCCATGATTCTGTCAGTTTTTAAAAGTCTTTGGCTCACTATATACAGAGTCTGGCTCTATTCAACTCTTAGTTCAAGCTCTCAGGAGAGGAAAAGATTTTCCACAAGAAAACAAATAAATTGGTTTTTCCTGGGTCAAGTTTCCATCCAAGTTTCAATTTGCTACATCTACAGAGGTTAAAGTGGCAGAAACCTGACATCCTAGACCTGGTCTCTCTTCTGTAAGGGATATATTTAAAAGAAAATAATTTTGAAATAATGAAATGGACCTTGTTGGTTATCATATCTGTACTAGGTCCTAAGAAGGAATAGGCATTCTCAAAATGGAAAAAGGACTCTTGTAGATGTGAGGGAGATGGACATGAAAAAAATTTGAAGTGGTCTGGGAGGTGGCGCAGTGGATAAAGCATTGCACTCTCAAGCATGAGGTCCTGAGTTCGATCCCCAGCAGCACATGTGCCAGAGTGATATCTGGTTCTTTCTCTCTCTCTCCTCCTATCTTTCTCATAAATAAATATATTTTTTTAAAAAAATGAAAACTTGGAAATTATTTGTCAACTCTATTGGGTCTTTCCTCATTTGCATTTAGTTACAAATATATTTGTTAATATTTGCCTTTCCAAAATTTATTTTGTTTGATGTTATTAGTGATTTAATAATGACTGACAAGATTGAGGGATAAGAGGGGTCCAATTCCATATATTTCCCACCATCAGAGTTCCATATCCTGTCACCTCCATTGGAAGTTACCCTACTCTTTATCCCTCTGGCTTCTGTAATTGCTTTACCACTGGACATGGGTGTTGATAGGTGTATCCATACCCCCAGTCTGTTTCTATCTTTCCCTAGTGGAGTAGGGCTCTGGGGATGTGGGGTTCCAAAAGACATTGGTGAGGTGTCGGTTGCACCACGGGGGAGAGAGAAGAGACCGGAGCGGAGCAGGAACACAAATCTTTATTCACACAGACACCCCAGAAATGGGCAAGAGCAGGGTGGTTTAGGCCATGTGGAGCTAGCAAAATGGCTTCCTCCCACTATGCCCAGCAGCCCTTATCTGGGTCGCGGAAGAGAGGAAAAAAGCAAGAGAGAGAAAGGCGGAAGCAGGAGGGCTTTTATGGGAGAAATTCTAAAAGTGGCAAGTCAGGACGGGATTGGCTAGAAAAGGGGGCAGAGAAAACAAGGCACTCTGGGAAGGTAGACAGCTTCTGTAGCCATGGTTGCTAGGGTCTCAGCTCTCATGGGACTGGTGATACCCTGAGGGGGCAACGTGGTGGATATCTGTAAATACAACTTGCATGGAAATATAGTGGTTTATGGGCCCTGCCAATGTTTGACCACATCTGCAAAATTTTCCAACACCTCCCCCTTTCTTTTTATCTAATGGCCATAGTATAGAAAATTTAGAATGGAGCAGGCTTAATGTTTTTTTTTAATATTTATTTTATTTATTTATTCCCTTTTGTTGCCCTTGTTGTTTTATTGTTGTAGTTATTATTGTTGTTGTCGTTGTTGGATAGGACAGAGAGAAATGGAGAGAGGAGGGGAAGACAGAGAGGAGGAGAGAAAGACAGACACCTGCAGACCTGCTTCACCGCCTGTGAAGCGACTCCCCTGCAGGTGGGGAGCCGGGGTTCGAACAGGCTTAATGTTTTTTAAGGAATGCCAGGCTCGGGTGGGAAGATATAGAATATCTCTGTGGGGGAGGGAAGACTTACATAGCCACCAACCTTGTGAGATTTATATGTCCTCCCCTTTGCTCAACCCCTCTGTAGAGAGAGAGAGAGACTCACCTGGAGGGATTCATCTCATAGGTTAAGCTCTGCCAGGCTCCACCACACCAGCTCCTCACAATCTTTTCTGCAGTGAGGTCATCTGCCTTGGGAAGTCAGGTTGGCATCATTGTAGCACCTGTTGCCGGGCCAGCGTGAGGGTGTTTCTTCCCGGGCATGTGCTCTCTGGGTTGGAGAGAACTCGACCAGAGCCAACCTGGGCTGCTGCTGACTCAGTGACGTGCGAGAGAGACCAGGAACTCGTGGTGGAGCGGGAACGCAACGTGTCTTTATTGATCAGAGACCACGCTTTTATATATTTAGAACTGGAACTGGCAAGTTGGAAAAAGAAGTGGCTAGGAAAGGGGGTGGAGAAAAGGAAAGAGCAGGCTAATGGTAGAAACTCCCTTAGCAACTGTTGCGAAGGTTTTAACCAGTGGGATTAATTAATACCCTGCAGGCAGGGCAGGTCTCGAGGTAGAAAGAAGATAGATAGATCAAAGGTGGGGATCTTTCAGGCAAAACGATGATTATGTAAATAGGTCATAGTGTCAGCAATGGAGGATGGGGGGTAGCTTAAGGCCCGACACCTGCAACTTGGTGGCAGAGTATTGGAGCTGAAAGGTTGACATGCCAGGCCTGGCATCATTGGACACAATCTGAAAAGAAGCATGTCAAGGTGGTACTGGTTGCATTGATGTGGTTGAGATCAGCAGATGTAGCATCAAACTATATGGATCAAGAAAAGCAGGAAGGAAAATGAGCAAAACCTTAGAGGTTCCAAGACTGAGAGGAATACGGGTTTGATAGACAGTGACAAGGGTTTCTTGTTGCCTTAGAGTTTAAGAAGGCAATACATAATTACGATTATAAGCAAGTTATTTGGGAACTTGGTTTACTTTGAAAATCCCAGGGTTAGGATTTATTGTACCATACAAGACTTTACCAGGGACCAAGAGGCGGCGCACCTGGTTAAGTGCTCACACTACAGTGCTCAAGGAACCAGGTTCAAGCCCCTGGTCTCCACTTGCAGAGGAAAAGCTTCATGACTGGTGAAGCAGCGCTGCAGGTGTCTCTTTGTCTCTTTCCCTCTCTATCTCCTTCTCCCCTCACAACTTCAATTTCTGTCAGTCTCTATCCAGTTAAAAAAAAATACAAAAGTTTACCATGATTTATGTCATTTAATGCTATTTACAAATAACCATATCTTATATACTGACAAGAGTAGTTGCTTCTGGTCTCCTTGGTCTAAGATTATAGGTGACTTAATAGTTCAAGAAAAAAATATTATTAGAAGTACACTAACAATTTAAGCCCAATGTTAAAATTCAATCAGTTCACTAATTTGAAACCCTAAGTGCTTAGCTGAAGGAATATATACTCAGAACTGAAGTCTGTGCATTAAAAAAGATGGAGGCATTTCATCTATTTTCACCCTCTCATATTTATTAGTGACTTATAAGTTAGTAGGAGCATGTATGAACACCATTCCTGCCCAAGGTCTGTGTTCCTTATCCCCAACCCCCTACAGTGAAGCTGAAAATCTACCCTTCCCCTCACCCCTGCAGTTTTTTCCTTTGGTGCAATGTTGTGACCAAAACAGGAGTTTGGGACAATTAGCATACAAATGACAGCAGCCTGAGGCTGAGCAGACTAAGAAGGGGATGTACTGAAGAACAGACTTGGAGCACCCCCCTCTTGATTAAATGACCTTCCCCTCCATTTGTCCGGCCTCCGGACTGATCCTGGTCTTTTCATGTGGTGATCTTGGATAACTTAGTTTGTGGACTTTGGACTTTGGCCGAATTTCCTAGCTAGGCTTCTCACCTCACAGTCTCAATGATTTTACTGGATAAATCTCTCTTTTGCTAAACCTTCAATGGAGATGATTTCACAGGACCTCAATATTTGTCTTTCACCTCAGCATCACCCGAAATAAACCTTGTATTGTTTCAACCCCTTCTCAGCACCCCGCAGTCAATCTTCTATGTACTGCAGCCCAACGCCCCTTTTAAAGTCCCAGCGGTGCCCAACTCCAAACTCAGTCAAATGCTCCCTTCCGGTTCTTCTTCCTCAACTTCTGTTGATGAGTGGGAACACCCCATACTCATCCTTCTCTTTCTGACTTATCTCTCTTAACATAATTCCTTCTAGCTGTGTAGGGTCTTTCCTCATCTGCAATTAGTTCTAAATAGACTTGCTGATATTTGCCTCTCTAATGTTTTTTAATTTATTAGGGGATAAATGGTTTACAGTCGACTGTAAAATACAATAGTATGTACATGCATAACATTTCCCAGGTTTTCACATGACAGTTCAACCCCCACTAGGTCCTTCTCTGCCATCATGTTCCAGGACCTGAACCCAAAAATTTTAAAAAACAAATATTCCCACTTGCAGGAGTTCTGTGGATGGTAAAGCAGAGCTGCAGCTGTCTCTCTTTCTCCCTTCCTCTCTATCTTTCACTTTCCTCTTTATTTCTGCCTGTTTCATCCAACAAATAAAGATATGAAAAAGTTTTAAAGCAAATATTACCTTTCTTCCCATTATCTACACCCAATTATTTTGGCAATGTGGAATTGCCAAAATAGCTCACCTGAAATGTGTGACTGTTTTTATCACTGCACTAAAGGTAACCTTGGTGTTAATGGTGTCTTTCCTTCTCTCTATTTCTCTCTCTCTTTCAACATTTTACTTACCCATTTATTTGTTTTGGATAGAGACAGAGAGAAGTTGAAAAAAAAAGGCAGGGCCAGAGAAATACAGCACACCACTTCACCACGCCTGAAGCTACCCCCTGCAGTTGGGGACCCAGAGCTTGAACTGTGGTCCTTGAATACTGCAATGTGTGTGTTCAACCACCAACCTGGCCACTGTTTCTCTCTTTCTGATAGAAAATTTAAGCCCTGAAAAAAATGGGAACAAGACAGGACTAGAACTACTTTGGAAACCCACCAAATCGCCAGAGCAGCCAGAGCCCACAACTCTGCCCAGACCTTCAGCTCAACCCAGTTGAGAAACTTCTCTAAAGAACAAGGAATATCAAGTTGGTGTGGAGGGGGCGGTAAGATAGCATAATGGTTATGCAAACACACTGTCATGCCCAAGGCTTTGAAGTCCTGGGTTCAGTCCCCCACACCACCATAAGACAAAGCTGATCAATTCTCTGTTAAGGTAAAAAAAAAAAAAAAAATAGGAATATCTAAGATCACCTGAGACTGCAACAACAAGATGAGACTGGGACGACTTTGGGAACCCACCAAGTCAGTGGTGAGTGACAACACATGTGGCTTGTGGGCAGAGAGGAGTCTGAAGAGAGAATCTTGGGGCTAAAGCCCATATCTACTCCCAAGCCGCTGGTAACAGTTTGCCAGTTGAGGAGCCTCCTCCAGTCTGTTTTACCAACAGAAAGACAGCTGAAGGGAGGAGAGGACTCCCCCTAAGACTCATCGAATGCAACTGTGAGTCTCCATTGCCACTGCCCTCAGAGGCTGGAAGGGGAGGGGGCTCCCCTGTTGATTTTGGGTGGGGGAGGGGGGCAGAGAACTGACCAGGAAACTCAGGAGAAGAGCTACATACACCCTGGTGGCCTAGCAGTGGGGCTGTATAGTGGGAACCTTTCCACATTGTTCTCCTGATGAGAATATGGTGAATAATTGCCTCAGAAACTACAGAAATGGGACTTGTTTAGAAACTCACAGGACCCAGCAGTGCTTCCCAGCTTGGAAGAGAAGCTGAATTGAGCCTGGAACTTTGGATCCTTGGGGTGTGGGAGTCTCTTTGCATAACCACTCCCCCATCCTGCTTTATCTCTTGGTCAGGAGTGAGTGATTAAGCTAAAAAACCTACTTATAGGTAAAAAGCCCTCAGGCTACCATAGCCTACAGGCAAGAAAAAGAACAAGAGGCTTTAACAGGCATTCACAGGCAGAAGTTGAAAAACCAGATCAGAAGAGAAAACATTAAACAGAACTTCAACTGGCTGGTGTATGGCACCAAAGTAAAAGACTCTGGGGTGGGTGGTAGGTGGGAGAGTTCAGGACCTGGAACAGAATGGCAGAGGACCTAGTGGGGGTTGTATTGTTTTGTAGAAAAATGAGAAATGTGATGCATGTACAAACTATTGTATTTACTGTCGACTGTGAAACATTAATCCCCCAATAAAGAAATAGAAAGAAATATAAAAAGGAAAAATTAAGCCCAGATCATTGAAGCCCCATCTGTAATAAAAAAAAAAAAAAAGAAAGAAAGAAAGAAAGAAAGAAAGAAAGAAAGAAAAAAGAAAAAAAGAAAGAAAGAAAATCAATTTGTATATTCTACATTAAGGTCACCACTAGAAGCAAACATGGTGACATGGCCAATTGTACCTATGTGTCACAACTGTACTAAACCATTAACTGAGAATAATACTGTCAAATTAAAATAAACAAAATAATGTTTTGACTTACCTGTACCCATATTCCGTTTGTCTTTTTTCTTTGGCACAAGTCTCTCATAATTCTTAGGCATGTCACATAAATTCCATCAAAAGCTTCTCCCTCTATGAAGTGGGGACAACTAGACTTCCTTTTATTTCATATCAACCGGCAATGACATATCAGAAGTGCCCACCAAACCCCAACACCACTAACACAGTAAAGATGATTAAAATGGTGATTGTCTCTGGCGCCCAGATTGCTCCAAGATATTAAGGGCGCCTTCTGACCTCTCAGAATTAATCCTGTGTACCCCCTTCCAGCAGTGAAGGACACGATTTATGATGTGACTCTGGTTCAACATCGCCGCTTCTATCTGCGCTGGCTCAGCAAGTCTGCTCCAAGCTTAGCCCAGATGCCACAGTGCTTCCCTCTCAGCCCTCAGTGGGACCTCATGCCAACTCAGCTTTTGTTCTTAGGACAGGGACAGGTGCTCCACAAGGAACAATCTAAAATACAGGCTACACTAAACCGAGCACTGGCATTGCCTTCGTTTGGGAGTTTTTACTAAGGGTCAAGGACAGTTGAAGTTGGGAGAAACTTAGAGTCTCTAATTGGTTTCTTGTTTGGCTGTTTGCAGAGGTGTGAAGGGGATGATGTATAGTATAGCCTTCAACATATAGGCCAGACTCTCATCTACTCTTTTATTCCTAATCATATATCTGGGTTTATGCTTGGCTTTTTAAAGGACTTGGTACTGAGGTGATGGGAAGAAAGGGTACATTAAACAGTTGCTATATACTGGGTATTACATTAAGTGCCTTAGACTATAATTCCTCATGCCCTTTCCTTCTGGGGAGGTGGAAAGGGTTGGCTCTTCATTGGCCATAGAGCTAAAGGAACAGATCTTCCATTACTAAAACATTTTTACCAGGAAGTGCGTATGCCATCATTACTTCGGATTTTTCCTATAATTCTTTATCCTATCAGCCCCCCACCACCACCACCACCCAGCTCTCAGAAAGCCTTCCAGGAAGTTGAGACAGGGTCTTAACCTTTCCCAGAGTCATCGCACAGAGAAAAGAGGAGGGAATAAAGGACCTTCTGACCCGACCAAGCCCTCACACTCAAGACAGAGACAAGAACTCGCCACAACCAGACCACAGACAATGGCTCCGATGATTTCATGTGTAGGTCATGAGTTTCTGGGAGGCTGTAGTTTGGAGATGGAGAAAATTGGAGAAAGATGTTGGAATTTGAAGTGCTGTTCTGTTTGGTGTAATTTGGTACTCCTTTTGGAAAAGGTTGACTTTAGGCTTGGGGACTTCACTAAACACTGCCTCTGGCAAGAATGGATGCCTGCACTTTTTTTTATGTCCCATAGAGAAGCTACTTGAGGGGCTTGGTGGTGGTACACCTAGTTCAGTGCATATGTTATAGTGTGCAAGGACCCAGGTTCAGTCCCTGGGTCCCCACCCACAGGAGGAAATCTTTGTAAGTGCTGAAGCAGTGCTGCAGATGTCTCTCTATCACCCTCCCTCTCTATCTCCCCCTACCCTCTCAATTTCTGGCTGTCTCTATCCAATAAATAAACATAATTGAAGAAAAATTAAAAGAGAAGCTACTTGACTCAGTTTCCTTCAATCTTCTATCCACATCACTTTTTATTTTTACTCCCTTTTTTCTTCTAACTTTTCTGTTTGTGATGTCCTAGATTATCTAACCATACAGGATAGTTCCACACCATTCTCATCACCAAAAGTTCTGAGAACCCACCTTCCCACACTCCCCATGGCTAATCACCATAGTTCTCCCAAGATGTTGGGGATGGATTAGCTTCTTTTCTTGTTTTGCTTTGTTTTGTTTTGTCAGTCTCGTGTGTATTGATTCTCTACATCCGCCATCTGAGTATGTATTTCACATCCCTGTTACTTCATGAAGCATCGTCACCTCCAGTCCCATCTATTCTGTCTCCAGGGGACACAAAGTCATCTTTTTGTAATTGCAAAGTACTGTTCCATTGAGTTTAAGTCTCCTAACTTCTTTAGCCAGTCATCTGTTGAAAGGCATTTAGGTCACTTCCATATGTTCACAGTTGTACCTATGACACTTTAAAAACCTTTTTGTTATTTATTTATCCATTTTTACCAGAGCACTGCTCAGCTCTGACTTATGGTATTGCTGGGGATTGAACCCAGGATTTCAGAACCTCAGGCATGAAAGTCTGTTTATTTATTTACTTATTATTCATTTATTTTCTTTGATTGGACAGAGAGAAATTGAGAGGGAATGGGGGTGGAGAGGGAGAGAGACACCGGCAGCACTGCTTCACCACTCATGAAGCTTTCCCCCTGCAGATGGAGGCTGGGGGGTTGAACCCAAGTCCTTGTGCATTTAACCAAGTGCACCAGCAACTGGACCCACCTGTAACAATTCTTCATGAACTATTTTCTCAAAGGTGTAACAAGCAACACCAACAAAAATGGCGCTCTCCTATCTTCCCTGAACATTTGTTTAGAACTCTGTGGACAGTGCACCCACTCCGTCACCAGCGGGCAGTCTTCATTATAGGAGGACAGCCCCTCCCCTGTGAGCATCAGGGTACTGAGCCTCACTCGGCTGTTCCCTCGTCTTCTGCAGGTGAGAAAGAGAAAGGTTAGTACTAACTGTAGTGTCTTAACCACTAGCTATATGTTCTTCATCAGGGAAAGTCAGCTTCTTAGGGAATCTCAGCTTCTTCATCTGAACCATGGACTTACTAGATCATATTATTGAAAACTTCTTAGGTGTTGTTACAACCCATCTTTTCAACTGCCAGTATGCTTTCCCTCACCGCTGCCTTCCTGTCTCATCTCCCTTTGACTCCTGCTCACCCACTTGGTGGAGACTGGGAATGACCCATGGACCCTTCTAGACAAGATGCTTGCCAAATTAGCCTGGGGAGAAGAGTTCCTGTTGTCTGCTGCCACCCTTTCTGTCTTCTGGTGCCAATCAGCAGCAGCCGCAGTGACATTTGCACAAGGACATTTTTAGTATGAGCCCTGGGCAGAGGAACAGGATTGCATAATCACTTCACTTTAATGAAGGAGAGAGAAGGAAAGGAAGCAATGGACGTCTTGGCACTGATGCAGGATTTTAATGAATTGTTGAAGTTAAGAACTCTGTGTGGAGGGTTGAGGCAAGATGCCGGGCCTAGCTAATTTTTTGTTTGCTGTGGAAAGACATGTAGAAACTTTCCTATCCAAATAAGATTATTTTGACTGAATCAACTAGTCAGCTAAATTAAGCAGTTTATTTACTTATAAGACTGAAAAAATATATATACCTCATCTATCTACTGGATGGCTAATGGTTTTCCTTAACTGTCAGAATAAATAAGTATATAGGTATCTTTCAAGGAGCTATTCAGATTGTACTGCTGTGGTGATTTTACCAGCTAAAACTGTTGTCTCTTCATGACAATTGAAAACTACCATAACTTTGTCTCAGTAGCTCTCTCATTATCTCCGGGGTAAAAGATCCAGACCCAGTTCAATTCTGCCCCTTCAACAAGAATGCCAAGTGCATGGCACATATTTAATAAAAGCTTACAAAAGAGTGGCTGAAAGCAGCATACTGGCATGGCTGTGTATCTTGTTGAGAACTGTTGGGTACCTATGTACTTACCCATTTATTCAACAGCATATACTGAGAAATTACAGGATGTCTAGCATTTCTCCAGATAAAGGAAATGGGAACAGTGAATCAGAGACTAGAGACCAGCCCTGTTGGACTAAAACAACGATCTACCGATCATTACCCTTTTTTTAAATCTAACCCTCTCTCACCCCAGGATGAAATAGATGGGACAATGGTTATGCAAAAGAAGTTTATGACTGGGGCTGTGAGGGCACAGTTCCAATCCTCAATACCACCCTAAATCAAAGCTGAGCAGTGTTCTGATAAAAAAAAAAAATCCAAATCCTCAAATACAAATTAATTAGGTACATGGAAGATAAAGAATATAGTGTGAGCTTTGGGGTGGGTGGGGGGGAGGGTTCAGGGCCTGGAACATGATGGCAGAGGGGGACCTAGTGGGGGTTGAATTGTCCTGTGGAAAACTGAGAAAGCTCAGTCATGTACGTACAAACTACTGTATTTACTGTAGACTGCAAAACATTAATCCCACAATAAAAGAGTGAAAAAAAATAATAAAATAGTGTGATTCTCTTATGATTCTCTTCAGCTGTTCTTTTGTTTCTGTCTTTGTTTTTCTAGTTCCAGATAAATTTCTTTAGCATTTGTTCTGTTGCCTTAGAGGTTCAATGTTACCTTACAGGGATTTCACTGAGCCTGTCTATTGTTCTGAGTTGATGGCCACTGACAGACTGCCATTTCCTCCATTCCATGAGCATGGAATGTTTTTGAGCCTCCTTGTGTCTTCTTTTTTCCTTTAGTAATTATTTAGTTTTTAATGTACATATATTTTATTTTCTTTGTTAAATCCATTTCTTGATGCCTAATTCATCTTGCTTATAAAGGAGACTGACTTCTTGAGTGTTTCTTCTACTTTACTGGCTGCCTAGTGGAATGCCACCAATGTTTGTATTCAAGTGGACCTCATTTAGCGACGGAGTTCTGTTCCTGAAACCAGACCAACAAAGGACATCGTCAGTAAATGAGACGCCTCCATTTATTGATATTTCAAGCATAAAAATGTACTGTAATGGGTATGGCTACCACTTGTAGATAGTGTAATGGCCACTTTGGATCATTTATAACATTTTTAGAATTTATTCAATAGTGTACCAAATATGGTACTTAATAAAGAAACAGGAAATAAAGTTATACAATGGGGGGATAACTTCTTCTCTTCCAGCTAGGATTTCTTTTTTCTGTTTTCTTTGTTTCTTTTCTTTTTCTTGCTTAGTTGCTATGATTAGAACTTCAGAGATATATTGAATAGTAAAGGTGACAGGAGGCAGCCTTGTCTTGCTTCTGATCTGAACACTCCTGGTAAGCTTTCAGTTCTCCCCACTGTGCATAATGCTGACTGTTAATCTGTTGTATATGACCTTAACTGAGTAGAGGCATGTTCCTTCAATCCTCATCATCTAAAAAAAATTATCATAAAAGAATATTTAATCTTGTCAAAAACTTTTCTGCATCTTTTGAAATGATTGTGTGAATTTTAATTTTCTTGATGTTTATATGGTATATTATATTAATCGTTTGCATATCATCCACACATACATGCCTAGAAAAAAAAAATACAGCTTGGTCATTATGTACAATATATACATATATTTGCCACCAAGGTTATTTCTGGGACTGATTGACGACACGATGAACCCACCACTTCCAGTGGCTATTTTTTCTTCTCTCTTTTTTTTTTTTTGTTCATTTTTCCTAAACTGATTTTTTTGTCAGGCTAGTGTCCTGGGAGGGAGAGATAACCCAGGAACCAAGTTCGTGGCAGTAGCAATACAAATATTTATTCATGTGGGAGCCTCAAAGTCCGACGCATCTGGTTAAAACCATGTGGGGTAAAAAAAACCGCAATGGGCAGTGTCCGCCTCCCCTTGCATGCCCCCCCCTTTCCCCTCCTGGGACCCAGAAGAGCCAAGCCTGCCCCGGAAGTGGCTTCATAACCCATACATAGTTAGGAGAGGGGCAGAGAAAAATGGGAGGGGCTGGAAAGGTAGAACCTCCCCAGCAACCATTGCTAAGGATTCAACTGGCAGGAATTAGCAATACCCTGCAGGGACATAGGAAGGAGATCTTTAGTCATTTGGAAGACAAGGCAGGAGATTGATATGTAAATAATAAAGGGACGGGCCATTAGGAGCATGGAATGCAGGGTGCTTTGGGGGGCAGAGAGAGGGTGGATGTCCCCTCAAGTCAAGCCTTGCCAAGCTCAACCACATGCTCAACCACATGCTCACAATTTCCCAACAATTTCTAATAAGACAGAGAAATTGAGAGGGGCATGAAGAGAGAGAGAGAGAAAGAGAAAGAGAGAGAGAAAGAATGACACCTGCATACCTGCTTCACTACTCATGAAGTGTCCCTCCTGCAGGTAGGGAAATGAGGCTCGAACCAGGATCCTTGTGCATGGTAACAAGTATGCTTAACCAGGTACACCACCGCCAGACCTTGAAGTAAAATATGTTTAATATAGAATATCCATAGCTGGGATTTCCCTGCCCCCCAGCCTCCTTTTTTTTGTGATTATTAGTCTAATTCCACTGTGGTCTGAAAAAGGTTAGTTGGAATTATTTCCATGCTCCTGAATTTATTGATTGGCTTTATGTTCTAGTATATGACTTATCTATGGGATTGTTCCATGTGGACTCAAGAAGAATACGTAGTCTACCTTCTTGAAGTGAAGAGTTCTGAAGATGTCTAGTAAGTCCAACTTATCAATCTCCTCATTAAAGACTTGTGACGGTGAAGGGAGGGAGGGAATAAAAGATATTTGATGAAAAGTTCTATAAATGTGGCATTAATGTTCCAGTTTGTGTGCGCCAGAACTCACCATTAGAAAACAGTCCTCTGGATGCTGCATAAATGTGCACCTTGTTTCTGAAATGTCATACCTTGATTACTTTTCTGCAGTTATGCCAAGGACAAAGAAATGATAACCCATCAGCTTGGATAACAGAAGAAAACAGAAATTTAATTTAGGAATAGAAGAAACAAAAATTAGGATGGAATTTAATTCCTTGTCCAGTGTTCTGGAGAACAGGGTTGGTGCTTTAGGAAGGACATTACATTGGCATCACACACTGAGCATTCCTAGTACTTGGCTTCATCACTTGTGTAATAGAAATGTCAATGCCCCTTTCTCTGATGAAAGAGAGGAAGGAAGAGAGGAGGAAAGAAATAAAGGAAGGAAGGAAGGAAGGAAGGAAGGAAGGAAGGAAGAGAGAGAGAGGAAGGAGACAAAAAGAAAGGGAAAGAAAAAAAAGAAAAGTGCTGGAGCTGGGGAAATTACAGTGTGTTAGTGAGCTTGCACATGAGAAGAACCAGGTTCAGTCCAGTCACCACCAGTAACCAAAACTGAGCAGTGCTCAAAGCAAAAATGAATAAGGAAAGTGCCTATGATACCCAGAATTGCACACGGCATAGCTTCACATTATACACAGCAAAGAAAAGAATCATCAGTACCTTACTTTTCCTACATCTTCCCCATTCTTTTGTAGAACTTTCTATTCTCAGTGGGGAAAAGAAGCATTTCATGGGGATGGGAGGGGAGATGGCACAGCATGGTACTCACAACAGAGAAACTCCCATTTCTGAAAATGAAATGTGGGTACGCTAGCACTTTCTCTTTCAAGGCAAAAGCACAAGAGACCTCAATGTGACATATATAGCATTCCAGAACTTGCTAAGTGACTTTTGTGGAAGAAAAAAAAAAATCTGGAAAAAAATTAAGTCATTCACTTCTTTGACCTAAGAGATGAAATAGCTATGTTTTACAGGTCAAACGAATCTCATTTCTGTTTGGGCATTTTGCCCAAATCATTCAAAATTATAAGTGCTTGAAGAAGTACAAGTAATATCTTTCACTCAGTATCTCTGAATTGGCCTATTTAAAATTTATTTTTAAATAACTCTGCCCAGTCCCAACTAAGAAAAATCAAGAGCCAAGATAGGATAGTTATTCTAAGAGCTGGGAGACAATTTCCTATCTTTACAGGAGAACATGTTCTTCAAAACCCTGAATTTTTGTTCCAGACAGGATGGGAGCTGTGCCCCTAGATTTGGCCTTTATTTCAAACACACCTATTTCTTTGAACTTTACATAATAATAGAATTCCTCTAGCCCAAGGTAACTGTGTTCTGCATTCAAGGCACACTAAACATTTTTCTGTTCTCCAAACCAAAGGAATTGTTAAATCAGCACAAATTAGCATGTATCAACTATCTGCTAAGAATAGTTTCCTCTTTCTTCCTGGAAAATACCAACTCATCATTCAAATCCAACCACATTCATTGCCTCCTCCTTGGAACCTTTTCCTCTATGTCTTCCAAGCAAATTTTGTACTCTACGTTTGTCTGTCACCTCTCTTCACCTTCTATTTGAATTCTCAATCTCATTATAAACTATTCATTTAGAGCAAAACAGAGGAAGCTATTAAGATTGCAAAATTGGAAGTCTTGCTCTTAAAGCATTTTTCTCTGTAAAAGATCACACCTCTGGAGAAGAAGATGGCGGCGCCCTGAGAAATCGCTAACAGCGAGTGCTCTGATAGCATCGTCGGCAACGGTAGGATTTTCTGCCTTTAGCAGGCCAGTCAATAAGGGGGGGGGCACCAAAGAAGTGATTACAGTTTAATTTGGGTTAACAATTAGAGCAAAGGTGACACGGACTAGCGGGGCTCCAGAATTCCCAGGCGGCGCCAGGCAAGGTGAGTGCACCGGGCATTGTCCTCCGCCCGCCCAGGAAGGCGGCTCCTCCGCCGGTTGCAGAGCCCGGCGGGCAGAGGACCCGGAGAGAGCACTTTAGCTCGGGGGCTGCCTTTTGGGAGTCGCGAGGGTCCACCGCGACCCTGAGGGTGGATCCAAAGACTTCGTGAGTATAGCTCTCATTGGATCAAAGGACTTGGAGCTAGTTTTCAGTTTTGAGAAATCCTTTAAAAAAGTCTGGAGGGCGGGGTTTCCCGGAAGATGGCGGATTGAGAAGCGGCTAGCCTTTGAGCTCCGGACACATCTCGTGTAAACAATAGGATTTTCTGCCTTTAGCAAGCCAGCCAATAAGGGGCCATAACGGTCATACCAAGGATGTGTCTATAACTTAATTTGGGTTAAGAATTAGAGTAGGGGGTAAAAATTCTTTTTTCTTCCTTTTAATTTTCAAGCATACATCCTTCCCGCCGCCCCCCCCCCCCCCCATAAGCAGTGCCTGGGACCAGCTACTAGCAGGATACCCCATAGCACCAAACAGGGTTTTTTTTTTTTTTTTTTTAATTCACTGATACACATTTGGGAAGTTCCTCGCACTGCTCTTTAATTACAACTCTTCTTCTTATCTTCTCCCTTTTCTCTCTCTTATCTCTCTCTATCTCTCTCTTTTTTTTTTTTTTAATCTTGTCATACACTTCTTTCTTCTTTGCCTTTCTGAATTTGTGAATTACTTTGGGAAAGAAATCTGACCCAGAGTGGACTCTCTACGTGTGTATCTCTGCTCTAGTTCCCTTTACACTCTTGTTACCCTTAGAATATACACTGGATAGTAGATTTGCATAACTATCTATTCTTGCTATCCTCTCTTCCTTTTCTCTTTCTTCACTGGGATTTGGTTACTATTTTTTCACGGACTGGAGAAATTGTTTGGCTAACTGGTAACGATTAAACTCCTTCAATACTTACTTCAGTTGCTACTGTTATTCCGGAGGTTGGTGAGTGAAATTGTCATAAAGGTATTTAGTACAGTGTTACTTGTGCTCAAAACACAACAACTGAGGAACAACAGAGCATTAAAAAAAAAAAGAGAGAGAAACACATAAATTAAAAAAAAAAGGGTAGATTAAAAACAAATAAAACTGCTACCCCAATGAATGAAGACAAGAGCCCAGAAGAAACCACAAATCAGTCAGAAGTAACCATAGATAAGAAAAGTATGCAAGCAATAATAAACTTATTAATCACAGAAATGAAAACAACATTGGAGGAAAGAAATGGCAGTATTAGGGAAACAACAGTTGAGACCCCCAAGGAAAATACTGATTATCTTGAGACAATTAGAGAACTGAAAGCTGAAATAGCTGTAATGAAGAAAGAAGCTGAGGCAAGGGAAAGCAGACTAACAGAAGCAGAAAACAGAATTAGTCAGACAGAGGATGAGTTAGAGAAAACTAAGAAAGAGGTGAAAGAGCTTAAAAAGAGATTGAGAGACACTGAAAACAACAACAGAGACATATGGGATGATCTCAAAAGAAGTAACATTCGTATAATTGGCCTGCCAGAGGAAGAAAGAGAGGAAGGGGAAGCAAACATCCTAGAGGAAATAATACAAGAAAATTTCCCAGACCTGAATAACAGAAAGGATATCAAGGTGCAAGAGGCCCAGAGAGTACCAAACAGAATCAACCCAGACCTGAAAACACCAAGACACATCATAGTCACAATGAGAAGAAGTAAGGATAAAGAAAGGATCCTAAAGGCTGCAAGAGAGAAACAAAAAGTCACATACAGGGGAAAACCCATAAGACTTTCTGCAGATTTTTCAACTCAAACTCTAAAAGCCAGAAGGGAGTGGCAAGATATCTATCGAGCCCTGAATGAAAAAGGGTTTCAACCAAGGATTATGTATCCTGCTAGACTTTCATTCAAGCTAGATGGAGGGATCAAAACCTTCTTAGACAAACAACAGTTAAAGGAGGCAACTATCACCAAGCCGGCCCTGAAAGAGGTACTAAAAGACCTCTTATAAACAAGAACATCACTATAATACTTGTAATATATCAGAGTAAACAAATTGTTTTTTAGAACAATGGCACTACAATACATTAAATCCATAATATCAATAAATGTCAATGGCTTAAACTCACCCATCAAAAGGCACAGGGTGGGGGGATGGATCAGAAAACATAACCCAACCATATGCTGCTTGCAAGAATCACATCTGTCACAACAAGATAAACACAGACTTAAAGTGAAAGGATGGAAAACTATCATACAGGCTAACGGTCCACAAAAAAGGGCAGGAACAGCCATTCTCATCTCAGACACGATAGATTTTAAATTGAATAAAGTAATAAAAGATAGGCAAGGACATTACATAATGATTAGAGGATCAATCAGCCAAGAAGACTTAACAATTATTGACATCTATGCACCCAACGAGGGACCATCTAAATACATTAAACACCTATTGAAAGAATTTCAAAAATACATCAATAGTAATACAATAATAGTGGGAGACTTCAATACCCCACTCTCACACTTAGACAGATCAACAAAGCAGAGAACCAATAAAGATACAAGAGAATTGAATGAAGAGATTGACAGACTAGACCTCTTGGACATTTTCAGACTCCTCCACCCCAAAAAACTGGAATACACCTTCTTTTCAAATCCACACAACACATACTCAAGGATAGACCACATGTTAGGCCACAAAGACAGCATCAATAAATTCAAGAGCATTGAAATCATCCCAAGTATCTTCTCAGACCACAGTGGAGTAAAACTAACTTTTAACAACAAACGGAAAATTATTAAAAGACATAGAATTTGGAAACTAAACAACATGCTCCTTAAGAACTACTGGGTCAGACACTCACTCAAACAGGAAATTCAAATGTTCCTGGAAACTAATGAAAATGAAGACACAACCTATCAAAATATTTGGGACACAGCTAAAGCAGTACTGAGAGGGAAACTTATAGCTATACAATCACATATTAAACACCAAGAAGAAGCCCAAATGAACGAACTTACTACACACCTCAAGGACTTAGAGGAAGAGGAACAAAGGAACCCTAAGGCAACCAGAAGGACAGAAATCACTAAAGTTAGAGCAGAAATAAACAACATCGAAAATAAAAGAACCATACAAAAGATCAATGAAGCCAAATGTTGGTTCTTTGAAAGATTAAACAAAATTGACAAACCCCTAGCCAGACTCACCAAACAAAAAAGAGAGAAGACTCAAATTAATAGAATTGTAAACGATACAGGAGATATCACAACTGACACCACAGAAATCCAGAGAATTCTGCGAAACTTCTATAAAGAACTATATGCCACCAAGCTAGAGAATCTGGAAGAAATGGAACAATTCCTAGAAACCTATGCACTTCCAAAACTGAACCAAGAAGAACTACAAAATCTAAATGCACCAATCACAGACAAAGAAATTGAAACCGTTATTAAGAATCTCCCCAACAACAAAAGTCCTGGACCAGATGGCTTCACAAACGAATTCTACAAAACTTTCAGGAAACAGTTAATACCCATACTTCTTAAGCTATTCCATAAGATTGAAGAAACAGGAATACTCCCTTCCACCTTTTATGAAGCCAACATCACCCTGATACCAAAAGCTGATAGGGACAGAACAAAAAAGGAAAACTACAGACCAATATCTCTGATGAACATAGATGCCAAAATATTAAACAAGATCTTGGCCAACCGGATACAGCAACACATCAAAAAGATTGTTCATCATGACCAAGTGGGATTCATCCCAGGAATGCAAGGCTGGTTCAACATCCGTAAATCAATCAATGTCATTCATCACATCAATAAAAGCAAAGCCAAAAACCACATAATTATCTCAATAGATGCAGAGAAAGCCTTTGACAAAATCCAACACCCATTCATGCTCAAAACTCTACAAAAAATGGGAATAGATGGGAAATTCCTCAAGATAGTGGAGTCTATATATAGCAAACCTACAGCCAATATCATACTCAATGGAGAGAAGCTGAAAGCATTCCCCCTCAGATCAGGGACTAGACAGGGCTGCCCACTGTCACCGTTACTCTTCAACATAGTATTGGAAGTTCTTGCCATAGCAATCAGGCAAGAGAAAGAAATCAAAGGGATACAGATTGGAAGGGAAGAAGTCAAGCTCTCACTATTTGCAGATGATATGATAGTATACATAGAAAGACCTAAAGAATCCAGTAGAAAATTACTGGAAGTTGTTAGGCAATATAGCAAGGTATCAGGCTACAAAATCAATGTACAAAAATCAGTGGCATTTCTTTATGCAAACACTAGATCTGAAGAAGAAGACATCCAGAAATCACTCCCATTTACTGTTTCAGCAAAATCAATCAAATACCTAGGAATAAAGTTGACCAAAGAAGTGAAAGACTTGTATGCTAAAAACTATGAGTCGCTACTCAAGGAGATAGAAACTGATACCAAGAAATGGAAAGATATCCCATGCTCATGGATTGGAAGAATAAATATCATCAAAATGAACATTCTCCCCAGAGCCATATACAAATTTAATGCAATACCCATCAAAGTTCCACCAAGCTTCTTTAAGAGAATAGAACAAACACTACAATCATTTATCTGGAACCTGAAAACACCTAGAATTGCCAAAACCATCCTAAGGAAAAGAAACAGAAATGGAGGCATCACACTCCCAGACCTTAAACTATATTATAAAGCCATCATCATCAAAACAGCATGGTACTGGAACAAAAATAGGCACACAGACCAGTGGAACAGAATTGAAAGCCCAGAAGTAAATCCCAACACCTATGGGCATCTAATCTTTGATAAGGGGGCCCAAAGGATTAAATGGAAGAAGGAGGCTCTCTTCAATAAATGGTGCTGGGAAAACTGGGTTGAAACATGCAGAAGAATGAAATTGAACCACTTTATCTCACCAGAAACAAAAATCAACTCCAAATGGATCAAAGACCTAGATGTCAGACCAGAAACAATCAAATACTTAGAGGAAAACATTGGTAAAACACTTTCCCATCTACACCTCAAGGATATCTTTGATGAATCAAACCCAATTGCAAGGAAGACCAAAGCAGAAACAAACCAATGGGACTACATCAAATTGAAAAGCTTCTGCACATCCAAAGAAACTATTAAACAAACAGAGAGACCCCTCACAGAATGGGAGAAGATCTTCACATGCCAGACATCAGACAAGAAACTAATCACCAAAATATATAAAGAGCTCAGCAAACTCAGCCGCAAAAAAGCAAATGACCCCATCCAAAAATGGGCAGAGGAAATGAACAAAACATTCACCACAGAGGAGATCCAAAAGGCTAACAAACATATGAAAAACTGCTCTAGGTCACTGATTGTCAGAGAAATGCAAATTAAGACAACACTAAGATACCACCTCACTCCTGTAAGAATGGCATACATCAAAAAGGACAGCAGCAACAAATGCTGGAGAGGATGTGGGGACAGAGGAACTCTTTTACATTGCTGGTGGGAATGTAAATTGGTACAGCCTCTGTGGAGAGCAGTCTGGAAAACTCTCAGAAGGCTAGACATGGACCTTCCCTATGACCCAATAATTCCTCTCCTGGGGTTATACCCCAAGGACTCCATAACACCCAACCAAAAAGAGGTGTGTACTCCTATGTTCATAGCAGCACAATTCATAATAGCTAAAACCTGGAAGCAACCCAGGTGCCCAATAACAGATGAATGGCTGAGAAAGCTGTGGTATATATACACAATGGAATACTATGCAGCTATCAAGAACAATGAACCCACCTTCTCTGACCCAGCTTGGACAGAGCTAGAAGGAATTATGTTAAGTGGACTAAGTCAGAAAGTTAAAGATGAGTATGGGATGATCCCACTCATCAACAGAAGCTGACTTAGAAGATCTGAAAGGGAAACTAAAAGCAGGACCTGATCAAATTGTAAGTAGGGCACCAAAGTAAAAACCCAGTGGTGAGGGGTAGACATGTAGCTTCCTGGGCCAGTGGGGGGTGGGAATGGGCGGGAGGGATGGGTCACGGTCCTTTGGTGATGGGAATGGTGTTTATGTACACTCCTAGCAAAATGTAGACATATAAATCAGTAGTTAATTAATATGAGAGGGGGAAATCAATTGTATGTCTCAAAGGTTCTCAAAAGACAAACTGAATATTTTTAATAGATAGGCTACGTGTTTGATATGCGGACTCTCTCAAAAGCCTAGACCAAGTAGATTAGAAGCTTCCAATAGCACAGCTATATACAAGATACTGGGTACTGTACAGCAAACCATAACAAAGGGACTTTTCAAAGTTAACCCAATTAACAAATAATGTGATGATAATATTAACTATTGATTGTCTTTTTGAACCCTAAGACAGCAGGAACCTCACATCTTCACTATAGAGCCCCTACTTCCCCCAGTCCTGGCACCCTTGGATAGGGCTCACTTTCCCGTATGCTTCTCCCAATCCATACCAAATAATATTGCATCCGCCGATCACAACCTAACCAAAGCAACGATTGCCATCTCAACATGCTTCACCTCAGTGTGTATCCAGAGACTTCACGTGTGGAATGACAACCCTTCAGCTTCATTACTCGGGTGAGACCTTTCCTTTTATAGTACACTCTAATTTCATCTCAGGTAGTTCACTTTCTAACAAAGTCCCATAACCTAGACATACACCAGTTTCTGTGAGAGAGAGCGTATGTGCACACGTATCCATAAACTACTGCAAAAAATATACCTGAAAGCAGGATTACACTAGAGTTTGCAGTGAGTACCTCCCTAACACTTCCTCTCCACTATTCCAATCTTGGGATCCATGATTGCTCAACAAATTGTTTGGCTTTGTATGTTAACTCTCTTTTCAATCACCAGGTTCCAGATGCCACCAGGATGCTGGCTAGGCTTCCCTGGATTGAAGACCCCACCAATGTGTCCTGGAGCTCAGCTTCCCCAGAGACACACCTTACTAGGGAAAGAGAGAGGCAGACTGGGAGTATGGACCGACCAGTCAACGCCCATGTTCAGCGGGGAAGCAATTACAGAAGCCAGACCCTCTACCTTCTGCAACCCTCAACGACCCTGGGTCCATGCTCCCAGAGGGCTAGAGAATGGGAAGGCTATCATGGGAGAGGGTGGGTTATGGGGATTGGGTGGTGGGAATTGTGTGGAGTTGTACCCCTCCTACCTTATGCTTTTGTTCACTAATCCTTTCTTAAATTAAAAATTTAAATAAAAAAAAAAAAAAGATCACACCTCAAAGATCTTCCTTGTACAGTGGTAGAGTGACTTACAAGGTTGGTAGACATCCCATTGGTTGCAAGCTTAAAGGTCACTGCAGGTAGATTATGAAAAGGCATAAGTTGCAGTCCCTTACTTTCTCTTTCCTCCTCATTGAACCAAAATAAGCAGAGCTTTGGATGTTTACTTGGATATACACAGAATTTTTTCTTTCCTTTTGGATGGGATCTCTTAAGGCCTACATTGGAAAAAAAAAAATCAACGGATTCATTTTGGCTTTTAAACCAAGTAATACTTTCCAAGCTTACCCAGTCATTAAAAAAGATGTTGTGTTTCTCCACATGCTGTCTATAGTGTCACATTTCTCAAATGGCCAAGAAGCCCTGTGGGTTGGGAAGCAGTGCTATGTTTCAAACTGCTTTAAAGCATTCTAGCAATTGCATAGATAAACTGGGCTCTCCTCAATCGCTATCGAACAGGCCATGGCCAGTGCGCCGCTATGTTCCATCGCTGGGGAGCCAGAGATGACCCGAACTGCCCCTGCGGCTACAGACAGACTATGACCCACATAGTCAATGACTGCCACCTCTCCAGGTTCAAAGGAGGTCTCGAAACTTTACATCAGGCTCAACCTGATGCTGTTGACTGGCTACGGAAGAAGGGCAAACGCTAGAAGAAGAATAGATAAACTGTTACTCCAGGGTGGTGGAGTGAACTTAACTTGAGTTTATGCTTAGGCTGCCTACAATCAGTCTATCATATTGATAGATTTCCAATGGGAAATAGGAGAGGAGCAATTAAGAAGTAAAGCCCGTGAATCATGTGGATGGTATGCATTAGCATAAGCAGCTATAGAGGCTTGAGATGTATTTGTACTGTGGACATAGACATTGGTGTTAGTGGTAAGGTCAGTGCCTGTGAAAGTGACTACAACAACGGGAGTCAGGCGGTAGCACAGGCGGTTAAGTGCATGTGGCGCAAAGCACAAGGATTGGCGAAAGGATGCCAGTTCAAGCCCCCGGAGTCGCTTCACAAGCGGTGAAGCAGGTCTGCAGGTGTCTGTCTTTCTCTCCCCCATCTGTCTTCCCACCTCTCTCCATTTCTCTCTGCCTTATCTAACAATGACAACATCAGTAACAACAACAACAATAACTACAACAACAATGAAAAGCAACAAGGGCAACAAAAGGGAAAATAAACTTTAAAAAAAATGACAACAATAATGGCATTTCCTCAAGTCTTGAGAGTATATCTTCAACCTAGAAGCTCCCTGAAGCAGATAGATCTATATTTTTTTATTTTCTTTCTCATATAGGCCTCACCTTCATAATCCTAGGTGTTAAGCCTGTTTCTTCACAAGTTAGATGCACTTTCTTTGAACTACTCGTTCATCTCTTTCTGTGACAGCCCCCTGTTGAGATTCAGAGCCATATCTTAGACATTTTAGTGAAGCACAGCAAGTTGCTGATTAATTTCCAAGGTTCTAACTGGCCTGAGCTTGCTGCAACCTTCTCCCCATAATAACTTTCTCCTCCCAAGCACAGACATGCCCTGTTTCTATACTTTGATGGAATCAGCCAGTGCTTCAAAGTTATAAAAGTCTGCCAGTAACAGTCGTCTACCACAAAGACTATGGTTTAGGAGAGACAAATTATGAAAAAGAAGAAGGAGGAGGAGGAGGCAGAAGGGGAGGGGAGGAGGAGGAGGAGAAGAAGGAGAAGAAGAAGAAGAAGAAGAAGAAGAAGAAGAAGAAGAAGAAGAAGAAGAAGAAGAAGAAGAAGAGGAAGAGGAAGAGGAAGAAGACTGAAAATAAATGTCAAGAATCAGAATGACAAAAATTTGAAAAGAACGCAGTTGTGGTACAAGATAGTCAAGGTCACCCAAGCCAGAGTGTCAGAGTGCATTCTCATTGCTTCGGAGTGCCCCTGGCTTATCCCCACCTAGAATGCCTTACTCATTACTCTTGAAATCTCCTGGTTTCTCTGTTTTGTTTTATCTTTAGGAGCCCTGATCCTCACACTCATTCCATATTTCCATTGTAGGGGAAACTTCTGTATCTTTCATTAAGAAAGTAGTCTCCAACGTCTTCTCTTTTTTCCATGTAGAATTCTTTTTTCCATCTAATTTTTCATGAGTGAATTAGTAGTGATTTACAAAATTATTATAAGATAAAAGGGGTGTAATTCCACAACTTTCCCACCACCAGAGTTTTGTGTCCTCGTTCCTTCCATTGGAAACTGCATTCATTCTCCCAAAATCAGGGGCCAGGTGGTGACACACCTGGTTAAGCACAGATATCACCAAAATCACGGATATGGGTTGAATATATATATCCATTTTGCTATGGTCCTTTTCCCTTTTCCTTTCTAAATCACACTTACTACTTCTGAGTATCCTTCCTTTTTTTCTTTTCCTCTTCTTTCTCTGAGTCCTGATGGAATTGGAATTCAGAGCCCTCCAGTCATCTTTCCTAACATTTACCCCTGTGGGAGTATGGACCAAAATTATTTATGAATTTCCCACAGAAGGTAGGAGGTCTGGCTCTGTAATTGCTTCTCCGCTGAACATAGGTATTACCAAGTCAGTCCTTACCCCCAGCCTGTTTCTATCTTTCCCTAGTGGGTCAGGATTCAGGAGATCAACCTCTTTGTTCTGATTCGTTTCATGTCCTCCTCTTTCCACTCCCCCCCTGGCCTAACAAGTAGATCATCTGATAAATGACAATTTAGACTTTACATGTATTTCACTGAAGATGGAAGTTACATGTTAGAAATTACTATTTAATATTTAATACACAGACAGCCCTCACTGATGAGAGTCTTTTCCCAAAACTTCTGAGCCAGCAGAGTCTGAGCATATGCTTTTCTAAGAAGTTGCCTTGTCTAGGGGTGTGAATACACCTGCCAACACCCATGTCCAGCGGAGAAGCAATTACAGAAGCCAGCCAGACCTTCTACCTCCTGCACCCCATAAGGAATGTTGGTTCATACTCCCAGAGAAATAAAGCATAGGGAAGTTTTCAATGGAGAGGATGGGATACAGAACACTCTGGTAGTGGAAACTGTATGAAATTTGTAACCCTGTTATCTTATATTCCTGCTAATCATTATTAAATCACTTATTTAGAAGAAAAAAGTTGCCTGGTGTATTGATGTTATTGATCAAGACCATCCTTTGAGAATCAGTTAATTTAGACACAGAGAAAGATGATGGAAGAATTGTGTAATAATGCTTCCATCACATGTATAATTCCTCATTAAATGATTCTCCCTACCTAAATTCCAGGACAGCAGTGACCTCGTCTTTATAATTGTGTTCCTAGTGTCTACTCCAATGAGAATTCCAGTGCTTTGCTGTTAATCCAAACATCTGGTCTATTCATCGAGCAGCCTTGTCTCATCAGAACATTCAGTCCTGCCACAAAGCGTGAGGGCAAGGTCCTTGACAGAGAGGTGTCAAGGCTATGATTGAGAAACTTCAGAAAGTCACCTTTCCTAAACGGTAGCCTTCTATTATGGGCACCATTACCCAGGGTAGTCTTTCTTCATTAAGATCTCCCATAAGGGAAACTGAGAGAATGAGGGAGGTACAGAAGGTGATGTTTATTTCCTTAAAAAGTCACCTAGAAAGGTCTGAGCAGCTGTTCCTGCCTGTAGCCCTTGGTGAGTAATTGTTATTAATGCCAATGGCAATAATATGCCTTGTAAATTGACTGCAGGGCTGCTAAGAACCAGAAAAGGCTTGATTGTGCATTGGCTTGTTCAGAGCACATGGGGGGTGCAGCTCAAGCTGTGATAAAGGGGTGATCTCAGAAATAAATCAGATTTGGTGCAGGAAGCCACATTTATATTTCATGCGCCTGCTTCTGCAGAAATGCCTCAGTAATTGGTTTAAAAATATCCTTTACATCTGTTGATTATTCTACTTTTAAGTGTGAATCTTTATCTTTGTCTCTTTGTGTGTATGTGAAAGATTATACTGCACAGTGGAGGAAGAAGATGAAAATGTTGAGGCAGTTATATTTTCATAGTCTTAATCTCTCCCTGCACTCATAACTCAGATGGATCTAGGCATCAGCCTGGACCTAACAGAATTATAGCTTCCTCTGATCTTTGTGGGAATGAAATACACCTTTAGTAAATATGCATGGCATGTCTAGCTGGGAGCACTCATTTGGCAAGTGTGTGTGTGTGTGTGTGTGTGTGTGTGTGTGTGTGTGACTTAGGATACTCTGAAAAAAAGCCGTATCTGTATTTAGCATTTTCTTTTTTTTTAATTTTTAATTGTTTTAAAGCTAATCTTTCTTTTACGTAAACTCTTTTTCCTTTATTTTAATTTCTTTATTGGGGGATTCATGGTTTGCAGTAGACAGTAAGATACTGTAGTTTGTACATGCAGAACATTTACACATGACAATTCAACCCCAGCTGACTCCTCCTCTGCCATCATGTTCCAGGACCTGAAACTTCACCCTCCCCCACATGCCAGAGTCTCTTACTTTGGTGGAATACACCAGCTCCAGTCCAGGTTCTCTTTAGAGAACCTTCTGATGGTTTTTCAACTTCTGCCTATGAGTGAGATCATCCTATATTCATCCTTCTGTTTCTGGCTTATCTCACTTAGCATGGTATCTTCCACCTCTCCTTACAAGATGGGGTAAAGTAGGTGAATTCACCACGAACCTGAGACTTTGGAGCCTCAGGAATAAGAGTCTCTGCATAACCATTATGCCACCTGTCCACATTACCCCTGTTCACATTTCTCAGTTTTCCATGTAACAATTCAACCTCCCTCTAGGTCCTCCTCTGCCATCATGTTCCAGGACCTGAACCCTCTCCCCACCCAGAATCCTTTACTTTTGTTTTGGCCTCAAGGGTTATCGCTGGGACTTGGTGCCAGCACTATAAATTGACTGCTCCTGTGTCCATTTTTCACTTTTACTGAATAGAACAGAGAGAAATCAAGAGGGGATAAGGGAGATAGAAGGGATAGAGCATGATAGATATCTGCAAACCTGCTTCGCTGCTTATGAAGTGTCTTGCCTGCAGGTTAGGAACCAGGAACTCAAAACCACATCCTTGTGTGGTCCTTGCACTCTATACTATGTGCACTTAATCCAGTGCACTACCACCCAGCCCCATAATTTTTAATTTTTTATTAATGACTTAATAATGATTAACAAGATTGTGAGATAACAGGGCTACAGTTCCACACAGTTCCCACTACCAGAGTTTCGTGTCTCATCCCTTCCATTGGAAGGGTCCCTATTCTTTCTCTCTCTAAGAATATGGACCAAAATTCTTTTTTCTTTTTAATTTTTTTTATAATCTTTATTTTTATTTATTGGATAGAGATAGCCAGAAATCGAGAGGGAAGGGTGGTATAGAGAGAAAGAGAGACAGACAGACACCTGCAGCACTGCTTCACCACTTGTGAAGTTTCCCCTGCAGGTGGGGACCAGGGACTTGAACTGGGGTCCTAGCACACTGTAACATGTGCGCTCAACCAGGTGCGCCACCACTTGGCCCCTGGACCAAAATTCTGGCTTCTGTAATTGCTACTATGTTGTTTTCGCTGGGCTATGTCGTTTTCGCCGGGCTAGCTTCATGGGCGGGTGACAGACGACCAGGGACTCATGGTTGAGCTGTAGGTAGTATCTCTTTATTCATACAGAATGCAGCACAATCTATACCAAGCTAAGCTAAACTCTAGGTACTGTAAAACTCACAATGCTGTCTTTATATATACTTCCCAAATAGGGTGGAAACAGGATGTGACATAGAGAGGGTGGAGAGAAAAGTGACTGGTGACAATCAGAGTGTGACAAGGAGAGGATCAGGGTGTGACAAGGAGAGGGGGTGGAGCAAAAACATACCATGAAACAGTGGGGATTGAACCAATGCCCTGGAGGGAGGGTGGTGCTTGTTAACAGCGGTTATGTAAATAGAATGAAGTGGTTATGTAAATAGAATAGTGTTAAGCAGGGGGGATTTAAACCAAATGAAACAGAAGGGGTCTCATGCATACCAACACTACTATGCTGGACATGAGAGTTGGTAGGTGGATTCATTACCCCAAGCCTGTTTCTGTCTTCTTCCCCTAGTGGGGTAGGGCTCCAGAGAGGTGAGACTTCAACACACACTAGTGAGCTCATCTGCCCAGAGAATTCAGGATGGAATCATAGTAGCATCTACAACTTGGTGGCTGAAAGGTAATATATAAAACAGGAAAAATTATTTAATGAACCCAATGATAGGAATAGAGCAGATGAAATTAAGTATCTTTGTGTTGGAAGAAGCTTGGAATCTATTTGAGGTATATTCCAAGGGGCCCACGACTTTAGTAAGTTTTGCCTGAGACAGACCTTTAACATGCAGGTGGACTAAAAATATTGTCTAGGAAGATGGTGTCAGAGTTGAGAATAGGTCTAGACGGCTGGATTCGGGCAAAGGCAGCTCCCAACTATCAGAGAAGTATATAGATACCATTAACTGTTAACCCTGTTGACCTGACCTGGGACCCATGTCTATTCATATTTAACACAGACGCCTGTATAACGTCTGAGTCCCTGTCAGTCTGAGCTCTCAATCCTGGGAATCTTACTATCATTGCTTTCTGACATCACTTAAGTCAAATACAAAATGGGCATAATACTTTCTACTGTGGGTTACCTTCCAAGGTGCCAACCCATAGGGGCCACTGCTGGGGCCTGGGGTCCAGCACATCCCTGAATTGAAAGATTACTTGATCACTTATCACCAGCTGAGAGAGAGAAATCCCAGACGAAAGACATGAGCTGTGTCTTAGAGTGAGACTTCTTTGAGTGCCACTGACTATCAGAATTCCCAACGCAAGTTTTACTGACAAAATCATGTAAAACATCAAGGAAGAATGGGGAAGATGAAAAAAAATATCTTAAGTACACATACATCAGGGGATAAAAGTCACGATGCATATAATGGAATTGAAGCACACAGGTAGAGGCCAAACTACATTTATCTGGGTGAAACATCAGAGGTCAGGTAAGGGTGTTTAAAATGAATGAATAATCACATGAATGCATGTGATTATCTAAACATCACTGTATCGGGTACACTCCTTTGGTGCTATAAGAAATATTGATCTGATTCTTAGGTCAACACTGAACAATCCCTAGAAGACTTTTCTCCAGGAAGAATCTTTGTCCTCAGAGTTCATGAATAAGGCATGTGTCCATCATCAATATGGTGGGCTGGTGACCCTTTAACACATGGTCTATTCCAGACCTCTATGTGCAGGACTTCATAACAGAGAATAGACTGGGGTCCTGAAGAAAGCAGGCCTCCTTTTAAACAAAGGGATGTTTGCCAAAACAACAAGTAGATACATTCTTAAACACGTGGAGGCATAGGCAAAACCCAGTAGCATTTCCAGTAGCAAATATCAAGAGGTCTAGAACAGGAAATGACTTTTTAAAAAAATACTTTTCTTTATTTATTATTGGGTAGAGACAGAGAAAAACTGAGAGGGGAGGAGGAGGCAGAGAGGGAGAGAGACAGAGAGACCCCTGCACCCCTGCTTCACCACTTGTGAAGCTTTCCCCCTGCAGGTGGGGACCAGGGGGTAGAACCTGGGTCCTTGTGCACTGTAATGTGTGCGCTTAAGCAGGTGCACCACTGCCTGGCCCTGAGAATAAGAAATTTTTCAACAACACTGAGATGCCAACTTCCCAGCTTCTTTTACCTGGTGGAATTGTTGCTAACCCAAGGAACATGACCCAATTCTATTTCTCCTTGTACATGCTCCAACAAAATCACAGTTTCTAGATAGAGGCTTGGGCCTATGGAACTCTTGACGTGTCTCAATAACTTAGGAGCAATTCTTTCCCTAAAAGTAAAAGGGCTCACAGCGGCAATGGTGGCAGGGAGCTTTAAAAGTGGTGAAGCCTACTTCAGGTCTCTCTCTTTCCCTCTTTACTTGTCCTCCCAATTTCTCCCTGTATAGTTAAATAAATAAGCAAATACAAAGTAAATAAAAAGTGAATGTTCTTAATAATCCTCTGGGATCAGATCTGGACCAGACACAGCCTAGTATAATGGCCTAAAGATGGAACTGTGTCTTCAATTACGTATTTATTCCTTAGCCCTAGACATCATGATATACAATTTGTTAATATACCGCTGTATCCAGTTGGTGAGAATTTTGTTCAATATTTTATCATCTACGATCATCTGACATATTGGTCTGTAGTTTGCTGTTGTTGTTTCTTTGTCTGCTTTTGGTATAAAGGTGATATTGGCTACATCAAATGTGGAAGGGAGTCTTCCTGTGGCTTCATATTTTGGGAGAGCTTTAAAATGGTAGGTATTAACTCTTCCTTGAAGGTTTTGTAAAATCATCTGGTCCAGGCCTTTTGTTGTTGAGAAGATTCTTGATAACTGCTTCAATTTATTTATTTACTTATTTATTTATTTATTTATTGCCTCCAGGGTTATCGCTGGGGCTCCATGTTGCCACTACGAACCAACTATTAATAGTGGCCATTTTTCCTTTCCCCTTTTTCCCCCCTTCTATTTTATTGGATAGGACAGAGAAAAGTTGTGAGAGAAGGTGATACAGAGAGGGAAAGACCTCTTCATCACTAGTGAAGCATCCCTGACTCAGGTAGGGAACAGGAGTCTGAACACAGGTACGGACCCTGTGCGTGTCTTTCCGCTTCGTCCTGCGTGTGCTTAAGCAGGTGTGTCACTGCCTGGCCCATCTGTTTCAATTCCCTTGATTGTAATTACCCGGTTAATATTTCCTAGTTCCTCTTTGTTAAATCTGGGAAGGTTGTATATGTCTTGGAATCTGTCCATTCCTTCTAGCTTCTCTAGCTTAATGGCATATGGTTGATCATAGAAGTCTCACCTGTGTGGTCTGTCGTGGTATTTCTTCTTTCATATGTTAGCCTGTTAATTTGAGTCTTTTCCCTTTCTTTTAGTGAGTTTAGCCAAGGGTTTGTCAATTTTGTTTACCCTGTAAAAGAAAAAAAAACGTTTAGCTTTGTAGTTCTTTTGGATGGTTCTCTTATTTCAATGTTATTTATTTCTACCCAATTTTAGTTATTTCAGTCCTTGTTTTAATGTTCCTTTGTTCTTCTTCTGAGTTTTTAAAGTGTGCAGTAAGGTTGCTATTTTAGCTTTTTCTTGTTTCCTAATGTGTGCCTGTATGGCTATGGACTTCCCTCCTAATACTGCCATAGCTGTGTCTCAAATATTTTGATAGCTCATTTCTTCGTGGTCATTTGATTCTAGGGATATTTTTTAACTTCTTCAAAATGTATTTACAAAATGGGAATATTGACAAGACCATAGGATAAGAGGGGTACAACTCTACACAGTTCCCACCATCAGAACTCCATATCCAAATCTCTCTTTTGAAAGCCTTCCTGTTCTTTATCCCTCTGGGAGTATGGACCCAGGGTCATTATGGGGTGCAGAAAGTGGAAGGTCTGGCTTCTGTAATTATTTCTCTGCTGAACATGGGCATTGGCAGGCCAATTCATGCTCTCAGCCTGTCTCTCTCTTTCCCTAGTGGGGCAGGGTTCTAGAGAGGCGGGGCTCCTGGACACACTGGTGGGGTAGTCTGCCCAAAAAAGTAAGGTTGGCATCATGTTAGCATCTGGAACCTGGTGGCTGAAAAAGAGTTAAAATTTAAAGCAGAACAAATTATTGACTAACCATGAACCTAAAGGCTGGAATAGAGCAGATGGAGATTTTAGGTCTCCTTTTTGGAAAAAGTTAGTAGGTCTATTTTAGGTATATTCCAAGGAGCCCATGATTTTACTAGTTTTTGCCTGAATCTAACAACTAACATGCAGGTGGGCCCAAGATATTGTCTGTGAGGTGGTGTCATAGCTGGGAAAAGGACTAGAAACCTGGATCTGAGAAGTGAGTAGCTCCCAAATATGGGGAAAGTATATAAATATTGTTAACTGTAAACCCCATTGATTTGATCTGGGGCCCATATTCAGCACAGAAGCCTATGTAACCTCTGCATCCCTATAGGTCTGAGCTCACATTTCGTGGTCACGGCTAAGCCTAGGAACATTTTAATTTCTTCCCTAATTTCTTCTTTGGTCCAGTAGTTGTTACGTAGTTCATTGCTGAGTTTCCATATTTTGGGACTTTAACTAAATTTTTGTTTGTTGTTAAGTGTTAATTTAATTCCACTGTGGTCTGAGAAGATACTTGTGATGGTTTCAATGCTCTTGAATTTGTTGGCACTGTCTTTGTTACCTAACATATGGTCTACTCTTGAGAATATCCCATGTGGGCTCAAACAGAATGTATATTCCAGTTTTGGGGGGTGAAGGACTCTGAAAAGATCCACTAATTCTAGTTTCTCTATCTCTTCACTTCTTACCCTTGTTTGTTTATTGACTCTCTACCTAGATGATCTGTCAGTTTGAGAGAGTAGAGGGTTGAAGTCTCCTGCTATTACTGTGTTATAACTGATAATTTTTTTTGGCCTTTTAAGTGGATGTTTGATGCACTTATGTGGCCCCTCATTGATATTGTTATTAAAATTTCAGGGGGAAAAAGAATATTTAGAGTTAATGGGGGACTATCCATTAAAAATGAAATAAAAATTGCTCTTTTGAGCTTGATAAATACAAACAAAAAGTTATGAAACCCATACTCACTGGAGTAATACCCCAATAAGTTTTTTAAAATACTATATATTATGCCTTCAGAATAAAACGAATAGAACTGGTGGTGATTTTGCTTAGTGAAGTCAGCAAAGAAGTGAAGGAAAACTATGAGGTGACTTTATTCATATGTGGAATATAGAGAACTGAAACATATAAATTTGAAAAGATAAAAAGAAAAAATATCATGGATCCCAAGCTTGGAATAGTGGAGAGGAAGTGTTAGGGAGGTACTCACTGCAAACTCTAGCGTACTTCTGCTTTCAGGTATATATTTTGCAGTACACCTTACTAGGGAAAGAGAGAGGCAGACTGGGAGTATGGACCGACCAGTCAATGCCCATGTTCAGCGGAGAAGCAATTACAGAAGCCAGACCTTCTACCTTCTGCAACCCTCAACAACCCTGGGTCCATGCTCCCAGAGGGCTAGAGAATGGGAAAGCTACCATGGGAGGGGGTGGGTTATGGGGATTGGGTGGTGGGAACTGTGTGGAGTTGTACCCCTCCTACCTTATGTTTTTGTTCACTAATCCTTTCTTAAATAAAAAAATTTAAAAAAAAAAAGAAGAAATATAGTTATCCTGTATCTATGATCTTGGGATAATTGTGGTGGTTACCTTTGGGGATGGGGGTGTACACAGATCTTCGGTGGTGGGAGTGGTGTAGAATCATACCCTACTGTCTTACAAGTTTGTATATGACTAATAAATCACTAATACAATTTTTTAAATGGTCATAATAAAAGAATTTTTCCCAGAAAAAAATTTTAATGAAAATTAAGGGAGAGGGTAGGTAAGATATTTAGATGCAGAAATAAGGACATTCTAAGTAATAGCATTTCACTATTGTGGTATTATTGCCTATGTGGTTGAATAACATTCGAAGTTCACAGCTTCACTGCAATTTGTCAGAGAAACTCATTCAGATACTCAGCACACAGTCCTCCATGAACACCCACGTCACCTTGACACTCTCCCTTATGAATTGATTGCTTGCACCTGGAATGTTTTCTTCCATCGCCATATTTCACCTGTTCTCTTCTTGTGTAAACAAATTCAAGAATCACACAAACTAGGATGAATGTTCCATCTCAGCCCTGGATCCCCCCTTAAAAACAGTTTTCATATGGGATGATCCTTGAATGTTTACTGGTTTCCTCTGCGTTGTGTACACACTACGCTATAACTCAAATATTATTGGGCATCTGATTTGGAACAGACATATGTGCTAAGTGAGTAAGAGTGGATGTCATGTGCCTCTTTTACTAATTTTTAAAGGGACCTGTGGAAAAATGAAGTGCCAGACAAATGAAATTCACATTGGTTTAAAAAATGCATTTTGGAGTAACTATCAATAAGGATTGTGGTACAGTAAGAAGTATACCAACTTTGAAGTCAGTCCTGGTTTCTTACTCTGGCTGCCACTAGATATGACTTTGGTCAGATTGCTTCTGTGTGCCTATTTTCTCATTCAAAAGAGTAATTAATCTACAGAAAAACATAAAATGGTGCTGTGGTAACATCACTTCCCTCCAAAACTGACATGTTAAAACCCTTATGTGACTGTGATTGGAAAATGGGGCTTTTAAGAGATAGTGAAGGTCAAATGAGATGAGAATGATAATGTCCTCGTCCAGTCGAGTAGGTTGTTATATAACAAGAGAAACATCTCAATGATGTGTAGGCATAGCCGTACGAAAACACAAGAAAGCAGCTATTTGCGAGTGAAGACAAGAGACTTTACCAGAACTTGACCATGCTGACACCTGGATCTTGAGCTTCTAGCCTCCAGAAGCATGAGAAAATAAATATCTTTTAACAAACAGTCTATGACATTTTGTCATGATAGTGTAAGCAGTCTAACATCATATGCATATGCAAATATTCCTTAAACATGATAAATACTATATCACACAAAAGAAATGCTTAATAAATGTTGACCTCTCATAGATTAGGCTGGGAACTGAATTTAAGGAAATTGTATAACTCCAATATTTATAGCAGAGTTCATTTAAATTAACAAGAAATGTAAAAGATTAACTGTTTTGCCAAAATATCAATAAATATTTATCAACTTTTTGAGCAAATATACCATGTATAGCCAGTGAATAATTCCCTTATCAATGCATAATACTGCTTAAAACATCACTTGCTGAAAAATCACAGACATTTAGAATTAAGCCAGTTGAGCTTTGAAACTGAGAAGACCAAGCTTCCCTTTTTCCATCTGTTGACCACTCATTTGTGTCTGACAGACCTGAACAGCTCAAACTCACCTTCAGTTTTAATATTTTTGGGGAAAACAGTAATCAACACTTGATTCTTGCCTCCGTCCAAATACTGACATAATTGACTTTAAGTGAGTCTGAATACTGAAAGCTGGCAAGTCCTACTCCTGAGCTGAGCCAAGGGTCCAGACAAATTTGAGAAGCACTGAAGAAAGGTTTGTATTGTGGCTCTGGCATTGGCCATCTGTTGTATGGTCATCAATTGCATGACTGGGGCTACTTCTCTTGGGCAAAGGTACACAAAAGACCAAGAGTTAGTAACTTTTCTGTAAGTGAATTCACCCAAGTACCACCCATCTCTGTAAATTTAAATTACTCCAGTTCTCTGGGTTGAAACCTCAATCGGTAAATTGAGAATGATAACCATTCCCTAAAATCACTGTTAATAACAGCAACAGGGAGTCGGGTGGTAGTGCAATGTGTTAAGTACACTGTAGTACAAAGCGCAAGGACCCAACCCGTGTAAGGATCCCAGTTCGAGCCCCCGGCTCCCCACATGCAGGGGAGTCGCTTCACAGGCGGTGAAGCAGGTCTGCAGGTGTCTTTCTCTCCCCCTCTCTATCTTTCCCTCCTCTCTCCATTTCTCTCTGTCCTATCTAACAATGAGGACATCAACAACAACAACAACAAAAATAAACAAGGGCAACAAAAGGGGAAATTAATTTAAAAAATTAAAAAGTAATAGCAAGAAGGATCATTAACATGCACCTTACTCTACTGTGTTTCAAGGACCTGGCTTAGAATTCTAGCCTTTTTTCTTTCATCAGGTCTTCACAGCAGCTCGGAGGAGTAGGTATTATGGCCACCCTGTCCTGTAATTGAGGAAGCTGAGTGCCATTAAGGACTTAAATCTGAGTCATATCACAGTGGATAAGTGATGAACATGAACAAGAGCACAGAATTGTCTGTGCTCAGGTTTATTTTGTTGTTGTTGTTTCCTACTGCAGCACAGCATTCTACATACTACAACCATTTAATAAATGCCCCATTGGGGAACTTTAAAGCAAAATGAGTCCCCTAAAAAGAATGACTGCTTGATACATGTTTCCTTACTTGAAAGAAGTTCTTAGATGTGTAATTCTCAAATTACCCTCTGACTTTTACATGTAGATATTGAATTGTTTCACATCCCAAATTAATCAGTTTACATGCCCATCAGGAGTGTATAATGTCAGTATATACCTACTTGACCAGAGCAGTTTTAACTTCTACTTGAGTTTGTTAGAGAAAGGTGTGTTCATTACTTCTGAATTTGATTGTTCTCCCTCCCTCTCTCTCTCTCTCTTTCTCTCTCTCTCTTGCTTTCGCTTTCTCTCTCTCTTTCTCGCTTTCTCTCTCTCTTTCTCGCTCTCTCTCTCTCTCTCTCCCCCCCCCTCTCTCCCATCCCTGTATCCTTTGTTAATTATCTACTCATGCTCTGGTTGCATAATGAGATTTTCATGTGTCCGTATATAAATCCCACTATCCAGTGCCTAGCCTTGCAGTCAGCTGAGCAGAAAACACAGGATCCAGGCATTGAGAGGTCAGAGTATGAGCTTCATTAATGACAGAGCTGTTGGGAGAACAGAAATTAGTGCTGTAGGGAAATAGACTGACTAATGTTTGCCCTAACTAGGGTGATGAATTTACCTGGTCTCCTCAAAGCTGGAGGATTATAGGCTATCCTGAACAGCAATAGTACCTGCAATCTAAGATATCCACACACCCTGGAAAAAAGGCAAACACTCTATCATTAATAGTGAGGAAAATCAAAAAGGAAATTCAAAGGAGCTGCTTTGAACTGCACACCTATCCCCAGGGCTAAGAGGAAGGAATGGGTAGAGGAAATAATCAGAAGGTTTCTCTAAGCTCGTTCCTTTCAGTGGAAACATGAGAGATGACGACGAACTAGGCTCCACAGTACTTATTATGGGGAAAGGCATTCAGCATCTTTGTTGCTGGGAAATTGTGCAGATGCAGTCACATCTGCCCTGTTGTCCCCTCAGGCTATTGGGACATTCTTGGAGCATCTGTTGTCTGTTCCGCCATGTTGTGCCCTCAGGGCATTGTCAATTCCCAGCGATAGTTGGGGTGCTCTGGTTACTCCTCCCCCTTCTCATTCCAGCGAGAGTTATTATTCTACCCTGGAGTGCTCTGGTTACTCCTCCCCTTCTCATTCTGCAAGAGCTCTTCCCATAAAAGCCCTTCTTCTTCCACACCTCACTCTCTTGCTGGCCCTTCACTTCGGTGATTAGATGCAGGGAAGATTGCTGCATGAGGCGGCCATTTTTGCTACCTCCACGTGGCCTGAACCACTGTTCTGACCCAACAATAAAGATTTGTGTTCTCTCTGCACTTGGATTTTCTCTCTCCATCTCACCCCGCCGCTGCAGTGACACTTTGTAGGGTGTCTTCTTGGGTTGTGAGGTCTGGAAAGAGAACACTAAAATGATCAGAATCATTACAGCTAAGGAACCTTGATATGATTTGGGCTAGATGAACTTGTAGGAGATTTGAAAGGTAGAAATGGAGTGGAGACTATCCCATCTGAGTTTTTCAGTGAATAATCATCATTCTGAGCAGTGCTGGGTTTTCTGTTGTTCTTCTTGTTGTTAGTTTGTTTTGTTTTGTTCTCTGAATACTGAGGGCTTGCAAGTCCTACTCCTGAGCTCAGCCAGGGATCCAGACAAATTTGAGGAGCACTAATGTAGTGCTCACTGCATCATAATTGTACAGAAGCAGCATGATCCAGAACCTCAAGTTTGCTAACTTAGCAAACGTTCTCCTGGCATTTCTGGCCCCATATTTATGACAGAGATAAATAGTCTGGAGGTGGCAGCTGTATAGCAGCTTCACAGTTCAGCAGGAAACTGACATCAGGGGAAGAAAGGCAACAATTCTGGGTTAGCTTATTTCTCTAAAGTGTTTCCAGAGCATTCAACAAGGTTCATCCTCTTCAGTTTTTCACATGATTCTAGAAAACATTTGATGTGTTTTAATTCATCCTTTCCTGCTAATACAAGTAAGAGTGAGTGCTGATGCCTACAATCATTCTCTAATGCCATCATGAGTTGTTACTAATCATTTTGTTGAGGGAGAAGGTACCACCCAGAAAATAGGAGTGGTTACAGGTGGAGGTGGGGCTTTAGCTTTAAGAGGTTTAACCTTGGGGGACTCAGTGTGTTTTTCCAGTATTACCATGTGACCAACAGAATGCTGTCTCTTTCTCTCTTTCTCTTTCTTTTTCCCTCTCACTCCCTCTCATGCCCAAACATGTTTTCTTTTCAATAAAGTTTAAAATACCTGAAAATCATGTTGTTTCCTCAATTCTTTGTTGAGATAATGCATGACAAACCTCCAGAATGGGAGACAAGTGCTGTTCCCCTTTCCCTTTAATGTAATAAAATGATACTAATACTATGGACTTATCCACTGTTTATGTCTGAAATTCAGCAGATGAAATACTTTACAAATAATTCCAGGTTTTCCCCTGAACATTTTTTAAAATTTCGTATTAGTGATTTCATAATGATTAATAGGATTGTAAGATATCAGGGGTGCAATTCCATTCAATTCCTACCACCAGAGTTCCATGTCCCATCCCTCCATTGGAAACTTCCCTTTCCTTTACCCCTTTTTGGGTGTATGTAGAGAAAGACCCACTGTCTGGTAAATCCAGGCCGTTATCTCCATGAGAGTCTGAGAGGGTTGACCCCGAGCCCCCTCCTAAGTTACCATATATGGCCAACTGAAACCAACCACAAATATCCTGGTTTTGCTTAACTGCCCCCTTTCCCTCTGCCCTGAGGTGCTCGAGATTCACCTTTAGAGAGAAGCTTGACTATGCATGGTGAGCTCATGACCAGACCTTATATGGTAACTTCCCAGCAACAATCAAACACTTGATAGGTCAAGACTTAACTCTGTATTGTGTGTGTGGCTTAATGATTACCTTAACCTTTTACTAGCCCTTGAGTATATCTACCTGCTTGTATCCCCAAATAAATGAGCTGCCTCTCTGAAGCTTCTCCCAGAGTGGTTGTGTTTTTTACTCCTCACACTCATCCTTGTCAGCAGGGTCCCCAGGACTCTTGGGGTGGCCCGTCTCCCCACCTCCTTCATGGTCACCAGCCGATATGCAGAGGAGAACCGACCCCCACAGGTGTATGGATTGAAATTCTTTATGGAGTGCAGGAGGTGAAAGTTCTGCCTTCTCTAATTGTTTCTCTGCTGGATGTGGGCATTGGCAGGTGGATCCACACCCCCAGCCTGTTTCTGTCTTTCTCTACAGGGGCAGGGCTCTGGGGAGGTGGGGCTCCAGGACACATTGGTGAGGTCGTTCGCCCAGTATTCCCTTGTAAGCAACATAATCAGTGGTGGCTGTTTCCATCAGTTTCAGAGTATTTGAGAGTATTTGACAGTAAAAAGTAACCTTGAGTGTTAGCAGCCTTTTCTGACAATTCAGTCTCTAGTTCTTTCAATAGTCTCACATGCTATTGACTTAATTTAACCACTTTATATTTGAAATGCCTACAGCAGTGTCTGTTTTTATAATTTTCTAATTTTATTTTAATAAATTTAATATTTAATAATTTAGTTTATTGTTTATTACCTTTTGTTACCCTTGTTGTTTTATTGTTGTAGTTATTGTTGTTGATGATGTTGTTATATAGGACAGAGAGAAATGGAGAGAGGAGGTAAATACAGAGAGGGGAAGAGAAAGACAGACACCTGAAGACCTGCTCCACTGCCTGTGAAGTGACTCACCTACAGATGGGAAGCTGAGGGCTCGAACTGGGATCCCTACACTGGTCCTTGTGCCTTGCACTGTTGGGAAATTGTGAGGATGTGGTTGAGCCTGGAAGGGCTTGACCTGAGGAGTGCATCTATCCTGTCAGTCTCTCTCTCTCTACTGAGAGGTTGAGCAAGGAGGGACAGGAGTAACCCCAAAGGTTTGCCCTGTCTATCAGATTCCTGCCTCACAAACCACCCTGCATTCCTGATACTAAGACCATTAGATACAAAGAAAGGGGGAGATGTTGGGAAATTGTGTGGATGTGGTTTAGCTTGGCAGAGCTCACAAAACACCCTGCATTCCTGATATTATGGTCTATCTACATAATCACTGTTTTGCTTGAAAGATCCCCACCCATTCCACTCCTTTGATCTATCTTCTTTCTACCATTGAGACCCTCTCTACCTGCAGGATAATATTAATCCTACCAGTTAAAACCCTCGCAACAGTTGCTAAGGAAGTTTCTACCTTCATTGCTCAGCTCTGGTTCTTCAGATTGAACCTGGGACCTTTGATGCCTCAGGCAAGGAAGTCTTCTTGCATAATCATTATGTCATCTCTCCAGCCTGAAAGGATTCCTCTTTGAACTGGCTAGTTCTCTCATGTGAATCTCAGGTTTTTTTTTCTTATATGATAGAATTGGATTTAAATTAATCTGAATGTTTTAACAGCTTTAGCATCCTCAGAAACAAAAACCAAACAATGTATTCCCACTTTGAAAGTATCTTCTGGTCTCATTTTACCTGTCTTTCTTTTTTTCTACCTTCCTCCACCACCACCACCCTCAAAACAACTAAATGGAGTTTTATGTACTTGTCAATAACAGGTAGCACTGAGAAACAATCTTTGACTGGTGATATTGCATTGAAAAACATGAAAGAAGATGGAATGGTAGGAAAATTAAAGTTGCCAGTTCATCTAGGTTCCATTTCCTCTAGAAATTGACTTAATATCCAAAAAGACTCTTCAGTTACTGGCTAAATATCTATTTCTTTTTCCTCAGTGAAAGTAAATAACTATCCCTGAATTTATTCTTAAACTACTACAGAAAAATCTGCACAGGTCCAGGCATAATGTTTTAGTGACTTTGGAAAACTGTGTTTAGCTAATGATTCCTACATCACTTGTGGGCAGAATAGCATGCAAAGGAAACAGAGCCACTGGGCTTCTTGAATTAAATTTGAGTGCTTCCATATTAGCTTGAGCTACAATGATACCACAGGGTGTGTGGTTTGAACAACAGATATTTACTCCTAACAGCAATGGAGATTAGGTATTCATAATCAAGATGTCAACAAATTTGGGTTTTGATAAGAATCCTCTTTCTGGCTTGAAGATGCCCACCTTCTTGTCACACCCTTACATGAGAGAGAGAGAGAGAGAGAGAGACAGAGAGAGAGAGAGAGAGAGAAGAGAGAGAGAGAGAGAGAGAACATTCCTGTAACAACAATCCTGTCATGGAATCCCACCCATTGAATTCATCTAACCCTAATTACATTTTGAATTCCCAGTCTCCAAACACCATACATTCAAGGTTAAGTCTTCAGTGGATTTAGGTACAAACATTCACTTCAGATTACTGGCTTCCTACCTTATCATACATCTCACTTCTTCACAAAGTCATTCCCAAATACCACCTTCACTGTAACCTCAAAACAGTATTTCCCCTTTATGTCACTTCTTACAATACAACTGGCTATTCTGTAAGAAAATTAGAACAATTCTTCAATGAGATTTACACTTCATTGGGCTAGGTAGTGGTACACCTGGTTAGCTGCATATGTTATGCTCAAGTACCCAAGTTCAAGCCCCCATCCCTGCCTGCACTGGAGAAGCTTCATAAGTGGTGAAACAGTACTACAGGTGTCTCTCAGTCTCTCTCTCTCCCTCTCTATCCCACTTCTCTCTCAATTTCTCCCTGTTCTATAAAATTAAATGAAAGTTAAAAACAAAAAATAAATAAATAAGACAACAAATGGTAAGATGGTGAAAACATGTATATCCCATCATAGCTGTAATCCAAAACCCACACTATTCAGCATGAGATATTAATGAATATCGGATAAAGAAGTTCAAAAACAAACATTTTAAAAAGGTAAGGAGGGAGCAGGCAGTCGTGCATTTGCTTATGAACACATATTAGAGTGCACAAAGACCCAGGTTCAAGTCCCTGTCCCCAACCTGCAGGGGGAAAGCTTCACAAGTGGTGAAACAGAGCTGCAGGTGTCTCTTTGTCTCTCTCCCTCTCTATCTCCTCTGCTCTCAATTTCTCTCTGTCTTTATACAATAAGTAAATAAAAATATTTTCTTTTAACCTTTATATAATAATAAGTGAATAAAAATATTTACTTTTAAAGAAGTTGAAGATTCCATCAATCTTGAACTTCGAATGAACTTTCTGTGCCTCCATTTGATAATAGCTCATTTACATTATTGTCACAATGGATAAATATAATTTAGTCCTTATAATAGTAACTTTATGATAGTAATTGCTGTGGCTGTGTAGCTGACTCAGGATTTGAATGCCTGAGGCTCCTGGTTTGAAATCTGGTACCTCAGATAATGAATGGTGGCTGACTTCTTTCTCTCTCCTTTGAATCTCTTTCTCATTATATATGCCAGCAACTAGATTGTATAATAGCAGTATAGAGAGACAAGTTTTCTTATAAAGGAAGAGCTAGCTAAGATGCTTATTTTCTATCAAATGACAATATTTACACTTAATACACAAAGTTGTCAGGATTAAGTGAAATACTTAAGACAATGCGTGGTCCATACAGGTGCTCTTACCCATGTAAGCAAGTCTCCCACCTTTGCAAACAGCCATCTTGGAAGGGAGTACAGGGGTTTCCTGTCAGAATTTCTGAGTGGTTCAGCTTGAATTCCTGCCAAAATGGACCTATCCATTAGCAACATGGGCAACTTCTTTGCTAGTAATTTTCTGGCTTCTCCATAAAAATAAGAAGACAGGATGGGCCTTTTTTCCCTGACAATTCATCACACTCACATGTTATTAGAGTCACACATGTGTCAGCACTGGTGAAGGGGTTAAGCCCAATAGTCGCATAAATGTAACCAGTGTGTACACAAGCACTGGGAACACAGCTCAGAACAAAACTACACACTTTCCTGAAATGCAAGCACTGGTCTGGTTTGGTTTGGTTTGGTTTGGTTGCCATTTATGTGACAAGGAGAAAAACAATTGTACTAATGTAGATAAAAAAAGGAATGAGAGATAATGTCAAGATTGAGTCATCTGACCTTGAAATCTCCAAATTGAAGTTGTTTTAGTCCAATGGTACTGCGCCAGAGACCCCTCCAGGCTCACGTATTTGCTTCTCAACTGCTCCTCTCATGAAGCAACCTTTACCATAGAAACTCAGCTGCTCAAGACACCAGGGTTCATCTCCTGACCAAACGTTAAGCATACAGTACTGCTTTGATTACTAAATTCTAACAGCAGGGTTAGTACCCATTTACAAGTCCAAATCCAGAACCAGACATGAAATGGGAGACATGCCAGAGTCCTCAATTTCAAAGGGAAGATTGAGAATTTCACGTTCTTTTTTTTAAATTTTTAATTATATAAAGGAAACATTGAATAAACCATAGGATAAGAGGAGTACAATTCCACATAATTCCCACCACCAGGACTCTGTATCCCATCCCCTTCCCTGATAGCTTTCCTCTTCTTTAACCCTCTGGGAGTATGGACCTAAGGTCATTGTGGGATGCAAAAGGTGGAAGGTCTGGTTTCTTTAATTGCTTCCTCTCTGAACATGGGTGTTGATTGAATTCCACATTCTTATATGCATCTTGCTGAATGCCTGTCTATGTTATTTGACCCATGAGGGAAAAGAAGCTACTGAAGGAGTGAGCAAAATAATGTAATAACACCATGGAAATAAAGCATAAGTGTCATAAACTCTGCCTATACTTTGCAATGGCTGAATGCCTAGTTTTATGCCTGCTTAGTTACAGGGAGCTTTAAAATCCATCACTTTTCACTTTGTAATACTTTATATTTATTTATTTATTTTAATATTTTTTCATTATTTATTTATTTATTTATTTATTTATTATTGGATAGAGACAGAGAGAAATTGAGAGAGAAGGGGAGATAAAGAGGAAGAGAGACATTTGCAGATCTGCTTCACTACCTGTGAGGGTGACTTCCCTGCAGGTGGGGAGCCAGGGGCTTGAACCGGGATCCTAACCGGTCCTTGCACTTTGGGCCACGTGCGCTTAAGCCTCTGCGCTACTGCCTGACTCTCCTTTTTATTTATTTTAATGCAAGAGAGAGACAAAGAGAGGTGAGAGCCCTACTCAGCTCTGGCTTATGGTGGTGCTGGGAGTTGAACCTGAGACTTTGGAGCCTCAGGTATGAGTATTTTGCATAGTCGTGATGCTGCCTGCTCAGCTCAGTCCATTAATTTCCATACTTATAATGTTCCTCAGATAAAATCCCTGACAGGTAAGGATCAGGCAGTAGTGCACCAGGTGCAGAGTACACATCAGCATATAGAAAGACTCATGTTCCCTGGTTCCCACCTGCATAGGGGAAGTTTCAGGGAAATTTTGTGGTGGAAATAATACTGCATGCATCTCTCTCCAGCTCTCCCATGCCATCTCAGTTTCTCTGTCTTCATCAAAAATCAAAAAGAAAAAGGGAAAAAATCTCTACCAGGAGCAGCACCACACCCCAGCAATAACCCTGATGGCAATAATATATATATATCCCTCTTAGGTATATGTTAACTCCTATTTATAAAAAATAGTGTCCTGTTTCGTAGGTCATCTCATAAACCTATTAGAGATCTCAGAGATATTGCTGGTTTAGAGCTTAAATCTGCCCTCCTAAATATCACAGAGCTGTGCAAACTTTTTCAAGATAAGGAATATTCCTTTAGTTCTCAGAAGACATTCAGTCCAGTTCTGATCTCTTTCCTTCATTCAACATCTTCGTTACTGACCATCTCTGTGTGAGCATACCTAGCTTTGAACTCATTTGAAAAGATTCATTTTCAACTTGTTTATTTTTCAATTTTAATTATCTTTATTTATTTATTGGCTAGAGACCGTCATAAACTGAAAGGAAGGGGACAATAGAGAAGGAGACACCTGCAGCCCTGCTTCACCACTTGAAGTTGTCCTCCTGCAGGTGGGGACTGGAATCTTGAACCTTGGTCCTTGCACAGTGTAACGTGTGTGCTCAATCAGGTGCCCTAACCCGCAGCCCATCCAACTTGTTCATTTTTCTATAGAGAAGAAAACAGACACCAAAAGTTGGCTTATAATTGTCAATCACTCTCCCCAAGGTTACTGAAAGAGCATAGCCCATCACTTTATCCTCCTAAGGTAAATAAGGGGCATATCACATCCTCTTATAGAATTCTTGTTCTTCACCTGAATCTTCCTAATTAACTGACTGCCTCTGAAATCCTGCTTTTAAAAGAAATGTGCACTTGCCTGCTATCTTGCGCAAGAAGGGAGAACAATCTAGGTAGGGGCTTTCAGAAAGCAGGACTATCAGAAGGCAGGAAATGTCCTGTGACTGGTGAAAGGGAGAAAAGAGTGGCTAGAATAATTGACACCCCAAGTGAAGAAGAAAGTGCTGGAATGTGAAAACAACTCAGAATGAAAGAGTAAGAATTCTGAGTGGACACTTCATGCGCAGGGGTGACTGAGAAAGTCGAGAATGGGATGAGAAAGTGACCACTGGTTGTTTCGGTTTGGTTTCACTTCCACCTTCATCTGGAGATTTTTTGTTCTCTGAGGACACCCCACCTAAGAGGCCAGATAACCTAGGCTGACCAGACATTGCCACAGAAATGGGCTCCGTGAGCCAAACTAAGATAAAGACTTCCTTTCCTATTAAGATTTGATTTAAGATCATTGTCCTCTTCCTCAAAAAAGTAAAAAAAAAAAAAACCTTAAGAAATAACAGTGCAACTTTTCCATAGGAATGATTTTGATGATGGAATCCTACACCCAATTATCTTTTGTTATCACGGGAAGCAGACAATCTGGAAAGAACAAACTCACCCGTGGAGGAAATGTGTGATGGGAAATACAAAATGTCGGTGATACCATTTGAGCCGCATGCATTCAGATGAAGACTAAGCAGTAATGATGTGTTCAAGAAAAAAAAAATCCACAAAACATGAGAATACTTTTGGTGCAGAACTTGGCTTACGTTACTTTGACTTCAATGGTTGAAGGTACAACACTGGAGCTGAAAAGTTTGAGCTTGCTAAGTGTCCTATAAGAGCTTTGAGGGGCCAGGTGGTGGCGCACCTGGCTGAGGCCATGTTACAGTGCACAAGGACCCAGGTTAGAATCCCCAGTCCCCACCTGTAGAGGAGGGAAGCTTTGTGAGTAGTAAAGCAGGGTTGCAGGTGTCTCTCTGTCTCTCTCCCTCTCTATCTCCCCCACCCCTCTAGATTTCTATCTCCATCCAACAAATAGAGATAAGTAAATAAATGTGTAAAATAGCTTTAAGCTCAGAGAAGAGAATTATTTTAGACTGAACAAAAAGAAAGCGGTAAAGTTCAAGATGCTATAGTAGGGTGAGGTGGTGGTATTGTTGGCATTACAATAGGCGTGTTTCTTGGAGTGGCACTGGGTTGCTCTTCCACAAAATGAAATGACCCAACAATACCCATCCTGATAGTTCTCCATTTCAGTTCCTCTTTCATGAAATCCATTCATTCACTGAATAGACTTTCATTTAGAACCATCTCTTCGGAAGGTATGTACTTGACATTAGGTAACTGAACCATGAGCCAGTTCAAGGTAACCCCTGTCCTAAGATAGTTAACAATCTGACTGGAGATATCATTTAATAAACCTTGCAAAGCAACTGCGGTAATAGTATATCAGAGTGCTGGAGAAACACAGAGCAAAGATAGCATTTCTCTACTCCTGATCCGAATGACCACAGACGTATTTCAAAACAGGACAAGAGTATTTTTTTTCCAAGTTCTGTAGGTCATAAGTTGAGGTGGCTCCGTCAAGTTATTTGCTCTTATCTAAAGGATCTGGAAAAGAGTCTTCTCCCAAGTTCATTCGGGCTGGCAGCAGACTTCAGTTCTGTTGTGGTGCTAAGTATGAGGTTACCCTTTCCTTTATGACTATCCAGGGAATTCTTTGCCTCCTGTACCCATGCTGATTGTTTCTCACGTTGTTCCAAACCAGGAAAATCACTTAGAGTGCCCTTTTTCTTTTCTTTTCTTTCTTTTAGCATTTTAGTTATATCCATTTTAATAGAACATAGATTCGTGTTGGAGAGAATAATCAAGGGGTGAAAATCTTGGGGGCATCTTTAGAATTGTACTTACTGGACCAAAGTACCTAAACCAGAATGTAAGATTATAAAGGGTTTTCTAGAAGGAGTGTTATGTCTGCCCAGAAGGTGGAGCACCTGGTTGAGTGCACATGTTACAATGCTCCAGGACCCAGGTTCAAGCCCCCAGTCCTACCTACAGGGGGAAATCTTTGCAAGTGGTAAAGCAGGGCTGAAGGTTTATCTCTATGTCTCTCCCTTTCTAACTTCTGTTCCCTCTTGATTTCTGGCTGTCTGTATCCAATAAATAAACATAATTTAAAAAGAGAAATTTTCATGTGAGCTGAGCTACTTTTTAAGTCACAGGAATTGACCCGATGAATGGCGTGGGGAGGAGGAGTGCAAAACTCACATCAAAGAGTCAAAGAAGTTGTAGGCACAAATAAAATGGGATATAAAAATGAAATCGGCCAAAGTGAAGACTCTGAGGTGACAAGAATGACAAAAGGTGCGTGGAAATTCACTTTCCAGAGGGAAAGTGACTAAGTGACTATGCCCTGCTGCATGGCATGGGGAGAATAGGAGCTGGGGCTGAGGGTGTTTGCAGACACTCACCACTGGCCCAGGAGTGGTCCTACACATGGGTAAATGCTGTGCTTTAATCCATCAACCCTCAAATAAATAAAGAAGGAAAAAAAGATAAAAGTAGTTGAAGGAACACAGATGAAGAGGAAGAAGGAAGGAAGGAAAGAAGGAAGGAAGGAAGGAAGGAAGGAAGGAAGGAAGGAAGGAAGGAAGGAAGGAAGGGAGGGAGGGAGGGAGGGAGGGAGGAAGGAAGGAAGGAAGGGAGGACAGGAGAGAGAAAGAAGGGAAGAATTAATTCCGGTCCAACCTTCCAAACCTCATCCATGTGTATCTGGTTATGTGAACCTCTGGGAGTTTCAGGTCTGTCTAGTACAGATACTTTTAGCTTTTTGGACTCTGAGTAGTGGGAAGTCAGAAGGCTGGATGTTGTTAATAAAATATCTCAAATCCCCGGAGTATTTGTTTTTCCTCCTCCGTCCCCTCATCTTTTCTGTTTCCTTCCTCGTTTTCTAGTTCAAATACTCACTCTTTGAAGCTATCCTGATAGAGTACCTTTTCTGCCCGCAGCTGTCATGCACAAAAGTAACTGAGATAAACAGATTAGTATTCATGCATCTGAGGAGCCCACAGTGCAGAGGAATAAACGGGCACGTAATGTCAGCAAATAAATCACAGAGCACAGGGTAACAGTCTAATGGAGACAGTGGCATTTTGGAAGCCTACCTTCATCATTTAAAAGTGAAAGCTTGGAATATAGCTAAAATAGACCTAATAAATTTTCCAAATGGACACCCCAAATCTTCATCTGCAATATTCTTGCCTTTGGGTTCATGATTAGTCAACAATTTGTTCTGCTTTATATCTTAACTCTTTTTCAGCCACCAGGTTCCAGATGCTACCATGAAGCCAACCGGACTTCCCTAGGCAGATGACCCCCACCAGTGTGTCCTGGAGCCCCACTTCACCAGAAGCCTGCCCCAATAGGGAAAGAGAGAGACAGGCTGGGAGTATGGATCCACCTGTCAATGTCCATGTTCAGCAGAGAAGCAATTACAGAAGCCAGACCTTCCACCTTCTGCACCCCATAAATATATTTGGTCCATACTCCAAGAGAGATAAAGAATAGGAAAGCTATCAAGGGAGAGAAAGGGATAGAGAACTCTGGTGGTGGGAATTATGTAGACTTGTATCTCTCTTATCCTATGGTCTAGTCAATATTTCCATTTTATAGATAAATTTTTAAAAGATATAAAGCAGAACAAATCATTTAATAATCAGGAATCTAAAGGTCTCTCTGTCTCTCTCCCACCCTATCATCCCCTTCCCTCTTGATTTCTGACACTCTCTGTCCCATAAATAAAGATATTTTAAGAAGTTATTTTAAAGGAAACAAAAAAATGGAACAGATGAAGCCAAACTCTTGTCCTTTGATTGCAGAGCTGAAATTACCAAAGGTGGAGGGTGGACTCAGAGTGAGACATGGTTTGTGGAATGTGATGGAAAAACAGGGTATGTTGATGATGGGTGAGGTATAACAACATGTTTGTTTGAAGAGGTGAAAATTGTACCTCTAAAACATATTCGGTCTTATAAACCAATGTTAAAGCCTGCAGAGAGCTTGTGGGGATGTGCTGGAGCTTGGCAGGGTTTGACCTGAGAGGTGAGTTCACCAGGTAAGTCTCCCTCTCTATGGAGGGGTTGAGCAAAAAGGGAGACACAGAAGCCTCAAAAGGTTGGTGACCATGTAAGTCTTCCCTCCCCCACAAAAACATCCCGCATCTTCCCGCTGGAGCCTGACAGGATTATTAAGCCTGCTCCACCCTACATTCCCTGCTACTATGGCCTGTCCCTTTATTATCTACATATCAATCTTCTGCTTTGTCTTACAAATGACTAAAGGTCTCCTTCCTATATCCCCACAGGGTATGGCTAATCCTGCCAGTTGAACACCTAGCAACAGTTGCTGGGGAGGTCCATACCATTACCGGCCCTTTTCTCCACCCCTTTCCTAACCATGTATGGTATTATCAAGCCACTTCTGTTTCTGTTTTTTGTCTCTTCTGTGTCCCAATCTGGAGGAGGGCAGGCGTGCAGACTGAGAGGCTGACACCGGCCATCCCAGTTGGCGCCACTTGGTTTAACCAGGTGTGCTAGCACCCGACTCTGGGGTGCTCGAATGAATACAGATTTGTATTGCTTTGCTGCCATAACCTTAGGTCCTGGGTCATCTCTCCTTCTCAAGATGCTAACCCGACAAAAACCCAATTTTTTTTTTCTTAGAGGGCACAAAGCAAAGAGAGAGAGAGAGAGAAGATGCCACAGAATCGCACCACTGTCACTGGTCATCTCCATCAGGAACAACATAGTGGATCCTCTTGTGGCCTCTATAGGAACTTGCCCTCAATGTGAATCAACATCGGTAGGGACTGCCCATTCTCCTAAGGAAGGTTGGGTCAACATACTCTGCCACGGGTCCTGCAATGAGTGCAGCCTAGAATATTTTTAACTATGACCACAGAATATGAGATCAAACCTACAGGCATGCAGAGGTGACACCGGTGCCTGTGCTCAATATGGGCCCCAGATCAGATTGATGGGGTTTACAGCATGTGTTCTTTTTATTATTATTTATTTTAAAAAGGAGACATTAACAAAACCACAGGATGAGAGGGGTACAACTCCACACAATTCCTACCATCAGAACTCCGCATCCCATCCCCTTCCCTGATTGATTTCCTATTCTTTATCCCTCTGGGAGTATGGACCCAGGGTCATTGTGGGATGCAGAAGGTGGAAGGTCTGGCTTCTGTAATTGCTTCCCCGCTGAACATGGACATTGACTGGTTGATACATACTCCCAACCTGCCTCTCTCTTTCCCTAGTAGGGTGGGACTCTGGGAAGGGGAGCTCCAGGACACATTGGTGGGGTCATCTGTCCAGGGAAGTCTGGTTGGCATCATGCTGGCATCTGGAACCTGGTGGCTAAAAAGAGAGTTAACATACAAAGCCAAACAAATTGTTGAGCAATCATGGACCTAAAGGCTGGAATAGTGCAGATGAGGTGTTGGGGGGTACTCACTGTAGACTACTGTGTACTTTTGCTTTCAGGTATGTATTTTGCCCTAGTTTATGGATACCTGTGAACATACGCTCTATCTCACGGGACCTGGCCTATATCTAGGTTTTAAGATTCTCTCTAGTGCAGAGTCGAATCACAGGTCTGTAAAGAGAAATACCATAGCCTTGATCATTACCTCAAACATTAACTCATGCTATCTGAAGACATTCAAACACATCAGCACTACCCATGTGCCAAGCACAGCACTGAATTTGTACCTACATGCTGTTTGGTAATTGCCAGGATAGCCTGAGGGTACTTCTTCCCGAGCTAGTGCTCTCTGAGTTGGAGAGAACTCAACTGGAGCTGATCTAGGCTGCTGTGTGGGAGAGGGATCAGGAACTCGTGCTGCACCAACTTCCGCAGGAGATACACTCTGGAACTCTCGGAGCCGGAAAGCAATTTCCAAGTGTCTTTAATCAGAAGAGCAGCTGTTTTTATACTCTCCAAGTAGGGTGGAAACAGGATGTGATATAGAGAGGGTGGAGAGAAAAGTGACTGGTGAAAATCAGAGTGTGACAAAGAAGGGATCAGTGTGTGACAAGGAGGAGGTGGAGCAGGAGAGAATCCTATCATAGAACCACCAATGCCCTGGAGTGCTTTATGTAAAAGTGATTTATGTAAATAGACCAAAGCTTTGGATCAGTAAAATCCCTATATAGGCATATGGTTAAGCAGAAACCAGGGGGAGATGGCAACTACCCAACAGGTAATGATGACAATCAGTGTTCTGGTTTCATTTGCAGATCTCCATGCTAAGACTTCAGTGGATCGAGAACACACAGCACAGTACATGTGCCCATTTATTTAGGCAGAGGATCATCACAAGGGAGGCCATATTTAATTCTTCCCTAAAATCCCATTGCCTGTCACAGACTATAGCAGGCACTTTCTACATCCATACTCGCATGTCACCAGACATATTTCTCTTCTAAAGACTGCCTAGGTGACTTTCTTAAGACAGACAGGAAGGAACTGGTTTCCTTTATAAAGTCACAAAGAGTGATTGTTTCTGTTACTTATATTTCCTGGGGCAAACATTAGAGACATTTATCAGGTGGCCCAGTTCAGTTACTAAGCAGAAGGCTCAGGTAGGGTGAATTATTTGGTGCAGTTCATATTTCAGTTCTGGAGAGTTATAGAGTATATTCATGCAGGCACATTGTGCAAAGAAGGGACCTGCTTGCCTGTTCTAAGATTGCTTAGCAGGTGGTGGGTAAAAAGGACAGTTGCAGCTGAGAAGTTAAAAATTCTCATCCTGAAATCTATGACTTTGCCTCCATGAATGCTGAGAAAAATGGGACCAAGAAGCAAGAAAGCGGGGTTTTTAGAAATAATCCTTATGTGGCCCGGGAGGTAGCACAGTGGATAAAGTGTTGAACTCTCAAGCGATGAGGTCCCTAGTTCAATCCCCAGCAGCACATGTACCAGAGTGATATCTGGTTCTTTCTCTCTCTCCTCCTATCCCTCTCACTAATAAATGAATAAAATATTTTTAAAAAGCAATAATCCTTACTATGAGAGAAGAGCAGATGTTCAGATTTTGCACCAAACAGACTTGAGTTCAAACTTTCATTTCTATTAGACTAAGTTGAGCAAGTCACTGACCCTGTCTAAGTCTCAATTTGCTAAACTTTAGACAGGGGATAATCTATTTTTAATGTCACAACAAAGAGTAAGTGAGATGACAAAATTCAAAGCATGAGTTTGTTTTCATTGAGAATCTATTCTTCATCTACCCTGTGACTTCTGGTTAACCAAAAAGACACACTCTCTTCAACTACTAACTAGCATTAGTTCTGTCAAACTGTGAAAAGAAAATATTGCTAAGTTGGGTAAGCTATACAACAGAACTTTCTTGCTCATAGTTCTAGGAACTGGAAATCCAGAATTAAGGTTCTGGTTGGGGTCCTAGTAAGACATCTTCTCTTGGCTTACAGAGGGTTGCTGTTCCAACTCTTGACACCATAAACTAGAGCTTTATATAGTAGTCTGCCCTCTTTCTCTCTGTTTCTCTCATTTTTCAAATCTCTTTCTCTCTCCCTCAAATAAGTAAAGAACGCTTTTGTTTATAAGACTGAATTCAAGGTGTTTTCAGTGTTTGCTTCTTCTGAGACCACTCTCATTGACCTGTAGGCAGTTCCTTCTTCTCTTTTTTGTCTTCACATAATCTTGGATCTTCAGGTCTTCTACTGGAAAATCTATTGTGTAAAAATCTCCACTTCTTATAGAAAATCAGCCCTATCAGATTAGGGTCTGCCCCAGCAGCACTATAAACCAGAACTGAGACGTACTCTGGTTAGACAGACACATAGACACATGCAGACACTGACTATCTCTCTCTCTGTGTGGAGATTATGTGAAGACTATGTTCGCATAATTTTAATTTCACTCCATTGCTATGGCTGTCAAATTTTCCTATCCTTGTTAATCTCTTGGTGTGACTAATTTTTAAATTTAATTTTATCATCAGTACATAAAGAATAATATATATATATATATGAAGAAATACATATTTCCTTTTCTACTGAGGTTTCAGAAACTCACTGTGGATATTAGACAGTATCCCCTAAGATAATGCAGCTCATGTAGTCAATCTTCCCAATACTTATCGTCCTAGACTGCCGTTACTTTTGGGCATTTTTCAGTTTCAGTAAGCAGACAAGGGGAGGAGAATCTAGGCTGTCAGAAGCAGGGATGGTGACCTTCCTTAAGAACTTAAGAAGTTCTTAAAAGACTGACACAGGATATATATATATAGTTTTATTGTTGTAGTTATTATGGTTGTGTTATTGATGTCATCATTATTGGATAGGACAGAGAGAAATGGAGAGAGGAGGGGAAGTTAGAGGGGGGAGAAAAAGATAGACACCTGCAGACCTGCTTCACCACCTGTGAAGCGACTCCCCTGCAAGTGGGCACCTGGGGATTTGAACCGGGATCCTCACGCTGATCCTTACGCTTTGCACCACCTGCGCTTAACCCGCTGCACCACCATCTGACTCCCAGGATATATTTTTTTAAAAGGATATATGCACTATGTGCTAAACATAATATGGCCACACAGAACTCTTGATTCTTCCCCCTACTTTTCCTTTGTAACTGCTTACCTTTTCCTAAGTACCAACCTTCACCCCCATCTAACAACCAAGCCCTGGGTCTTCATGTCTTTCTTTCCCTTCATGTAAAATGCTATCTGTCAGAAAATCTTACTGAGCAGGTCCTCAATCCAATTACCCCTATGCCTTCTACCATTATCTTCACAAAGTACCTTTTTATTTTTGTTTGAAATAAAGTAGACTATCATGCACAAAACAAACAAAAACAAATAAACACACCTGACAGAGGAAGAACGATCTTCCAAAGCACAGAAGCCTGCATAGTCTGACAAGCAACTGGGATTCCTAGAAAGCAGAGATTCTGCAGTGAAATCAAAAGGGGCCATTTTGGCATCTCTGACAGGTAACCTTTAGACACAGATCAGCAAGACTTAGGGAGCGTCCTCACAGCAGGCCGACTGAGTGTGTAACAACATGCCAGCCTTCTCCGTGGGTGCCGACACAGACCACCCCATAGTCGAGGGGTCTCTAAGCATCTTCTTATGAGTGTGAACTCAGCTTCTCAAGCATTTTTTTTTTTGTGGTTTGATTACATTTTCAATTATGTTTCTTCTGAACAGTATTTGGAAGTGATACCCACAGTTCCTATGATTGAAAAGTCAAATCACGCCGGCAGATCTGCATATTTTCTACGTACGCAAACAAAGCACAAGAACAGCATTCATGTTCTGGATGTCATGATTTTTATGCCTCTCAGCAAAAGACTCTTTGATCGTTCTCCCCACCCTCTCCTAACTCTCCTGTTCCCCATTATGCACTTCGACACATACACATTTGCCTTGAATGTAAAATATACTTAGACTGTAGCAAACAGGTATTTCTCTCTTATTGAAAAAAAAATTATGGAATACTACTCAGCTATAAAAAAAAAAGGTGACTTCTTCGTTTTCAACCTATCTTGGATGGACCTTGAAAAATTCATGTTGAGTGAAATAAGTCAGAAACAGAAGAATGGATATGGGATCATCTCACTCTCAGGCAGACGTTGAAAAACAAGATCAGAAGAGAAAACAGAAGTAGAACCTGAAGTGGAATTGGCGTATTGCACCAAATTAAAAGATTTTGGGGTGGTGGGGGGAGAATACAGGTCCACGAAGGATGACAGAGGAACTAGTGGGGGTTGTATTGTTATATAGAAAACTGAGAAATGTTATACATGTACGAACTATTGTATTTACTGTTGAATGTAAAATATTAATTCCCCAATAAAAAAAAAATTGTTCCATGAGCCAGGAGGTGGCACACCTGGTTAAGTGCACATGTTACAATGTGCAAGGGCCCAGGTTCAACCCTCCTAGTCCCCACCTGAGGGAGAAGCTTTACAAGTGGTAAAGCAGGGTTACAGGTGTCTCTCTGCCTCTCTCCACCTCTATCTCCCCCCTCCTCTCAAGTTCTGGCTGCCTCTATCCAATAAATAAAGAAAGATGTTATTAAACATTTTAAAAAGAACTTTATAAAAAAATGTTCCAGATTAAAGGATGATAAAAAGGAGTGTAGTAGACCAGTCGGTCTCAAAGAACATTTAAATTTTCACCAGAAGAAAAAAAGAGTAGACTAGAATGATACTCTTCAAATTCATTTTTGTCTCCATCCCTTTGGAATACTGCCCATGAAAGTCAGGAAAAGAAATACTAGATAAGGACTACCAATGATAATAATCATTCTTACTATTATTATTAATTAATAAGCTTTAATTATGTGCCACCCACTAGACTAAATCTTTACAATCACTTTCACAATTAGTCTTCACAGCCATGTAGGGAGCTATTGTTATTAGTTTCATTTTTCAAGTAAGAAAATAGATTGAATTTCCCAAGTGAGCAGAGATGGCCATGAGACCTTTGGTAGGTTGACTAGCAGTTGTCCAAAGACGTCCAAATTGTAATGCTAAGACTCTGTATGCCAAGCTCTAAGACAAAAGAGATGTTGTATATTTCATTAAATTAACATTCTCAAAGAAGGTAACCTCAGATTATTTGGGTGTGGCCCATGGAACCACAAGGAGAGAAGGGAGGTCAGAGGGGAGAAAAGAAAGGCAGAGAAATGAGGCTTCATGCAACCCACTGTTCAGATGAAAAAGTACTGAGAAATATACAGAAAATACTAAGTTGTGGGTCAGGAAACAGCAGTGTAGAAGGAGGAGGAAAACTAGTATTGTTTAAGTCACTTACATGTGCCCAGGACTGTGGATGATGTGCCCAGGACCCAGGACCATAGATGATGTGCCCAGGACCCAGGACCATAGATGATGTGCCCAGGACCCAGGACCATAGATGATGTGCCCAGGACCCAGGACCGTGGATGACGTGCCCAGGACCCAGGACCATGGATGACGCGCCCAGGACCCAGGACCGTGGATGATGTGCCCTGACGTAAGGCCTGAGACAGAGGATGAGTAGAAGCTCTTAAATCACCATTTACAGAAAAGAATGCAAGACAAGAGGGATGGCTGCTAAGCAACTTGCCTAGGACCACTCAACTAGAAATTAAAAGAGCAGAGATTCAAACACATTTACACTGTCTGAACTGGAAGACGCTTTGAAGAGAGTTAAACAGGGAATGGCTGCTGGCTATGATAACATCACCCCAGAACTCATTCTTAACTTGGGCCCCACGGCAAAGAAGTGGCTCACTACATTCCTGTCCCACATCTTGGAATCTGAGTCTATGCCCAAAGTTTGGCGTCGTGCGAAGATAATAGCGGTTTTGAAACCAAAGAAAGACCCAACACTGGCCGCCAGCTATAGACCAATTTCTCTCCTCTCCGTGTGTTACAAACTCCTTGAGAAGCTGCTTCTGTCACGTATTTCTCCTCTTACAGAGAAATTCCTATCACCCGCCCAAGCTGGTTTCCGCCCAGGAAGATCTACCTGCGAACAAGCCCTGGTCCTCTCAACTTACATTGAAAATGGATTCCAGAAGAATTTAAAGACGGGTGCTGTCTTTGTTGATCGCACAGCAGCCTATGACACGGTCTGGCACCGTGGTCTCCTAGTCAAGATCTCAAGATGCCTGCCTCCATGGGTGGCCAACGCTATATCGTTTCTTCTCCAAAACAGAAGATTCCGTGTGCATCTGGGTGACAAGTCTAGCAGATGGAGACTTGTCTCAAGTGGCCTCCCCCAGGGCTCTGTTCTGGCTCCTACGCAATTTAATATTTACATCAATGACCTCCCAGAAACTTCTTCAAGGAAGTTCATCTACGCCGATGACATCTGCTGTGCAACTCAGGCATCCAAGTTCGACATCCTCAAGGAAACACTCATGAAAGACATGTCTCTGATATCTGATTACTGTAAAAAATGGCAACTAATCCCTAGCACTGCAAAAACGGTGTCATCTGTTTTCCATCTACACCATGCCTCGGCCTCGCATAAGCTTAATGTGCAGCTTGGCGGTACGAGAATCCGGCATGAAGCCCAGCCAGTCTATCTTGGCGTTACTCTCGATTGCACTCTGTCATTTCACGAACATCTCATAAAAACTGCAGCAAAGGTGGGCGCAAGGAATAACATCATTGTAAGACTGGCCAGCTCCTCATGGGGCGCAAGCGCTTCCACACTACGATCATCCTCTCTGGCATTATGCTATTCCACTGCAGAACACTGTGCCCCAGTATGGTTCCGTAGCCCCCATGTCCACTTGGTCGATTCCAAATTATATTCCTCCATGAGGATAATTTCTGGAACCATCTGTTCCACCCCGGTTCCATGGCTGCCAGCCCTTAGCAACATCGCCCCGCCAGATATTCGTCGGGATGCGGCATCATCTAAGTTCATTTCCCACGTCTACACTCGACCAGACCTGCCAATACATGCGGATATCTTCACCCACCCTGTCCAACGCTTGATGTCTCGTCACCCAATCTGGTCCCCTACGCCTACACTGAACTTCTCTGTTCCAGACTCTTGGAAACAGAGCTGGCAGTCAGCTGAGGTAAAGAACAAACACCTCATCACAGACCCCTGCAAACGTCAACCCGGCTTTGACCTAGCACGTTATGATTGGGCCCTCCTCAATCGCTATCGAACAGGCCATGGCCGGTGCGCCGCTATGTTCCATCGCTGGGGAGCCAGAGACGACCCGAACTGCCCCTGCAGCTCCAGACAGACTATGACCCACATAGTCAACGACTGCCACCTCTCCAGATTCAAAGGAGGTCTCGAAACTTTACATCAGGCTCAACCTACCTTTCCTATTTTTTTTTTTTTTTAGTTACATGAGACTACACATAGGGTAGTCTCGAAACTTTACATCAGGCTCAACCTGACGCTGTTGACTGGCTACGGAAGAAGGGCAAACGCTAGAAGAAGAACACATAGGGTTGTATTTGTTTTGCAATATACGGCTAAAAATCCTGGGCAAAAAGGGCAGCTTCTCAAAGGGAAATGTAGGTATACACTCAAACTGGTTTGGGAAAACCTAGCACACCGAAACTTTAATTTTCTTGATATCATTACTTGGGACAAAACTAATATTGATACGTGTCTGCATGAAGATGGACTCCAAAAGACAACTATATGAGAGAAAAACGGGGCACAGTGTATTGGGCTGATTTCGGTTTGATCTATACCCATAATAGCACCACGGTAGCACCATAATGGGGGACTAAGGTCAGTTTTCATACAAAATATGGGTCATAGTACCACCAATCTTAGGATAGTTGTATTGACTGAGGCATTTACCACATATCAGAATACCTGGACACCATATGCATGCAACAGATGTTGGAATTCTTTGTACATCCATTCCTTATGACGCATTCTAAATATAAAGGTGCTGATCAGTGTGTCACATTTGAACATAACATTACCTCTACAGTTTTCTCAATGAGAGTAAGGTATGAGATCTTCTGCAAAAAGGAGAAGAAATAGGAGGAGTAGGAAGACTAGAAAGAAAAAAGTCTAGCCAAGTTTATGTATACTGGTTCTGACAATAAAATTTATTTTGCATATTTACTAAGGCTTCCAGGTAAAAGGCACCTAATACATTATGTAAGGAAGAATTCAGACTTCTGGGATTAGGAATCAGCCCAAATTCTGCACAACGTCAGGGCTGAATGAAACAGAGCTAGTTTCCGGACGTTCTTGCTAGAAACTGGCATGTCTGGTGTTAAGATGGAGAAATACTCCAAGGTATTAAGATGGGACCACAGGCCAGGGTTAGGGAAATGACAACACAAAGTTCACCTGACATGAGCACACCATGTTCATGAGAAGAAGGATTTATTTCAACAGATGATTGCACAGAGGTGGTTGTATATGCCTGCCCTTATTAGGTCCAGCTCATAAATTCAAACAACCTAGGATTGTGCATGGTATCCAACCAAAAACAAACAAAAAAAAAATAGTCAAACAAGGACAGAGGAGGTTAAAGGTGAGTAATGAAATACTCAGACAGCAAAAATCAAAAGAAAAAGGCAACTTTGCAGACTTCTAGTATAGCCCAGAGCCTGGCTTGCATGGAGGTAATCCAAGATTTTATCCTTAGCACAGCATGGCACAAAATGAGAGTGTGTATATTTTTCTCTGTTTTCTGTTACACACATGCACACAATTTCTCTCATTACAATTCTCAGTGCACTCTTAGCTATACTGGTAGTTTTCCACATTTCAGATAGAAGAATTGCCTTTGATTTTCCTTACCAGTACTATTGTTGGGGTTCAGTGCCTACATGACTCCACCCTTCATGAAGACCATGGTTTTATAAATGGCGAGACACAGAAAAAGTTGGAGAAGGAGAGATAAGGAGAAATGTCTAGAGCACAGTTCCATCATTCCAGAAACAGCCTCTCTCTTGATGGGGGCTGGAAGCTTAAAGGCAGATCTGCAAGAATAGCAACATATCTGCTCTACAAAGTGAACCCACCACCTGGCTCCCAGAGGAATTCCTTGTTGAGCTTCAAAAATTTTTTTCAATTTTATTTTAAAGATTGCACCTGTCTCCTTAGTATTAATGACACATAATACAATAAAAAAGAGCTTCTCAAGGGTGGGTGGTCACTCACCTGGTTGAGCACACATGTTACAATGTGCAAGGAACCAGGTTCAAGCCCCAGTCCTCATCTGAAAAGGGGAAAGATTCATAAGTGGTGAAGCAGGTCTCTAAGTGTCTCTCTGTGTCTCTTTCTATCTCCTCTTCCCTCTCAGTTTCTGGCTGTCTTTATCCAGTAAACAAAATAAAGATAATAAAAAATTGAAATTAAATAAAAATGAGCTCTTCAAAAAATACACAATCTAAATTACAATATATGTAAATCATCAAACATCATCTTATTTGACAAGCTGCCACTCATATATTCAGATCAGAAACATTTCATTCAGGAATCATAACAACTGAGATCCCATAGAAACAAGAACTAGTCAATAACTCAGGTTCGGAATGATATAATTAGTGAATGGGTATTATCTCACTAGTTTCATGGAACATTTTGTAAAAAAAAAATGTGGAAACAGCTAGTGTTAATTTACCAGGGAATGCCAGTAGATTGATGCTTGACCAGATCAGAAACAAAGAACTGGAACCTTCACCCTCTCCCTTTGTCACCTTGGCAGCCCTTCTGGGGATGGGAGAGACTAATACTCTACAAATACTTGTCTGACATAATCAAGAATTGGACTTTCCACCCCAGCTCAAACTGTATCCATGCTTCCGGCACCAAAGCTTCCAGAAATTTAGCTTCCTAGCTTGTAAAATAAGAACCTTGAGTTAAACCTCAGTGAATACTTTGAAGGTATAACCCATGATGTTAATTTTGCTTTTACATCTAGCATATTCCCAAACTCCACTTGCTCATAATCTTCATCTATTTACCATAAAAAATAACCAGACTGTTTAAAGTGCAAAGAGAAACTTCAAAATGAGATTTTTCAAAATATAATGTTCTACCAGAGAACTCGTCAATAATAACCACTACTTTATTAAATCAATAGAACAGTTCATCATCCCTCCCCCCCAAAAAAAAAAACCCATGAAAGTGCAATATATTCTTTTTAAATAGTAGCTTTAATTACTTTAACGTCATTCTTAATTTGCCTCTCCAGCTGTAAGAGGATGTTTTCAAATGATTTGTGGGATATAAGTCTTGCCTAGACCCGTCTACAAGAACACCCTCAGGGATGTGAAATGTTCCCCAGGAAAGGACATGTTTCCTGGTAAAAATTCACAAAATAGGGGCTGGGTGGTGGCGCACTTGGTTGAGCACACATGTTACAGTGCTCAAGGACCTGGGTTCGAGCCCCTGGTCGACACCTGCAAGGGGAAAGCTTTGCAAGTGGTGAAGCACGGCTGTAGGTGTCTCTCTCTGTCTGTCTTCCTATCACCCCCTTCCCTCTCAATTTCTGGCTGTCTCTATCCAATAAATAAATAAAGATAAAAAATTCACAAAATATTCAGCTTTTAATTACTCTTTATAAAAATTATCAGGTAAATAATCCAGATTCAGACTTCACTCCTTCTCCAACACTGCATGATCCCATATGAAAGCATTTACCAAATGGTGTTACAATGGCCTATTTACAATGGTCTGTTTCTCCCAGTTGGCTGTGTGATCCCACTATCCCCCTCTGAAGCTCTTTGCCTGATACATGACCGGTGTTCAAAGACGTCAGTAGACATTATTAAGAATTAAATAACAGGGAGTCGGGCGGTAGCACAGCAGGTTAAGCACATGTGGTGCAAAAGCACAAGAACCAGCCTAAGGATCCTGGTTCAAGCCCCCGGCTCCCCACCTGCAGGGGAGTCGCTTCACAAGCGGTGAAGCAGGTCTGCAGGTGTCTGTCTTTCTCTCCCCCTCTCTGTCTTCCCCTCCCCTCTCCATTTCTCTCTGTCCTATCCAACAATGACGACATCAATCATAACTACAACAACAAAACAACAAGGGCAACAAATGGGAATAATAATAATGAATAAATATTTTTTTAAAAAAGAATTAAATAACAGAATAACTTATAGCCTACTAAAGCATCTGCGTAGATAACTAACACTCAGATTGAGTGACTTGGAAGGAAAGAGACAGAACCAGGTGTGTGCTACCTCAACACCACAGATTTCAACATCTACATCTTGTGGGGAGACGGGGATTTGACAATCTTCCAGTCACTCCAACGATGCCAATCAGTCCCTCTTGTGCAGAGCAGTCAACAGTTCTTGGCATAGGTTGCTGACAAGAGACTTGCCTTTGAGAATCTGAACCTTAAAAAGCAAGCTGCAAAAAAAAACAAGTTGCAGGGGACCACATGGTGACATACCTGGTTGAGTGCACATGTTACAATGCATAAGGACCCAAGTTTGAACCCCCGGTCCCCACTTGCAGGGACAAAGCTTAGCAAGTGGTGAAGCAGTGCTACAGATGTCTCTCTGTCTCTCTTCTTCTCTATCTCCCCTACCCTCTCAATTTCCAGCTGTCGCTATCCAATAAAGATAATAAAAGCTCATTTTTTAAAAAAGCAAGCTGCACGACTGGGAATATGGAACGACCAGTCAACGCCCATGTTCAGCGGAGAAGCAATTACAGACGCCAGACCTTCCACTTTCTGCAACCCACAACGACCCTGGGTCCGTGCTCCCAGAGGGACAGAGAATGGGAAAGCTATTGGGGAGGGGAGGGGATATGGAGATTGGGTGGTGGGAATTATGTGGAGTTGTACCCCTCCTACCCTTTGGTTTTGTTAATGTCTCTGTTCTTAAATAAAACATTTAAAAAAGAAGAAAAGAAAAAGCAAACTGCACAATATAATGGAAAACTCAGAGCCTTTCTGTTCAGGAAACTTTAATCAGCCTCCATTTATTTTCTCTACCATGTTATTAAACTGGGTGATCATGAAAATTTGATTTATCTCCCTGAGGCTCAATTTCCTTATTGGCTAAATGTCAGTAGTGTGACCTAGCGAAGATGTCTGACGTAAAGACGATGCGAAACCATGAGAACCTTTGACTTGGTGCCTGGCGCCTAGTAGGTGGTCAGTCGGTCAGTGGAGATGATGAATGTCAAGAGGAGAGGGAAGTAGAACAGAAAAATAAGGAGGGGTGAGTGATCGGGAATAAAGAATGAAAGTCATAGAGATTTGCTGATGAGTAAAATCCTAAGTTTCTCTTTTTTATTTTTTTATATTATTTATTTCTTTATTTTCCCTTTTGTTGCCCTAGTTGTTTTTTATTGTTGTTGTAGTTATCACTGTTGTTATTGATTGTTAGATAGGAGAGAGAGAAATGGAGAGAGGAGGGGGAGACAGAGAGGGGGAGAGAAAGACAGACACCTGCAGACCTGCTTCACCGCCTGTGAGGCGACTCCCCTGCAGGTGGGGAGCCAGGGGCTCGAACCGGGATCTTTGGGCCGTCCTTGTGCCACGTGCGCATAACCCGCTGCGCTACCACCGGACTCCCAGATGCTAAGTTTCAACACACCTTGCAGATAAAAGCATCCCAAAACCTGTCCCTCACCATCCTCTTTCTTTCTTCTGACATGGGGCACAAGACTCCAGTCCTGACACCGCTGTCTCCAGAGCAAAGAAGCAAATGGGTCAGAAAAGTTCTGAGATAGAGGCAATAGCGCCACCTAGCGCAGAAGACAGACACTTCTGGCCCTCTAGGGCCATAGAGGAATGGGCGTTCCTCTATCAGTCTGGTCTGATTTCTCCTGCTGAATCTATAAGGCAGCTGATTTGAATAGACCCAGGATAGGTTTGTCCTGCTTTATATCTTAATGCTTTGCTGCCACCAAATTGCAAATGCTGCCATGACACCAGCCTGACTTCCCTGGGCAGACAACCTCACCCATGTATCCTGGAACCTCACTTCCCCAGAGCCCTGCCACACTAGGGAAACATAAAAACAGTCTGGGGATTTGAATCCACCTGCCAATGTCTATGTCCAGTAGAGAATCAGTGGTAGAAGCCAGACCTTCCACCTTCTGCACCCATAAAGAATTCTGGTCCAGACTCCGAGGGGGATAAAGAACAGGGAAGCTTCCAGTGGAGGAGATGGGACATGGAACTCTGGTGGTGGGAACTGTGTGGAATTGTACCCCTGTGATCCCACAGTCTTGTCAAGTATTACTAAATCAACAATAAGTAAAAGGGTGGGGTGGAGAACAAAGCATTGCTACCTCACACTTCTTCACTATCAAAATGCTCTGTCCTTTTCTTCTCTCACCATCATTCATCACTCTCACACATAAATGAGGCTGGCCAAGATTATGCAAAATCAGTTATCTCAATATGAGGACAAAAATCTTGTAAGCCAATAGATAGATACATATTTGGACGGTAGAATTTATGGGACTTAAAAACCTATTAATCATGCACCAGCATAGAGAAGAGGGGTCTCATAAATAATTCCTGGGTATCATTCTGACAATCAGGAGGTTGATACTTGGTAGCATGCGGCCTTTCGGTGCTACCTTAGCTAATTGGAAGAGGGCATGATCTCTCAGTATTCAAGATTCTTGTATATTTTTTGCTGCTCCTGTCCTGGCTCTCACACCTTTCTTCCATATCCAATTGCAGAATCCACTTCAACTGCCACAGATTCAGCCTTGGAATGTGTAAGCTTTTTGCAACTGAAGAAGCATATGGAAGTCTGTTTCTCTTCAAGTGTAATGCTTACATAAAATAGCTAGTTTTTCACTTAATAGAATTTCTCTTTTTCCTTTTGAAACATATGAGTATGTTTAATAATTTATTCTCTCTGCTCATCTCTAGTTTATGGCGGTTTGGGTGGGGGATTGAACCTAGAGTTTGAGGGGCTTCAGGCATGAAAGTCATTTTCTAGAACCATTCTGTTATCTCCTCAGTCAGTTTATTCCTTTTTATACTCACACCTACTCATAGTTACTTGACCACTCTCAGTGGTTAATATACTAAAATTTTTGAGTGCATTCTCTTGTTTACATTTCATTATGAAATTGGTCCATAATACACTTGATTATTTTTGTTTCTTCTGTCTCCTCCTTACTTTCATCACTATGCTGTAAGCATCTCAAATGATAGAATCATATTTTATTCATCTTTGTCTCTCCATGGTTTTGAGTTGTCTCCACGTAGGTAATTCTCTAAAATAAAAGCATATGAATCCAGGTTGAACCAAATTCTATAATGTTCCAGAGACCTAAAGATGACACGGTTGAAATGTCCACGGCACAATTCAAGATGGTTTAATAATGCCTGCCAACACAACTCTCAATTACACATTTCAAGTTCTGTACAAGCTGAATATTGGCGATCAGTCTGGACTAGGGATGAGGGTCTTAAGAGTAAATAGGACCATCAGTAGTAAGCATGGATAATTACTTTCATTATAGTGTATTTGGCACACAACATTGGACAAATTTAATAAATACAGCATTCGTACTGATACATTTGCGGACTGAAATTTGATGACTATTGCGGTGAGCTGCCGCCTCCAGAGCTTGTCCCCCTTTTTATATACTGTTACAACTTAACATTTTAAATTCTGGCCTTCCAAGATGGTTGAAGGATATATAGTCCTAAAATCAATGAATGAATCCCATTTACTTCCTCTACCATCTCAAGCAGTTCCCCTAAGCTTTTTTTAGATGGTCAGATGTTAGTAAAAAGGAGCAGAAAGAGGACAAAATTAATTAGAAGAACGTATGATTCTAGCCTTCCCGTGTCAGCTGTTGACTATCGTGGACAAGTGTGCACAAGCAAGCAAGCATAGATGTCACTGTGAGAGTCTCTTCTCTTTCCCTCGGTCCTTATTCTTTCTGAACAGAACCCCTCTCTACTCCCTTTAACAAAAAAATTCCTTGTATCCATTCTCTCTATTTTGATTTGTCTTGGTTCCGTTTTATTTACTTGTTTGTTTTCTCATAGCCGCCAGTGTTATTCTTTCCTGGGCAGCCATTTTTTTCCAGTCAGACTTCCGTTACTACCCAGAGAATATGTGTCGGGGTCATTCAGCAGATTAGATCAAACAATTGCTGAGAATTGGAGTTGAGGGTGTTGGGAAACGTAAGTAACTCACTGAATTTGAAGCAATCTCTTACGCAGGTGTGAGAGGCTCTCTCAGTCAAAAAGGACCTTGAGTCTTTATTGTTTTGGTTTGGTTTTTTTCCTAAAACAATCCCATAAAGTGAAAACCTTTCTCTAATTTTACACTTCTACAGTCAGCATCTGACTTTTTGTCAGCTCAGCTTTTGTTTGCCCCTTTCCCTAAATCATCGAGACATGACAGAAAGACATTTAGGTTGTAGACAAAAGGCCTAGAGTAGCCATAGCATGACTGTTGGAGCGATTAGTCCAGGGACAGCTCACAGTGACATAGATCACTTGATTAGTCCCTACATGTCACACCTCTTTCATCTGTCATCACTGTGTGATAGTGTTTTCAGTGTGAGAAACATAATATTTTCCTGATGTTATGAGCAGAAGAATTGATAAAAGGTATCAATTCATAATTAAGGATTTGGTTTTATGATATAGATCATAGTATCATAAGATAAAGAGGAGTTTTATAAAAAATAATAAGTGGTGGTAAATGAAAAAATCAAGCAACAAATGGGAGTTTTGAAAGAAAAATAATTTGGAGAGAATTGATTTTGAGGTTAGACTGGAATGTGATTTTTCTATTTCACTTCCAAACAGTCTCATACTCACAGCAAAAATAGACTTATTTATAATGTCATTGATTGCTTTGTTTACAGAGCTAAGAATATAAAATAGGAGGGAGTGCATTTCATTTTGACACACACAGAAATAATAGGGAAAACGTACAGATTATTCCACCACCTCTCCTCTGGATCATTTCTGTTCTAACTCCCTCCCCGCTTTGCCAGGCAATTTAGTTTTATCCTCCTGAATGAAGCAATTCACATGATTTGTGTTTGCCTTTGTGTTGGCTAAGAAATTCCTATACCTACAGCATCAGTTATTTCTTTATTTTTTGTTTATAAAAAGGCAACATTGACTTAAACCATAGGATAAGAGGGGTACAACTTCACACAGTTCCCACCACCAGAACTGTGTATTCCATCCCCTCCCCTGATAGCTTTCCTATTTTTTAACCTTCTGGGAGTATGGACCCAGGGTCACTGTGGGATGCAGAAGGTGGAAGGTCTGGCTTCTTAATTGCTTCCCTGCTGAACATGGTTGTTGACAGGTCTTGATCCATACTCCCAGTCTGCCTCTCTCTTTCCTTATTCGGGAAGGGCTCTGGGGAAGCAGAGCTCAGGACACATTGGTGGGGTTGTCTCTCCAGGGAAGTCTGGTTGTCATCATGCTAGCATCTAGAATCTGTTGGCTGAAAAGAGAGTTAACATACAAAACCAAATAAATTATTGACCAATCATGGACCTAAAGGCTGGAATAGTGCAGGTGAAGAGTTGGGGAGAGGGGGTCTCTGTTTTGTAGATAGCTCGTAGGCCTATTTTAGTTATATTCCATAGGACCTGTGGCTATATTAGTGTGTTTTGTTTTTTTGTTTTCTTGCCTGAGACTGAAATCTGATATGCAGGTTCATCGTAATTATTATCTGGAGAGGTGATGTCATGGCTGGCAGAAGGACCAAAAAGCTGGATCGGGGAAGAGAGTAGCTCCCAAATATGTGAAAGTTGTATAAATATTGTCGACTGTAAACCCCTTCGATTTGATGTGATCTGGGGCCCATATTCAGCTTAGGGGCCTATGTGACCTCTGCATCCCTGTAGATCTGAGCTCACATTCTGTGGTCATGAGTAGGAACATTCCAAGCTGCCCCAATATCAGGACCCATCTTCCTCAGGTGTAGCATAGAGTATGTTGTCCAGCCTCCCTTCAGAGGATGGAACATTCTCTACTGTTGTTGATCCAAGTTGAGGGCAAGGTTCTATGGGGGCCCACAAAGGGGTCTATTGTGTTGTTCCTGATAGAGATGACCAGTAATAGTGGGGAGAGGGATTTATTCAAAATCTAGGCCCATCCAGTTTGTTTGGGAATCTCAGGACTCCCCAATTAGGGTCCCAGCTGACCATCAGTTATTTTGAAACATATGTCATGGGGATATTGGAAAGCAAATTTAAGAAAAAGGTATCACAAATAACACAAATACTCAAACAGACATATACGTAGAAACACTCCACAGACACATAAATCTAATATCAGACCTGCATTTCCGGAGATCAATCAATATTCCCAGCCATCCAGATGCAGTCTTTTGCCTCTCTGTAGAAGGGGAATCAAAGTGTCTCTTAAGATGTGGAAGGCCTGCCTGCAAGGCAGCTTGCCCAGTGAGAAACCTGCTTTGCTAAGCAGCTCCCCCAGGTTGTGACCTGGGCCCCACGACACTGGGGGAAGCTTGGTCTTGTCAAGATTTCCAGCTTATAAATACATTTAAAAAATGTTTTAAGAAAAACACATTACTAAGTGCAAGAACCCACATAAGGACCCAAGTTCAAGTGCCGCAGACCACCACAGCAGATGAGCAGCAGGAGAGTCAGGGGTCTCGAAGGCAACCTCCCCGGTAGGACAGGAGTCGGTGCAAGGGAGAACAGATAGACACCACACTCTATTGGAGGGTGAATCTGGACTCATTTTAATAGTGAAACTGCATTAGCTTTTATACTTTTTTCAGGTTACATTCAGGTTGCCTAAACAGCCAGCTCATAAGGAAATAGCAATAAGCATCATAGTCTTGTGGCTTTGACAGGCTACATGTTACTCTCTTATTACTGTAAAGAATGGCACAATACTTAGTATTGCCCTGTTCTCAGGGAAGGTCATACCCAGAATTGTTTTTGACTTTTGCGGAAGGCTGTTTCTATCATTAATCTTCTATGGGGGGCATACGGATCTTTGCCTAGTCATGGACCACTGCTCATCTAGGTCTGGTACAGTTTAACTATTAATCTTTCTTTGTTTCAATATGTCAACTTGTACCTGGGAGGCCTCAATCTCTGCATTCTTTCTTTGAGGGGCAAGTCATAACATGACTTCTTTTATCCATCTATGTTGACCCACCTTCCCCACTTTCATAATGTAACTTTCAAATATGCCCCTGTGTAAGGGAGAGGGGGTGCTTCTGACTCTCCATTCCCACCAGGCACTGCCAAAGCACTATTAATCAATTGTGACAGTATAATTATTTGTAGCAATAATGGGGGGAGAATGCGTCAACCCATTCTCATCCTCCTGCCCAGCTTCCTTGAAGTCTGAATGCAGGTCCAGAGGAGATAACCCTGTCATGCTCCCTGGTGTTCATGTTGGGGCGCCACATTCGAGCCCGTACTCCCCACCTGTAGGGGACAAACTTCATGAGTAGTGAAGCAGGTCTGCAGATGTCTTTCTCTCCCTCTCTATCTCCCCCCCAATCTCCTTCAATTTCTCTTCAATTATCCAATAATATGGGGGAATGGCTGCCAGAAAGCGATGGATTCATAGTGCAAACACCAAGCCCCAGCGATAAGCCTAGAGTCAGAAAAGAAAATGAAAAGAAAGAAAGAAAGAAAGGGAAAAAGAGAGAGAGAAAGAAAGAAGAGTGAGAAAGAAAGAAAGAAAGAAAGAAAGAAAGAAAGAAAGAAAGAAAGAGAAAAAAGAGGAAGTCAGGTGGTAGCGCAGCAGGTTAAGTGCAGGTGGTGCAAAGCACAAGGACCAGCATAAGGTTAAGCTGGTCTGCAGGTGTCAGTCTTTCTCTCCCCTTCTCTGTCTTCCCCTCCTCTCTCCATTTCTCTCTGTCCTACCCAACAATGACAACAACAATAATAACTACAACAATAAAACACCAAGGGCAACAAAAGGAAATAAATATTTTTAATTTTTTTTAAGAAAAGAAAGAGAGTGAGAGAAAGAGAGATGGGAGAAGCAAGGAAGAAGGAAGGGAGGAAGGAAGGAAGGAAAAAAGAAATAAAGATTCTTGTATCAAGAATTACAAAGACAACAAATACATTCAGGTTTACTTGGGTTCATTAAAAGAAGAATGGTCATAATTGCAGTAGTTTGTAACTTTCAATATTTTTACATTTAGTTTAGCTCTTTTCAGCCTTGGGAATTTTTAATCATTTTTATTTTTATTGCCATTTTTGAAAAGAAATATAAAAGAGATTTTAAGACATGGATTTGTAAGACAACCAGATTTCCATGGAATTCTAGATTCCACCTTCTAACTAATGTAATCTTAAATTATAATATGATCTTAAGTAATGTGATCTTAAGTTGTTCAATCAAACATATTCAAATACCTTTCAGAGTTGGTCTCAAATAGTATCTCTAATGTCCTGGAATATGGTATAGTCCCATAAAGCAACTATCATTACTAATCACAGCTCAGAATAAATCAGTGACTAGCTCAAGGTCACATGAGTAGGACTGTGAGCTCAGACCTACAGGGATGCAGAAGCTATACAGGTTCCTGTACTGAATATGGGTACCAGATCAAATTGGGATTTACAGTGAATGGTATTGATATGCTGTTCCCATATTTAGGAGCTATTCTTTGCCTGATCCATCTTTCTAGTCCTATTTCCAACTGAGATCATCTCCCCAGAAAATACCTTTAACCCACCTGCATCTTAGCTATCAGGCTCAGGAAAATATTAGCAAAGTCATGGGCCTCTTGGAATATACCTAAAATAGACTTCCTATCTATAAAAAATGGAGACCCCAGATAGTATCTGCTCTATATAGGAAAATTGTGAAGATATGGTTGAGCATGGTGTGGGACCTCCCATTGAAAAGTGGGTGCCTGGATGGCATGACCTTTCTATCAGTCTCTCTCTACTTGAGATCGAGCATAGAAGAAAACTACCACCAGGAAAAAGTTCCCTCTGTCAGTCTCTCTACCTCACAAAAGACTCTGCATGCAGCCCATTTCCTTGTTCCCAAACCAGTTGGTTCGTTTACTCAGAGGTTAATAGAAGCCCATCTTCTTTGATAACATATGGTCCCTACATCATTGTTCTGCTCCATCAAACAATAATTAGGAACATCCTCCTTACTCCTCTACTCCCTCCAGTTCTTTTAATCTTACATGATCTATCTTCTCCCTTAAGACTCCTCTCTGTCTGCTGGTTATTGATAACCTTTCTTCCTCCATTCCTTTGATCAACTAAACCCCTTGCTCAACATTTACTAGGAATGCTCTGACATTTTCCCAACCCCCTACTTCTCTTTGTCCCTCTTCTCCCAAACCATATATGGAATAGATAACTTACTTCCTCCTACAACCCCTTATAAGTCCTACTTTGCTTTTCAATAAACGGATTGTGCATGAAACATTCCCCTGGTGATCTCTTGTTGTGTCTTTAGCTACAAACACTGAGAAAAACCCAGTCAGCTCACTCCTACTTCCCCGGAACATTCTCCTAAGCCCCTGCATCTGGTGCGCAACAGAGCGGGTGAGCCAGGAGTCTGTGCCCAGGAAGACGCCTCCCCACAAGAAGCCTGGAAGCTCTATTCTTACCTTTAGGCTCCTGATAATCAAGCAAATCCTTTTGCTTTATAGCTTAATTTTTTTCAGACACCAAGTTGAAGATAATTCCATGGTACCATCTTGACTTCCCCAGGTAGATAACCCCACCAATGTGCCCTGGAACCTCCCCTCTCCAGAGCCCTGCCTCCCTAGGGAAAGATAGAGACAGGCTGGGGTATGGATTGATTTGACTTGCCAAAGCCCATGTCCAGCAGAGAAGCAGTTACAGAAGGCAGAACTCTCACTTTCTACACCTCATAAATAATTCTGGTCCATACCCCTAGAGAGATAAAGAATAGGGAAGCTTCCAATGGAAGGGATGGGACATGGAACTCTGGTGGTGGGAACTGTATAGAATTGTACCCCTCTTAACCAATGTACTTGGTGATAGTTATTAAGTCAATAATAGTAATAAAACTCTAAAATTTCTGCTTCTAATCTTGTCTTTCTGTGGATCATGCCAATGATAGCACTAACATGTAGTAATCATCTCTTGTTGACAGTGGACTTTGCCAAAAATATAACAGATACTGTTACATATCTATGCCTTGAGTTAAATAAATACATTCCTCATCTTTTGTCTCATTCAATGTCCAGAAAAAGAAACTCAGTTGCCTCAAGTTTTTTCTAGTATATGTCTGTTGCCCAACTCCCCAGGTCAGGGTCCACCAGGTCAACAATGGCCTCTACAATGGAAAAGGGAATTGAAGAGTTTTATTACACCTGTGGAGAAATTCATCCCCAAACTGCAAACCCTACAAAGTTACACTGCTCCTAGCACATTACCCATTTATCCTCCAAGCTCTGATTCCATTTTCCTATGAACTAGGCTGAGAAGCCTACATGAGATTTTTTTTTTTTAGTATTTTTCCTTATTATTGGGTAGAGACAGAGAAAAATTGAGAGGAGAGGGGGAGATAGATAAGGAGAGAGGCAGAGAGACATTTGCATCCTTGCTTCACCTCTTGTAAAGCTTTCCCCCTGCAGGTGGGGGCCAGGGACTTGAACCTGGGTCCTTGAACACTATAATGTGAGCACTTAGCCAGGTGTGGCACCTCCTGGCCCCAATCCACCTGAGGTTTCTTAAGCTATTTGGTTTAACAATGAACCCCTTCTTCGGGATGTGTTCAAACAAAACAGGGTTAATAGTGAAAACAAAGGAGAATGGTGAAAAAGAAAGAAGAAAAAGAAAAACAACACGTTCTTGGTACACTGTACTGCATGCTGACAGGAGTCAGCAGGGCGACAGTGTTATGTAACATGAAGGTGTACTGCTGAAACGAGCCAGAGCTACTGGGAACAACCACAGAATCCAGAGCTGCAAGGGGCCTTAGAGTGATCTTTCTAAAAGCTGTCATGCAATCCACAACCAGAAATAGATTTTACAGTTGGAACTTACATATACATATATAAATAAATGTTACAAGACATTTTCGGAGTAATTAGTATCCTTACATATGTGCTACCTTCTAATCCCACCTTTTCTAAAGAATTCTGTTCTTTGCCACTTCCTCCAAAGATAATTTCTCAATATACTTTTGGAGCACAGCATGCCATTTGAAACACAAAAATTCTTTGGAAAATATCTCATTTAATCCACTGTGTAGTTTTCCATAAAGAACTCTGGTTTGCATCAGGACAGGGTAATCTTTTTTTAATTTAAAATTGTATTGGTTTTACCAATGAAATGTTGTTTACTGGGCTGTTGTTGTTTCAGGTATGAAATGCCAAATTTCCCCCAATGGTGTGAGGTTTTCTTTAAGAATATTGAAATCATTAAAGAAGCCTGAGTTTGCAGGTAGCAAAAGAACAATAATAATGTTCACCGGCCATTTAGAAAACTTACTGGGAGTCGGGTAGTAGCACAGCAGGTTAAGTGCAGGTGTGCAAAGCACAAGGACCAGCATAAGGATCCCAGTTGGAGCCCCTGGGTCCCCACCTGCAGGGGAGTCGCTTCACAAACAGGGAAGCAGGTCTGCAGGTGTCTTTCTCTCCCCCCCTCTGTCTTCCCCTCCTCTTTCCATTTCTCTCTGTCCTATTCAACAGCAACGACATCAATAATAACTACAACAATAAAACAAGGGCAACAAAAGGGAATAAATAATAAATAAATACTAAAAAATAAATATTTTTAAAAAAGAAAGAAGACTTAATGTGGATTAAGCTCTATGTTTTATTATCAGTGTATATATTGTTTAATCTACACAGCAGTCCTCCAATAGTTCTATTACTCCTTCTATTTGGCAGTTGGGAAACTTAGGCTCCAAGTCCCAATTGGAAGCTATGTATTTCTCACAAAGGACAATCTAAGCTATTTGGACATTAATTGGCTGTACTCTGGAGGCCAAAGCTTTTAACACATTTTCTTTTCCTCTGAGATACAATCTCACCCTGGACTTGAAGCCCTTTGGATATCACCCCTCTTCTCTAGACTAGAAGATCATAGATGTGTAGATGCAGGGTTGACCTAGATGAAAACATGGACACAATAAACCATCCTGAAACTGTGCTTTGAAATGACTTTCTTCTGCTTCTTTGATCTTTTGGTTTTATGATCAGAATCAAAATTACTAGAGAAGTTCCAGGCATCATTATCCAAGTCTACTGGCATCTGAAACAAAAGGAGAAGGAGAAGGAAATCATACACTTTTTCAATACTTTTAGATTAGAAAACTTTAGATGAAAAACTTCAAAATTCTGCTACTCCCATCTTATTGGCTAGATCTCAGTTATCAGTTCAGGCTGATGTAATCGTGGTCTGACTTAAGGTAGACATATTGCCATGTGCATAGGGTCAACTCTGTGGGCTAGCAAGAAAACTCTCTTGGACAATGTGCTTGCTTTGTCATCACACTGAAGGAAGCTTCAGTACTACATTATCTTTCTTGGTTTCTCTCTCTCTGTCCCTGTCTACCTGAAAACATTAACCTGGAGTAATAAAATCCCACTGAAGGCAAAAAAAAAAAAAGAATAAGTAAAGATAAAAAAATTTTTTTAATTATATTTGTATGAGTTGAGAAGGGGCCTTGACAATGGGGGAGACAAACAGTGCTACCTACTACATAGGCTTCAATGATTTACAGTCTTCTCACATTTCCAGACATATTTCTTCCCACTTTTTTAAAAGATTGAACTCCCATTCAAATTTTGCCGATCTTAAGTCCTTTTAATGCATCATGTATTAATATTAAATCATTTATTCTCTTTTACTCATGATTTAATATTGATTTACAAAATTGCATGTCACCAGGAATATAATTCCATATCATTCCCACCACCAGAGTTCTGGATCCCTAACCTTTCCATTGCAAACCACCGCATTTCTCCTCAGGTTGCAGATATGTGTTAACTAGTATTTCTACAACTATCTGTCAACAGACATTTGTACATAATTGCCCCCTTTTCCTTCCCAGTCCAGTCCTCGCTTGCCCTTCAATCCACATGTCACCCTACTACTATATCCAAATGTCCCTCCCTTAGTCCTCTTCTCAGGGTCCTGATGGAAGTGTAGTTCAGAGCCCTCTTATCCTCTTCCTCCTACCACGTCTCCCCCACTGGGAGTCTGGATCAAAATTATTTTGGGGGTGCAGAAGGTAAGAGCTTCAGCTTCTGTACTTGCTTTTCCACTGGGCATGAGTGTTAGCAGGTCAATTCTTGTTCTTTGCCCTTCCTGGAACATGTCTTCTCGTCCTCACCTGCCTGACTAGCTTGCACTGTGATTTAAGATCTTGGACAAGATGCCTTCTCCTTCAGAAAGTGATGCCTGAGGAAGGTATGAGTTAGATGTCTACATTAACAGCTGTCTAGCTGAAATTTACTGAACTCAGGTGATGTCAGTCACTACTTTCCTTGTGCCCTCAGTCTATAGCGAGGTGTCTATCAGTCATTGGGTTTGGGTAAATATTTAGTGGGTGAATTAATGTAAGTCACAGATATAAGTAAAAAGGGCACTGTATTTTAATATCATCTATTTTGAGGACACAGTAGAGATTATATCAAATATTCATAAACCACATGACAGTATGGCAAAGTGTATTCATTCCAGTTTTACATATTTGGAAAGCAGGATGCAGAAGAATGAAATTTGATCTTTAAAGCCAAACAGTGGTTTAATTCTTGAGTCCAAAGATTTCCCACTCCACAATCTGGCGTTCACTAAAAGATACATTAACTCAAAGTCTTTCTCTAGTCCTAGTCTGTGGGTTGGTCTGAAGACTTGACAAATGTTTACTGTAAAAGGTAAAGAATGAATAGCTTAGTTTTAGAGGCACAGTACCTGTGAGATTTAATAATGACTTTTACTTTGAAATATTAAGTCACCTATAAGCTTAGACCAGGGAGAACAGAAGCCTGGTAGAATGGTCTAAAGAAAGCACCATAAACTCTTTCTTTAAGTATGCATTACTTAGCCCTAAACAGCTTTATCTTCTGCCTGCTTCACTTCCTTCAAACACTCTATCTCATCCTATAGGGTTCACTTCTCTTTCTGTAAAGTTTTTTATTGTAATTTATTTATTTGATGGAGACAGTTAGACATTGAGAAGAAGGGGTGACAGAGAGGGAGAGAGACACTTACAGCACTGTTTAACCACTCGAGAAGATTTCCTCCCGCAGGTGGGAGTTTGAACATGGATCCTTGTTCACTGTAACATGAGCACTCAAACAGATGTGCCACCCTTCAGCCCCAGGTTCATGTCTCTTCACATTCCTTTAAAACAACACTTGCTTCTGGTCTCAGATAACAGCGATATTCATAAATATGTGGTGATAACTCACTGATAGTTTAATTTTCTTTCCCCTAATATAACACGACAAACACCAGGTTATTGCTGGGACTCAGTGCCTGCACAACACTGCCATTCCCTGTGACCACTTTTTTCATATGAGAGAGAGAGAATGACAAGAAGAAATAGAGAGACCAAGTGAGAGACAAGACCCAAGAAAGAGAAGGACACCTACAGCACTGCTTCACTACTCATGAAACTGCCTCCACCACCACAGGAGGGGATCGGGTACTTAACGCTGGGTCCTCATAATGTGGATCCAGGATAATTGTGCTTATGTACCTACTGACCTTCTGTATGTCTTCATGGAAGTAATATAAAATATAAATATATTCAGTTCCTCTGCCAAAGTTTTGTCTGGGCTGCTTAATCTGTTGTCGATGAGTTTCATTAAGTTTAGTTTATCTTGAGTGCTTGCTCCTTGTTGGGTATATAATGTGGAAAACCTGCTCTCTTCAGTGATTATTTTCATTATGATGCAATTTTATTTTGATGGGCAGAGAATTCTTTATTTACTATAGTCCATTTTATGTTACTTGTACTTTGCTTGCCATTGAAAATAAGTCCCAGAAACTATCTGAAATCATTTTCAAGAAGTCTATTGTCTATGATTTCTATCCTGTATTTTCAGGCATTAAATTCAATTGAGAATAAATAATGTAGTGCTGAACATTTGCTATGTGAATAAAGCAACCAAAATGCAAATTTTTAAAATATCTGGAGATGAATGAAAATGAAGACAGTCAAAACTAAAGGTAGTATGACATCCAGTGGGGAAATACCAAAGATGGATTTATTTATTTATTTATTTTTTTACTTATTTATAAAAAGGAAACACTGGCAGAACCATAGGATAAGAGGGGTACAACTCCACACAATTCCCACCACCAGAACTCTGTATCACATCCTTTCCCTTGATAGTTTTCCTATTCTTTAACCCTCTGGGAGTATGGACCCAAGGTCATTGTGGGGTGCAGAAGGTAGAAGGTCTGGCTTCTCTAATTGCTTCCCCACTGAACATGGGCGTTGACAGGTGGATCCATACTCCCAGCCTGCCTCTCTCTTTCCCTAGTTGGGTGGGGTTCTGGGGAATCAGAGCTCCAGGACACATTGGTGGGGTTGTCTGTCCAGGGAAGTCTGGTTGACATCATGCTAGCAGACTGATGGCTGAAAAGAAAGTTAACATACAAAGCCAAACAAATTGTTGATAAATCATGACCCTAAAGCCTAGAATAGTGCAGATGAAGAGTTGGGGGGGGGGGGTGTCTCTGCTCTGTAGGTAGCTAGTAGGCCTATTTTAGTTATATTTCAAAGGGCCTGTGGCTATACAAGTTTTTTGTTTTTTTCCCTGAGCCTGAAATCTGATATGCAGGTGGGTCCAAATTATTGTCTGAGGATATGATGTCATGGCTAGAAAAAGGATCAGAAAGCTGGATCAGGGAAGAGAGTAGCTCCCTAATATGGGAAAAGGGTATAAATATTGTTAACTGTAAACCCCATCGATTTGATGTGATCTGGGGCCCGTAATTAGCTTAGGAGCTTGTGTGACCTCTGCATCCCTGTAGATCTGAGCTCACATTCTGTGGTCATGAGTAGGAACATTCCAAGCTGCCCCAATATCAGGACCCATCTTCCTCAGGTGGAGCATAGTGTATATTGTCCAGCCTCCCTTTTGGAGGATGGAACATTCTCTACTGTTTTTGATCCAAGTTGAGGGCAACGTCCTATGGGGGCCCACAAAGGGGTCTATTGTGTTGTTCCTGATAGAGATGACCAGAAACTATGGAGAGAGGGATTTATTCAAAATCTAGGCCCATCATGTTTGTTTGGGAATCTCAGGACTCTCCAAATAGGGCCCCAGCCGATGGGGTGGCCTGATAATGACTAAAGAGTTACCATTAAGGTATGCCAGTCTCTTAACCTTATTCCACTTTTGCAGTCCTTGCTTTGATAAGGTTAGCTTTGGTGTGAGTAAGGGAAGTATAGTAAAGTAAGTGAGGAGGGTATCTAAGTCTAAGTAGACACGATTTCATTATGAACTTTATACTGATCCACTGCAGACTATTGTGTACTTTTGCTTTCAGGTATATATTTTGCCCTAGTTTATGGATACATGTGAACGTGTGCTCTATCTCATAGGATCTAATCTATATCTAGGTTTTGGGACTTTGTTACGAAGTGAGCCACATGGAATGGAATTAGAGAATCCTTTGAAAGGAAAGGTCTCACCTGAGTAATGAGGCTGAAGGGTTGGCATTCCATGCCTGACGTCTCTGGACACAGTCTGAATTGAAGCATGCCGAGGTGGTACTTGTTGCATTGATTAGGTTGGGACCAGAGTATGCAATATCATTTGGTATGGATTGAGAGTCAAAGATGTATTTAAATGTTCTCCAAAGCACACATCCAACTTCTATAGCAAAGCATTACCATTATATTTAATAGTGCCAAGGAAAAGAAATCCAATAAATCATGACTATGTGCAATTCAAAGCATATTACTGTGGGTTGTCAATAGACGTTTACAGTTGAACAAATGAGTAGATGAATCATGTTAATATTTTCCTGTCTTATACTTTGTTAAGGAAAAACTTAACCAATTGACTCCAGTACTTAGTTAACACATCAGATTGTTTGCTTCCTGTCAACTGTGATGATGTATGTATTGCTGAAAACCTCTAATACTCAGCAGAGTAATGGCGCATAATAGATGCCCATAGATACCAAGTGAATAAATGAGCAGAGCCTAATTAAGACTAGCTCTTTTTGCCAACTGCCCCTAAAATCATTGATCCAATTACTTGTTAATCTTGGCTATACCTACAAACACAAAAGATTTCCTTCTCATCTTCCATCCAACTCCCATTCTATCACTATTACTTAAAGTAGGTTTGTGTATGAACAGAAATTTCCTTGTTATTCTCAGTTTTCCCACAGATGGAAAAGAAATCAGAAATAAACTCCAGCAGCACAGTGCAGCCCTGATTATTCAACACTGACAGGTTGAATGAATTTTATGGTGTAGAAGAAACATGTGAAGATAATTATGCTGAAGGAACCAAGACCAAGGGGGGGGCAGGGAATGCAGAAATAGCTGCTGAACATATTAGCACACAATAACCAAGAATTTTACTGAGCTTCAGGGAGAAAAGGAGAAGTCAAGCCCTCAGGGTGTCTAGTGAGTATTGTTTCTTGTTGGCTGTAACAACAGAAGATTGTTTTCTGTTTTTTGTTTCTGTTTCAAGGCATTGCCTTAAAAGAAGAAAGAAACATAAAGAAAATTAAATCTAAAGTCTCTTATGCAGGAGATTTTTGTATTTCCCAGGAAACACTGTTGGATTTATTAACTTTGAAGTGCTACAGGCACACAGGAATTCATACACCCTCTAATATAGATGTATGATTATGTTCATTCAGATCTCTATATTTCTCTAAATATCATCATCAGATTTATGATTTTAAAAAACAGTAAGCAGCAATGTTACCGTACCTTGAGATGTTTTAGCTATATTGATTATATCGTAGCGACTTTATACTTGCCAAGTACTTTAGTTACAAACGCTGCTTTCATTGTGCCCATTTGCTAGGCAAAGATGTTCGGGCTGATGGAAATGAGATTGGTCTAGACTATAGAGGTCAAACACTAATCTTAGCAGTTTTCAGATCTGCTCTGAACCAGACGCATAGATAGCACTGGTAACGTGGGTGAATTACATCTCTCTCTGCCTCTCTCTATAGGAGCTTGGAGTAGAAACCATCTGATCATAAGTATAATCATAAGATTATCATAAGTATTAAATTAAAGAGTTAGCATAACATACCAGATAATAAATGAAAACAATAAACTATAATCTGCCAGTTAATATACTCTATTTTATAAATAAGAAGGCAAAATAAGAAATACAAATAAGAAACTCAGTGTGTATAGAATTTGCCAAGGTGTCGGAAGTCCGGCGGTAGCACAGTAGGTTAAGGGCACGTGGCAGCAAAGCGCAAGGACCTGCATAAGGATCTCAGTTCAAGCTCCGGCTCCCCACCTGCAGGGGAGTCACTTCACAGGCGGTGAGGCAGGTCTGCAGGTGTCTGTCTTTCTCTCCCCCTCTCTGTCTTCCCCTCCTCTCTCCATTTCTCTCTGTCCTATCTAACAATGATGATATGAATAACAACAACAACAAAAACTACAACAACAATAAAAAAAACAAGGGCAACAAAAATGGAAAATAAATATTTAAAAAAAATTTTTTAATGAATTTGCCAAGGTGTCACAAGGCCATATGATGATCAGTTACAAGTGTGAACTCAAGTCACTTACCTCATACTTGCAAATAATTTCTGGAAAGGAGAGGCATCATAGCATCCAACACTGAGGAAAAACCTCTTCATCCTTCCCTGAAAAAGGCAATAAGAAATCTAAGAGCAATCTGGAAAAATAATCCTTCCATAGATTTGCAAACCTTTTCACATGGCATGAAGTTTGGTCTAATTAAAGTAAAAAGAGGACAGAGAAGATGGTTAGGGAAAGATTAAGATGGAATTTTGTTTATCAGAAAAAAAAAGTATGGATGAAATCATATTCTATGCAGACCAGTATGAAAGGATCTCACAAGGGCAATGAGGGTGGGCGGTGGCGCACCTGGAAGAGTGACCATGTTGCTATGCTCAAGGACCAGGGTTCAAGACCCTGTCTGCACCTGTAGGGAGCAAAGACTCACAATTGGTGGTGCAGTGCTGTGGGTATCTCTCTTTCTCTCTCCCTCTCTCCCTCTCTCGCTCTCCCCTTTTGGTTTCTCCCTGTCTCTATCCAAAATAAATGAAAGGAGTTTTAGTTTGCACTTCAAAATATCTAGAGAAGAAAATGAGGATGAAATCATGAACATTTTATAAAATGAATTTTTTTCATTTTTACATAAGAAAGATCTATTGATTTGACCCAATTAACAAAGAAACTTGAAAAGCAGTGAGTTTTCATTATTATTATTATTATTATTATTATTATTATTATTATTATTGGAAAGAATGCAGTTCCACAGTCTTCCATAAACTACTCACTGACATACTGGGTTTCCAATTCTCGGTGCGATATCAAATTTCCTTAACTTGTGCATGCTGTTCCTTCCACCTAACAGAAAAAAAAAATTCCCTTGCTACATAAACAAGTTCATCTCCTACTCAGGCTTGACATTCTTGGAATTTCCCCTGCAAAATTGTTCCATTCTCTATAATCCTGTAAGAAATTGTATGTCTTTTACAAAATAATTTCCTTTGCTTTCATTTTTATGATCTAATGTCATCACTTGACTGCCTTAGGAGGCAGGACTGTGTCTCTTTATATTTTATATCCCCTTAAGAGCCCGGTGCTGCCTGCATATTCAATTCTCAATCATACAGTGATAAATGACTATCAGTGGTTGTTATACCCAGAGAGCATCAGAGAAATGTTGTAAATCACATTCCATTACTTTGATAGATGATGGTCTTTATCAGTCCACATATGCTGCAAACACTCATGCAAAGCCTCAGTTGCTAATCCTATTCATTTATTCCTCACTAGTTTAGACTTCTAGCAGTTGGGTGGCTCTCCAGAGCAACTGTGCTCCATCCACGCTGTAACTCGGGGGTGAAGAATTCTTCATAATGGGCCAGTGAAATAGTTCACTTGGGTAGTGTGCTGTCTTGCCATGTGCACAGCCCACATTCAAAATCAACCGTACTGCAATAAAAGAAGCTCTGGTGCTGTGGTCTCTCTCTTTTATAATAAATTACTTTTATAATTATATGTACTTATTTGCCTCCGGGGTTATTGCTGGGGCTCAGTGCCAGCACAACAAATCCACTGCTCCTGGTGGGCATCTTTTTCCACTTTATTGGATAAAACAGAGAGAAAAGAGAGATTGAGAAGCGTGGGGAAGAGAGAGAGAGAGAGAGAGAGAGAAAGAGAGAGATAAATAGACACCTGCAGACCTCCTTCACCACTTATGAAGCGTCCCACAGAACTCAAACCCAGATCCTTAGGCAGGTGCTTGCACTTAGCACTATGTGCCCTTAACCAGGTGCGCCACCACCAGCCCCCTCCCCATTATCCATATTATTTATTGGGTAAAGACAGCCAGAAATCAGGGCAAGAGAGGACTGGAGTTGGAAGAAAAAGGGAGCAATTATGTACTCATGTAGACAGATAGTTGTAGAGTTGACAGCTAACCCGTATCTGAGACCTTAGGAGAACTGCTGTGGCTTTTTATGGAGGGATTGGGGACCCAGAACTCTGGTAGTGGCAACAGTACGGGATTACACCCCTGTTGACATGTAATTTTGTAAATCAATATTTCATCACTAATAAAGAAAAAAAAAAGAAAGAAAGGGAAGGAGTAGATAGCATCATAGTTATGCAAACAGACTGTCATGCCTGAGGCTTCGAAGTCCCAGGTTCAATCCCCTGCACCACCGTAAACCAGAGCTGATCAGTGCTCTGGTAAAAAAAAAAAAAATCAATTAGTGATGTCTACCGTGTGTGAGATGATAGAGGAAGCACTTCTGCAACACTGCCTGATGATCTTCACGCAGAATTTGGGGTTGGTATATAAATAAGGGTTTGAATCTCATAAATCAAGGAGGAAAAAAAAATAAAAGACAGCCGGAAATCAAGAGGGAAGGGTGAGACAGGCAGAGAGGCATTTGCAGTACTGTAGCACCACTCATAAAGTTTTCCCCCTGCAGGTGAGGACCAGGGACTCAAACCCAGGTCCTTGTGCATTGTAACATGTAAGCTCAACAAAATGCACCGCCACCTGAACCCCTTAGCCTCTCTCTCTCTCCCCCGCCCTCCCTGTCCCTCTCTCCCTCCCTCTCTCTGTCTGCCTATCTATCTTTCCCTCTCTGTCTCTCTCTAAAATTTCAAAAGAAGATGAGGTGGAGGAAGAAGAGACAAGAGGAAGAACTCTTCATGTTAGAACTTCATCATGGCAAAACAAGGCCTCTCTGATCACCATGGCAGCAAAAGACTAAGGGAACCTCACAGGGATAAAGGACAGGAAAGCTTTCAAGGGAGAGTGTGGGATATGGAACTCTGGTAGTAGGAATTGTGTGGAACTGTTCTCCTCTTATCCTATGGTCTTGTTGATATTTTTTATTTTATAAATAAATTAAAAATAAAGAGCAGTGAAACCTCAAAGGGGCTTTCCCAGGTCTGCTCTGAAAGTAACACATATTACTAACATAAACACCTCTGAGCAGAAACAGCTCCATAACTCACTAATCTCGAGGGAAAGATGGACTGCGCTAGAAGTAGGAAGAAGAATCAGTATTTGGGAGCCGGACGGGAGCGCAGCGGGTTAAGCGCAGGTGGCACAAAGCACAAGGACCGGCCTAAGGATCCCAGTTCGAGTCCCCGGCTCCCCACCTGCAGGGGAGTCGCTTCACAGGCGGTGAAGCAGGTCTGCAGGTGTCTGTCTTTCTCTCCCCCTCTCTGTCTTCCCTTCCTCTCTCTATTTCTCTTTGTCTTATCCAATAACAACAGCAATAATAACTACAACAGTAATAACTAAAACAACAAGGGCAACAAAAGGAAAAATAAATAAATAAATATTTAAAAATTTTTTAAAAGAATCAGTATTTACTGAATTCACAGGTATCATCCCCACCACATAGGCATTAGAGAAGATTGAAGATATTTTGAAGTGCATCAGTGTTAGTCACTCTTCAATATTGGTATTTTTGAGGCATTGAAAGTATGCACAAGATTTTATACTTATTTGTTTAATATTTAAATTCTAAGTAATACATTTAAAACTGAGTAATGATTAATGGTTTAAATATTAATAAGTAATAGTTATTTTATAGAAAATGCATGTAAAATATTAATGCAAGTCTTACAAAGCAGGATGGAGAGTATATCTTCAATTCGGCGAAAAGTAATATATGTGCTCCCATGCATATCACAAACTGGAAGGATAGAGAGCAAAGAGCTCAGGGTGGATACCACCAAATGGGGATATTACATGCTTCTATTCCCTTCATTGCGCTTGTGTTTTGTACTTCCTGTTTTCAACAAGAAAGAATTATTACTTTTGTTCTCCCAAAAAGGAGTTTTTCCTCCTAATTTACCCAAATAATGCAGCTGCTGGGCCAAGGAACTCCTAAATCACTCCAGAGTGGGATTATCTGTTAGCGCCTGTCCTCCAGCTACTCCTGGGGATTTCTGAAATCCGCCCAAGGGGAGCAGAGCTTCTGCCTTCTCCTAAAATGATAGTTCTAAAAATAATACCCTGCAGAGTTCAAGCTTCACATATGAGAAATGCCAACCTTAACTTTACAAGGGAAAATCACCAAGTTGTATGTAAGAAGAACAGATTTTGCTAGGTCCTGTGTGAGAGGGCAAGGCCCCAGCAGAGACCCTGCAATGAGTGCAGAAGTCATCTGACCCGTGCAGGAAATCATGTGCAGAATCTTCCAGAAGAATAGCCTCTCAGGTGTACTTTGAGATAAGAGGGAAAAGGCACAGAGGTAGATGTGGGGGGTGGGAGACAGAATAGAAAATGGAGGGGGCGGGTCTGCAGACGCCTTTCTTTCTCCCTCTCTGTCTCCCCCTCCTCTCTCAATTTCTCTCTATCCTACTCAGTAAAATGGAAAAAGATGGGCCACCAGGACGAGTGGATGTGTAGTGCAGACACCAAATACTAGTGGATGTGTAGTGCAGACACCAAATACGAGTGGATGTGTAGTGCAGACACCAAATACTAGTGATAACCGGTGGCAATAAAAAGAAAAAAAGCAGCCCCCCACCTGCCGGGGAGTCGCTTCCCAGGCGGTGAAGCAGGTCTGCAGGTGTCTATCTTTCTCCACCCCTCTCTGTTTTCCCCTCCTCTCTCCATTTCTCTCTGTCCTATCCTACTATGATGACATCAATAAAACAACAAGGGCAACAAATGGAATAAGCAAATAATAAATAAAAACATTAAAAACAAATCAAACCAAAAAAAAGAAAGCAAGAAGAAACGGAGGAGAATCAGAATGGGAAGAAAGAATGAATAACAGAATACAGGAGGGAGAATAAAAGAAAGGAAAAGCAGACAGGAAAAAGAAGAAGAGAAAAAAGAAGCAAGTAAGATTTTGCAAGTCAGTGATTCCTTGAGGCAGAAGAATAGCGCACTCGGATAATGTGTGCAACCCAGGTCTGAGTCCATCTCCCTGCGCACTGAAGAGTCAGTGCTGGGGTCTTCTTCACACTGGCTCTGCCTCTCTATCGAAAAACTGGTAAGAAAGATAAAACCAAGTGTCGGGGTCCTGACTAGGACCCCGCTTCTCAGTCCGACTGAGTCGGCTGACCCACTTTGTTGCGCACCAGAGGAGGGGGCTGAAAAGGTCAACTCAAGGGTAGCAGGGTTAAGTGCGAGATGGGGTTCTTTCCCTGCAGATTGCAGCAAGAGACAAAGCCAAGGATCACCTCGGGACGCTATCTGTCTGTGAATAGCGTGCTTATTGCATGGCAAGCGAGAGTTTTGATAGGTTGGGGTAGGGGGGAGAACAGGGCGACTATGGCCTAGCCTTATATGGTCAGAAATCTTAAGAGATGCCTTACATGGTCAAGACAGCAAGGGACAGAGAGATGATGAGGGTCAGTAACCTTTGGGTAAGTGGTCCAGCTAGTTTGGAGAATGAGGAAGTGAAAAGTGAAAACCGCCAGCTAGCACAGAGGGGATGTGGGCTCTTGCACTGCAGGAGAAGGAGACTCATAGAAGGGCTGGGAACCTCTTGCTCAACCCATAGAGACGAAAAGCCCCTGAGGAGATTGACAGAAGGCCTTGACCTCCCAGGCATCCCAGGCATCCCTGGATGGCCCATGCTATTCTCAACCTCTGCTTTGTTGTGCAAGGCCCCACAACAAAGTCAACTTGCCTCAGTCCAAATCTTACTGTATCACTTACTACCTGTGAATTATACTTAAACACTTAGCCTGACTGCACTTCTCTCCCTCTCCCTCTCTTCCACTCCCTTTCTCCCTCTCCCTCTCTCTTGCTCTCTCTCTTGACTTTATGATTTTTAATCAAAAAAAGTCATAACTGTGAAAAATGTCTTAATTTTACACAATTAGCAAGAGTCTGTTGTCCTGCCATTCAGTCTCAAATCCCACTCCTGAAGGAAACCAACCTGGCATTCTTCTGTTACTAAGTCAGAAATAGTCTGAATTACCTTAAGTTTCATTGGAAGTACTTAGTCCTACTATTTGAAACATCACCTAGGGAAGATAAGAATTTCCCTCTCTTCCAAGATAAGACTCTTCCTCTCTACCCTGCCCCCAAACCAAACCATTTCCAAATACAGAGATAGTTGTCCTTGTCCGTTCTCTCCAAAAGCATGTGTCCAAATTAGCATCCCATTTTTGATATCGTTTCTCAAAGACATTATAAATATTCACTGCTGATCTGCATACAGTTCAGTCCCAATCCCATGTTTGTTCAAGGTTGAAGTGTTACTCATTTCTAATAAGCTTGGGTGAGCATACCAATGTCAACTGTTTATATCTAAACATTGACAGTCATATTTCTACAGATCCAAACACAAAACTTGTGCTGTGTGATAACTTCCACTTTCCTTATGTAACAGTGGGATGTGAGATTAATGGTGGTCCTCCTTAAGGCGTGCCCATACTTCAGTGCCTGGAACGTGGCCTTAGTAAGAAAATCGGTCTTTGTGTAGGGAATTGAGGGTCTTGGGGTGAGTTCATCCTGAGGTGTACAGGTGAACCCTAATTTCTATGGCAGGTGTCCTTATATTACTAGGCAGACAAGGAGAGAAAAGATAGCTGAGATTAGAGTTATATTGTCACAAGACTATGAAGACTTGAGAGTCTCTAAAGACTAGAAAAAGCAAGGAAATATTTTCACCTATAGTTCCATTTTGCCACAGGGGAGTAACCCATAGACTTTGATTTTTTACTTTTTTGTCTTCACAACTCTGGAAGAATAAATGTATTGTTGTTGTTATTGTTGCTGTTTCAATCTCCCCAGTCTATAACAATTTGTCATGGCAATGACAGCAAATAACTAACACAGAGTAAGTTCCCAGATCTGGCAGCAAATTTCAGTGAATCTAGACATTAGAAGCCCCATGCTACACTCACCTAAAATGTGTTTCAAAATCTCTTGCCTCTGGAGTTTCACCTGGGATTCAACAAGAAGCACCTGGTCATGGTTCTGCCAATAGCTAATTTTGAGATTAGGCACCAAACTATGGCTTCTATCAGTTTGAAATCTGGAAACAATAGAAGGAAGTGTCTGCTACCCACAGAGCCCGGAGGAAAAGAGTTCTCTTATAGGCGGGACACAGAGATGAATAGAATGTAGGCTTCTCTTCTCTGGTGTTTCTGAAGAAGGTACAATAAGGTCCACAGATGTAGCTTCAGAATCAACAGGAAAATAAATGGTTAGACTGGGGGGGGGGGGGGCCGACGGTGTTGTTTCTCTGGAACAGTAGAAAAATAAATTCCTTAGCAAGTGCCCCCAGGAAAGCTTATTACTTTCATAAACTATTTTTCTTTCCTTCGCCGTGTTTGGCAAAGATTAAAAACAAGACAAATTGCAGTTCATTGCTTGTTTTTATGTGTGTGAACCAAAAAAAAAAAAAAAAAAATTCCAAAGATTCAATTTTTTAAAAATCAGTAATGTTCCTAAAAGAACAATGCAATCTTAAGTTCCCCAGCAGAGAGTCATAATTTAGGGGGAATACACACAAGACTTGCAAAATTACTAATTAAAGCAATTGACAAAAATGGAATCCCATTTCCCTGAAATGGTTCTGAATCATCAAGTGTGGGGACTGGAGAAAGGACTCAAGAGATCATTTTGTCATATGCCAGCTGAAACTAAGCCAGAAAAATCCTTGTGGTTTTCCATAAGCCTCCTGAAAAGAAAAGAATTTTCATATTCCCTTGGTGGTGTGAGCAGTCAGCGAGTCACTGAGTCAATATTCACTGGTTATTTATTTATCACTATAATTCAATGCCAAAAAGTGTAAGACTGTCTTACCCCAACAGGTGAGAGAAATGGAATATTCAGGAGTTCTAAACAAGTAAATTCTCGGGTCTTTTTCCTATATTGTTCCCTTTTCTTTCATTTTTACCATTTCATTCACCTCTATTTCTCCTTCAGAAAAATTGGGGTAAAGTATTATTTCCCTATCCACACAATTGATGAAAGAGTACAAGAATTAAATATGGGTTTTGATATCAAAAAATTATTATATTTCAGTTAGTCTTTCATAATATGTATGATAATGGCTAAACTTCTTTTCTTTAATTTTTTTAACATGTTATTTATTTATGATAAAGATAGGAGGAGAGAGACCAAGAACCAGACATCACTCTGGTACATGTGTTGCTGAGGATCGAACTCAGGATCTCATGCTTGAGAGTCCAGTGCTTTATCCACTGCACCACCTCCCAGGCCACAAGACTAAACTTCTTTTTTATTTATTTATAAAAAGAAAACATTCGGGAGTTGGGCAGTAGCACAGCAGGTTAAGCACACATGGCGCAAAGCTCAAGGACCAGCTTAAGGATCCCCACCTGCAGGGGCGTCGCTTCATAGGCGGTGAAGCAGGTCTGCAGGTGTCTGTCTTTCTCTCCCCCTCTCTGTCTTCCCCTCCTCTCTCCATTTCTCTCTGTCCTAGCCAACAAAGATGGCGTCAGTAATAACAACAACAATAAGTACAACAGCAATGAAAACCAGCAAGGGCAACAAAAGGGACAGTAAATAAATAAATATTTTTTTAAAAAAAGGAAACGTTGACAAAACCATAGGATAAGACGGGTACAACTTCACACGATTCCCACCACCAGAACTCTGTATCCCATAATGGCTAAACTTCTAATTCCTCTTAGCTTTGTTTCCTCATCCGAAAAGTGAATTAGCAAAATAACACGAAAAGCTACTGTAAAAATAAATTTATAAAGTAAAATGGACACATGATTAATAACTGGGTCACTGTTTTTGTGGTAAGCATTTCATTAACCATGAGGCTTTATACAAATTTTATAAACTCCTTTCTCCAACCAAATTGTCCTATATAACCTTATTAAACTGGTACTTTTATATAGATATAACTTACTTAGATCTAACTGTGAAAGTATGCCCTTTGCTCTCACCATTGCCCAGTCTTAGGAGATGAAACATAAAAATGGACTGAGACTCAAAGAGAAGTCCAAAACATTGTGGCAACATTCACATTTTTTTAAATACATTTAGAAAGAGAAGACAATTGAACATGAAGAACTTACCTAAAGATATCCAGTATTCCTATTGTCTTTTTTTTTATTTCTTTTTAAAAATTTCTTTATTGGGGAATTAATGTTTTACATTCAACAGTAAAAACAATAGTTTGTACATGCATGACATTTCCCAGTTTTCCATATAACAATACAACCCCCACTAGGTCCTCTGTCATCCTTCTTGGACCTGTATTCTCTCTACCACCCACCCCAGAGTCTTTTACTTTGGTGCAATATGGCAACTCCAGTTCAGGTTCTACTTGTGTTTGCTCTTCTGATCTTGTTTTCCAACTTCTACCTGAGAGTGAGATCATCCCATATTCATCCTTCTGATTCTGACTTATTTTACTTAACATGATTTTTTCAAGGTCCATCCATGATCGGCTGAAAACAGTGAAGTCACCATTTTTTATAGCTGAGTAGTATTCCATTGTGTATATAGACCACAACTTGCTCAGCCACTCATCTGTTGTTGGACACCTGGGTTGCTTCCAGGTTTTGGCTATTACAAATTGTGCTGCCAAGAACATATGTGTACACAGATCTTTTTGGATGGGTGTGTTGGGTTCCTTAGGATATATCCCCAGGAGGGGAATTGCAGGATCATAGGGTAGGTCCATATCTAGCCTTCTGAGAGTTCTCCAGACTGTTCTCCACAGTGGATGGACCAATTGACATTCCCACCAATAGTGCAGGAGGGTTCCTTTGACCCCACAACCTCTCCAGCATTTGTTGCTGCTACCTTTTTTTTAATAATTTATTTCTTTATTGGGGAATTAATGCTTTACATTCAACAGTAAATACAATAGTTTGTACATGCATAACATTCCCCAGATTCCCATTTAACAATACAACCCCCACTATTTCATTCATCATTTTTCCTATTGTCTTAATAAGGTCAGAATTATAAACCCATTGTTCCAACGAAACTAAACATTCAGGACTACCATATCTTTGACCCTCAAGTCCACAAGAAATACATAGTTTCTCTCATTTCATCTCATCTCTGCATTTTTGTTCAAGTTTAGAGCACTTGGTTTCAGAAAGCGTGTGTTCATAATTTCTGTTAACAGCTAATGAGCCATATGTCTCGCCAAATTTCCCTCATTCCTTCTTCACTGCTACTCCATGAAACACTTATTGCTGTTGTTCTCATTCTGTGAATAAGGAGACAAGGCCTCCGGGAAATCAGAAAGCTAAATACCCACAAAACTGATGGTAGAATCCGACCTTTATGATTCCAGCTTTATTAAAGATTTAATTTATTCATTAATGAGAAAGAGAGAGAGAAAAAAAAAAAAAAAAGCCAGACATCACTCTGGTACGTGTGCTGCCAGGGACTGAACCTGGGACCTCATGCTTAAGGGTCCAATGATTTATCCACTATGCCACATCCCCATCCATCCTTTTTTATAACTCCACACAATTCCCACCACCCGATCTCCATATCCCACCCCGTCCCGATAGCTTTCCCATTCTCTGTCCCTCTGGGAGCATGGACCCAGGGTCATTGTGGGATGCAGGAGGTGGAAGGTCTGGCTTCTGTCGTTGCTTCCCCGCTGAACATGGGCATTGACTGGTCGATTCATACTCCCATATACTCCTTCCACTTCAATATGTATCTGGTTAACACGTCTAGATTATTCTTTAAAAGATCCTTTCAACAGACTAATGAAAAATTGCTGGTGATCAGGAAAGTGCAGATAAAAACAATGAGATACTACTTTACACCTGTGAGAATGTCCTACATTAGAGAAGAAAGAACGGGATAGGGGGCAGGAGGTGGCCACCCAGTTAAGCGCACATACTGCCTTGCACAAGAGCACGATTTCTAGCTCCCACTCTCCTGCAGGGAGACACTTCATGAGCAGTGAAGTAGGTCTGCTCATGTTGTGTCTATCTTTTTCTCTCTCCCTTTCTCTTTCTCTCCATCTCCCCTTTCTCTCTCCATTTCTCTCTGTCCTCGCCAATAAAATAGAAATTTAAAAAAAAAAAAATTTTAAGTAGTGCCCAAACATAGAAGCACCAACAACAGGTTGTGGCTAAAAATAAGTTGTGGTACATATACACAATAGTCATATACACATACTAATGGTTACTATGCAGCCGTTAGTATGTTGTCATCAGCTTTGCAATATTGTGGTCATACCTTGAAGGCATCATGTTGAGTAAGGCAAACCCAAAAGAGAAAGACCAATACCTAGGCTGAATGATCGCACTTATACATGGGACTTAAGTGTAAAGGACAAAAAATGAAGGCATAAAAGGAAGCATGGACTGCGTGTGGTGTATTGCACCAAAGCAACGGATTCTGGGAAAGGAGGAAGAGAGACAGAATGAAGAGACATTGGGGACTCATAGACACCCACCAGGGGGAGATGAGAGGTTGTGCATATGTGTTGAAAACTCAACTGTAGGGGTCGGGTGGTGGTGCACCTGGTTAAGCACTCACGATCCAGTGCACGAAGACCCAGGTTCAAGCCCCTGATGCCCACCTGCAGGAGGAAAGGGTCACAGTGGTGAAGCAGAGCTGCAGTGTCTCATTGTCTCTCTACCTCTCCTTTCAATTTCTGTTTCTATCCAATAATGAATAAATAATAATAAAAGACTCTACTGTGGGGGGGGGCAGGAAGTTGTGCAGTGGGTTACGTGCAAATGGTACAGAGCGCAAGGTTTGGAGTACCAACCCCAGTCCCAGCCTCGGGCTCCCCACCTGCAGGGGGGTCGCTTCACAAGCGGTCAAGCAGGTCTGCAGGTGTTTTTCTATCTTTCCCTCTCTATGTCTGCCCCTCCTCTCTCGATTTCTGTCTGTCCTATCCAAGAACAGCAACAGCAGCAATAACAATTACAACAACAACAATAACAAGGGCAACAAAATTGAAAACGTCTCCTGCAGGAGGTGTGATTTGTTGTGCAGGCACAGAGCCCCAGCGATAACCCTGGAGGTAAAAAAAAAGAAAGAAAAAAAAAAAAAAAAACTACTGTGATCCATTAACCTCCATGATTTTTTTTTTTTTTAATGAAAGATCCTTCTTTAAAAATAGCACATGTAATGCAAAAGGAGAAATCCTTTTATAGCATGTTGTGGATAAAACCTAATACACCACACACCAGTTTAGCCATGAACACTTTTGACCTCTAGGAATTGGTTTATTGCTTTCAAAGAGCCTGGGTGATGCCTATCAGGAAACTTGCACATAGGCTCTGAAGTACTCTTGTGAGAAACACTGTGCACACAGCAAAGTCCCCTGTGAGTTAGCGGCTACTGCTTCCCTGTGCTACTGACCCCGCCTCAAGCTACTTGTCCCGCTTACCCGGCCATGTTGCTGCACTTGCTTCGAATCTCTTAGTTCTTGGCCGGAATACTTATTATCCGCTGACATCTGTATTTCTAATTCAACTGTAAACTCTTTGAGGCTCATCACTTCTGTTTTCTTCTCGCTACTCCCCTTTCAAGCCTCAGACTAATATCAAACAGTGTAGATCTGAACTAAATGTGCGGCAAACTCACTCCAGAATTAATGACTCCCCCATATACTGCTAACGCAGCTATTTGGGAAAACAATGTGTTTTCATTTGTATTTATAAAAAGGAAACACTGACAAAAACCATAGGATAAGAGGGGTATAACCCCACACAATCACCACCACATGAACTCCATATCCCAACCCTGTTGGGAAATTGTGCAGATGTGGTCCAGCTTGGAAGGGCCAACAAACCACCATGCTAGCTAGTATGGCCCGCCCCTTGATCTATACATACCAACCTTCTGCTTTGTCTGACATACGACTAAAGTCTCCTTCCTAAGTCCACTCACTTCCTAAGTGGGAATTTGATAATTCCCACCAACTGAATCCCTGGCAATGGTTGCTAGGGAAGCCCCTACCATTTCCAACCCCTCCCACTTATGGTATGATAAAAGCCACTTCCACTTCTGGTTTCTCTCTCTTCAGTGTCCCCACCTAGAGGGGGTCAGGCGTGCAGACTGGGAGGCCGTTGCGGCTGGCTCCACATGGCTTAGCCCACTGCACTCATGCCCGACTCTGGGGCTCCTGCATGAATAAAGATGTGTATTGCTACTGCCACGAGCTTGGTTCCTGGGTCGTCTCTCCCGCCTGTGATGCTAGCCCTACACAACCCCTCCCCCGATAGCTTTCCTATTCTTTATCCCTCTGGGAGTATGGACCCAAGGTCACTGTGGGACGCAGAAGGTGGAAGGTCTGGCTTCTGTAATTGCTTCCCCGCTGAACATGGGTGTTGACAGGCCAATCCACACTCCCAGCCTGTCTCTCTCTTTCCCTAGTGGGGAAGGTCTCTGAGGAGGTGGAGCTTCAGGACACATGGGTGGGGTGATCTGTCCAGGGAAGTCTGGTTGGCATCATGTTTACATCTGGAACCTGGTGGCTAAAACAATAGTTAACATATAAAGCCAAACAAATTGTTGACTAATCATGAACCTAAAGGCTGGAATAGTTCATATGAAGAGTTGGGGGGGGGGTTCTGTTTTGTAGATAGCTAGTAAGTCTATTTTAGTTATATTCCAAAGGGCCCATGACTATACTAGTTTTTTTTTTTTTTTCCTGAGCCTGACATCTGATATGCAGGTAGATCCAAGTTGTTGTCTGGGGGAACACTAATTTTTTTTTTAATTTCTTGATTGGGGGATTAATGGTTTACAGGCAACAGTAAAATACAGTAGTTTGTACACGTGTACTATTTCCCAGTTTTCCACATAACAATACAGCCTCCACTAGGTCCTCCTCTGCCATCCTGTCCCAGGACCTGAACCCTCCCCCCCACCCCAGAGTCTTTTACTTTGGTGCAATACACCAGTTCCAGTTGGACAACAGAATCTAGTGATGCAGAACATGCAATGCAGGCGAAAATTCAATAATTCCGTATCTCTCTGCATTTTCATTAGTCACTAAAAGGCATATGTGTGTGCACTTAGCAAAAAAAAAAAATACTGTGCTAGGACTACTTATCCTCATCAGAAAATAAACAAATCAAATGCCTATCTAATGGTGTATCCAGCTGATTAGATTAACCAACAGCGCGTTTATCTAACACCGCACATCAGTAAGTATATCTGAACCATGATTACAGGCGTCACTAGGAATGAGCCTCACAAAATCAATGTTGAGCAAGAGAAACCAAGCAGAAGAGTATACAGCACCAGTTTTCATCTGTGTAAAACTTTATAAGAGGGCAAATGTCACCGTGTGGAGAGCAGCCCGCATCTCTGTCCTCATTGCCGAGAGTGGCAGCTAAGAGGATTCTGATGGGCGTTCTGGAGTTGGTCTCGCTTGGCCGCTTCAGCGAGATGCTATTTACATGAGTTCATTCAACTTGTGAAAACTGACCAGGCTCTACATTTCCACGTAGGCACTTCATTTCAAACTATTTAAAGATGGTGTTTAAATGAATAAATAGATGAAGCAATGAATTAGGGCATCAGAATTTTGTGGAACAACAGACAATAACCTTTTTCAGTCTTGATGAAGGAGTGGAGTTTGAACCTGTAGATTCTGCTTCCCACTTTTCTTTTCTTTTTTGTTTTGCCTCCAGGGTTATCACTGGTGTTGTTTTCGACGGGTTATGTTGATTTCGCCGGGCTGGCTTCACAGGCGGGTAACAGACGACCAGGGACTCATGCTTGAGCTGTAGGCAGTATCTCTTTATTCATGCAGGACGCAGCACAATCTAAGCCGAGCTAAGCTAAACTCAAGGTAAAGTACTCTAAAACTCACAATGCTGTCTTTATATATACTTGCCAAGTAGAGTGGAAACAGGGTGTGACATAGAGAGGGTGGAGAGAAAAGTGACTGGTGAAAATCAGGGTGTGACAAAGAAGGGATCAGGGTGTGACAAGGAGGGGGGTGGAGCAAAAACATATCATGAAACAGTGGGGATTGAACCAATGCCCTGGAGGGAGGTGCTTGTTAACAGCGGTTATGTAAATAGAATGAAGTGGTTATGTAAATAGAATAGTGTTAAGCAGGGGGGATTCAAACCAAATGAAACAGAAGGGGTCTCATGCATACCAACACACTGGGGCTTGGTGCCTGCACTACAAATCCACTGCTCCTAGAGGCCATTTTTCCCATTTTGTTGCCCTTGTTGTAGTTGCTATTATTGTTGTTGTTGTTTTGTTGTTGCATAGGACAGAGAAATTGAGAGAGGAGGGGAAGACAGAGAAGGAGAGAGAGAAAGAGAGAGACACCTGCAGACCTGCTTCACCGCTCGTGAAGCGCCCCCCCCCCCCCCCCCCGCAGTTGGGAAGCCCGGGGCTCGAACCAGGATCCTTGTGCTGGTCCTTGCACTTCGTGCCCTGTGTGCTTAACCTGCTGTGCTACCACCCAGCCCCACCCCACACCCCCAGTTTTCTAGCTGCGACAGCACTCTCCCTAACGTGATACCTACTCATCCAGAATTCTTCATGGTGGTCTCAGTAGGCAGTTCTACTAGTCACTGCCTTGCATTCCCTTATATCTTTCTTCCTTTTTTGTTTTTTAACCAGAACACTGCTCAGCTCTAGTTTATGGTGGTTGGGCGATTGAATTTAGGACTTTGAAGCTGCAGGCATGAGAAGGTGTCTGCATAACCATTGTGCTATTTACCCCCACTCCTGCCTTGCGTTTCCTGACCTCTTAGTATCTGAAGTTGGATCTGTCCAGGATATTCCAGCAAAGTAATTAGGCCTAGATTTTGGTAACGTTCTATTTCCTTCATTTCAGTTCATGTGGATTTACTTTTCCTTTTGTGAATAAATCAAGATTCAAAAGAATTCTCACCACTTACTATTTATCTTAAAGAACTATATTATTTTTACCAAAAACATATTATAACAAATTACTAAAGGGGTTGGACAGTGGTGCGCCCAGTTAAGCGCACATAGAACTAAGTGCAAGGACCCACTCAACAATCTGGGTTCGAGCCCCTGCTCTCCACCAGAAGGACTTAGATTAAAGTCTATTAACCCTGATTTCATTTACCTGTTCATCTTCCTTCTTCCTCTACAATAATCATCAACTTTCACAGAGAACAATTATCACAGCATACCTGATAGCTAGCATAAGCACTGGGATTCCAATATATATAGTCTGTTGAGTTGTCTCCTTCATTTAAGAAGAATGCTCATGGATAGAAATAAAAAAAAAAAAGCTTAGCAAAGGTCAGAATACACAGTGTTTCAATTTCCCTGTCACTGTGTCACAAAATGAAAAGACCACTTAGAAGATATTGATTAACCACAAAGCCCTGCTGTTTTGCACCCAAGCTCTATGTTCTGGTGTCTGTGTATACATTGATTTCTGTGGAGATATTCTGTTTATTTGTTTCACAGTTTGACACTTAAACTGAATGACACTTTCCTTTCTCCTGTTTCATGGGCATGGACTTTTAAAATTTGCTGACTTTCTTCACTGTGACCACTTCAACCAACCTTCATGAAGTGTTAATAATCATGGCTAGTTTCTTGTACTATCCCAACTGACTAAAATACATACTACTTAGTTAAAAAAAAAAATTGAATGAAGATGTCCTTAAAACATTTTTGTGATCTATATTTCTCTCCTCCTCTCTGTCTTCCCCTCCCTCTCTCCATTTCTCTCTATCCTATCCAACAACAACAACAACAACAATAATAACTACAACAATAAAACAACAAGGGCAACAAAAGGGAAAAAATAAATAAAATAAATATTAAAAAAAAAAAAACATTTTTGTGAGACTTCCCTTCCCCACAAAAATCTATCTTCCCACTGGGCCGACAGCTTTGCTAAACCTGCTTCACCCTAAATTTCCTGATACGATAGCCATTAGATAAAAGGAAAGGGGGAGATGTTGGGAAGTTGTGTAGATGTGGTCGAGCTTGGCAGGGCCCACAAACAGCCCTATTTCCAAGCTAGTGTCATTAGCTACATACCGGTCTTCTGCTTTGTCTGACATATGACGAAAGGTCTCCTTCCTGGGTCCCTGCAGGGTATTGCTGGTTCCCGCCAACCGAATCCCTGGCAATGGTTGCTAGGGCAGCCCCTACCATTTCCACCGCCTCCCACTTATGGCATTATAAAAGCCACTTCCATTTCTGCTTTCTCTCTCTTCCTCTCTTCCAAGCCCCGACAGACTCCGGCCATTACGGCTGGCTCCACGTGGCTTAACCTGCTGCACTCACGCCTGACTCTAGGGCTCCCACATGAGTAAAGATTTGTATTGCTACCACCAGGAACTTGGTTCCTGAGTCATCTATCTCCTGCATCGCTGAGTGAGTAGCAGCCCAGGCTGGCTGCGGTCAATTTCTCTCCTACCCAGAGAGCACGCACTCGGGAAGAAGCAGCCCCACACTAGCCCAGCACATTTTAAAAAATGATCGTTCTATGAATGGACATAAGCCCTAGGTCAGATCGATAGGCCTTGTAGTTAACAGTAATTACGTACTATTCCCATATTTGGGAGCTACTTCCTGCCTTCATCCAGCTTTCTAGTCTTATGCCCAACTCTGACACCATCTCCCAGACAATACTTTTAGCTGACCTGCATGTTAGCTGTGGGTGTCAGAAAAAATTAATCAAGTCATGGATCCCTTGTAATAAAACTAAAATAGACTTCCTAGCTTCTTCTAACATGAAAATGCCAAATCTCATCTGCTATATTCTTACCTTTAGGTTCATGATTATTAAACAATTTGTTCTGCTTTATATCTTAATCATTTTCAGCCACCAAGTTGCAGATGCTATCATGATGCCAAACTGGCTTCCCTGGGCAGATGATGTAACCAATGTGTCCTGGACACTACCTCCCCAGAGCCCTGCCCCACTAAGGAAAGCTAGAATAGGCTGGGGCTATGGATTAACCTGCCAATGCCCATGTCCAGCACAGAATCAATCACAGAAGCCAGACCTTTCACTTTCTGCACTTTCCATAAAGAACTTTGGGATAAAGAATAGGAAAGCTTCCTATGAAGGGGATGGAACATGGAACTCTGGTGGTGGGAAGTATGTGGAATTGTACCCCTATGATCCCACAACTTTGTCAATCATTATTAAATCACTAATAAAAAATAACACTAATAACACAGTACAATTTGCTCCACAAAGTACTTTGAGACTGCATATCCTGATTCAAGTTCTCCTCTCACAGTATTCCTGGGGACCACTGAAGCTGGTCCAGACAGTTGCAAACAAGTTCTCTGGGATATTAGGTGGGGTTCACCCTTTTCTCCTCTCCAACTCCCTGCTACCCTATGTTCTTTTGTTGTTCATAAAGCCACCATAAAACTGCCTTGTGTCTTCTTTTGTGATTCTGTTACCATTTACTGAAGAGTTCCCTCAGCTAGTACTTGGTGCGAAATTTTAAAAATCACTTCAAGGGGCAAAAATATAGTTCACTTGGATAGCTAGCATGCTTGCCTTGTCATGTGTGTAACATGAATTCAAACCTGCTCCCTGTACTTCAGTGCTGTTCTTCTCTGTCTTTCCTACCCTCCCTCTATCTCTGTCTGTATGCCTTTATATCTGAAAAAAAAGTTTCTGGTCTGGAGCAATGAAGCCCGAAAGACAATAATAACAACAAAAGCCAAACAGTTTGCCTGAGTCCTAGGTCTCTGCACTGTGCTTAGGAACAACTCAAGGCAGATACGTTCCCAGCGCTCAAGCAACCTTCTGTTACAACAGCCACCAAGAAGTACTGCCAGGTGGGGGAGACAGTATAATGCAAAAAGACTCTCATACCTGAGCCTTTGAAGTCCCAGCTTCAGTCCCTTGCTTCACCATAAACCAGTGCTAAGCAGTGCTCTGGAAGAAGGAGAAGGAGAAGGAGGAGGAGAAGGAGAAGCAGGACAATGTTTGATAGCCAAAACCTGGAAGCAACCCAGATGCCCAACACCAGATGAACGGCTGATAAAGTTGTGGTCTATGTACTCAATGGAATACTACTTAGCTATTAAGAATAGTGAACCCAACTTCTCTGCCCCGTCTTGGAAAGAGCTAGAAGGAATCATGTTAAGTGAGCTAAGTCAGAAAGAGAAAGACAAGTATGGGATGATCCTATTTTATCCATTCCACACTCTGTGAGTGGTGTTGCTTCCCATCAGTGTTATGTCTATGTGTTCAGGCTGTTGCCTACAGGGGCCTGTTGACTCACTGTTGTGTTAACTTACCACATTCACCAGACACCTATTGGTCAGAGAACAGAAACTGTAGCAAAGGGAGGAATAAGTTACTGCACCAGCAGGCAGTCAGACATTCCTTGGCTCTATAAGCTTTCAATAATTAAGTAAATAGAACAGCCAGCAGAAAGAAAATACTGAATTGCAAACATACATCAATGAGCAACAGACATCATAAATCACAAGGTCCCCCATAATAATTGGTTACTATGGGGTCAAAGGTGAAGGGCTGAGCAAGGGTGGTGGGAGGAGATTGTATCTATTGTGGTTGCTTATGATTTATATGTTGACCCTATACTGTTATTTCGTTTAATCCCCTGCTGTAGTCTTTTGATGATTCAGATCTTCTCTTTGGTGTTTGCCGAAGAATAACAGTCTTGACTATTTGTCATTAAACAAGAGGAAAGGTGTTTCTTACCAAATGATCTCACTTATAAGCAGGACTAGATAAAGAGGGACAGGAAGGGAAAATATGAAATGAAACATAGACTGGGCTGGTGTAGGGCATCAAAGCAAAGGACCTAGGGAAAGAAGGGGAGCAAGGGGTAGAAGAGAGTTGTGGGGTCCTGGTGCATAATGAAACCATACTCCTATCAAAGACTGCCGTAAAGCATTAGTCCCCTTCAAAAAAGTAAAGAAGAGGAGAGTCGGGCGGTAGCGCAGCGGGTTAAGCGCAGGTGGTGCAAAGCGCAAGGACCAACATAAGGATGCCGGTTCAAGCCCCCGGCTCCGCGCCTGCAGGGGAGTCGCTTCACAATCGGTGAACCAGGTCTGCAGATGTCTATCTTTCTCTCCCCCTCTCTGTCTTCCCCTCCTCTCTCCATTTCTCTCTGTCCTATCCAACAACAATGGCATCAGTAATAACTACAACAATAAAACAAGAGCAACAAAGGGGAATAAATAAATAAATAAATAAATTTTTTTTAAAAAAAAAGTAAAGAAAAGCTACCTCTTTAAATTATTGAGACACTAGTAACCAAGGAAAGCATTAGCAAAAGTAGCTTCTTGTGTCCTCTGTGACAACTCCTCTTCAAGGTTCTTTATTTACTGTCTCTGGAGATTATTAACATTTCAGAGTCTAAGTCTCAGAAGTAGGAATATGGAAACTGGCATTCTCTTGGTGAGGTAGCATGCTAACCTCTCACCTTTGACCCAAGTGACATGAGTCATTCTCCCACTGGATCAGTTTTCTTATGTATTCAAAAGAAGAAGGCTTTCACTTAGAACAGAAGGACCAAAGGAAATAAAAAATAAGAAGGACCAAAGGAGCAAATTATGAATCTGTCAGCACAAACAAAAGATCTCACTGACTAAACGGGGTCCTGACTGAACAGGGTTGGCAATAGCTCACTTAGGTAGAGCGCTGCTTTGGCATGCAAACAACCCCAGTCCTATGGCATTCAAGGAAGCATTGGGGCTGGGGTCTCTTTCACTGTCTATTTCTACCTCTTTACCCATTACAATCTAAAACAGTAAGAAGAAGGAGGAAGAAAAGTGGGAGGTGGAGGAGGAGTAGCAAAGAGAGGAGAAGAATTGACTAAATAAAACAAAACCAAGTCTAATAATTACTTTTGTTTGCTTATTCCCAATAGTACTGTAGAGAAAGCAGGGAACTCAGTTTTACATAACCATCTACGTATCCAGACTTCAACTATCTTGTGGTAAAGACATTTTCAAATACTAGTGTTTAAAATTTCCATAAAAGTGAGTGAAGTTCATCACAGGAGCCTATGTAAGCTCTTCATCCCTGTAGGTCTGAACTCACATTCTGTGGTCATGGCTAGAAACTGTTGGGTAGTATGCCAGCTCCCCCTGGCTTCTGCTTAACCAAGCACCGGTATGCCTGTATAGGGATTGGTTTGATCCCATTCAAAGCGGTCTATTTACATAAATCACTTTTACATTTACATAAAGCACCACACTCCCTCCAGGGCATTGGTGGTTCAGTGGTAGAATTCTTGCCTGCTCCACCCCCTCTCCTTGTCACACCCTGATTTTCACCAGTCACTTTTCTCTCCACCCTCTGTATGTCACATCTTGTTTACACCCTACTTGGAAAGTATGTAAGGACAACATTGTTCGTTTTAGTTAGTTGGTAGTTGTGTTAGTTTAGTCTAGCTTGGCTTAGATTGCCCTGCGTCCTGCATGAATAAAGAGATACTGCGTACAGCTCAACCATGAGTCCCAGATCGTCTGTTACCCGCCCTGTGAAGCCAGCCCATTGAAAACAACAAGAAACATTCCAGGCTGCACTAATTTCAGGACCCATCTTCCTCGGGTAGTAGGTAGAGTATGTTGTCAACCCCCCTTCGGAGAACGGACCATCCCTACCATTGTTGATCCACATTGAGGGCCAGGTTCTGTTGGAGACCACAAAGGGGTCCATTACATCGTTCCTGGTGATGACCAGTGACAGCTGTGAGAGGATCCGGACCTGGTAGAGGTGTAGGCCCATCATGTCTGTGTGGAATCCCAGGACTCCCTGAATAGGGCCCCAGGTGATGGAGTGGCCTGGCGGTGACTAGAGAGTCATTGTTAAAGTGCACTCATCTCTATGGGCCCTAGATCAGAAAGAAGGGGTATACTGTTAACAATATTTATACAGTTTTCCCATATTTGGGAGCTACTCTCTTCCTTGATCTAGCTTTGCAGTCCTTTCTCCAACTATGACACCATCTCCCCAGGCAATAACCTGGGTCCACCTGCATATTGGATGTCAGGCTCAGGCAAAAACTAGTAAAGTCATGGGCCCTCTGGAATATACCTAAAATAGAACTACTAGCTTTTTCAAAGACAGAGACGCCAATCTTCATCTGCAATACTCATGCCTTCAGCTTCATGATTAGTCAACAGTCTGTTCTGCTTTATATCTTATCTCTTTTTCAGCCACTGGGTTCCAGATGATACCATAATGCCAACCTTGGGCAGAGGACCCCACCATGTGTCTTGGAGCCCTGCTTCCCCAGATCCCTGCCCCACTAAGGAAAGAGAGAGACAGGCTGGGAATATGGATTGACCTGCCAACACCCATGTTCAGTGAAGAAGCAATTACAGAAGTCAGACTTTCTGCCTTCTGCACCCTGCAATAATCCTGAGTCCATGCTCCCACAGGGATAAAGAATAGGAAAGCTATCAGGGGAGAGGACTGGATGTGGAGCTCTGGGGGGTGGGCAGTGAGTGGAAATGTTCCCGTCTTATCCTATGGTCTTGTCAATGCTGTCATTTTTATAAATTAAAAAAAAAGAAAAGGGAGAGAAGTTGAGAGGTAGGGCATGTGACTCGCCATGCAAACAACCCAGATTCAAAGCCCAGCACTATCTGGGAGAAGGTCTGGCTTTGGATGAAGCTCTGGCCTGTGGGATGCCCCTTCTCTGCGTCTCTCTGTCTCCATATCACTCCAGCTGGCTGAAATGTGCCCCAGAGTGATAAAATCACACATGTGTGAGGCTCCAGTTTTTCAGAAATAAGTAAACAGATAGGTAGGTCCAGACATATCTGACTAAGCACACAGGTTATAATATGCACAAGGACCTGGGATCGAGCCCCTGCTCCCCACCTGCAAGGGGAATGCTGCTTCAGGAGTGGTGAATCAGGTCTGCAGTTGTCTTTCTCCACCTCTCTCTCCCTGTCTTCTCTCAATTTCTCTCTGTTCCATCACATAAAATAGAAAGGAAAAGGGGGAGTTGGGCGGTAGCGCGGCGGGTTAAGTGCACGTGGTGCAAAGCACAAGGACTGGCCTAAGGATCCCGGTTCGAGGCCCCTTAGGTGGGGAGTTTCTTCACAAGTGGTGAAGCAAGTCTGTAGGTGTCTGTCTTTCTCTCCCCCTCTCTGTCTTGCCCTCCTCTCTATTTCTCTCTGTCCTATCCAACAACAGTGACATCAAGAACAACAATAATAACTACAACAATAAAACAAGGGCAACAAAAAGGAATAAATAAATATTTTTTAAAAATTAAAAAAAGAAAGGATGGAAAAAATCTACTGGGAGCAATGATTCATAGCACCAGCACTGTGCCCTGATGGCAATAAAATTAAATTAAATTATAAATAAATAAATAGTAGGGGTAAATAGCATAATGTCTATGCAAAGAGACTTTAATGGCTGAGACTCCAAAGTCCCAGGTTCAGTCCCTGCACTACTGTGAGCCAGAGCTGAGCAGTGTTCTGGTATCTACCTAACTATTTATCGATATCTATCTAACTCTCATTAAAAATAACTTTAAACTATTTTTAGAATAATTAATTCAGAATGAATAATTTAATTCAGAATGGATATGTGCATGAGCTCATATGCATGGAGAATGACAATTTTCATACTTTTGTGCCTGGATATTTATGAGTACAATTTAAGCATGTAAAATAAACAACATAAGTTACTAGAGAAAATTAGAATTACTTGGGGATAGAGTATGGAGTTTTCTAAGCTCTGAGAGTCTATGAATTTTACTAACAACTTCTGTAGTCTGAGAATCGGTTCTTGATATGTTCTCTTCTGATTCTGTATTTTTGAAACTGTGGGTCATTTTTCCCCTTATAACAAGATACCACATTGAAAAGTATCCTTAGCAATACCCATCCCCAAGGACTATCCCTGGTTGAAATAGTTGCAATAAAATCAAATTAAATTTGAAAGAAAAATATACCTCTTACACTTCAGCAGAAAAATATCTGCCTAATGACAGTGCCCACGATGCATTTACAGATAGATCTAATGCGGTAGCACCTTGGGGGACAGGGAAGGCAATGAAGAAGGTCATTTTGGTCCATTATATAAGATGCTTGCAGAGCTTCAGACTCTGAAGCTAGTTTTACTTGTGTGTGTGTTTACCGTTCTACTAGCTAGCTGTGTTTTGTGATGATGTCTTTTCCTTAAAGTCCATAAACATCACTGAACACTTCCTTATGACGTATTAGATTCTGTGCAGAATGATAAAGCAGTAGAGGAGTGTATAAAGGGTCAGACACTCTATCTCATGAAGTAGCATTAAAAGGAGGGTTTGGGAGTGTTTTTAAAATTCGTTTTAGAGTAATTGTTTCCTATAGTAATTTTAAGTTTCCTATAGTAATTCTGAGTCCCAGTTCCCACTCCTTTTATCCGTAAACAACTGCCATCATTACTACTGCTGTTTTGATAAACAAGGTAATCTAAGTTTTCTTACTTGTTGGCACTGACATTAACGTACACAATGGATCTGATAAAACGTTGTAGCTAGGGAGTCAGGCGGTAGCGCAGCGGGCTAAGTGTACGTGGCACGAAGCGCAAGGACTGGCGGTAAGGATCCCAGTTCGAACCCCTGGCTCCCCACCTGCAGCGGCGTCTTCACAGGTGGTGAAGCAGATGTCTGTCTTTCTCTCCCCGTCTCTATCTTCCCCTCATCTCCCCACTTCTCTCTGTCCTATCCAACAACAACGGCATCCACAGCAACAACAACAATAACTACAACAATAAAACAAGGGCAACAAAAGGGAATAAATATTTTAAAGAATGTTGCAGCTGTTATATATCGCTTGTACAGGCAGATGCAGCTCTCTTGGCAATGTCTAGTGTGTGCTGTCCATGATAGCCTTGCCTCTTGGAATGTGATTATCATGTCATCAGTACTCTGTGGTAGCAATGCATCTGTGGCTTGTTGGAGAGGGAAGATGATAAGAAGATGGTGGGAAAGCTTCATCAGTGGGCTGAACATCAAGTATAGCAGCAAGGCCAACCCACATCTCGTCTTGATAGAAAGATTCCAGTATTTCCCAGCATAGACAAGAGAGTCAGTACCTTTCAGCCAACCTTTCCACCTACTTCCATAGACTTGCACGTGCCTGACTTAGAATCTAGCCTCTGGCGCACCATCTGGGGGAACCATGGCACAGGGAACCATTGGGATGGTGGTGTCTCTCCTGCTGTCTCTATATTTATCTCTCCTTTTAATTTTACATATTTATTTATTAGGTAGGGAGGCAAAGATATGCCTGTTGTCCTGTGCCACACCCCACTCAACTCCAGAATGAAGGGTCTGAGAGGGTCAGCACCCTAGAAAACTCTCCTCAAGGAAGAAGAATTCTGGGAGTGGGTCTTGGCATTCTGAGCAGATCTAAATAGGAAACTCTGATTATTGTTTTCATTATGTACATGGTAATGATGCCCTGTAATCGGGGATGAACAGCCCCTGTTCCCAGATTAGATACAGATGAACAGGAAATGAGGTGGACGAAGTTATGGGTCATCAAATACATAAAGTTTTAGGAAAAATTCTTAGTAATACTTACTCACCTCCTCTTATGAAATATGTTAAAACTCTACATAAAATACTATCTGCTAAGCGTATTACTCATAAATGCATCACCCCATGAAATATGGCATTTCTGTGTAAAAACCACAAGGCCATCTAATCAAGAAATGAGCTTTACTTTCTGTTCCCGATATTGTTTATGTAAGGCTGAAAGATATATAAGTTCTCACTGGCTGAATAAAAATTGAACTCAGATTCACCCTCCAACAGAGTGTGGTGTATTCTGTTCTCCCTTGTGCTGACTCCTGACCCACCAGGTGGTCGCCTTCCGGAGTTCCCTGATCCTTCCTACTGCTCCTCAGCTGTAGCGGTCCGTCGCAGTCCTGCTTCACCATCCGTGAAGATTTCCTGTATAGCTGGGGGCCAGGGGCTTGAACTCAGGTCCTTGCACACTGTACCGAGTGTGCTTAACCAGGTGCACCACCGCCACGACCCCAACCCCTATCTGTATCAATCTCTACTTAGCTGGCTACAAATGTCACTCAGAGTGATGAAATTTTACACAGAGACACATAAGTAGTCCAATCCCCACCCAAACAAACAAAAACAGCCCTGTGTAGAATATCTGAGAGTATTTCAACTTTAAAACTTCTGATATTTCAATTATGATCATAACAGGAAATTTTAATGATTTTGTTTGTATTTTCCTAAATATTTTTGTATTAACTGACTCATTTTTGTCAAAAGAATCTTTTTGGTGCCAGCAATTGTGTTCCGGGACTCGGCCATGGTAGACCCGCCAAAACTACAAGTGTGAAGTCCTACATTTAATCTCCAGCATCAGCTGTACCAGAAGCTTGAAGGAATCACGTTAAGTGATTAAACCAAAGAGATGGATGGATACCAGATGATCTCACTCATAGGTGGAACTTACGCAACAAGGACAAGAAAGAGAAAACACAAGAAAACATGGACTGCATCTAGAGTATTGCACCAAATCAAAGGACTTTGGAAAAAGAGGGACTGGGGAGGGGGTGAGTAATATTCCCAGCCCTCTTATTTTCCTTATTGTCCCCAACTTCTTCTTACTGGAGTGCTCTTGTAGTGGGAGCTCTATATTCCACCCTATTTTAGAACTTTAAATACCCTATGCCAATCATTCAAAAGTTGAATACAAACTCTCCTCCAAATACTTGCATATCCAGCCTCTCCACTGACTTGTTCGACAAAACTGTCCAACTCAACGTCTAAAACTCAAATCCCCCTCAGAAAGCTGCTTCTACAGAGAGCTTACTTATCTCAGTCAGTGAAACACCGTAACTCAAGTTTCTCAGAGCGACAAAAGTGGAATTGCCTGTGATGTTTAACTTTTATGTTCACATGACATTCAATGTTAAAAAATTATTAGCTCTGTCTTCAAAATATTTTCATCATCTGACCATTTCTTAGCAGTCCCATAGCTACTATTCTAGTCTAAGCCAATTTTCTGCTCACACCTAAATTATTACAGTCCCCTCCTTTTGAAAATATTTGTATTATCTTTATTTATTTATTGAACAGAGGCATCCAGAAGTCGAGAGGGAATGGATACTGAGGGAGAGTGTTAGAGAGACACCTGTAGCTCTGCTCCACTCACAAAGCTTTCCCCTGCAGGTGGGGACCAGGGACTTGAACCTGGGCCCTTGCACATTGTAACATGTGTGTTCAATCACCCAGTCCCCACAATTCCCTCTTCAGTCATTTTCATCTTCTGTTCTTATTTACCTGCAATCCATTTGTTATTGTTGTTATTGTTGAGTTAATAATGATTGACAAGAGCCTAGGATAAGAGGAGTACAATTGCACACAATTCCCACCACCAGAACTCCATATCCCATCCCCTCCACTGGAAGCTTCCCAATTCTTTATCCCTCTGGGAGCATGGACCCTGGATCATTATGGGATGCAAAAGGTGGAAGGTCTGGCTTCTGCAATTGCTTCTCCACTGTTGGTAGGTGGATTCACACCCCCAGCCTATTTCTGTCTTTCCCTAGTGGGACAGGAATCTGATGAGGTGGGGTTTCAGGTTAAATTAGTGAGGTTGTCTGCCCACAGTGAGGTTTACAGTTAAGGACATTTATATAATTTTCCCATATTTGGGAGCTACTCTCTGCCCTGATCTGTCTTTCTAGTCCTATTCCCAGTTCTGACACTGTCTCCCCAGACAACACCTTTAACCCATGTTGGCTGTCAGGCTCAGGCAGAACTCAGTAAAACCATAAGACCCTTAGAATATACCTAAAATAGGCTTCCTAGCTTTTCCCAAATTGGAAACTCAAACCTCATCTGTTATATTCCTACCTTTAGATTCCTGATTATTAAACAATTTGTTCCGCTTTATATCTTAATGCAGTCCATTCTTAACACAGAAACCAAAAACATCCTTTTAAACTGTGAAGGTGGATCAAATCTCTAGTTTTAGAATCTGTAATAGTTGTTCACAACAATCTTCTACAAGGCCTGGTGAGATCTCTTCCTCTGTTTTATCTCAGATCTGAGATTGCTCTCTGTGTTTCAGCCGCCTTGGCATGCCTGCTCTTCTGTATATCTGTCAGTCTTACTCTTCCTTAGTAACCTTGGTCCACCTGTTCTCTGTATCTGGATAGATGTCACCAAATAGGTCCACAGCTTAGTGCTCCCTTCCCTTAGAGCCAGACACGACCCGAACTGCCCCTGCGGCTCCAGACAGACTATGACCCACATAGTCAACGACTGCCACCTCTCCAGATTCAAAGGAGGTCTCGAAACTTGACATCAGGCTCAACCTGACGCTGTTGACTGGCTACGGAAGAAAGGCAAACGCTAGAAGCGCTTACTCCAATCCCCTTCTACTGAGTCCAATTGTCTGACACTCTATCTGAAATGATACCCTTTCCTCAAGCCCTTGATGAGGCATATTCAATTCTTCCTTTTTTTTTTCCTGTAGCACTACTTATATTTGGTAAAAAGTAGGGACCAGGCAGTGGCACACCTGGTTAAGCACTCACAATACAGAGCTCAAGGGCCCAGGTTCAAGCCCCTTGTTCCCATCTGCAAGGGGAAAGCTTCATGAATAGTGAAGCAGGGCTGTAGGTGTCTCTCTGTCTCTCTTCCTTTCTCTCTCCCTTCTCTCATTTTCTCTGTCACTATCCATAATAAATAAATAAATAAGTATTAAAATATTTGGTAACATTTACATGTGTTTATGATTAATTTTATCTCTCTCACCCAGGAGCAAGCTTTGGAAAGAATGTAATTTTATTCTGTTTTGCTCACTGCTGCACACTAAGTACTCACAACAGTAACTGGACCACACAGGTTCTCAGCCAACATTTGTTACGTGGCAGTAGCAAATGGGACAGTCCTAACTCTCCAAAGTCACAGAAATGACCTATGTGACCGACCAGAAGAAGCCTTTCTTGAGATCTGGATCAGTTCCTGTAGACAGAAAAGAACAACCACAGGAGGTCAAAACTTGATTTAGAAGCCTAGACTCATCGGGGTGGGGGAAAAACACATAAGCTGGAGTGACCTTGAAAAATACAGGTCTTTGGGTGGGGGTAGATACCATAATGGTTATGCAAAGAGTCTCTCATGCCTGAGACTCCAAAGTCCCCCACACCACCATAAACCAGAGCTGAGCAGTGCTCTGGTGTTTCTCTCTGTGTCTTTCTTCATCTATCTCAAAAATAAAATAAATAAATAAAATACTTTAAAATTTTTTAATTTTTTTAAAAAAAGAAAAATACAGGTCTTTTAAATATAAACAGAAAAGCTGAAAAAACAAACAACAGTCCACAGATTGTAAAGCGGCAGGCGAGCAGGTCACTCCAACTAGGGTTCCAGAGAAAAACAGCCTTCAGATGTTAACGGTGAGTCTATTTTAGGTGTTAGCTAGGATACAAAGTATCTGATGTTAAGTGAATACTCTAATGGGCTAGAATTGAAGGAGCATTATCTTGAGTGGTAGCTACCAACTGTATCTAAGTACATCTCAAATTGAAGTCACTACCACACGCATCTCTCATTCCCCCTCAGTTCTCAACTGGGCGCTTTCCGCTCTGGTTAATTAGGACTAATTGCCAACACCTCCACTCCCTACCCAAATCCTTGGGAAGTGAATGAAATTTCCAACATCTCCTTCAAACATCTATGAATGAAAACTGCAATAGTAAGTATTTTATGGGGTTCTTAATATGTTGAAAGCACTTTGGCAGTTCCTAGCATGTAGTAACTCCTCAATAAATAATAAGCATTCTAACCATGCCCTTAAAATAATCTTCTTTTACAGTTTATTAGGACATCATTCACAAATTACTTAAAGCACATACAGAGTGTGACATGGTCAGTGCAATCAAGTCGATTAACACATGCACAAAGCCTGGAGTTCCAGTTTACAACACAGTAACGACACTGCATACTGGGCAAGGTCTAGCTGTCCTTTCGTGAGAGTACATGGATTCTGAGTGACTTGCAGAGAAAAGTTTTTTTGAAAGACCATGCTTCCGCTATCCATTCTTGACTACTATCAACCATTACCAGGACCAGCCACCACAATTTCAAAAACCTGTAATGCCTCAAAGCCTTGAAATGCCACAGAGAACTTCCAGCATCTCACCTGCATTAGTAATCAAATAAATAAAAATAAATAAATAAATAAATAAATAGGCCAGGTGGTAGCGCAGCGGGTTAAGGGCACATGATGTGAAGCGCAAGGACTGGAGTAAGGATCCCGGTTCGAGCCCCCAGCTCCCCACCTGCAGGGGAGTCGCTTCACAGGCGGTGAAGTAGGTCTGCAGGTGTCTGTCTTTCTCTCCCCCTCTCTGTCTTCCCTTCCTTTCTAGATTTCTCTCTGTCCTATCCAACAAGGAAAACAGCAATAACAAGGACAACAAAATGGGAAAAATAACCTCCAGGAGCAGTGGATTCATATTGCAGGCAACAAGCCCCAGCAATAACCCTGGAGGCAAAAAAAAAAAAATACACAACAGTATTTATAAAGAAAAAGATTACGAAATTATCCTTACTCAGACTCCACATCCACAACCTCCGTTGCTCTATATTCCTTCTCTGTTTTCTGCATATCATTTTCACAGATGATTATCAAGGCCCAAGACCAACAGAACCCCAGTCTTTATGCGACCAGAACTTTACTGGCATGGAACTGATACAATGTTTTAGAACAAGGAAGGTCCATCCATGTTCATGAGGAACTGAAGTTCCATGAACAGTAGCAAATGTTGGGAAGAACGGGAGGGTCCTCGACCCGGTATCCTGTGCACAAAGGGCACAGAAGAGACGTCTGTCTGCACATACAGGGGAGCAAAGGACACAGGACCCAGGAGGTGGGGCTGAAGACTCAGCACAGTATTCAAGCAGCATCAACACAGGAGCGACCACTTGTGACAGAGGAAGAGAAACAGCGCCACCCAGTGCTCTGAAACGGCACATGTCCCGTGCTCAATCTTTCTCTGAACCATTTAAGAATTTCAGCTAACACATACTTGGAGATAAAGTGAAAACAAATGATTTGCTCCCAATATAAATGATTTTCAATCACTTATTTAATGCTCTGAATGAAGAAGGAGTTTAAAAATGAAACAATTAATGTAGAAGGGTGTTGAGAATTCCGATCGTGGGTCCGATTATAGTCTCTGCTGAGACTACAAAGAGGCCGTCAGCGCAAGAGTGGGTATCAAAGGCATGTAACGCTGCACCTGGATGTCATTTGAGTAAGGATCAATAGAGAGTATTGCTAAGGTACTGGTTGTGCAAAGGCAAAGAGGAACTTGGAGGGGGCGCTATGTGGCAAGTCCCACAGTAAGTCCGTTTTGTAGTGGCTTACAGTAGAGTCTTCAGCACCTAGGCACCTCTCAGCTCCCCTTCATAAGTGTCTAAAAGACAACAGGACCCCAATGTCCCCTCACCCCATCCTTCTTCTTCCTTACCAGGGTCCTTTGCTTTGGTGCAATACACCACACCCAGCCTGAGTTTCACCTTTACTGTCCGTAATTCCTAAGCTCCACCTATCAGTGCGATCCTTCAGTCCTGGTCCTTCTCTCTCTGGCTTTATCTGCAGTAATCACCAAGATATTGCAGAAGTGATGACCTTATGCTTTTTAACAGCAGCATGGTATTTCATTGTCTATATGTACTATAACTTAATAGGACTTCATTTTAAGGTGTATTGGAAAAGAGATGAGAAAAATAAGTTTGGCACGTATACTGGAATAAGAGGCTGAATAAGTGTCGGCCTGGCTTCGAGAGTGGAGACAGAGGACCAGGGACTCATGGCTGGGTTGTACGCAGTATCTCTTGATTTATGCAGAACGCAGCACAATCTAAACCAAGCTATGCTAAACCTAAACTAACTGAAAACTCACTAACCTGTCCTTATATATACTTGCCAAGTAGAGTGTAAACAGGATGTGATATAGAGAGGGTGGAGCGAAAAGAGAATTGTGGAAAATCAGGGTGTGACAAGGAGAGGGGGCGGAGCAGGCGAGAATTCTACCACTGAACCACCAATGCCCTGGAGGGAGGGTGGTGCTTAGTTAGTGATTTATGTAAATAGAACGCAGCTTTGAGTGGGATCAAACCAATCCCATACAGGCATGCCGGTGCTTAGTTAAGCAGGATTAGAGACAGAAGCCGGGGGAGTTGGCATACTACCCAACAAATAAGCAGAGTCCTAATTCAGTCTCTAAAATTTCCCTTCTTTGGGTCCTAAAATTGGTCACTTTCTATCTCGCTGAGTCTCAGTTCCTTTGCAAAGTGGAGATGGTACTTATGAACACATCACACTGCAAGGAGTAAATAATTTAACGCACTGAAAACACTAAATACAGGGCGTAGCACTAAATGTGACTGTGTGGGGAAGACAAAACAAAGGTTTCTTTGCAGAGGGGACTAGTAAGTCAGATCCTGAAAAAAATTAAAATAGGATTTCAGTTTTCTTGTCTGAAGAACTTATGTCCTCCTCAATGAGGAAATAACTGAAGACGAACGTACAAGACATACACAGCTATGTCTCCAGCTTGTCAGATAAAGAACTCAAGTACTGGGCCAAGGGGGAGGTGGCACACCAGGTTAAACGCACACACTACAATGCTCAAGGACCCAGGTTCAAGCCCCTGGTCCCCACCTGCAGGGGGAAAGATTCACAAGTGGTGAAGCAGGGATAGAGATGTCTCTCTGTCTCTTTCGCTCTCTATTTTCCCTTCTTCTCTCAATTTCTTTCTGTCTCTATCCAATAATAAATTTTAAAAAGTATTAAAGACGTTTTTTTAAAAAGAGCTCACAAAGAAAGTCAGTCTGTGAACACAGTGGCAGGCAAATCACCTGCCATCCAAAGAATGTGAATCTCCTCAGGAGATAAAAACATCCTGCTCAGAAAGCACCTCGATGTGCAGTGCTGCCAGCTAGAGGTTGCAGTCTGGCCTTTGAAGCTGGTCTCTGAGGCCATCTCCCACTGCAGTAGAAAGTTCCATTTCAGGGAGATGGTTGGTGACAGACAGCCAGGAAGGTGATCCTTCCATTTCCCAGGTGGATCTGCTGCTTTCTGCTGCAGTCAGTTCAGAGACCTTGTTACTAGAGAAAATGAGCCAGACTCCATGCCCAAGCGTCCTTCTTACAAAAGTGTTCTTTCCTTGACTAGCAAACAGCCGCGTTTAAATGCTCTTCAGTTCTAACACTGGATTAGCATATTCTTTCGAGTCCTGATCAAAAAAAATCACAGCCATACTCCGGGTGTCAGGAGACAAATATCTGCCATGAAAATGAGAAGTTCTCTTTCCCTGGAACAGCTGAGTGAAAGAGGATGGATTTTGTTTTGTTTTGTTTTGTTTTACTTATAAAAAGAAAACACTGACAAAACCATAGGATACAAGGGGTACAACTCGACACAATTCCCACCACCAGAACTCCGTATCCCATCCCCTCCCCTGATAGCTTTCCTATTTTTATCCCTCTGGGAGTATGGACCCAGGGTCATTGTGGGATGCAGAAGGTGGAAGATCTGGCTTCTGTAATTGCTTCTCCGCTGAACATGGGTGTTGACAGATCAATTCATACTCCCAGCCTGTCTCGCTCTTTCCCTAGTGGGCCAGGGTTCTGGGGAATTGGAGCTCCAGGACACATTGGTGGGGTCGTCTGTCCAGGGAAATCTGGTTGGCATCATGCTGGCATCTGGAGCCTGGTGGCTGAAAAGAGAGTTAACATACAAAGCCAAACAAAATGTTGACTAATCATGAACCTAAAGGCTGGAATAGTGCAGATGAAGAGTTGAGGGGGGGTCTCCCTTTTGTAGATAGCTAGTAGGCATATTTTAGTTATATTCCAAAGGGCCTGTGGCTATACTACTTTTTTGTTTGTTTGTTTGTACGTTTGTTTTGTTTTATCTTTTTCCCTGAGCCTGAAGTCTGATATGCAGGTGGATTCAAGTTATTGTCTGGGGAGATGATGTCATGGCTGGAAAAAACCTAGATCAGGACAGAGAGTAACTCCCTAATATGGGAAAGGGGTATAAATATTGTTGACTGTAAACCCCATAAATTTGATGTGATCTGGGGCCCATATTCAGCTTAGGAGCCTGTGTGACCTCTGCATCACTGTAGAGGATGTTTCTGCTCATCTCGTCTCCTGACTTCCAGCATCACCTAGTATTCTTTTTTTTCCTCAAGTTTCCTGACTGTTTAAAATTTTTTTATTTATAAAAAGGAAACATTGACAAAACCATAGAATAATAGGGATACAACTCCACACAATTCCCACCACCAGAACTCCGTATCCCATCCCCTCCACTGACAGCTTTCCTATTCTTTATCCCTCTGGGAGGATGGACCCAGGGTCATTATGGGATGCAGATGGTGGAAGGTCTGGCTTCTGTAATTGCTTCCCCACTGAACATGGGCATTGGCAGGTGGATCCATACTCCCAGCCTGTCTCCCTCTTTCCCTAGTGGGGAAGGGCGCTGGGGAAGCAGAGCTCCAAGAGACATTGGTGGGATTGTCTGTCCAGGGAAGTCTGGTCGGCATCATGGTAGCATCTGGAATGTGGTGGCTGAAAAGAGAGTTAACATACAAAGCCAAACAAGTTGTTGAATAATCATGGAGCTAAAGGCTGGACTAGTGTAGATGAAGTGGTAGGCAGTCCTCCATTTTGTAGATCGCTAGTAGGCATATTTTAGTTATCTTTCAAATAGCCTGTAGCTATACTAGTGTTTTGTTTTGTTTGTTTGTTTTTAACTGAGCCTGAAATCTGATAGGCAGGTAGATCCTAATTATTGTCTGGGGAGATGATATCGTGGCTGGGAAAAGGACCAAAAAGCTGGATCAGGGAAGAGAGGAGCTCCTTAATATGGGAAAGGGGTATAAATATTGTTGACTTGTTGTTTTCGATGGGTTATGTTGTTTTTGCCGGGCTGGCTTCACGGGCGGGTAACAGACGACCAGGGACTCATGGTTGAGCTGTAGGCAGTATCTCTTTATTCATGCAGGACGCAGCGCAATCTAAGCCGAGCTGAGCTAAACTAAAGGTACTGTAAAACTCACAATGCTGTCTTTATATATACTTGCCAAGTAAGGTGGAAACAGGATGTGACATAGAGAGGGTGGAGAGAAAAGTGACTGGTGAAAATCAGAGTGTGACAAAGAGGGGGCAGATTAGGCGAGAATCCTATCACTGAACCACCAATGCCCTGGAGGGAGGGTGGAACTTGTTAACAGTGGTTATGTAAATAGAATGAAGTGGTTATGTAAATAGAATAGTGTTAAGCAGTGGGGATTTAAACCAAATGAAACAGAAGGGGTCTCATGCATACCAACATTGACTGTTAACCCTATAGATTTGATATGATCTGGGGCCCATAATTAGCCTAGGAGCCTGTGTGACCTCTACATCCCTCTAGATCTGAGCTCACATTCTGTGGTCATAGTAGGAACATTCCAAGCTGCCCCAGTATTGACCCATCTTCCTCAGGTGTAGCATAGAGTATGCTGTCCCTTCGGCGGATGGAACATTCTCTACTGTTGTTGATCCAGGTTGAGGGCAAGGTCCTATGGGGGCCCACAAAGGGGTCTATTTTGTTGTTTCTGATAGAAATGGCTGGTAAAAATGGAGAGAGGGATTTTGAGTTCTAGGCCCATCAAGTCCATTTGGGAATCTCAAGACTCCCCAATTAGGGCTCCAGCTGATGGGGTGGCCTGATAGTGACTAAAGAGTCATTGTTAAAGTATGCCAGTCTCTTGCCCTTATTCAGCTTTTGCAGTTCTTGCTTTGATAAGGTTAGCTTTGGAGTGAGTGAGAGAACTGTGATAGGAAGTAGGTAAGGAGGATATCTAAATCGATGTGGACACTATTTCATTATGAAATACTGACTCACTAAAGACTATTGTGTATTTTTGCTTTCAGGTATATATTTTGCCCTAATTTATGGTTACATTTGAACATGTGCTCTATCTTATGGTACCTGGCCTATATCTAGGTTTTGAGACTTTGTTAGGAGGTGAACCTCCTAGAATGGAATTAGAGAATACTATGAAAGGAAAGGTCTCACCCAAGTGATGAGGGTGAAGGATTGGTAATCCATGCCTAATGTCTCTGTACACAGTCTGAGGTGAAGCCTGCTGAGGTGGTACTTGTTGCATTGATTAGGTTGGAATCAGTGGATGAATATCATTTGGCCTGACTTGAGAGAAGAATGCAGGGAAGTGAGCCCCACCCCAGAGGTTCCAGGATTGGGGGAAATATAGGCTCTATAGAGGAAGTGGGAGGTTCCTGCTGTCTCAGGGTTTAAGAAGACAATAGTTATTGCAATAATCACATTGTTTGGCAATTGGGTTAACTTTGAAAAATCCCTTTGTTAGGATTTGCTGTATCATACACACCATCACCATATTTTATGTCCTTTGACATTATTTGTATATAGCTATGTCACTGGTAGCTTCTGTTCTCCCTGGAATAAGCTTTTAAGAGAGTCAACATATCAAAGACTCAGCCTAGTATTAAAAAGACTCAGTCTGTGCTTTAAAAAGTTTGAGACATTCAATCAATTTTCCCCTCTCATATTAATTAAATAGTGATTTATATGACTACAAATTAATAGGAGTGTATATAAACACCATTCCCACCACCAAAAGACTGTGTCCCATCACTCCTCCCCCCATGAAGCTGAACATCCACCCTCACCCTCCACCCAGGGTTTTTACTTTGGTGCCCTACTACAAATTTAGTCAGATCCTGCTTTGAGTTTCCCTTTCTGTTCTTCTTTCTCAACTTTTGTTTATGAGTGGGATCATCCCATACTCGTCTTTATCTTTCTGAATTAGCTCACTTAACATAATTCCTTCTAGCTCCATCCAAGATGAATCAGAGAAGGTGGGTTCATTGTTCTTAATAGCTGCATAGTATTCCATTGTGTATATATACCACAGCTTTCTCAGTCACTCATCTGTTGTTGGGCACCTGGTTGCTTCCAGGTTTTAGCTATTATGAATTGTGCTGCTACGAACATAAGTATACAAATATCTTTTTGGTTGGGCGTTATGGAGTCTTTAGGGTCTATCTCCAGGAGAGGAATTACTAGGTTATATGGAAGGTCCATGTCTATCCTTGTGAGAGTTCTCCAGACTGCTCTCCACAGAGGTTGGACCAATTTACATTCCCACCAGCAGTGCAGAAGGGTTCCTCTGTCCCCACAGCCTCTCCAACATTTGAAATCCTAGAACTAAACCCCTACACCTATGGACATATAATCTTTGATAAGGGGGCCTAAAGTTTTGAATGGAGGAAGGAGGCTCTCTTCAATACATGGTGCTGGAAAAACTGGGTTGAAACATGCAAAAGAATGAAACTGAATCACCTTATCTCACCAGAAACAAAAATCAACTCCAAATGGATCAAGGACATGGATGTTAGACCAGAAACTATCAAATACTTAGAGGAAAAAATTGGTGGGACACTTTCCCACCTAAACCTCAAAGACGTCTTTGATGAAACAAACCCAACTGCAAGGAAGACTAAAGCAAAAACAAACCAATGGGACTACAGCAAATTGAAAGGCACGTTCACTATAGAAGAGATCCAAAAGGCTAACAAACACATGAAAAATTGCTCCAGGTCGCTGACTGTCAGAGAAATGCAAATAAAGACAACATAGAGAGACCACCTCATTCCTGTGAGAATGGCATACATCAAAAAAGACAGCAGCATCACCTAGTATTCTTAACCACACAAGCGAAAAACAAGAAATCAACACCTACAAGCCGCAGAACACAGAGAAGTGACACCTTCAATTGAAGAGGTGTTTTGTTCTGAGGAGAAAGACCAGGAAAGACATCAGAGCAAATAAACTTATAACTATGTCAAATCCAAATAGGAAAATAATAATTGAGTCTAGCAAATAATTGCATGTGCTTAGCATTACTTAGCACTGGTCATATCGCAATGCAAAACATATAGTTTGTGCCTTTAAGAGCCACCTTCAGAACTCAAATAATGAACCTCTGTTAGACCTGGCAAAATAGATCACGTGGGCGGTGCACTTGTTTTGCCATTCACGTGAGCTACCTTTTAGCCCTCTCCTCCCACAGCATTGGAGGAAGCTCTGGTGTGGGGAGACTTCCTATCTATTGATCATCTATCTATCTGAAAATGTTGATGATGATGATGATGATGATGATGATGATGATGATGATGATGATGATAATGATGAATTTACCTTCTTTAGGATTTGGAAACAAATTAGTGCTATGCTGAGGTCATTTCTGATTGTTCAACTGAAAATTATAACATTATGGGGCTGGGTGGTAGCATCCTGGGTTACGTGCATGTAGTACTAAGTGCAAGGACCCACACAAGGGTCCCGATTCGAGCCCCTGACTCCCTACCTGCAGAAGGATCACTTCACAAACGGTGAAGCAGGTCTGAAGTTGCTTATCTTTCTCTGCCCATGTATATCTTCACCTCCTCTCTCAATTTCTCTCTGTCCTAGCTTATAAAAAATAGGGGGGAAATGGCCACAGGAGCAGTGGAGTCCTAGTGCAAGCACCCAGCCCCAGAAATAACCCTGGAAACAAAAAGAAGGAGAAAATGGAGGAGGAGGAGGAGGAGGAGGAGGCAGAGGGGGAGGAAGAGGAAATGAGGAGGAGGAGGAGAAGGAGGAGGTGGAGAAAGAGGAGGAGGAGAAGGAAAAGGTGGAGGAGGAAAAGGAGGAGGTGAAAGAGAAGGAGAAGAAGAAGAAGAAGAAGAAGAAGAAGAAGAAGAAGAAGAAGAAGAAGAAGAAGAAGAAGAAGAAGATTAAAATTTATACAATATTCCCCAACTCCTTTTTTTTAATCTGCATCTTTTATTTATTTAAGAAAGGAGACATTAACAAAACTATAGAATAAGAGGGATAAAATTCCGCACAATTCCCATAACCCAATCTCCATATCCCATCCCCTCCCCTGATAGCCTTCCCATTCTCTATCCCTCTGGGAGCATGGACCCAGGGTCATTGTGGGTTGCAGAGGGTAGAAGGTCTGGCTTCTGTAATTGCTTCCCCACTGAACATGGGCATTGACTGGTCGATCCATACTCCCAGTCTGTCTCTCTCTTTCCCTAGTAGGGTGGGTCTCTGGGGAAGCAGAGCTCCAGGACATATTGATGGGGTCATCTGTCCAGGGAAGTCTGGTCAGCATCTCGCTGGCATCCGGAACCTGGTGGCTGAAAAGAGAGTTAACATACAAAGCCAAACAAATTGTTGAACAATCATGGACCTAAAGACTGGAATAGTGCAGATGACGTGTTGGTGGGTATTCCCTGCATGCTCTTGTGTACTTCTGCTTTCAGGTATGTATTTTTCCCCTAGTTCATGTCAGGTGTGGAATGACAACCCTTCTGCTTCACCACTCGGGTGAGACCTTTCCTTTCATAGTATTCTCTAATTCCATTCCAGGTGTTCCACTCCCCAATAAAGTCCCCAAACCTAGATATAGTCTAGGTCCCCTGAGATAGAGCATAGGTTCACCCAACTCCTTATTTCACCCTTCTCTACAAAATTTGTCATCCTCTGGCATACAGTTTTGTATGTTTGTTTGTTTGTTATTTTGACTATACCACCCCAACTCTTACTAGAACACAGGAAAGAGATTGTAATTAATAGCTAATTAGTTAATTGATTAGCATAGTAAATGGATGTTAAGGCATGAAGCATGGCAAGCTCTGACATGACTCCCCAGTGTCTCCCCCATCTTAGTTTATCTGCTTCTCACTCTATGTCTCTGCCATCTGGGTTCTGGAAAATGCTCCCTGAATCTTTCTAAGAAGTTCTTCTCTTGTTGCTGAAAGTAATTTGAGGTCATTTTTGTTATAGCTGCTAAAAATATCTCTGACGGATACAATGATGACAGCCTTCTAACTTGGACCATCGGAAAGGACTCCGCCTCCAGATATCCCTGAGCCTGCTCTAAGGAGAGTCTTGCCCGTGTCTATGCACCACCAAAGTCTTTTCTGACCACTTGTCCAAAATAACAGTCCTGTAGAGATCTCAAGTTTTCTCATCACCAGGAAAAATTAAATAAACTTTGTTTATGACCGTAAATGTGATCACCAAGATATCTATCAATCAACTATCATACAGCCTAGATACATATAAGTTGCCAGTAATAACCCCATGAAGATGGAAAACAATAAAGTATAACAAACAGCAGTCTGGGGGATGGGTGGTAGTGCAGTGGGTTAAGCACACATGGTACAAAGCACAAAGACTGGTATAAGGATCCAGGTTCAAACTACCAGCTCCCCACAGCAGAGGGGTCGCTTTGCAAGTGGTGAAGCAGGTCTGTAGGTGTTTATCTTTCTCCTCCTCCTCTCTACCTTCTCCCCCTCTCAATTCCTCTCTGTCCTATCCAACAGCAACAATGGCTATAACAACCACAACAAGATCAACAACAAGGGCAACAAAACGGGGAAGAGTCCTCAGAACAACGGATTAGTAGTGCACACTGGGCCCAGGGATAACCCTAGAGGCAAAAAGACAAATGGCAGCCTTCTGGTTTCCTATCACACTCTGCTGCTACCTCTACTTTTCATCTCCTCACATGACTAGTCTGATATTTATATGTCTTGTTTCTTTATTTGTTACTCCTGCCACCGATATTTAAAATGTAGCAGAACAGACACATGGGTTTTCCACTAGCTTTTTTCAGCCTCTTTAATATCTAAGCATATCTTTAACCCTTAGTAAATGTGTCTTAAGTTACTTCATGTGTCTTTAAGTTACCAATCACTATTGCAAGTACTGAGATACGCTGGGTTACCAGAAAAGTCGGAATGCATTTTTGCAAAGAAAAACGTGTGTGTATTTTTCAATTTTAATTTCTTAACCTTTATTTATTGGCTAGAGACAGCTAGGAAACCAGGAGGGTACAGGGAGATAGAGAAGGATTGAGAAAGACACCTACAACACTGCTTCAACTCTTGCAAAGCTTTCCCCCTGAAGGTGGGGTCTGGGGGCTCAAACCTGGGTCCTTGCACATTGTAACATGTGCACTCAGTAAGGTTAGCCACCACAAGTCCACTGCTCCTGGCAGTCATCTTTTTTCCACTGTTGAAGTTGCTGTTATTTTTGTTGGATTGGACAGAGAGAAATTCAGAGAGGAGGGGAAGACAGAGAGGGAGAAAGCCAGACACCTGCAGACCTGCCTCACCGCTTGTGAAGGGACCCCCCCCCCCCACACACACACACACACACACACACACACGAGGAGCTGAGGGCTCGAACTGGGATCCTTGCACGGGCCCTAGCACTTGGCACTATGTGCGCTTAACCCAGTGTGCCACCGCCAGGTGCTACCCCCTGTATATATTCTCCAAGAACTTGTGCTGTTAGTGGAGATATTTATTAACTATGAAGCGAATAAGCTCAGAGATGGGATCATGTGTCAAGGTGTTCCTGGAGCTGAAGGCTGAGGTAAGAGTTGCAATTATAGATCACCTCAAAGAACATGGTAAGTAAGTTGTAGAAGTTTTGGTTGGTTGCTTCTCCAAAGTCCACCTCCCATCTTGACAAACAGGAGCACTATTTGGGCAGGCTGGACATCACCTAGATTCTAGAGCCTTGATAGAGCCAAATTATCAGGATAGAGCCTCATTGGCCAACCAGAAATAGTTTTCAGAAAAGCAACTGATTGAATAGACACCAGTAATTATATATATATATGCGGGGGGTCACTTCACAAATGGTGAAGCAGGTCTCTTTCTCTATCTCTCTATCTCTCTATCTATCTATCTATCTATCTCTGTCTATCTATCTTCCCCTCCGCTTTTCAATTTCTCTATCTAAAAAAAAAAAAGCCTGCAGAAACAGGAGATTCCTAGTTCAAGCATCAAGCCCCAGCCATAAACCTGGAGGCAGAGAGAGAGAGAGAATATATAGGGGGCTTGTGGTTGCAAACCTGGTTGAGCGCACATGTTACAATGTTCAAGGACCCAGGTTTGAGCCCCCAGACCCCACCTTCAGGGGGAAAGCTTTGCAAGTGTTGAAGCGATGTTGCAGGTGTCTTTTTTGCTCCTTCTCTATCTCCCTGTACCCTCCTGGTTTCCTAGCTGTCTCTATCCGATAAATAAAGGTTAAGAAGTTAAAATTGAAAAATACACACGTTTTTCTTTGCAAAAATGCATTCCGACTTTTCTGGTAATCCAGCGTATCTCAGTACTTGCAATAGTGATTGGTAACTTAAAGACACATGAAGTAACTTAAGACACATTTACTAAGGGTTAAAGATATGCTTAGATATTAAAGAGGCTGAAAAAAGCTAGTGGAAAACCCATGTGTCTGTTCTGCTACATTTTAAATATCGGTGGCAGGAGTAACAAATAAAGAAACAAAACATAAATATCAGAGGAGTCATATTTGCATTTCTCTGACAATCAGAGACTTGGAGCATTTTTTTCATGTGTTTCTCGGACTTTTGGATCTCTTCTGTGGTGAATATTCTGTCCATGTCCTCTCCCCATTTTTGGATGGGGTTATTTGTTTTCTTGTGGTTGAGTTTGGAAATCTCTTTATATATTCTGGTTATTAGCCTCTTGTCTGATGTATGGCATGTAAAGATCTTCTCCCATTCTGTGAAAGGGTCTCTTGGTTTGGGGAGTGGTTTCTTTTGCTGTGCAGAAGCTTTTTGATTTGATGTAGTCCCATAGGTTTATGCTTGCCTTAGTTGTCTTTGGATTCGTTTCATTGAAGATGTTTTTAAAATTTATGCAGAAAAGACAAGGCCAACAAAAGGGAAAATAAATGAATATTAAAAAATTAAAGTGGGGACATATGGATGGGCCATAATCCAATATGTCTGGTGACCTAGTAGGAAAAAAAAAATTAGAACACAGACACAGAGGGAAGATAAGGGAAAAAGACTTGATGTAAAAGCCATGCTAAGAAACAGCAGAAAAACCAACCTTGTCAGCACACTAATTTTGTCTTGGGAAACTGTGGGGAAGAGCATTTCCTTTGCTTTAGCCACCTAGTCCATGGAAGCTTGTTGTGGCAGTCCTGGAATATGAATATATACTTGTTTCTTTCCATACTTTTGCTTTTATATATACCTACAGCATGTCTACACATGACCATAAATTCTTTTATTTATATATATATATCTTTTATTGTCCTTTATTGTTGTGTTAGTTATTATTGATGTCTTCATTGTTGGATAGGACAGAGAGAAATGGAGAGAGGAGGGGACGACAGAGAGGGGGAGAGAAAGACAGACACCTGCAGACCTGCTTCACCACCTGTGAAGCGACTCCCCTGCAGGTGGGGAGCCGGGGGCTCGAACCGGGATCCTACCGCCAGTCCTTATGCTTCACACCACGTGCGCTTAACCCGCTGTGCTACCTCCCGACTCCCTATAACCATAAATTCTGTTTAACAGTACTCATTATGCAATCTTCTCTTAACAAGAAAAAAATACCATTGATCAAAACCAGTTGAAAAGGCTCTGCTCTGAAATTTTAATGCACATTCATAGCTATAGTTTTATATAAGTGAATCATATACATAGTGTAAATGTCATATTTTTAAATAATTTTTACTGGAGATTAATAGTTTAAAGTCAACAACAAATACAGTAGTTGGTACATGTAAAATTGGTAACAACTACTTGATACTCTAACGCCCTGCCTAGGCCCCCCTCCCCTCCACCATCATGCTTCAGGACCTGAGAACCAGCCCCATCCCCAAAATAACTTTACTTGGTACAATACACCAAACCCAGGAGAGGAATTGTAGGGTCACAGGGTAGGTCCATTTCTAGCCTTGTGAAAGTTCTCCAGATTGCTCTCCACAAGGGTTGAACCAATTGACATTCCCACCAGCAGTGCAGGAGGGTTCCTTTGTCCCCACAACCTCTCCAGCATTTGTTGCTGCTACATTTTCTAGTGTCTGACATTCTCACAGGAGTGAAGTGATATCTCACTGTTGTCTTTATTTTCATTTCTCTGACAATCAGTGACTTGGAGCGTTTTTTCATATGTTTGTCGACCTTTTTGGATCTCTTCTATGGAGACTATTCTGTTCATATCCTCTCCCCATTTTTGGATGAGGTCATTTGTTGTCTTGTTGCTGAGTTTACTGGGTTCTTTATATATTTTGGTTATCTTATCTGTGTGTGCAGATCTTCTCCCATTCTGTAAGGGCTCTCTTTGTTTGGGTGATGGTTCTTTTTCTGCACAGGAGCGTCTCAGTTTGATGTAGGCCCATGGGTTTATTTTTGATGTAATCTTTGCAATTGGATTCATATCACTGATAATGCCTATAAAATTTACATGGAAAAGACTACTGCAAATATTTTCCTCTAGGTATTTGTAGTTTCTGATCTAACATCCGAGTCCTTGACTCATTTGGAGTTTATTTTTGTGTGTGGTAAATATTGTGATCCAGTTTCATTCTTCTTCTACATGTTGCAACCCAGTTTTCCCAAGACCATTTGTTGGAAAGACTCTCTTGATCTAATAGTTTGGGCCTCCTTGTCAAAAATCAGGTGGCCATAGGTGTGCCAGCTTACTTCTGGGCTCTGAAATCTGTTCCACTGGTCACTGAGTGTGTCTTTCTTTCCTTCTTTCTTTCTTTCTTTCTTTCTTTCTTTCTTTCTTTCTTTCTTTCTTCCTACTTTTTCTTTTTGTCCCAATACCAGGCAATTTTGATTACAATTTCCTTGTAATATCATTTAGGATCTAGGAGTGTAGTGCCTGATTCTGATTTTTTTTTCCATTGGTTGTTTGTTTGTTTGTTTGTTGGGGGGAGGGTTGTCTTTTTGCCTCAAGATTGTTTAGTTCCCCTAGGCATTCTGGCTCCAGAGAAACTTTTGTAGCTTTTGTTCTATACTCTTTCTTTGATTTTAAGTAATTTTTTTTAAATTTAATCTTTATTTATTGGATACAGACAGTCAGAAATCAAGAGGGAAGGGGGTGATAGAGAAGGAGAGAGACAGAGAGACACCTGCAGCCCTGGTTCACACCTCGCAAAGCTTTCCCCCTGCAGGTGGGGACCGGGGGCTTGAACCTGGGTTGAGCATTGTAATACGTGTGCTCAACCAGCTGCGCCACCACCTGGCCCCCTATACTCTTTCTTATAAAAAAAAAAAAATGATGGGGACCTTGATACAGATTGCATTAAATTTGTATACTCCTTTCGGTATAATATTCATTTTGATGATTCTAATCCTTCCAGTCTATGAACATGGAATATCTTTCCATTTCTTTGTGTCTCTTTCTATTTCCTTGAATAGTGACTCATAATTCTCAGAATTCAAGTCTTTTCCTTTTTTTTGTTAGGTTATTCATAGCTGTTTTACAGTTTTTGCTGCTATAGTGAATGGCACTGATTTCTGGATTTCTTCTTCGTCTGACTTAGTGTCTGCATAAAGGAACACCACTGACTTTCCTACGTTGATTGTGTAGCCTGACACCTTGCTATATTGCCTGATAATTTCAAGAGCTTTCTGCTGGATTCTTTAGGTTTTTCTATGTATACTATCTTATCAACTGCAAATAGTGACAGTTTGACTTCTCTTCCAATCTGCATTCCTTTAATTCCTTGCTCCTGCCTGATTGCCATGGCAAGAACTTCCAACACTATGTTAAATAGTAACAGGGACAGTGGGCAGCCCTGTCTAGTACCTGATCTGACAGGAAATGCTTCCAGTTTTTCACCATTGAGTATGTGGTTGGCTTTAGATTTGAAGTATATGGACTCCATTAGGTTAAGGAATTTTCATTCTATTCCTATTTTTGTAGTGTTTTGACCATAAAAGGATGCTGAAATTTTTGTCAAGGCTTTCCCTGCATCTGTTGAGATAATCATGTAGTTTTTGGTTTTTCTTTTATTGGTGAGGTGGATCACATTTATTGATTAATGTATATTAACCAATCTTACATCCCTTGGGATTAATCCCACTGGTCATGATATACAATATTTTTAATATATTGCTATATCTGGTTGGATAGAATTTTGTTCCATTTTAATTTTGATGTGTCTTGGTGTCTTTAGATGTGAATTTCAGATTTTTTGTTTGTTGGCAGTATCTCTTTAGTTGGTCTGACCCAGAGTCTTGTGTTGTGTGTGTGTGTGTGTGTGTGTGTGTGTGTGTGTGTGTGTGTGTGTGTGTTGGTTCCTTTAATTTTCAATTTCATGGGAAAATTCTATAACTTTTGCATCTTTCATTCATATCTAGAGAAAAAGAATTTATTTATTTATTTGTTTGTTTGTCTGTTCATATTTTACCAAAGTCCTGCTCAGCTCTGGCTAATGATGTTGCCAGGAAATAAACCTAGGATCTTTACTTTGTCATGAAAGTCTGTTATTTAAACAACTATACCATCTCTGCAGCCTAGAAAAAAAAAAAATTTAAACTTCAGATGTGGCCTTGTATCCAAACTTTTCTCAATACCAAGGACTGTTTTCATGGTTTGACTTTTGCTATCCCTCCTGTTAGCATGACTGCTAAGAGTCAGCTCAAAGCTATGGTGTAATGCCAGTCAGGTGATTCAGATTAAATATTTATACCCCTTTCCCATATTTGGGAGCTACTCTCTGCCTTGATCCAGCTTTCTGGTCCTTTTTCCAGCCATGACATGATCTCCCCAGACAATAACTTGGATCCACCTGCATATTAGATGTCAGGCTCAGGGGAAAAAGAGATAGAGAGAGACAGAGAGAGAGAAACTAATATAGCCACAGACCCTTTGGAATATAACTAAAATAGGTCTACTAGCTACTTACAAAACAGAGACACACCCCCAACTCTTCATCTGCACTATTCCAGCCTTTAGGTTCATGATTTATCAACAATTTGTTTGGCTTTGTATGTTAAATCTCTTTTCAGCCACCAGGTTCCAGATGCTACCATGATGCCAACCAGACTTCCCTTGGCAGACAACCCCACCAATGTGTCCTGGAGCTCTGATTCCCCAGAATCCTGCCCCACTAGGGAAAGAGAGAGGCAGGCTGGGAGTATGGACCGACCTGTCAACATCCATGTTCAGCGGGGCAGCAATTACAGAAACCAGACTTTCCACCTTCTGCACCCCACAATGACCTTGGTCTCATACTCCCAGAGGGATAAAGAATAGGAAAGCTATCAAGGGAGGGGGTGGGATACGGATTTCTGTTGGTGGGAATTGTGTGGAGTTGTACCCCTCTTATCCTATGGTTTTGTCAATGTTACCTTTTTATATATAAAATTAAAATTAAAAAACTGATGGTTGATTCCATCAATCCTACCCAAAGCCAGGAATGTAGAAAGCATGGTTGTTACGACATGGCCTTTGAGATAATTGCATTTGTGAGCCCACATGATACACCTGTTGGAGCTGGCTGGAATTGTGTTGTGACTACTGGACAACCTGTAGAGTAAGCTCTGCCTTCTTCTTCCTAGTGCTGCTCTTCCTGCCTCATCATGTACCTGATGATATACACACTAAGCACAGGAATAAAATACTTCCTTTTAAAAAGTAAGTATTTATTATTGGATAGAAACAGAGAGAAATTGAGGGAAAGTGTAAGGAGGTTGTGTGGATGTGGTGGAGCCTGGCAGGGTTTCACCTGAGAGTTGAGTCTGTCCTGTTAGTTTCTCTCTCTCTCTCTACAGAGGGATTGAGCAAAAGGGGGGATACAGGAACCTCAGAAGGTCACCAGCCATATAAGTCTTCCCTACCTCACAAAAACATCCTGCATCTTCCCACCTCCAGAGCCCGCATTCCTTAAAACATTAAGCCTGCTCCACCCTGCATTCCTTTTATTATCTACATATCAACCTTCTGCTTTGTCTTACAAATGACTAAAGGTCTCCTTCCTAATTCCCTGCAGGGTGTTGCTAATCCTACCAGTTGAACCCCTAGCAACAGTTGCTGGGAGGTCCATACCATTCCCCGCCCCTTTTGCCTTTCTCTGCCTCTTTCCTAACCATGTATGGTCTTGTCAAACCACTTTTGTTTCTGTCTTGTCTCTTCCGTGTCCCAAACTAGAGGAGGGCGGGCATGCAGACCAAGAGGCTGACACCAGCCTTGCGGGTTTACGCCTTGTGGCTCAACCAGGTGTGCTATCACCCGACTCTGGGGTGTTATAATGAATAAAGATTTGAATTGCCTTGCTGCCATGAGCTTGGTTTTAGGGTCATCTCTCTCCCTCGAGATGCTAGCCCAACAGGAAAGGGTAAGAGAGAGAGAGAGAGAGAGAGAGAGAGAGAGAGAGAAACACCTACAGCAACTTTACCACTCATGAAGTTCTCCCCCTGCAGGTGGGAACCAGGGGCTTGAACCATGATCCTTGCACACTGTAGTGTGTGCACTTAACCGGGTACGCCACCGCTTGGCCCCTGGAACAAAAGACTTTCAGAGCAGCTCAGCTGCATTCATAGCAAATGACTGAAACTGGGCTTTGTGCAAACGTGATTTATCTCAGTTAAGAGCAGAACTACGCCACGTTTCTGCGCCCTTATAAGTCAGTGCAATATACGAGGAAGACAACCAGTTCCCATTCATCTTCCCTTGAAAGAGTCACATTATTGAACGAGCTCTACTTTGTTTTGCTCAAGATGATTCATCTTCAGCAAGGCAAAGACAAAATGGACCAGAGAGACTCCAGAGTTAACCATTGACACCTGAATCCACACAGGGTAGGCCCTCTAATGATTCCAAGTGTACACCATCCCAAAAACACCCCTGTGGGGTCTGACCTCACACTACTTTATGCCACACACCAGAATATCATTCAGTCTTTTTGTATCTTCTCAGGGTTTTTATTTCATACAGAAAGCCTGATTCTATTGCTTTCTCTAGCAGCTAAGAGATAGCTTTGGGGGGCTAAAATGAACAAATAGGCTATCTACATATTAGAGACAAGAAGGTTTACAAAGAGATGGGTAAACTCTTCAAAATAGGTTATAAACAAAACCTACACAGACTATGTATGTGAACTGCTAAAAGGTTTTAAAAATAGAGGCCAGGTGGTAGCACTCCTGGTTAAGCACACACATTACAGTACTTAAGGTCCTAGGTTCAGCCGCTGGTCCCCACCTGCAGGGGAGAGTTTCACGAGTGGCGAAGCAGGGCTGGCCATGTCTCTCTTTCTCTCTCCCTCCCTACCTCCCCATCACCTCTCAATTTCTCTCTGTCTATCCAATAATAAAATAAATAAAAATACTTAAAAAACAAATTGGATTATGGAGCCCCCACTGGACTAGGAGAGGCCTCAGTGATGTTCTCTCTATAAGTAGAGATAGAGAGAGATATCTCTGAAGCAGTTGGTCTAGAGCAATGAAGTTCCAGTGACCTATAGATATGTTAAGCAGCTAGTGTGGTACCAGAAGTCAGCTCATGGAACTCTGCTACTCACTTCTGCAGCAGCCTCTGATTTTACTCAGAGTAACATTGTTTTCCATGCCACATTTCTGGACATTGCAACACTCCTACCTCTAGAATTTTCCTTTGATATTGCTTTAGTCTTGAGGTTATTTTCCCAGAGCTATCAACCTGGTTTGAGATGCTCACTGTCTCCCAAGTAGTTGGTTAAAAGTTTACTTCACAATGACTTTCCCTTACCTGATAAATTAGCACTGAGCCCACATCTCATCACGTCCCCTTCCTATATCGCCCTATAGTTCTCACCACCTGTAATGTCTACATTTCACTCATTCATGTATTATGCCTCCTCACTAAGCTCTCTGAGGACAGAAAGCTATTTTTCACACCATCTCCTTAAACCTTTATCCAGTGCTAGCACATACTGGGTTGTGAATACACATGGAACAAATGTAGAAATGTACTGAATGAATTCAAGTCAACCTTGTTGATTGTCACAACTATTCTGGAAGGTTTTGTCATCCAGAAACCCATTTGATGGAGGCCCAAACAGAGCTTCTGATCAAGAAATGTGAGATACTGTTCAGTCCATAAGAAATAAAATTATTTTCCAGCTCACAATGACCAGACTTCTAAGTCAACCAGCCCACCACAGCTGTCTGACAACTGCCATCATAAACCATGTACTCAGTATAAAAGTTAGGAAGAACTCAGTTAGCTCTAGTGCTATTTTAGATGACTAAACTTTCTAAAATACTACTAGGGCCATTGCTAACCATACTTCAGACTACAAGATCCTGACTAAGTAATACAGTACTAGGTTGAGAACCTAACCATTTTTAGGCCACTAACGCACCTTGCCCAAGTTGTGGGATTCTTACTACAGATGCTTAGGTCTTACCTTCATCCTGGACAAAACACTTGGCATTGGATTTAAACACATTTGGATCCTGGTCTCCCAGACCCATCACTTGCTGTACATATGTAAACAGTGGTGATTCCTCTAAGCTTCAGGGTTCTCCGCTGTAAAAAGATAGTTCATATTCTCTACATCACAAGACTTCTGTGAGGATTAACTGAAAGAATGTACATAAAGTACTTAGCATAGAGCTTAGAGACTTTTAATTTTTGTTCAATAAACAAATTCTGATTTGCCTCAGTGGGTACTGAGAGCAGAGCAATGGGTTTCTGTGCCTGTAGTTAATGGGCTTACATTTTCAGATTCCTTGTGGATTATGTGGAAAATATTTTTATACAGATAGCCAAATGTGTAATCTTTTTTCATTTCTCTATTGGGGGATTAGTCATTTACAGTCAACAGTAAAATACAATAGTTTGTACCTGTATGACATTTCTACTTAACAATACAACCCCTACTAGGTCCTCTGCCATCATGTTCCAGTACCTGAACCCTCCCCCCCTACCACTACCATCACTTCCACCCCAGAGTCTTTTACTTTGGGGCAAGACACCAACTCCAGTCCAAGTTCTGCTTAGGGTTTTCTCTTCTGATCTTGTGTTTGAAATTCTGCCAGTGAGTGAAATCATCCCATATTCTTGCTTCTCTTTCTGACTTATCTCACTTAACATGATTTCTTCAAGATCCATCCAAGATGAGGTGAAGAAGGTGAATTCATCAATTTTAATAGCTGAGTAGTATGCCATTGTGTATACAGACCACAACTTTCTCAGCCACTCATCTGTTGTTGGACACCTGGGTTGCTTCTAGGTTTTGGCCATTATACATTGTGCTGCTATACACTTTTAACTGATATGCCTTTTATTTATAGCAGATTCTGATAAATTGCAGCCACTGGATTTTGCCCTGAAAAGCTAGACTGCATAGATTTGACATTTTCCCCACTCTCATTCAATCCCATGCCACCATAATTTCACTATCACAAAAATCTATCTATTTATTTATCCTTTTTCTGCGATGAGGCTTTTTACCTCTACAGCTTCACTTAAGGGAAATTCTCATTTTACAAAGGATATGGTGTCATAATGTGCAGAGGCACTCATTTTCTTTTTCTTCCCTTTTTTTTTCTTGGCTGTAACAGTTATCAGCATATAAAATTATCTTATTCATTTGTGTACTGAATTATTTATTATCTTTCTCAGCCACTAGGACTTGAGCTCCTTGAAGACAGCAATCACAGGGTTATTGTTACTATTATGTCTCTAGTAATTAGAAAGGAATTCAGAAAGGAATTGATGGTCTATAAACTCTAGTCAAACATAAAAAAAAGAGAAAATAAATAAATAAATAAAAATATTTTTAAAATTATGCATTTCTGGAAATATTTGGCCATCCACACTAAGGAGAAACAACTAGTGAGGTCCAAAGCTATGAGTTTTTCTTTTTTTGAAAAAAATTACAAGGTTACTACACAATCACTGAAATTTTGAAAACATACTTTTCTGGAAATGTCCTTGGCCAATAGGAATGTGTTGGAAAATTTTAGTTTTTCCTATAAGCAATTGCTTCTACTTCTGGGTCTTCTTCATACTTCTCATAGATTTTTATCCCCAACCCCCAAATCTCCCTCTAGACAACCAACGGAAAATGGAGGGCTTTTGTGAATCCCAAGATGCTTTTCAATCCTCTTCATTCTTTTACTAAATTATTGGAGAATTTTACTTTAACTCATGGCCAAGTTTTTAATTTGGTGATGGTTCAATTGTACTGCAGCAAAATCTACAAGTATGTAGCAGTCTAAAAATATATTTTTATGTTTTAGAGAGAGAGTTTCAAAACTAGCCTTTGAGCTAGTCTTCAGATTGAAAATGCTGTGGAACTGAACACTCGTTATTGTGCTTCTATTCTTTATTCTTCTTCACACAAAGGTGAGAACGTATTGATGACAAAGCTGCCCTGAGGCTTTTGTGCTTCCACAGAGATGCTCCCACTGAGTTCAACAACTCTCAGCGAGTCATCCTAACACATGTTGTTTAATTTTCAGGAGTTCCTAGGGCAAGGAAGGTTTTAAAACATCTTTTTGGGAGTTGGCCTGTAGCGCAGCGGATTAATCGCACATGGCGCAAAGCGCAAGGACCGGCATAAGGATCCCGGTTTGAGCTCCCGGCTCCTCACCTGCAGGGGAGTCGCCTCACAGGTAGTGAAGCAGGTCTGCAGGTGTCTGTCTTTTTCTCCTCCTCTCTGTCTTCCCCTCCTCTCTCCATTTCTCTCCATCCTATCCAACAACAATGACATCAATAACAACAACAATAACTATAACAATAAAATAAGGTCAACAAAAGGGAATAAATAAAAATAAAAAATCTTTAAAATAAAAAAGATATTTTTAGTAGTCCAACCATATCTCATAACATATGCATGCTGCATTTGGAGACTTACAGGAAAGAAAAAAAATAGCTCTAATACACACAAAACTTATTTTAAAAGAAAAGCATTAGAAAGGACCAGAGAGATACCTGAAATACTGTTTCATCACTTGCAAGCTTTCCCACTACAGGTGGGGACCAGGGACTGGAACCTGGGTCCTTGTGCATTTTAGCATGTGTGCTCAACCAGATGCGCCATCACAACAGCCCTAAAGTATGATGCTATTTCCCCAGCCCTAAAGGAGCTTTTCATTTAATTTTTTATTGATTTAATAATGATCAACAAGTCTGTAGGATAAGAGGGGTTCAATTCCACACACTTCCCACCACCAGAGTTCCATATCCCATCCCCTCCCCTGATAGCTTTCCTATTCTTTATCCCTCTGGGAGTATGGACCCAGGATCATTGTGGGGTGCAGAAGATGGAAAGTCAGGCTTCTGTAATTGCTTCTCTGCTGGCCAGGGTGTTGACAGGTGGATCCATACTCCCAGCCTGTTTCTCTATTTCCCTAGTGGAGCAGGAGTTCTGGGGAGACGGAGCTCCAGGGCACATTGGTGGGGTCATCTGCTCAGGGAAGTCAGGTTGGCATCATGGTAGCATCTTCAACTTGGCTGAAAAAGCATTATGATACAAAGCAGAACAAATTGTTGATTAATCATGAACCTAAAGGTAAGACTATAGCAGATAATATTTGGGGTCTCCATTTTGGAAAAGGCTAGTAGGTATATTTTAGGCATATTCCAAGGGTCCATGGCTTTACTAATTTACAATTCTACTCAGTAAACTAGAATGCAGATGTTTGAAACTGGACTGAAAAGAATGGCTGTAGTTAAAAAAGAGGACATGACTTAATCCTGTTATTGGATGTGGAGCCAGAGGAAGACAGTGACTGCAGACTGCAGGACTCTTATTGGATAACTAGCCAACACAACACCTATGAGTCCTATCAGCCCAAGGCAGAAGGCAATGTCTTATTTTTTTTCATAGCCTGCTTTTCAGACACACCCCAAATCAGTGCACCAGTGCAAGAACGGAGGCCACCTAGTACACAGTTCTTTGTTGTTGCTGTTGTGACTTTGTTGCTCTGGGAAAACTTTTCAGAGAGATGGGGGCAAGAGAGAGAGAGAGACCAACCATAACACAGAGACTTCCACTAGTGTAGTGAGGGCTGAGCTAGAACCTGGCCTAGTACTCAGTTTTTTCCAGAGAAATTTGGAAGTGAACTGGTGGAGGTTCAAACATACAGAAGTCACAACACCAACATCTATGCTATCAGTAAGGCTACATATCTGTGATTGGAGCACTATTCCTGAATATTGTCCTTTGATTCTTTTGCTTTCTTGGACAGTCTCTATGTTACCAGCATATTTTTGCAGAACCATTATGCTGTCTTCCCAGCCCCACCAGCATATTTTTATGCTTGAGTGTAGAGTAATGTGATACGGTGTGGGAGTTGCCAGCAAAGCTTCCTCCAGGAGCCTCACATAGATGCTGTCCTCTTGAATGTGGGTTGGTCCTGTGACTGGCACAACAGAATGTGGGTGGAATCGCACTGTGTGACTTCCAGAGCTGTGTCTCAAGAATCCTGGCAGCTTCTGTCTATGCCCTTTAGAGCACTTACTCTTGAGAAATTCTGGTTTGCAACTCAGCTGCCACGTTGTGAGAAGCTTAAACCACGTGGAGAGGCTATGAGGTAAAAGAACAGAAAATTCAGAAGAAGATTAATTGTCCCTGTTGAAAGCAAGCAAAGAGATTACTATACCCTTCTTTTTGGTAAAGTTTTTTTTGTTTTCTTTTTTTTAAATATTTATTTATTCCCTTTTGTTGCCCTTGTTGTCTTATTGTTGTTGTTATTGATGTCATTGTTGGATAGAACAGAGAGAAATGGAGAGAGGAGGGGAAGACGGGGATGGGGAGAGAAAGATAGACACCTGCAGACCTGCTTCACCGCTTGTGAAGTGACTCCCCTGCAGGTGGCCAGCCAGGGGCTGGAACAGGGATCCTTAAGCCGGCCCTTGCACTTTGCACCACCTGCGTTTAACTGGCTGCACTACCCTTCTTTTAATTTTTTTTTAAATAATGTGATGATAACAATAACTATCCATTGTCTTCTTGAACCCTAAGACAGCAGGAACCTCACATTTCCACTATAGAGCCTATATTTCCCCCAGTCCTGGAACCTTAGGGTGGGGCCCACTTTCCTGCATGCTGCTCTCATTTCATGTCAAATAATAGTGCATCTGCCAACCCCAACCTAATCAACGCAACTAGTGCCACCCCAGCATGCTTCACTTCAGACTGTGTCCAGAAACTACAGGTGTGGAATGACAACCCTTCAGCTTCATTACTCGGGTGAGACCTTTCCTTTCATAGGATTCTCTAATTCCATTCCAGGTGTTCCACTCCCCAATAAAGTCCCCAAACCTAGATATAGTCCAGGTCCCCTGAAGTAGAGCATATGTTCACACGTATCCATAAACTAGGGAAAAATCTATACCTGAAAGCAGAAGTACACAAGTGTCTGCAGTGAGTACCTCCCAACACTTCATCTGCACTATTGCAGTCTTTAGGTCCATGATTGTTCAACAATTTGTTTGGCTTGGTATGTTAACTCTCTTTTCAGCCACCAGGTTCCTTATGCCAGCATGATACCAACCAGACTTCCCTGGACAGATGACCCCACCAATATGTCCTGGAGCTCTGCTTCCCCAGAGCCCTGCCCCACTAGGGAAAGAGACAGGCTGGGAGTATGGATCGACTTTATCAATGCCCATGTTCAGCGGGGAAGCAATTACAGAAGCCAGACCTTCCACCTCTGCATCCCACAATGACCCTGGGTCCATACTCCCAGAGGGATAAAGAATAGGAAAGCTATCAGGGGAGGGGATGGGATACGGAGTGCTGGTGGTGGGAATTGTGTGGAATTGTACCCCTCCTACGTTTTTTTTTTAATGTCTCCTTTTTTAAATAAATAAATAAGAACATTTACTTTAAAAATGTGCAGCTATAAGCAATTTTTTTCCTTCTTTTGAAATGCATATAAATCCTCTAGAAAATGAGATAGCTCTTTTCTCAGCTTTATGACCCAGGCATGTCTTCATCAAGAATATGAGAGCTATTTCTTTGAGTCATATCCATGAAAAGCCCTCACTCCATTCTTCTAGTTTCTGAGAGGGCAGATGAGAGAGCGAGAGGATGACGTTCCCAAGTGTCTTACTGCAAACTACAAAGCTACCTCTTACCATAGAGATCAGAAGTTTATCTTCTGGATTAAAGCAGTTAGTTAATAACGATGATTGTTTATACAGCCAACTTGCTGATACATACACCCATCCCCAACTACTGGGTAAAATAAAAGATTAGGATCTAGTATCTGTGTTAAGTGCTGCTGTTAGTGCTGCTGTTAAATCCTCTCACCTGAGGACGGGTGACTGTTTACCCTGAGGGCTTGTGTAGACTGTGCAGTGTCTGTGTCTGCTTGACTCTAGACAGGGAGTTAGAACGTTCACTTGTCTTCGCAATCATTTCGTGAACTGCCACTACTTGCATGACGTTCATTCAGAAATATAACTGGTTAATTCAATAATAAAACCATTTTCTTTCTCTTCTATCTTTGTGGGATGGATTTCTGGGTTGTGAGATCATTTTGTTTCAGGTTTAGCTCCCAATGTAGGCACTCCACTTGTCAAACCCAACCGGGGACCCAGTGATGTCAGCATCAACTTCGCCAAGAAGATAAGGCATCGGCCTCCAAGTCTGCAGAGGATTGTCGCCCACTGGGGTGTGATCTCCGGAAGGACAAGCTTGCAGGCTTCATCTGTTTCTGCTCAAGGCCACTAGTATCTAGGCATGTATTTAGCACTAAGCAGTATGTGTTCAGATATCTGTTCCATGAATGTCTTTTTTAAAAATATGTTCTCCTTTTTTGCCCTTGTAGTTATTACTGTTGTTGTTATTGATGTCCTCGTTGTTGGATAGGACAGAGGGAAATGGAGAGAGGAGGGGAAGACAGAGAGGGGGAGAGAAAGACAGACACCTGCACACCTGCTTCACTGCCTGGGAAGCGAGCCCCCTGCAGGTGGGGAGCCAGAATCTGGATCCTTATCCTGTCCTTGTGCTTTGAGCCACATGCGCTCACCCGCTGTGCTGCTGCGCTATCGCCCACCCCCCCTCCAGTGGATGTCTTTGAAATGTGACTCATGTATTGCAAGTAAGCTCAGTAAACTGTGGCAACACAGTAGTTTTACCCTAAATTCTGGGATAGTTTAATTCATAGAAAGAAATAACCAAAACGTGGTCTGGGAGGTGGTGCAGTGGCTGAAGTATTGGACTCTCAAGCATGAGGTCCCGAGTTCAATCCCCTGCAGCACATGTGCCAGAGTGATGTCTGGTGCTTTCTCTCTCTCTCCTCCTATCTTTCTCATTAATAAATAAATAAATTCTAAAAAAGAAAGAAAGAAAGAAAGAAAGAAAGAAAGAACCAAAACAAATCACTTTTGTTCTTGCAACTAACAACTCTAACTAATAACTATAACCATTTCTTTCCTTCTAAGAGGTCAGTTTTATGGGAGACGGGGTCCATTATACCTCTAAATCCTCCTTTTGGAAGTGGAACTACATATACATAAGTAGAGTTTTAGAACAGAGCAGTTGTGAATGCACCTTCCTGCTCAAATTACTTTTTGGATAGATTGCTATTAAACTAAAATAGAACAAATTGGAGGCAATACATGTCAGTTGAATTGAATTGAGAATTTTTACCTAACAACTGCCTTAAAAAGCATTCCCTTCTGTTTGTTTATGCATGCCACAGACAATTTAAAATCCAATATATAGGAAATTATGTTAGAAATATTGCTTCGTGGTTTCATTTTCCCAAAGCCATTTCCGAGCTCTGCACTGGGCTTACTGGACATCCTTTCTTTCTTTCTCTTTCTTTCTTTCTTTCTTTCTTTCTTTCTTTTTTCTTTCTTCCTTCCTTCCTTTCTTCCTTTCTTTCCTTTCATTTATTTATTTGCCACCAGCATTATCTCTGGGTCTCTATGCCTGCATGATGAATTCCCCACTCCTGCAGTGCTTTTTCTCCCTTTCTTTTATTTATTGGACAGAGAGACATTAGAGGGAGGAGATACAGAGGGAAAGAAAACGAGAAACGGGGTCCGGCGGTAGTGCACAAAAGCACAAGGACCAGCCTAAGGATCCCGGTTCAAGCCACTGGCTCTCCACCTGCAGGGGAGTCGCTTCACAGGCGGTGAAGCAGGTGTGCCGGTGTCTGTCTTTCTCTCCCCCTCTCTGTCTTCCCCTCCTCTCTCCATTTCTCTCTGTCCTATCCAACAAAGACATCAACAGTAATAACCACAACAATGATAAAACAACAAGGGCAACAAAAGAGGAAAAAATGGCTTCCAGGAGTAGTGGATTCATGGTGCAAGCACTTAGCCTCAATAATAACCCTGGAGGCAAGAGAAAAAAAGGAGGGAAGGAAGGAAGGAAGGAAAGGTAGGAAGGAAGGAAGGAAGGAAGGAAGGAAGGAAGGAAGAAAGGAAGAAAGAAAGAAAGAAAGAAAGAAAGAAAGAAAGAAAGAAAGAAAGAAAGAAAAGGTGTCCAGTAAACCAAGACCTTTTCATTGCAATTTAAATGAGACTTTGGAAACTTAATGATGTTTTTTTCCCTGGTTGATCTGAATCTTTTCTGATGTGGTGAACCCTCAGTTAAAGGCTCAGGAAAGGAGTCTGGACAGTGGTGTACCTGGTTAAGAAGTCAAAGTACTGTGATCAGGAGGTGGCACAATGGATAAAGCACTGGACTCTCAAGCATGAGGTCTTGAGTTCAGTCCCTGGAAGCACATGTAACAGAGTGATGTCTGGTGTTCTCTCTGTCTTTCTCTCATCTTTCTCATAAATAAATAAATAAAATCTTTTTTTTTTAAAAAAAAAAGAAGATATAGTACTAAGAATAAGGAACTGCTCAAGGATTCAGGTTCAAGCTCCCAGCTCCCCACGTGTGTGTGTGTGTGGGGGGGGAATGCTTCACAAGCTGTGTAGCAGGTCTACAGGTGTCTGTCTTTCTCTCTCCCTCTCTATCTCCCCCTCCTCTCTCAATTTCTCTCTGTCCAATCCAGTAAAAACTGCCAGGAGCAATGGATTCATAGTGCAAGTGCTGAGCCCAGTGATGAGACTGGAGGCAAAAAAAGGGAGGGGGCTCAAAAAATAAGATTTTCAGGGCACCAATTTCCCACCCTCCATTATTTATTTATTTTTGAACCAGGGCCTCACACAAGCACGACTTCAGTATTTCCAGAATGACATAGTTTTATTCAGGCAGAAAGACACGAGGGGAGAGACTCCACAGTATGAGAGCTTCTCCTGGTGCCTTGCTACTCACATGTGGTGTCAGGCTTTGATATGTGTCTTTTGGTGGTGGGAATGGTGTTTATGTAAAAAAAAAAAAAAAAAAAAAAAGAAAGAAAGAAAAGAAAAGAAATCTGTCATGCTCCTTCTCCTTTTTAAAAAAACCTCATATGATAGGAGTCAACAGACCGTAAACTTGCAGTGAATGAGCTGTCTTGCAAGATTTGCAGTGAGGTTACAAAGTCTGTTCCTATATATCAGCTTAATTTCTCACCCATGGATATCAGACTGATTTCTATTCTCATAAACCCTGGGATAAAGACCTAAGGACAGAGAGTAAATGTGCTTTGGCAGTGTGGTGAAGTGAGACTGCAGAGAAAGCATTCTGTCCCAACAATTACATCTGTAGAACAAACAAACCAAAAAATCTTCACCTCCCTGGATTAATGGGAAGCCTAAAAATGTTGGGGGTATGTGAGCCTCAGCGTGGCCAGTATGACTTGCAAAGTCCTGAATTGCTGATACTTTTGATTTTTGATATATCTTTGGAAATAGCAGGAGAAATACGTTCTGTTCAGGGTATCTGTTTTAAAGAGAGCCATTACAGGGGGTAAATAGCAAAATGGTTATGCAAAGAGACTCTCTCATGTCTGAGTCTCTGAAGTCCCAGGTTCAATCCCCACACCACCATAAGTCAGAGTTGAGTAGTGCTCTGGTAAATAAATAAATAAATAAATAAATAAAAATAAGAGGGCCATTGCAGGCTGGAGAGATATCACAATGCTAATGCACCGGAATTGTAGGTCTGAGGTCACAGTAGTCCAAAATCCAGTCCTTGGCACCATATTCCAACCATAGAAATGATCCCTGAAAGTATAGTCTTGGCACCATATTCCAGAACAGTGTTCTGGCCTTTCTCTCCATTTCTCCCCCCCCCTCTCATAAAAAGGAATAAATATACAAATCTTTTTATAAGAGAAAAAAAAAAGGCATTACAAAATGTAGAACTACATGTGGAGAAGGAAGAACAGAAAGGAAGAGGGAAAAAGATAGAAGCAGAGGATGGGAGTCGGGAGGTAGCGCAGCGGGTTAAGCGCAGGTGGCACAAAGCACAAGGCAGGTGTAGGGATCCTGGTTCGAGCCCCCGGCTCCCCACCTGCAGGGGAGTCGCTTCACAGGCGGTGAAGCAGGTCTGCAGGTGTCTATCTTTCTCTCCCCCTGTCTGTCTTCCCCTCCTCTCTCCATTTCTCTCTGCTCTATCCAACAACTACGACATCAATAATAACTACAACAATAAAACAACAAGGGCAACAAAAGGGAATAAGTAAATAAATAAATATTATATTAAAAAAAGAAAGGAGCAGAAGATAAAGAAAATCATAGTAGAGAAAGAAGACACAGAAATAACTAGAATGATGAGTGGTCCTGCTTCTCTCCGTTTAATATCATTAATAAAAGAGGTCTTTATGACCACAGAAACCTGCAGCTCTACGACTCTACAGGCAGAGACCAGGGGCTTGAACCCAGATCTTTGCCCACTCTAGTGTGTGTGTACTTAGCCAGGTGCGCCACCACCTGGCCCCTTACTCAGCTGTTCAGAATGATGACATCACTTCCTCTCCCTCACGCTGGATGAGCTGAAAGGAATTGTGGTGAGTGAGGTTAAGCCAAAAAGAGCAGAGTGAATATGAGATGATCTCACTCACAGGCAGAACTGAGGGAACAAGAACAAAAAGCAGAAACAGGAAGTAAAACTTGAGCTCGGTTTGGAGTCCTATAAAGCAAAGGACTCTGGGGAGGGCAGGTACAGGGGTGGAAGGAGAGGAGACTTTGAGTTCCTCATCCGGGAAGATGGAGGAGAATCCAGGTTGGAGGTGAGAGCGTTTTTGCAGAAACATATGATGAGATGAGAGATTTTATCCCTGTGTCAACAGCAGTACGGTGACCCATTAGCTCACCCAATAAAATGTTTCTTTTATTTTTTTAATGAAGGTTAGTCACTTAATGAGATTCCTGTGATTTCTATGTGCCAGGAACTGTATTGCACTAATTCCACTCCTAATTCTGGAGTCTGATGACTTCCCTTTGTCTAACAAGGTCCTCAATTGGGTGGCCAGAGAGAAATTTATCACAGTACTTTTTAAATTTTTTTTAAGCAGAGCATTGTTCAACTCTAGCTTATGGTGGTGCAGGGGATTGACCCTAGGACCCTGTAGCTTCAGGCATGACAATATGTTTGCGTAAGCATTTTGCTACTTTCCCTGCCCCCAGTGTCAGAGTTTACTGGCTCAAAAAGAAATGAATTTGGAAGATTTTCCTGGAAGATTTCACAGGAAATTTGTATTTCCAACTTCTAGTGGGAATAGAAAAAAAAGGAAATCCTCTGACTTGGCCTTCACAGTTCCATATGGCAACAGTGGGCTGGGTCTGAACAACAGCTGCCCTTCTGGGCACAGAGTCTGCCCTGAAGTTGGCCAGGGCACCCAAAGGCTCCTTCAGTCCTTCCTGCTGGATAACATACTCTATGCTACACCTGAGGAAGATGGGTCGATATTGGGGCAGCTGGGACATTCCTAGTCTCTCTCTCTCTCTCTCTCTCTCTCTCTCACACACACACACACACACACACACACACACACACACACACACACACACATTTATATACATGCTTCAGTCATAAAGGCAAAGTCATGGGACAAATGACATATTATTCTCTGGGCAGTTATAGCCTATTGATTCAAAAGGGGGGAGATTAGGCAAGAATTACTGGTATTGTTAAATAGGAGACATTAATTACCACTGAATTGGAAAGAGAATGCCAAGGCAAAGTGTCGGGCTAGTGTGAGGGTGTTTCTTCCCGGGCACATGCACTCTGGGAACTCAGTCGGAGCCAAACTGGGCTGCTGCTCACTCAGCGACATGGGAGACAGACCAGGAACTCGTGGTGGAGCGGGAACGCAATGTGTCTTTATTGATCAGAGACCACGCTTTTATATATTTTGAACTGGAAGTGGCAAGTCGGAAAAGGAAATGGCTAGGAAAAGTGGTGGAGAAAAGGAAAGAGTGGGAAGGTAGAAAGCTTTCGTAGCAACTGCTAGGGTTTTAACTGGAGGGATTTATGTAGCCTGCAGGCAGGGTGGGTCTCGAGGTAGAAAGACAGATCAGGCAAAATAATGATTATGTAAATAGGCCATACTATCAGCAATGCAGCATGGAGCAGGGATGCATTGGATCGACCTTCTCGTGGTGCATCCCGTGAGTCCCCATTCATTGGGGAAACTGACGATCCTTCCTAGCCGACTGAATCCACATGGATCCCAGTCACTTTCAAAGCCAGCAACAAGCAGCTCCTGACAGCTTTCAACCTGACCTGTTGACTGGCTACGGAAGAAGGGCAAACGCTAGAAGAAGAAGAAGCATGGAGCAGGGGGAGCTAGTTGAATGCCTGACAGCAAAGAAACGAGTTAACTAACCAAACTATAGGAAGAAGCAGCCCGAAATAACAGGCCTTGAGAAAGTCCCCCACCCCCCTTGAGCAGCACGTCCTGCCTGTCCTGACAAGTCATAAAAGTCCTGAGGGGAACCTTTCCCCAGACACAGCTCTGCAGGACAAGGTAACAGTAACTAAGGCAACCAGCCCCTGAGCAATGGGTCCAAGCCACACCCCTTAACCTTGCAGCCTCTGCTTCTGTGAGAATGCTTTCTGCTCTCTGTAGCGCCACCCTACAAGCTGGACCATCCTTTTTTTTTCAGGGCCCAGAATACTTTAAGAGCACACACTTTTTTTTTTTAACTTTTTAAAAATTTTATTTATTTTTATTTATTTTCCCTTTTGTTGTCCTTGTTTTTTTATTGTTGTTGCTATTATTTTTGTTGTTATTGATGTCATCATTGTTGGATAGGACAGAGAGAAATGGAGAGAGGAGGGGAGACAGAGAGGGGGAGAGAAAGACAGACACCTGCAGACCTGCTTCACCACCTGTGAAGTGACTCCCCTGCAGGTGGGGAGCTGGGTGCTCAAACCGGGATCCTTCTTCCTGGTACTTGCTCTTCACACTACATGCACTTAACCCACTGCACTACCGCCTGACTCCCTAGCATGTGCTTTTTCTGTAGGCTGTTAACATTAATAAAGTTCCTCCTTGTTGACGCCAAGGATTGACTCTGATTCCTGGACCCACAACACGACTCGTTATCTGTTGTTTCTCCTGAGTAGAAGAAGCTCCTCTGCAGTAACATTCTCAGCTCACAGCAACCAACTCTCATTTTTCTAAGGAAAGACTGCATGCAAGAACAGGTTTGAAAGAGGGAATTGGAAACACACAGATTCACCGTCTTCTCCTGTACATTACTTCACCCATTAAAAGACAGTTGCTGCCTTCAAGCCATATCTCTGCCAGGAATGAAATGCCTGGGTGGTAGATTATCTGTAAACATGGCCAGGTTATTCCTGTTGTTTATCTGGCCTTGCTAAGTAAACCAGGCAGCTTCTGTAGGTAGACAGGTGGGGCTGGGTAGGGAGTGTAAGGAGAAGTTGGCAGGGGAGGATGACCCTAGCTATCTGGACCACCCTTACAGTTCTGACAGCCTCTATGTATCCACTGCTTTGTATCTCCAGATTCCTCATTCCACAGAGGCCAGTCTCCAGTCTGGATCCATCCAACGTTTGACCCCTCCACATAGAAGAGAAACTCAGGCTCTCAGTCTGAACTGCTGGAAATACGCTCTCAACTCTCAGTTCCTGAGACCCCCTAGTACAAGAAGGCCCTTCTCGCTCTACATAGGTCACATCTGCAAATTCAATACAGAATCTGAGGATAAAAGTTTTTCCCCCCCTGGGCCAGGGAGATAGCATAGTAGCTATTATGCAAAAAGAATTCCATGCGTGAGGAACACAGGTCCCAAATTCAATCCACAGTACTGCCGGAATAGCTTCATGGAAGAGAGAGAGACTCTGGAACTTGCTTCTAGCTTGGTGTTTGCATAGAGGAATGATGCTGGGTTTTGTTAATTTTGCAGTCTTTTCACTTTACTATATAGCTCATTAACAGCTGAATAGCTTTTTGGCAGTTTCAAAAGCCCCCTGTGTTAAATACAAAAGCTAGCTAGCTAGCATTTTGGTAAATAGCAGTGAGAGATACTGCTTTCTCCTCTAATTGTTTGAAATGATAGTGTTTGTAAGAAAGAGTTTCCAGCTGTTTTGTGTGACTTAATCAAGAACCCTTAACCTTATTATCTCTAGATTGTGCCCCCTATCCATTTGCAGTTCTCTTTATAAAGCACAGCTGACTGTGACATTTGGCTCAGGGATCATCATGAGAGTGTGCCTCGTACAGTGTCCTAGTTGGCAGGAAGGGATTAGGAGTGGCCTGCTGTATCTGAGGCTTATCTTCTCCGTTTGCTCTCATGAACATTTCAAATTCCACAGCTAGTTTGAGTGAGGACATCTCTGTGTAATTCAGAGTGCAGTGTTTTCTGAGAATGCATGAGTTTAACTGGCCACAGAAATGGCCTGATGAAATGTAAGTCTGAATTAGAAGGGCGTCTAATTCATTCCAAAGGCAATGACGTCCAACCATAATGCACACAGAAACACCTGGAACTGGTGGCTGGGTGGCTAGCTGTGCACCCAGCTAAGCACACGTAGTAGTAAGTGTAAGGACCCAAGCAAGGATCTGGGTTCAAGCCTCTACTTTCTCCCACTTGCAGGGGGGATGCTTCAGAAGCCGTGAAGCAGGTCTGTTGGTCTGCTTCTGGATTCTGCTTGTGAAGCCTTCGGATTTTATCCTCACATTGGGTTCGCTTGTGTTGCTCGCTATGTGCTCTGTTTGCACGTCCACTGTTGGCTGGGCACCCCCTGCCTCTGAGATGTTGGTTTGGTCCCCCCCATCCCCCCCCCCGCCTCTGGGACATTTGGTTTAGTCATCGCTGGTTCATGCTTCTTTCTTCTCCCCGCCCCCTATCATACATACTTCCTTGGTTCCTGACTCTTCCATCGGAGGAGAGAGATGCAGGACAGAACTGTGTTGTGATTAAAAGAGATTCGTTTTTTGAACTGCATCCCCGCTCATCAATAAAGAGATGCTGCTTCTCAGCTCAGCCATGAGTCTCTGGTCGTCTCTATCCCCTGCCCGCGAAGCCGGCCTGGCAAAAATGACACAGGTCTGCAGGTGTCTTTCTCTCTCCCTCCTCTCTCAATTTCTCTCTGTCCTATCCAATAAAATGGGGGTAAATGGCCTCCAGGAGCAGTGGGTTCATAGTGCCAACACTAAACCCTAGCGATAACCCTGCAGGCAAAAAAAAAAAAAAAAAAAAAAAGAAAGAAAGGAAAGGAAAGGAACACCGAAGACTTTAGTACATCTGTGACTAAGTCATGATGCATGCATACCAAGCTATATCTGAATCTTAGGAGTAGGATTTGAACATCAGAATTGTTTTTTTTTTTTTTTTTTTTAAGATTTTATTTATTATGAGAAAGATAGAAGAAGAGAGAGAGAGAAAGAACCAGGCATTACTCTGGTACATGTGCTGCTAGGGACCACACTCAGGACCTCATGCTTGAGAGTCCAATGCTTTACCCACTGTGCCACCTCCTGGACCACAAAAATCAGAATTTCTTAAAGCTGATTCCACAGATTAATCAAGTTTGAGAACTCCCGCCTTCCAGAGACATACAGGGTACTTCCAAAGAAAAGAGTATCTTTGGATTTTGAAACTGAGGAAAAGTCTGTGGCCATACCACTCTGAACACGCCCAATCTCCTCTGAAACTGAGGAAAAGTCTGTGGCCGTACCACTCTGAACACGCCCAGTCTCCTCTGAAACTGAGGAAAAGAGGATAAAAACTGCAAAAGGTAAGGGGAAGCGAAAGGCAGAACTCAAACCCAGGTTTTCTAAGTACAGAATATATGTTATTTTTATGCCTCATTAGAGCCGAAAAGCCCTGGGTCAGTAATAAGAAACAACAGAAATAACACAGAATGAAGTAACACATGGAGATCATTTTATTGACATAGTTAGTGAGAAAGAAAACAGTAATGAAAGGATAAGACCAGATCGTTATGACCGCCTGGGAATAGGCTTTTGGGAGAAGTACATATCTTCACAGTTATTTCCAATAAGCTTTCGATGTGTTGGCAGTTCCCTCTGAACACTAAAATGTGTGCTAATTAAAAGTGAATCATCTGGGGGCTCGATTTAGAAACTGGAACAAATACTGGACTAAATTGGAATGAGAGCTATTCCAGGCTATTTGAGCTGCAGGCTCGTGCTCTAATCGGATGTTGACAGTGATCTTTCCAATGCTACTTTAAATCACATCAGGTAGGTGCTCTTTCCCAGACAGAGAGCTAGAGGCCCACCTCTACTTTGACTGACTACACACGGTGTGCAAAGACCAAGACTGGTCTTTAAGAGAACTAACAGAGATGGAGAAGACCCAGTTCCTCACATCCCAAAATGGAATTCAAGCGAGCTACCTGGTGCAGAGAGAGTGGAAAGAAGGTTTTCAAGAAGGGACAGAAGAAGTGGTCCTGGGGAGCTTGAACACCAGTATGTCAAGTTCTGATAAAAAGGAGCAGAATCAATTCTCATAGAAAGTGGGCAGGATTGCTGGTCATCTCCATCAGGAACAACATCATAAACCCTCTTATGAGCCTCTTCAGGACATTGCCCTCGATGTGGAACAATAATGGTAGAAAACTGCCCGGCTCTCAGAATGGAAGCTGATTCAATATACTCTGCTACTCGAGGAAAATTGGTCCTGAAATGAGTGCAACCTAGAACGTTCCTAGCTATGACCATGAGATGTGAGCGTAGACCAACAGGGATGTAGAGGTTACACAGGCTCTGGTGCTAAATATGAGTGGGCTTGAGCCCCAGATCATATCCATGGCATTTAGTTAACAGTATTTGTATATGTTTCCCTTATTTGGGAGCTACTCTCTGTCCTGATCCAGATTTTTAGTCCTATTCCCAATTCTGACAGCGTCTTCCCAGACAATACTTTTATCCCACATGCATGTTAGCTGTGGGTCTCAGGAAAAAAATAATTAGTAAAGTCATGAGCCCCTTGGAATATGCCTAAAATAGACCTACTAGTTTCTACATGAAAACACCAAATCTCATCTGCTCTATTCTTACCTTTAGGTTCCTGATTATTAAACAATTTGTTCTGCTTTATAGCTTAATGCTTTTCAGCCACCAAGCTGCAGATGCTACTATGATTCCAATCTGACTTCCCTGGGCAGATGACTTTACCAGTGTGTCCTGGAACCCCACCTCTCCAGGTGAAAGTTTGGAGTTTCCCCACTAGAGAAAGACAGAAACAGGCTGGGAGTATGGATCGAACTGTCAACACTCATGTCCAGAAGAGAAGCAATCACAGAAGCCAGGCCTTCTACCTTCTGCATCCCATAAAGATCCTGGGCCCATATTCCTAGAGGGATAAAGAATAGGAAAGCTTCCAATGGAGGGGATGGGATATGGAACTCTGGTGGTAGGCACTGTACCCCTCTTATTCCACAATCTTATTGATCATTATTAAATCACTATAAAAAACAAAGTGGGTAGGGGCAGGCTAGGGAGTGGCTATGTAGGCATTATTTGATGTAGAGGAATTGATAGGAATGTCTATCTGGTGACAATGTTATTAAGAATCATGGTACAAACTAGTCAAAAACTTACGTGTGGTGTGTGTGACCCAAGTAATCATGATATCATTATTTGAGTTTCAGTGTCCTTCCTTCAGAGTCTCTGATGACTGAATCTTATGTTGTTATTATTATCTAGAACACTGCTCAGCTCTGGCTTATGTTGGTGCGGGAGATTGAACCTGGGACCTTGGAGCCTCAGGCATGAATGTGTGTTTGCATAACCATTATGCTGTCTCCCCCGCTCCAGACTGAATTTTATTTCTGGCAGTAAAGCAAAACCAAAAGAGATTTGGGGATAAACTTTAAAAAAATAAATAAATAAGAGAACTTGTGATAAATCAAACCATCTTGGGGCTTCTTTTGGGATTTGCATCTTTATTCTTTTGGCTGATGTAAGAGGAGATGCCAGAGTCCTTCAGAGGCAAGTCTTCCTCTGCTTCCCCAGGGCACCATGTCCTCTCAGCCTCCTCCAGCTCAGACCGTTTCTGGCTCCAAGACCTCCCTCAGAAGGCTTTCCCTAACCCTTCGATTGAACATCTGTCCCTGGGTCAAAGATGCTCAGATGTTCAACCCTGAGGTCCTTAGCCCAGCTTTTAGCCTGCACTGCCCAAGTGCCTTTAGAAGTCCACCCAAGTTTTTAAAAGAAACACACATCCCTTATTCACACTGTCTTCCCAAGACAGCATTCTTACTCGGCTGTGCAGCACATCCAGCACCACTGCTTTTTTGAATCTTAGAGTTACATAACTCACAGCTCTTTCTCTCTCTCCCTCTCTCTCTCTCTCTCCCTCTCCCTCTCCTGTGGGGCTACATGTAAGCATGATAGAGCTTAGGGAGAACTCCCCCTCATCCTTGGATGGAGGTCTGAGAAGGTACCCTCTTGTGAGTCTCTCTCAACCAAGGTGAGCAAAGGGGAGAAGCTCAGACTTAGTTCTTTCCTTCTTGACTCTCAGGCCCATGAAACCTCACTGCCTCTCTTCATTACTGCAGGCCACATGGCCGTCTACTTTAAGATTCTCTTACTCAAAGTTCACCTCACCTTCTGATCACAGAGGAGAACACACCTTATCACACACTCCTAGCAGTGCCTTGATGTCCTTAATTTGCTTATCTTCTATCTTGCCTTATCTGGTTCAACCCCTCTCCTCCCCTCAAATGCCTTTGGGTAATTAAATGCCTGCACCAGAAGACTAATTATCTTGACCTTTATGTATCTGCATCAATTCTTGTCATACCAGCCCCCTCCCATAGGGGCAAGCTGACCTTTAAGAAACCTGTAATTTCTGACATTTTTGAATAATGTTCTTTGTTTGGTTTTCTATTTAAACCTTTGCCCACCTGCTAATAAACGAGATCTGAGATCTGAGCACTCTGCAGTCTCCCTGGTGTCTTTACTTTGTGATGTCCCTTGCGCGAGTGAGAAAGAACGTTACCTTTCTCCTGGAGATCACCCCGACAGAAAGCCGACACTCTCCCTCTCTCTTTCTCCCCCTTTCCTCTCTCAGGTCAGCAGCCTAAGAATCCCAGCAATTCTTCCGCAGTAAGCTGGTTCTTTCCCATTGTCACAGAAGCACCATCAAGACTAACCACAAGGGATCCAGCGGTGGCACACCTGGTTGAACACACGCATTACAGTGCTCAGCGACCTGATTTCAAGTCCCTGGTTCCCACCTGCAGGAGACCAGCTTCCAGTGGTGAAGCAGTGCTGCAGGTGTCTCTCTCCTTTCCTCCCTCTGCCCCCTCTCGATTTCTCTATTTCCAAAAATAAATTTTAAAATGTCCTACTATTATATAAAAAGACTAACCAAATAATATTGCCTTTATTAGAAAAAAAAACTGTTTACAACAGATATATTTCCATGAGACAGCCAGACACACACGTGTGCGCGCGCACACACACACACACACACACACACACGCCAGTCTGGTGTGTTACTTCTCCACTCTCTCCCAGCCCTAATATTGCCCTCATTACATTCTGTAGGGTTTCTATTCATGACTCCTTTCTTTGCCATGCAGAAACCTGCATGAGATAAGGGGCCTGAACCTGGGTCCTTGCATGTTGTAACATGGACGCACCACCCGGCCCCCGGAGGCTTACGTTCAACCTTGGTCCCTGTGCATTGTGTCAAGAAGATGTGTGCTCTACTGGGTGTCACAACGCCCAGCCACAGAGATTCTTTTTTTTGATAGGGCAGAGATAAATTGAGAGGGGAGGGAGACAGACATCTGTAGCAACACTGCTTTGGCACTGGTGAAACATCTCCCCGATGACAGTGACCAAGATCTCCAACTGGCTTCTTGTGTGTGAGCACTCAGCGAGGTGGGCTGCCCAGCTGACCATTGCCTTCAGTGAGACAGCTGCCTTCTGCCCACTGTTCACCTGTGTCTCCCTACAGTGCTCCGTGCATGGCTCCTTGTTGGTATTCTTCGTCTTGGTTTGGTCCTCTTCCCTCTAACTCTGAGAGATTTGGTTTGGCCCCTGCTAGTTTCGTGGGGCCCGCTTGCCCCCGCCCCCAGAACCCCTCCAGAGTTCCAGAGTTCTTGTTGCGGCTGCATGAGGAGAAGGATGCAGGAGAGAGCTGTGTGGTGATTAGTTTGGGTTAGTTTATGAATCATTCGTGAATAAAGAAATACAGCTTCCCGGCCCAGCCGGGTGTCCTCAAGACTCTGTCTCTGTCTACCGCCGCGACGCTAGCCCGGCCTGCTGGCACCCCCGAACCTAAACGACAAATGGCGCCCACGTGGACCTGACCTGCGCATCTCTCAGATAAGTGAAGACAATTTGGCTACCTATGCACTATGGCCTTCTCTTCTGCTTGTGAAGAGATCTCCAAAGGCCTCTGCCCTTTCTTCATGAGACTGTTTCGCTGTTTCTGGAAGATTTATCTCTGGACCACTCTGTGGTTTCTGCCCAACGCCAGCCCACAAGAGCCCAATGCCAGCCCGCATGAGCCCGCTTTCTGCCGCGTGGTGTGGGGCACTGGGCGTGGGCTCCCTCCACGCTGCTCGGCTGACATGGCAGGGCCATGGGGCAGGGCCACGGCAGCCTATCCTGGCCACTCCAGGGCACCTTGGCCCACTCCTTCTGCACGGCTGGCCCTCCTGCCCTCGTGCTATGAAGTCTGGACAGATCCCAGACCCCCCCGGAGACCGCGGGCTCCCTGCCGAAACTGGGCCCCCTGGCCGAGATCCTCAGCTCGGGTCTGAAGGCAGACGAGCTAGAATACGCAGATTCGTGCAGAGATCACAACCTACAATTCCTAAAGCTGAAGTTGTCCAAGAGGCCACCGCTCAACAATGCACTCCCTGAACAGATAAGACAGTACAGATCTGAATTCTTGTTTGAAATGACATGTTTTTAGTAACAAAGGTTTCTCTCCTTGTGCATTAATGACCATGTTTATGTGTGTTTTTAAAGTTTGGTAAACAGTAACTTTAAGGTTAAAAATGTAACTTTAAGGCTAAATTCTTACCAAGCAAAGTTAAATGAAAAAGGTTTTCAACGTAATTCTCATAAAGATAAAATTAACTTACATTTAAAGTCTGAGGTAAAAATTAGTTAAAAATCAATATATTTTAACTAAGTTGGTAAAAAAAAAAAACCTGCACACACCTAGGGTGTGTCTCCATCTTGAATGGGTGTAACCAAAGGTTAAAAAGACGTTGTTGATATGTAAAAGTCTCAAATTCCTTCTCAATTAGAAATGTTAGATTGTGCTATGGTTATGCTAATAATTCTCATGCCTGAGGCTTTTTTCTTTCTATGGTTCATGTTTGCCTTTCCACATTTTATTGTTTGAACTTTAAATAGCCTTGGAATCGTGCTGGAAGGGATTTCCAATTGTAATAGTTATCAATTGTGGTAAACTTCTAACCTGCTACAAGTTTTGTTTCATAAGTAAGTGTCAAGTTCTCTACAGAAAAGCAGAATTCCGATGGCTGACATTCCCCCTCGAGACAGCTGTACAATTCTTTGGTGGACATCTGCTTTGGCCTCGCATTTCTATTGGACTCACTGGTACACCTCTGGGACATTTTGCACAAAACTAGCAGCTTCCCCTTATGCTGCTGGGTTTCTCGGGGACTGACTGTAGCCAGCTGCCTTGATACTCTAGGCCTCACCCTCCCCCCATGCTAGAAAATGCCTGTCGAGGCAAGTAATGCTCCCCAGAGGCAAAAGAAGCCCCCAGAGGCAGGAAATGTTTTTTTTTAGCTGATAAAGTTTTGCCCACAGAGGCAAAAACGCCCCGCAAGGCCTTCCCTTGGCAGCACACTGGTTCTTGTTACTCGCTTATGTTTCTCCATGTTTGTGCCAGTTTCTTTTTTTGAAAATGCTTGTATGATATAGATTTCTGTTCACCCCACACCCCTGATACTGTGGTCATTTAGTTAAAAAAAAATAATAAAAAGAAGGGGGAATATGTTGGTATTCTTCGTCTTGCTTTGGTCCTCTTCCCTCTAACTCTGAGAGATTTGGTTTGGCCCCTGCTAGTTTCATGGGGCTCACTTGCCCCCACCCCCAGAACCCCTACAGAGTTCCAGAGTTCTTGGCGCAGCCGTGTGAGAAGGATGCAGGAGAGAGCTGTGTGGTGATTAGTTTGGGTTAGTTTATGAATCATTCATGAATAAAGAAATACAGCTTCCCGGCCCAGCCGGGTGTCCTCGAGTCTCTTGTCTCTGTCAACCGCCACGGAGCTAGCCCGGCCTGCTGGCGCCCCCGAACCTAAATGACAGCTCCTGTCGGCAACTTGCCTGACTCACCAGGAACCACCCCACCTCCTCCCCCACACTCTTCAAAGACTCACCAGGTCTTTCCTATTCAAATTCTGCCTTTCAAGTCAGTCTCAAGACTCACTTCCCCCAAGTCCTTCCTGGCTGTTACCTTCAATTTTTTTTTTCAGTACTGCACTTTTGTTGTTTTCATTATTATCTAAATTTTAAATGGCACATAGTAGGAATATATATGATATTTTCACTTAACTATTACCATAAATTACTTCAAAACTGCACAGTAACGTATCTATCTATCTATCTATCTATCTAGTTACTTTTATGCTACCAACCCCGTGCTCCCTCTGGGAGCATGGACCCAGGGTCATTGTGGGATGCAGAAGGTGGAAGGTCTGGCTTCTGTAATTGCTTCCCCGCTGAACATGGGCGTTGACAGGTGGATCCATACTCCCAGCCTGTCTCTCTCTTTCCCTAGTGGGGCAGGGCTCCCGGGAAGCGGGGCTCCAGGACACATTGGTGGAGTTGTCTGCCCAGGGAAGTGCGGTTGGCATCATGCTGGTATCTGGAAACTGGTGGCCTCTCCCAAGAATCCCAGATCATTTCTTAATCAGCATCTTTGCACTATCCCTTAGACAGGGTTTTCTTCTTTTTATCATCTTTTAAATTTTTTTGTTATCTTGATTTATTTATGGGATAGTGACAGCCAGAAACTGAGAGGGAAGGTGACAGAGAGGGAGAGAGGCAGAGAGACACGTGTAATGCTGCTTCCACCCGGGCACAGGAAGGCCTGGAACAACTTCAAAGGACTGTAGGTCACCTCCTGCCACTCCATAAAGCTGTTCCGCAGCCCCAGTGCCCAGCAGAGTGTTTCCGTTTTGCTGAAAGATTTAGGCTCCATGTGTCTGCGTGGTTCCGTGACTGCTTCACCCCCGTATCAGCAACACCCAGAGTCAAGACGAGCAGCACAGACAAGTGGAGAGGCTTGTCCTCTCCTCTCCAAGTCACTGGTAGAGCAGGAAGAAATTACATTCTCTGTCCGCTTAAAAAAAAAAAAAAAAGAAGTTGGGGCTGGGCGGTGATGCACCTGGTTGAGTGCACACATTACAGTCCACAGGGACCCAGGTTCAAGCCCTCGGTTCCCACCTGCAGGGGAAAAAGCTTCACAGGTGGTGGAGTAGGGCTGCAGGTGTCTCTCTGTCTTTACTTCTTTATCTTCCCTCCCCTCTCAATTTCTATCTCTATGCAATAATAAATGAGTAAAATAAAAAAATTAAAGTATTCTAGGTATGTTTCAAGGGGCCCGTGACTTTAGTAAGTTTTGCCTGAGCCCGATAGTGGGCTGAACATATTGTCTGGGAAGATGGTGCCTTGGAATAAACCTATGACAGACTTCCTAGCTTCTTCCCACCAGAAGAATTTTCATCTATTTTCATCTGCTCTATTCCTACCTTTGGGTTCCTGTTTATTAAAAATGTTGTCCGACTTTATATCTTACTGCATTCTAGCCACCAAATCGCAGACTTTTATGATTCCATCCTGACACACCTGGGCAGATGCCCTCGCCCATGTGTCCTGGAACCCCACCTCCCCAGAGCCCTGCCCCACTAGAGAAAGACAGAAACAGGCTGGGCATGTGGATACACCTGCCAACACCTATGTCCAGCGGAGAAGCAATGACAGAAGCCAGAACTTCCACCTTCTGTTCCCCATACAGATCTTTGGTTTAGACTCCAGGTGGGATAAAGAATAGGGAAGCTTCCCGTGGAGGGGATGGGACATGGAGCTCTGGCGATGGCAACTGTGCGGAATCGTACCCCTGTTGTCTTACAACTTTTTAAATAATCATTATTAAATCATTAATTAAAAAAAAAAGGCCATCACCCCAAATGACCTCCGTATGTCCCCAATAAATCATGCGTGTACAGACTAGAGTGACCTGAATGTTCAGGAGCTTAGCAGAGTGAAACAAGCTTACAGATCGGTAGGTACTCACCTCACCTCACTCAAAGCAGTTTTTCTTAACCAGAGCATTGCTCATTTCTGGCTGATGGTGGTGTGGGGGGCATTGAACCTGGGAATTTGGAGCCTCATGAATGAGCGTCTCTTTGTAGAACCATTGTGTTATGTAAAGGCAGAAGTCTGCAAAGAGACGCTTCTGCCTGAAGTTCCTGAAGTCCCGGGGTCAGGCCCCTGCACCAACATCAGTTAGAACTGAGAAGTGCTCTGGTTTAAAAAAGAACAAGAAACAGCGCAAGGACCCTCATAAGGATCCCGGTTCGAGGCCCCGGCTCCCCACCTGCAGGGGAGTCGCTTCCCAGGTGGTGAAGCAGGTCTGCAGGTGTCTGTCTCTCTCTCCCCCTCTCCGTCTTCCCCTCCTCTCTCCATTTCCCTCTGTCCTATCCAACAACAGTGACATCAACAACAACAACAACAATAAAAACTACAACAAATGAAAAACAACAGGGGCAACAAAAGGAAAATAAATAAATATAAAAGAAAAAAATCTTTAAAAAAGGAAAAAAAGTCTCTCGAGGCAATTCTGACCACGCCGCAAACCCCCGTAAAGCAGCGTCGCCGCCAGAAGAAGCCACGTGCGCGGGGGACCCGGCGGCGCGCACCTGCTGCAGCACCAGGACGCGGGTTCGAGGCCAGGCCTCCGGCTGCGGGGGGTGATGGGGCGGAAACTTGGCGAGGGCTGCAGGTGTCACTCTGTCTCGCTTCTTCTCCATCTCCCTCTCCCTCTCCCCTCCGGCTTTCTGTCTCCACCCAAATAAATAAATCAAATATTGAAAAGAAAAGACAAGTCTGCAAGTCTGCCAGCGCCGCAGGGGGAGCGCTTTGCTGGGCAAGACCGTGACTCATAAACCTCCCGAGTGTGGAAGCCGCACGCCCCCCCAGGCGGCTCCAGATGGCCGTCCTTCTGTCCTTCCGCGACCCACGCGGCTGCCAGGGGCGGCTCGGCCCGCAGCCAGGGGGCGGGGCCAAGGGCCGCGACGCGGTGACGTCACGGCGCAGGACACGCCCCGCACGTCGTCCGGCGAGGAGCTGGGCCGCCGGTGGCAGCTGCCGCGGGCTCGGCCGTCCCGCCCCGCCCCGCCCCGCCCCGCCCCTGCTCCTCCGCCCGCGGCCCGTCCGGCTGTGACATGGTGCGGTCGGAGCGGCCCAGCTGAGCGTCGTCCGGCGGCGAGCGCGGCTCGGGGTCACCATGCCCACCCGTGAGTGTCCGGGCGGGGCGGGGCGGGGCGGGGCGGGGGGGCGTTGCGGGCGGGCGGCGGCGCTGGGGGCGCTCCGGGAGCCGCCTCCTCGGCGGGGCTGCGGGCTCAGCCCGGAAGTGTCCGGCAGGACCCGGAAGTGCCCGCGGCCGCCCGGTGACTTTTCGTTTCGGCCCGATGGTTCCGGGCGGCGGGTGCGGGGTCGCGCGGGCCCTTTGCACCGAGGCGGAAACGGAGGCTCCGGCGCCCGGGACGCGCCGCCAAGTGGGTGTCCGAGCGCGGCCGCAACCGACTCCTGGGAGCCTGGAGAAATCCCGACTCCGCGCGCGTGTGACAGTGTGCACCTGGACCCGGGTTCGAGCCCCCGGGCCCCACCTGCTTCATTCACGCGTGACGAAGCGGGGCGGCAGGTGTCTGTCGATTTCTGGCCGTCGCTACCCCGTAAATGAAGACAAGAAGTATATTTTTAAAAAGTGAATAGATAGGCACACGCTCTTCGCTCTGTACAGGCTTCGTGAGAGGTTTTTATTCATTCGTTTTTTTTCTTTTATTAGTGAATGAATAGCGAGTCACGAGGGTGTCAGATAACGGATACAGCCGCACACAGCCCCCCACCCCACCAGAGCCTCACCCCCTTCTGTGAGAAGCTTCCCTGTTGTTTATGCCTCTGGGAGCAGGAGGTGGCAGTTCTGGCTTCTGTGATTTTGGGGTCATGCTGGAGAGAGCTGCAGTCCTGTTGCAGGACTTCTCAGTTCCGCAGGGACCTGATGGACACAGGACCCCCCCCCCCCCCAGGTGCATCCGGGACCAGATGTCTCCCGGTGGGACACGGGTCCAGGACCCTCCCCAGGTGCATCCGGGACCAGATGTCTCCCGGTGGGACACGGGGGTCCAGGACCCTCCCCAGGTGCATCCGGGACCAGATGTCTCCCGGTGGGACACGGGGGTCCAGGACCCTCCCCAGGTGCATCCGGGACCAGATGTCTCCCGGTGGGACACGGGTTCAGGACCCTCCCCAGGTGCATCCGGGACCAGATGTCTCCCGGTGGGACACGGGGGTCAAGGACCCTCCCCAGGTGCATCCGGGACCAGATGTCTCCCGGTGGGACACGGGGGTCCAGGACCCTCCCCAGGTGCATCCGGGACCAGATGTCTCCCGGTGGGACACGGGGGTCAAGGACCCTCCCCAGGTGCATCCGGGACCAGATGTCTCCCGGTGGGACACGGGGGTCCAGGACCCTCCCCAGGTGCATCCGGGACCAGATGTCTCCCGGTGGGACACGGGGGTCCAGGACCCTCCCCAGGTGCATCCGGGACCAGATGTCTCCCGGTGGGACACGGGTTCAGGACCCTCCCCAGGTGCATCCGGGACCAGATGTCTCCCGGTGGGACACGGGGGTCAAGGACCCTCCCCAGGTGCATCCGGGACCAGATGTCTCCCGGTGGGACACGGGGGTCCAGGACCCTCCCCAGGTGCATCCGGGACCAGATGTCTCCCGGTGGGTCACGGGGGTCCAGGACCCTCCCCAGGTGCATCCGGGACCAGATGTCTCCCGGTGGGACACGGGGGTCAAGGACCCTCCCCAGGTGCATCCGGGACCAGATGTCTCCCGGTGGGACACGGGGGTCTAGGACCCTCCCCAGGTGCATCCGGGACCAGATGTCTCCCGGTGGGACACGGGGGTCCAGGACCCTCCCCAGGTGCATCCGGGACCAGATGTCTCCCGGTGGGACACGGGTCCAGGACCCTCCCCAGGTGCATCCGGGACCAGATGTCTCCCGGTGGGACACGGGTTCAGGACCCTCCCCAGATGCATCCGGGACCAGATGTCTCCCGGTGGGACACGGGGGTTCAGGACCCTCCCCAGGTGCATCCGGGACCAGGTGTCTCCCGGTGGGACACGGGGATCCAGGACCCTCCCCAGGTGCATCCGGGACCAGATGTCTCTCGGTGGGACACAGGAGTCCAGGACCCTCCCCAGGCGCATCCGGGACCAGATGTCTCCTGGTGGGACATGGGGGTCCAGGACCCCCCCCAGGTGCATCCGGGACCAGATGTCTCCCGGTGGGACACGGGTCCAGGACCCTCCCCAGGTGCATCCGGGACCAGATGTCTCCCGGTGGGACACGGGGGTCCAGGACCCTCCCCAGGTGCATCCGGGACCAGATGTCTCCCGGTGGGACACGGGGGTCCAGGACCCTCCCCAGGTGCATCCGGGACCAGATGTCTCCCGGTGGGACACGGGGGTCCAGGACCCTCCCCAGGTGCATCCGGGACCAGATGTCTCCCGGTGGGACACGGGGGTCTAGGACCCTCCCCAGGTGCATCCGGGACCAGATGTCTCCCGGTGGGACACGGGGGTCAAGGACCCTCCCCAGGTGCATCCGGGACCAGATGTCTCCCGGTGGGACACGGGGGTCCAGGACCCTCCCCAGGTGCATCCGGGACCAGATGTCTCCCGGTGGGTCACGGGGGTCCAGGACCCTCCCCAGGTGCATCCGGGACCAGATGTCTCCCGGTGGGACACGGGGGTCCAGGACCCTCCCCAGGTGCATCCGGGACCAGATGTCTCCCGGTGGGACACGGGGGTCAAGGACCCTCCCCAGGTGCATCCGGGACCAGATGTCTCCCGGTGGGACACGGGGGTCTAGGACCCTCCCCAGGTGCATCCGGGACCAGATGTCTCCCGGTGGGACACGGGGTCCAGGACCCTCCCCAGGTGCATCCGGGACCAGATGTCTCCCGGTGGGACACGGGTCCAGGACCCTCCCCAGGTGCATCCGGGACCAGATGTCTCCCGGTGGGACACGGGTTCAGGACCCTCCCCAGATGCATCCGGGACCAGATGTCTCCCGGTGGGACACGGGGGTTCAGGACCCTCCCCAGGTGCATCCGGGACCAGATGTCTCCCGGTGGGACACGGGGGTCCAGGACCCTCCCCAGGTGCATCCGGGACCAGATGTCTCCCGGTGGGACACGGGGGTCCAGGACCCTCCCCAGGTGCATCCGGGACCAGATGTCTCCCGGTGGGACACGGGGGTCTAGGACCCTCCCCAGGTGCATCCGGGACCAGATGTCTCCCGGTGGGACACGGGGGTCCAGGACCCTCCCCAGGTGCATCCGGGACCAGATGTCTCCCGGTGGGACACGGGTCCAGGACCCTCCCCAGGTGCATCCGGGACCAGATGTCTCCCGGTGGGACACGGGTTCAGGACCCTCCCCAGATGCATCCGGGACCAGATGTCTCCCGGTGGGACACGGGGGTTCAGGACCCTCCCCAGGTGCATCCGGGACCAGATGTCTCCCGGTGGGACACGGGGGTCAAGGACCCTCCCCAGGTGCATCCGGGACCAGATTTCTCCCGGTGGGACACGGGGGTCTAGGACCCTCCCCAGGTGCATCCGGGACCAGATGTCTCCCGGTGGGACACGGGGGTCCAGGACCCTCCCCAGGTGCATCCGGGACCAGATGTCTCCCGGTGGGACACGGGGGTCCAGGACCCTCCCCAGGTGCATCCGGGACCAGATGTCTCCCGGTGGGACACGGGTTCAGGACCCTCCCCAGGTGCATCCGGGACCAGATGTCTCCCGGTGGGACACGGGGGTTCAGGACCCTCCCCAGGTGCATCCGGGACCAGATGTCTCCCGGTGGGACACGGGGTTCAGGACCCTCCCCAGGTGCATCCGGGACCAGATGTCTCCCGGTGGGACACGGGGGTCCAGGACCCCCCCCAGGTGCATCCGGGACCAGATGTCTCCCGGTGGGACACGGGGGTCCAGGACCCTCCCCAGGTGCATCCGGGACCAGATGTCTCCCGGTGGGACACGGGGGTCCAGGACCCTCCCCAGGTGCATCCGGGACCAGATGTCTCCCGGTGGGACACGGGGGTCCAGGACCCTCCCCAGGTGCATCCGGGACCAGATGTCTCCCGGTGGGACACGGGGGTCCAGGACCCTCCCCAGGTGCATCCGGGACCAGATGTCTCCCGGTGGGACACGGGGGTCCAGGACCCTCCCCAGGTGCATCCGGGACCAGATGTCTCCCGGTGGGACACGGGGGTCAAGGACCCTCCCCAGGTGCATCCGGGACCAGATGTCTCCCGGTGGGACAAGGGGGTCAAGGACCCTCCCCAGGTGCATCCGGGACCAGATGTCTCCCGGTGGGACACGGGGGTCCAGGACCCTCCCCAGGTGCATCCGGGACCAGATGTCTCCCGGTGGGACACGGGGGTCCAGGACCCTCCCCAGGTGCATCCGGGACCAGATGTCTCCCGGTGGGACACGGGGGTCCAGGACCCCCCCCAGGTGCATCCGGGACCAGATGTCTCCCGGTGGGACACGGGGGTCCAGGACCCCCCCCAGGTGCATCCGGGACCAGATGTCTCCCGGTGGGACACGGGGGTCCAGGACCCCCCCCAGGTGCATCCGGGACCAGATGTCTCCCGGTGGGACACGGGGGTCCAGGACCCTCCCCAGGTGCATCCGGGACCAGATGTCTCCCGGTGGGACACGGGGGTCCAGGACCCTCCCCAGGTGCATCCGGGACCAGATGTCTCCCGGTGGGACACGGGGGTCCAGGACCCTCCCCAGGTGCATCCGGGACCAGATGTCTCCCGGTGGGACACGGGTTCAGGACCCTCCCCAGGTGCATCCGGGACCAGATGTCTCCCGGTGGGACACGGGGGTCCAGGACCCTCCCCAGGTGCATCCGGGACCAGGTGTCTCCCGGTGGGACACGGGGATCCAGGACCCTCCCCAGGTGCATCCGGGACCAGATGTCTCTCGGTGGGACACAGGAGTCCAGGACCCTCCCCAGGCGCATCCGGGACCAGATGTCTCCCGGTGGGACACGAGTTCAGGACCCTCCCCAGGTGCATCCGGGACCAGATGTCTCCCGGTGGGACACGAGTTCAGGACCCTCCCCAGGTGCATCTGGGACCAGATGTCTCCTGGTGGGACACGAGTTCAGGACCCTCCCCAGGTGCATCCGGGACCAGATGTCTCCCGGTGGGACACGGGGGTCAAGGACCCTCCCCAGGCGCATCTGGGACCAGATGTCTCTCGGTGGGACACAGGTTCAGGACCCTCCCCAGGTGCATCCGGGACCAGATGTCTCCCCGTGGGACACGGGTTCAGGACCCTCCCCAGGTGCATCTGGGACCAGATGTCTCCTGGTGGGACACGAGTTCAGGACCCTCTCCAGGTGCATCCGGGACCAGATGTCTCCCGGTGGGACACGGGGGTTCAGGACCCTCCCCAGGCGCATCTGGGACCAGATGTCTCTCGGTGGGACACAGGAGTCCAGGACCCTCCCCAGGCGCATCCGGGACCAGATGTCTCCCGGTGGGACACGAGTTCAGGACCCTCCCCAGGTGCATCCGGGACCAGATGTCTCCCGGTGGGACACGAGTTCAGGACCCTCCCCAGGTGCATCTGGGACCAGATGTCTCCTGGTGGGACACGAGTTCAGGACCCTCCCCAGGTGCATCCGGGACCAGATGTCTCCCGGTGGGACACGGGGGTTCAGGACCCTCCCCAGGCGCATCTGGGACCAGATGTCTCTCGGTGGGACACAGGTTCAGGACCCTCCCCAGGTGCATCCGGGACCAGATGTCTCCCCGTGGGACACGGGTTCAGGACCCTCCCCAGGTGCATCTGGGACCAGATGTCTCCTGGTGGGACACGAGTTCAGGACCCTCTCCAGGTGCATCCGGGACCAGATGTCTCCCGGTGGGACACGGGGGTTCAGGACCCTCCCCAGGCGCATCTGGGACCAGATGTCTCTCGGTGGGACACGGGTTCAGGACCCTCCCCAGGCGCATCTGGGACCAGATGTTTCCTGGTGAGACGGGTCCAGGACCCCCGCCTCCCACCCCCAGGTCCACCTGAGTTTGAGCAGCCTTGACTCTGTCTTCCCGGTGTGTGACACGTTAGGGGCAACTGAGTGAAGAAAGTGCTCTTTTAGGAACTTGTTAGGCTTAGATGCACCTCATTGCACCTGCTTCAGGTTCACATGACTGACAGCAGATGAAAAATCCCAGTTCAGGGCCTCTGCTGAGACACATTGACTAGAATTGCAGAACTTGTAGCCAAAACCTTCTTGTCTTAAAAAAAAAAAAAGCCTATGGTATTATTATTGGGGAGCCTTAAAAGTTTTTGACAGTCACTAGGGGTTCTGGGGCAGGGTATTTACACAAAGGAAACAGTCCTACTCATAAGCTGTTTAAAAACTACCCACAGATTGCAGTGTGACTGTAAGGCCAGTGACCTCTGCAGATAGGTTAAGAGTCGGGGAGCTTCAGAACTTGAGTGGAGGGGAATCCTGATGATTAATTTGAGAATCTTCCCAAGTAGAGCGCTTTTGAGTACGTGTTCCACTACTGTGTGATCTTAAACACCTTTCAGTGTGCTGCCAACTAGCTCATGTTCCTTAGACTTCACAACATCTCCTTGTTGTCCGTGTTTTTGTAGACCCACGGGACACTGAGTTTGCAGGGCAGTCTCAAATGCGTGTTTTGTCAAGCGGGGTGCAGAGCAATTCTTCTCTGATGTTAACCAACGTTTATGCAATGCTGTCTGTGGTAGATCTTGATGTAAAGATGACATTAAATAGCCTTGATATAAAGATTCCTTGTAACTCTTCAGACTTGTGGTCAAAGTGGATTTTGCGGTCTTTTTTTTTTTTTTTTCTTTTTCTTTTTTTTTCCTCCAGGGTTATTGCTGGGCTCCGTGCCTGCACCATGAATCCACCGCTCCTGGAGGCCATTTTTTCCCCTTTTTTGTTGCCCTAGTTGTTGCAGCCTCGTTGCGGTTATTATTGCCATTGTTGAAGTTGCTTTGTTGTTGGATAGGACAGAGAGAAATGGAGAGAGGAGGGGAAGACAGAGAGAGAGGGGAGAGAAAGACAGACTGTGAAGAGACTCCCCTGCAGGTGGGGAGCCGGGGGCTCGAACCGGGATCCTTACACCCGTCCCTGCGCTTTGCGCCACCTGCGCTTAACCCACTGCGCCACCGCCCGACTCCCTTGGATTTTACGTTCTTTTTTTTTTTAAATTAATTAATTAATTTATTCTATTTATTCCCTTTTGTTGCCCTTGTTTTATTGTTGTAGTTATTGTTGTTGTCGTTGTTGGATAGGACAGAGAGAAATGGAGAGAGGAGGGAAAGACAGAGAGGAGGAGAGAAAGATAGACACCTGCAAACCTGCTTCAACGCCTGAGAAGCGACTCCCCTGCAGGTGGGGAGCCGGGGTTCGAACCGGGATCCTTATGCCGGTCCTTGTGCTTTGCGCCACCTGCGCTTAACCCGCTGTGCTACAGCCCGACTCCCGGATTTTACGTTCTTAACCTGCGTCGATGGGTTTCATACTCGGAAAGTTTACCAGTAACTTATAGATTTTATTCCCTTGGGCTGGAGGAATATCATTTTCAGTTTATTGTTTCTGAATTCATCATGCTATTCAGTGAACATGTGAATTTACACTGTGCTGTTTTTACTTTTGAGAAAAAAAAGGGGGGAGGGATATGTACCTGTTTCTGAAGGTTAAGGTTTCAAGTGGAATTATTGGTATAATACAGTATAATTATCATGAAATGAGCTGCTTTGTCACATGATAAGATTATCTAACTTCATAAAGTGGATATTGAAAGTATGTTTATTTTAAGACAATTTACAATGCAAAAGGACCAGTGAATACTCTTATTCTGAATAGCTAAGAATGCAGATTTTATGACCTGGTTGGAAGGCAAATTAAAGTTTGCATTTTATTTCTTTATTGCTGTTAGTAGATACAATGATACAGTTTTTGGGATTCTCCACTGGTGGTCTGTCTGCACCTGAAGTTATTAACATTACTTAGTCTTTATAGTCATTCTTTCTTTCTTTTTGTGACCAGAGCCACCAACATTACTTGGGATATTGCAGAAATTCTGTGTATACAATTTTGGTACATATATTGGATTGTTAGAGAAGTCATGACACATTTTTGCGTAGAAAAACAAACAAAAAATACCATGACTTCTCTTTGGACCCAATATAAGCAGAAACAGCAAAACCGTTACTTTCTTTAGCAATGTTATTTAGAAAGAAAACCCTCTATAGATAAGCTAAAGCTATCTTTCTCTTCTCTTACCCTTGCATTATCTTTCTATTCTCTTACCCTTAGTCTTGCATGTGACTAATAGTGGGTTACAGGATTATAAGATTACAGGGTATAGTCTCCCACCACACCCACCACCAAAGCTCTGTGTCTCTGACCTCCACCTCTCAAACCACCATAGTCTCACACTCTCTTAGGAACAGTTTGCTTCTGTGTTTGGTTGTTTGCTTTTCCATTAAGTTTATGTCTGCCAATTCTGTAAATTCCACACGAGTGAAACCATCCTGTAGATGTCTTTCATCTCTTTACTTATATATTTTAAAAATTTTTATTTATAAAAAGGAAACATGAACAAAAACCATAGGATGAGAGGGGCACAACTCCACACAATTCCCACCACCAGCTATCCCATCTCCTCCCCTGATAGCTTTCCCATTCTTTATCCCTCTGGGAGCATGGACCCAGGGTCATTGTGGGATGCAGAAGGTGGAAGGTCTGGCTTTTGTAATTGCTTCCCTGCTGAACATGGGTGTTGACAGATTGATCCATACTCCCAGCCTGTCTCTCTCTTTCCCTAGTAGGGTGGGGCTCTGGGGAAGCAGAACTCCAGGACACATTGGTGGGGTCATCTGCCCAGGGAAGTCCAGTTGGCACCATGGTAGCATCTGGAACCTGATGGCTGAAAAGAGAGTTAACATACAAAGCCAGACAAATTGTTGACTAATCATGACCCTAAAGGTTGGAATAGTGCAGATGAAGAGTTGGGGGGGTCTCAGTCTTGTAGATAGTCAGTAGGCCTATTTTAGTTATATTCAGAAGGGCCCATGACCATACTAGTTTGTTTTTTTTTTTTGTTTTTTTTTGCCTGAGCCTGACATCTGATATGCAGGTGGACCCAGGTTATTGTCTGGGGAGATGATGTCATGGCTGGAAAAAAGCCCAGAAAGCTGCGTCAGGGAAGAGAGTAGCTCCCAAATATGGGAAAGGTGTATAAATATTGTTGACTATAAACCCCATCGATTTGATCTGATCTGGGGCCCATATTTAGCTTAGGAGCCTGTGTAACCTCTGCATCCCTGCAGATCTGAGCAGCGGAGCAGAGTTCCTTTCTCTGCACAGCCTCTCCAACACCTGTCCTTTCCTGGTCTGTTGGTGTAGGCCATTGTCACAGGCGAGAGGTGGAATCTCGGTGCAGTTAAAGTGTGAAGGGAGCATTTCTTCATGTCTGTGGGCTGTATGTATCTCTTTAGAGAACTGTCTATTCACGTCTTCTGCCTACATTTTTATTGCATAGTTGTTTTCTTTTTGAGCTGTCCCAGTTCTTGACAGATGTTTCATGCCAGGTGCTTGTTGGATGTGTGATGTGCAATCATCTCCCATTTACTGGGTGGCCTGGTTATCCTTATGTAGCTTTTTTTTTTTCTATGTGTAAAAGCTTTTTAGTTTGATAGAGTCCCGTTTATTTCCTTTTGTTTTTACTTTCCATGTACATGAAATTTAGTCTCCAAATACAACTTTGATGTGAAGATCCCGCAATGTCTCGTTGGCTTTTTCTTCTCTGTGTTTTAGAGTTTCTTGTCTGATACCCAGGCATTTGAACCATTTTGACTTGACTGTGTCGTACAGTGTTAAGTGAGGTCTAGTTGCACGTGGCTGTCCAGTTTTCCCAGCACCATTGTTGAAGAGACTTCCTTTACCCATTGAAGCATTTTGTCCTATGTCAGGTGGTTGTATCTATGTGTGCTCATCTGTGGACTCTGAGTTCTGCTCCACTGATCTAAGTGTCCATTTTTATTCCAGTACCACACTGTTTTAGTTCCTGTTGCTTTGTAGTTGGGGAGCATGATAGAAGGTTTTATCTTTCAGTGTTAAGTGAGCTAAGAGACATGTCCACCCAGCTAATCTATGAGGACTTTAGTGCAAAGAATATCAAGCTTCTCTGTAAAATGAAAATGTCAGGGATACTCAGCAGCCCTCACATTCTGCAGTGACCTTACTCTGAGACTTAAGCTTACACATCTGTTACTATTTCTTATGGGATCCTGATGTGCTGGTGGAAGTGGTGCTGATAAGTAGAATTCTGTGGCGTGTGGCGTACCTGCAGGCTAAGCAGGTGGCCGTCTCCTTGATGCTTGTGGCGTCACTGGAGTTATTCTGGAGACCAGTATATATATTACATATATTGCTGGGGGATAAAGGGTTTGCAGTATATACAGTTGTTGGTACATGTGTAAAATTTCTCAGTTTTCTGCAGCATACTCTCGCCCCCAGCCTAGGTCCTCCTCCATCGTTATGCACCAGGACCTGAGAGCCCCCCCCCCCCCCACCTCCCTTCACCCGGACTCCTTTGGCACAATACACCAAACTCAGTCCAAGTTCAAGTTCTGCTCTGTTTCCCCTTTCTGTTCTTATTTCTCAGTTTCTGTCCATGAGTGAGATCACCCCATCTTCATCCTTCTCTTTCTGGTTTATCTCACTTAACACGATTCCTCCAAGCTCCATCCTAGATGGTGTGAAGAAGATGAATTCATCATTCTTAATTGCTGAGTAGTACTCCATTGTGTATCTAGACCACAATTTGCTCAGCCACTCATCTGTTGCTGGACACCTGGGTTGCTTCCAGGTTTTGGCCATTACAAACTGTGCTACTAAGAACATATGTGTACACAGATCTTTTTGGATGGGTGTGTTGGGTTCCTTAGGATCTATCCCCAGGAGAGGAATTTCAGGGTCATAGGGTAGATCCACTTCTAGCCTTCTGAGAGTTCTCCAGACTGCTTTCCACAGGGGCTGGACCAATTGACATTCCCACTAGCAGTGTGGGAGGGTTCCTTTACCCCCCAGCCTCTCCAGTATTTGTTGCTGCTCTTCTTTTCTGATGTGTGACATTCTCATTGTCATCTTTATTTGCATTTCTCTGATATTTAATGACTTGCAGCATTTTGTCATCTATCTGTTGGCCTTTTGGATCTTTTCTTTAGAGGCTATCCTGTTCACATCCTCTCCCCACTCAAACAACAGCAGCAAAAAGAACAAACATAGGAAAAGGAGAAGGCAGAAAGGACAGAGTGAAATGACCAGGGTTGGTGAGCCGTGGCAAACTAGACGTCAGAACAGAAACTCTGAAATCTCAGTCTTTCTCACACTGTCCCTGCAGTCAGAAGGACAAGTGTCATGTAGGATTAGTCTGGGGGAGAGGGATGAATGCAGGATGACTCCCCATATAGGTGGAGTGACTCCACATGGAGGTGGAACTTGGGAGACAGAGTCAGGAAGGGAGAACACAGGCTGAAGCTTGGGCGGGGGTGGAGGTGAAGCTGCACCAAGGCAAAGGACTCCGGGAAGGGGGGAGGATGCGGGGCCTGGGGAGAGTGGGGGTTTGGAGTCCTCGTGATGATGGGCTGGGGACAAGAACTCGTTCTGCTGTCTGTGGCAGACGCCTGCCACACAGACCGAGAAAGCAACCCCTGCCTGGTTTGCTCGCTTCCGTGTGTGGTCGCCTAATGAACGCTGGTCTGTATCGCCCAAGTGACGGTCGAGTCTAAACTGAAGCCGGGCGAGTTCTTCTGTGAATCCCACAGCCTGACCGGAACTTTCTTCCCTACAAAGAGCGCTGTGTAAGTTTTACCCTTTTTGAGGAGGTCTTAGAATACACACCTAGCACATCTGCCAGTGCGTATCCACAGCGTTTGCTGACCTGAGTGGAGCGCAGAAATGCTCAGTGGACTGCGGACCCGACCGTGCAAGAGGCTGGAGGGCTCATCTCCCATCTGCTTCGGTGTGGGCACCGCCACAGCAGCACCGCGGAAGCCCTTCAGTTGTGAAGCTGCTAGCAAGTCGCTCCCTCTCTCCACAGATAGAAAGGATGAACCTGTGGCCAGGCCACCCGGAATGCGCCTGCTCTCTTAGTCAAAGCATCGACCCAGCACAGCATCCGGCTTCTACCCACTACCAGTCAGCAGTCAACTCTGTTCTCTTCCAACTGCGATACCTAAGGTGGACTCCAGTCCTTGCCGGGTGTCTCCCCGCAGGCAACAGCGTTCCTGGACTGAGGACTGTTGATCCGGATGGTGCAATGTGCTGGATCTAGCTGTGCCCACAGCTTAGCTTGCTGTTCCTTGGGGGGTGTTCCCGGAGATCCAGGGAGCCTGCAGGGCTCATCTGGCCAGCTGTCATCTCCGAGACCAGGACCTAGTGCCTGTCCCTAGGCAGGGATTGGGAGCCGGTCAAGTTCCTTCAGGGGGTCAGGATGGGCAGTTCTTCTCACACACAGCTCACTTTTTTTTTTTTTTTTTTAACTTCAGCATTTTCTAACTTCTCTAACCTCTACCACCTGAACAGAGCAGAGGCCCAAGCAGGAGAAGGAAGGCCGACCTGCTGGGAGCTCTATTCTAGTCTCGCTCAGGGAGATGTGAAGCGGGCAAGGCCGAGTAAGAATAGCTGCAGCGTCTTGGGTTCTCCAGAGCTGTGATTCTCAGTGTCTCCGGCTGCCTCCGGCACCCACACATCCCTATAAAAGGAAAGGCCTTTGTGTTCTGGCGGCAGAGGCCCTTCCCTTAGTCAGACAAGGTTACTGGTTGGTGGGATAAGGCCGCATTTTACCCTCTCTGCAGCTAAATTCTGGTATGAATGTCTGTGAAGTGTTTCCTTAGTAGTAGGAGAGGTACCAGTGGGCAAATCTCACGCAGGTTCAGATTCTCTCTCCGTGCGTATTCATGTACAACACTACCTGCAAAGCCAGTCGGCATGATTTCAGCTTTCATTAAAGAACTACTCGGGTATTTTCATTTTATCTGTGCATCACAGAGTGCCTCGTTATGAAGACCGGCTTCATTACAACTACTCCCCCCCCCTTTTATGTGTCAGTCGCCATCTCTTCTGGAGAAGCTGTCAGTAGGAGAGACGCATGCCCCTTCATCTCATAAGTGGTGCTGGAGAGGTTTCGTCATATGTTAGGATAAAGCACGTTTCCAGTATTCTTACAAGTGGAGAGAGGGACACAGGAAATGCCGGCATGACCCACGACCTCTTTAAGGGGGAAAGAATAGGCAGGCTAGTAGATAAGACATAAGTTGTTTATGGAGTTCTTAAATCTATACTTAGGAGTTCTTAAATGTATATGTATACAATAGCTGGATAGATATATAATGCATATTTAAATGAACTTGTTGAGAATTATAGCTGTGATTATTCTTGCCAGAAAAATGGATGTATTTTTTGTTTTTTCACATACAATTTTGTATTATCATTTCAAGAGACTTAAGGTACACTGGAAAAGTGGAGACCGATAGAGTAGTGGTAGTTCTTTGAGCAAAGCTTTGTAATTCAGGTTGTAGAGAACCGTCACTGTCTACCAAATATACCATGCTACAGCATGTACTGTCTTTTTAGATTGTCCTGCCACGTTTTTAACTTGCCCCCCCCCTTCTCCCTGCTTGTCTGTCTGTTTTTTTTTCTTGATTATTTTTATTGGGGGTTAATAGGGAGTTAATGGTTCACACTGCGGTTGTCACACATGGGCACAGGCTCTCAGTCTCTCATATCCCCGTAAAAGTTCTCTGCACAACACTCTCACCTCACAACTTGACTCTTTTCCATCATCATGTGTTGTTTTCGCCGGGCTGGCTTCACGGGCGGGTAACAGACGACCAGGGACTCATGGTTGAGCTGTAGGCAGTATCTCTTTATTCATGCAGGACGCAGCACAATCTAAGACGAGCTAAGTTAAACTCAAAGTACAGTACCGTAAAACCACAATGCTGTCTTTATATATACTTGCCAAGTAGGGTGGAAACAGGATGTGACATAGAGAGGGTGGAGAGAAAAGTGACTGGTGAAAATCAGAGTGTGACAAAGAAGGGGGCAGAGCAGGTGAGAATCCTATCACTGAACCACAAATGCCCTGGAGGGAGGGTGGAACTTGTGAACAGTGGTTAGTGTTAGTGTTAGTGGTTACAGAGTGCTCTGTACTGTGCCTGTACTTAATTTTAGACGGGCCTCATTCCTGTCGGGCGGAGAGAATGAACTAAAGGTAGTCAGGTTTGCCATTGTAGTTGTTGTTGATTTAACTTGTATGTTTATCCATTTTTTGTTTTTTTAAAAGAATTATTTATTAATGGATAGAGACAGAGAAAAATTGAGAGGGGAGGTAGAGATAGGGAGAAAGACAGAGAGAGACACCCACAGCCCTGCTTCACCACTCATGAAGCTTTCCCCCTGCAGGTGGGGACCAGGGCTTGAACCTGGGTCCTTATGTATTATGTAGTGTGAGCGCTTAACCAGGTATGCCACCTCCTGGCCTCAAGTTTTCTATTGTTAACACGTGGGTCCTTGTAAACTTTGCAGAAGGTGCTGTGCTAGGTTGGAAGGATTGGTCTGGATGACTCTGTGATGACATCTGCCTTGAGTTCACTTGTGACTTTAGTTCTCAGTCTTTTTACTAGTGACTGGTCTGGTAAGTGAAGAAAGATAATGCACTTCGGATATTCGGAAGCAGTGGGATGCACGTAACAGTGCTTTAGTAGCAGCAGTACTTGTTGACAGTGTTGTGGGATCATTACCTTGTTGTCAGGACAGAATAGTTACCTTCTGGCTGGTCACCATTTGCCGAGAGATGGCTCAGGTTAAACCCTGTACAATCTCTGGGCTTTGGACTTTTACATCTCCATGAATTCTCCTGTTTTTCTAGCTGTTCCGGAATCCTTGAACATCATAGGTTCAGTTTCTCTCTCAGTTCAAGGCCTGGATTAGAAATCATTTAGGTGACTAGTCTACTCCACCACACCTTCCCCGCAACTTCAGCCTGCTGAAGAGTGAAGCACTTGGTGTCTGTGTGCTCAAGAGTGTCAGGCGTGGTTGTCCAGGGTGTTTGTCCTGACAGTACCAGCTTCATGAAGTGGGTCAGACCACACGCACACATCTCATGGGGAGACATGGCAGTCTGCCTTCCTCCCTCCCAAAGATAACCACTGGAGTTCTCACAAAGCCTTAGAAACTGTTTGGTTCCTTCTGTTTTTGTTATTTCCTGTTGGCAAGTCCATGCACACCAGTTCTCTAGATTCCACATGTGAGTGGGACCATATGGTAGTCTTTCATCGCTTTATCTAGCCTGTCTTGTTTCCTTTCTTTTTCTCTTTCTTTCTTTCTTTCTTTCTTTCTTTCTTTCTTTCTTTCTTTTTATTGTTTTAAGAAAGGAGACATTAACAAAACCGTAGGATAGGAGGGGAACAACTCCACACAATTCCCACCACCCGATCTCCATATCCCACCCCCTCCCCGATAGCTTTCCCATTCTCTATCCCTCTGGGAGCATGGACCCAGGGTCATTGTGGGATGCAGAAGGTGGAAGGTCTGGCTTCTGTAATTGCTTCCCCGCTGAACATGGGCGTTGACAGGTCGATCTATACTCCCAGTCTGCCTCTCTCTTTCCCTAGTAGGGTGGGTCTCTGGGGAAACGGGGCTTGAGGACACATTGGTGGGGTTGTCAGTCTAGGGAAGTCTGGTCGGCATCATGCTGGCATCCAGAACCTGGTGGCTGAAAAGAGAGTTAACATCCAAAGCCAAACAAATTGTTAAACAACCTGTCTTACTTTCTTACTGGACTTTAAGTGAATAGCTGAGTGCTGCCCGGGCAAGGTATTCCCAGGGTTGGAGTATAAATATGAATAGAGCTGTCTCTGTCTTTAAACATAGCCAATTTATAGAATGTTGTTGTTGTGGCCAGGTGTCGGGCTGCACCGCGGAGAAGAGAGAGGAAGTCCAGAGCAAGTAGGGTACACAAATCTTTATTATAGGATGGGGGGTATGGCTCAGGCCACGTGGAGTCAGCCGACAATGGCCGTCCCCACTACCTGACCACGGGGCGAGAGAAGGGAGAGAGATCTGAGAGCCAAAGGAGCCGAGAGAGAGAGGGGGGGAGCCGAGAGCCCAGAGAGAGTGAGGGGGGGGGGTGAGGGGACTTTTTATTGGGCGACAGCCTGGGGTGACGTGTGGGGCCAGGATTGGTTGAAGGGGGCACTGCTAGGATTTCGCAGGGTGTGGTAAAACCTGGGGGCAGAGACTGCATCAGAATAATTCCTCAGCAACATCTCCTCCTATCCCTTTATATCTAAATGGACACAGTAAAGAAAAATGGAATGGAGCAGGCTTAAATGTTTTTAAGGAATGCCGTGCTCAGGCGGTAAGATGTAGGACTTTCTGTGGAGGAGGGAAGGCTTAAATGGCTGCCAACCTTGTGAGATTTATGCGTCCTCCTGTGCTCAACCCCTCTTTAGAGAGAGAAACTTACCTGGAGGGACTCATCTCATAGGTTTAAGTGCAACCTGCTTAACCATCTCTTCACAATATCTCTACATCTTTTCTGTCTTTCTATCTAGTAATAGCATAAGATGTACAAAGTCTGTAAAAGACTATCATGGAGCAGAAACCTTTAGGGCATAAACCTAAATGATATAACAAAACAGAAAGGGACAAGTAGGGGAGTAGTAAAAGCCAGTGTGAAGTGAAGGGAAGGATTGGTGTGTAAAGGAACGTTCCCTGCTTGGGGGGGGGGGGCAAGGGTACATAATGAGGGGGAGGCGGGAGGGCATGACCCACCAAACAGAGGGGCTATTTGGCATTGTATAGTCCTCAAGGCAACAGTCTGTAAAGTCTATGAATTACTCAGGATCAGTCTATAAAAAACCTGCAGCGTAAAGGGAAATAAGCTGCTTCAAAATTGTGTAAAATGTCTATAGGGTATGCCAGCAAGTCCGATACAAGTCTCAGTCCAAAGTAGGTGGCTAGGGGACGAATTGGCAGGGGATGAGATGCTGCGTGAGGGAGGTCAGTCGCTGGAATTCTGCTTTTCTGTAGATAGCCAGCTGGAACCGTCAGCACGTGACAGGCAAATCAGAAGCAGGAACGGCAAGCAGGCATTGAGAAAGTTCTGTCCTTGGAGTCTGTGTATCAGATTCTTCAGATTGCGTTCACTGTAGTCGTGCCATCTAGTGGGTGACGTCAGGGTGTGCAGGGGTTCAGATGGTTTTTCTGGGATTCCTGTGAAAGAAACACAATCTGCTTCTCGTGGTTAATTTGAACTTGTAACAAGTTATAGGTTTGTTATAGTTGATACCTCGATGATTATAATTGGTTTAAAATCTCTTTATGATTTTATTTAAAGGTCATCTAATGTGACCTCCTGTGCTACCGCCCAACTCCCGCTAGCTCAGTCGGTAGAGCATGAGACTCTTAATCTCAGGGTCATGGGTTCGTGCCCCACGTTGGGCGCCAGATGTTGTTGTGGCCAGGTGTCGGACTGCACCGCGGAGAAGAGAGAGGAAGTCCAGAGCAAGTAGGGTACACAAATCTTTATTATAGGATGGGGGGGTGGCTCAGGCCACGTGGAGTCAGCCAACAATGGCCGTCCCCACTACCTGACCACGGGGCGAGAGAAGGGAGAGAGATCTGAGAGAGAGCCAAAGGAGCTGAGAGAGAGAGGGGGAGCCGAGAGCCTAGAGAGAGCGAGGGGGGGTGAGGGGGATTTTTATTGGGCGACAACCAGGGGTGACGTATGGGGCCAGGATTGGTTGAAGGGGGCACTGCTAGGATTTCGCAGGGCGTGGTAAAACCTGGGGGCGGAGACTGCATCAGAATAATTCCTCAGCAACAATAGAATCCTCTACAGATGGCTAGAAATAAAGAACTAAATGTGAAGCCAGATGAAATGCACTGTGGAGTTCAAACAGACTACAAGAGAAGGAGGCGTGGAAGGTGACATCACAAGCTTGAGTGACTTAGACCATATTAAGTCATTGACACAGTGATTAGCAAGAATAGTGTACACTCAGGCAGAACGTGTGAGGCTAAGCTAATTCAGGTGGAAGTAACCAAAACCAAATGAAATGGACAGACGCTGATTCTGAGGAGTGCAAAAGCTCCGAGACCATATAGACACAGTGACCAGACGATCATGGCTTTGAGTCAGCAGTTAGTGTATGCAGTTAATGTAGATACTGAGCATATAACTCTGTTGTCACACACACACACACACACACACACACACACACACACACACACACACACACACACACACACACACACACAGAGGCATCGTAAAGGACATGGTCCCTGTTCTCATGAAATAGGGTTTGGTGGGGAAGGCAGTGCTGAGCATGTTTTTAGACAAATTCCAGGGAATTTTTTAAATGTTATTAGTGATTTAAATAATGATTTACAAGATTGTAAAGTAACAGGGCTATAATTCCAGAAATACAGTTCCCACCACCAGAGTTCTGTGTCCCAGCCCTTCTATTGGAAACTTCCCTATCCTTTGTCCCTCTGTGAATATGGATCAGTATTCTTCCTGGGATGCAGAAGGTGGGAGTTGTGACTTCTCTGATTGCTTCTCCACTGGACATGGGCGTTGGCAGGTGGACCCATGCCACCAGCCTGTTTTTGTCTTTCCTTCTTGGGGAAGGGGTCTGGAGAGGTTGAGGTCATCTGCCCAGGGGAATCCGGATGGAATCATAGTAGCATCTGCAACTTGGTGGCTGGTAGGTGGCTAGATATAACACAGGACAAATTACTTAATGGACAGGATACCAGAGGTTGGAATAGAGCAGATGAAATTAAGGGTCTTTGGGTGGGAAGAAGATAGGAAGTTTATTTTAGGGATGTTCCAAGGGACCCATGACTTTAGTAATTTTTGCCTGAGCTTGATAGCTGACATGCAGGTGGGCTAAAAATACTGTCTAGGGAGATGGTGTCAGAGTTGAGAATAGGGCTCAAAGCTGAATTAGGACACAGAGTAGCTCCCAAACTTGAAGATAGTATATTAATACCATTCACTGTTCACCCATCAGTTTGACCTAGAGTCCATATCATTTCATTTCATATTTAGCATAGGAGCCTTTGTGACTTTTGAGTCCCTGTCAGTCTGAGCTCACAGTCCATGGTTCCAACTAGGAACTGCATTCATTTCAGGACCCGTCTTCCTGGAGTGGCAGAGTAGGCTGACCCAGCCTCCCTTCAGAGTGGGGCAGTTTCTACCATTGTTGACCCACATTGAGGGCAAGGTCCTGGAGAGGCCCACAAGAGGGTTTATGATGTTGTTCCTGATGGAGATGACCAGTGATGGTGGAGAGAGGGATCTGTCAGAGGTCTAGGCCCATCGTGTCTGTGTGGGGTTCCAAGGATTCCCTGACTAGGGCCCCAGCTTTCTGTACGACACACATTCGTGGCACACATTTCATCGTATATTGGTAGAATAACTCATTTTTGAAAGAGAAACACAAGTTTCTATGGGGACATTCACTCCTTTTGAAGGGAGATTAGTTTGAGGTTGTCTGAGCGGTAGACTTCGAAGTAGGATGGTGGGAGTGGGTGGATTCTGAACAGATCTGACTATTGTTGTGCCAGTACATGTCAGAGAAACAGCTGGATCTAGGATGGAACTGAGAGAGCATGAAGAGGGAGAAGGGTATTCACTCCTGTGTTCAGATATGGCCACTTGGGGAACAACTCTGTTTGACAGAGGGACTTTAGAGGAATTAACAACAGATGAGTGGCTGAGTAAGTTGTGGTCTGTATACCCAATGGCATACTCTACTCAGTGATTAAAATTGATGAATTCACCTTCTTCACCTCATCTTGGATGGAGCTTGAAGAAATCATGTTAAGTGAGATAAGTCAGAAAGAGAAGGTTGAATACAGGATGACCTCACTCATAGACAGAAGTTGAAAAACAAGATCAGAAGGGAAAACACTGAGCAGAACTTGGACTGGAGTTGGTGTGTTGCATCAAAGTGAAAGGTTCTGGGGGGTAGGGGCAGGGTTCAGGTTCTGGAACATGATGGCAGAGAACCTAGTGAGGGTGGAACCCTAACGTGGAAAACTGGGAATTGTTATGTGCCATGCAAACTATTGTGCTTTGCTGTCAACTGTAAACCATTAATCTCCCAATAAAGAAACTTAAATGGAAATTCATTTCATTTTAGGGTCTGGTAAGTGTGTGGCATCTTGAGCATGTTCAGCTACATCCTCTTAGGTCTACCCATGAATGAGGTTGCTAGAGATTAGGTTATAAGTAAAGAGATCAGAAGGTGCTCAGCATGGCCATTTGAAGGACTGAATTGGCAGTCGGACCACAGCAACAGCAGGTGGGCCATTGCTAAAGCAAATACATCACAACTAGAGCTTGGCAGACAAGAATCGCACAAGATTCATGGCCGTCCATTATTTACAGTAGCACTTGAAACATTCTAATACTGCAAGAAAAAAGCTGTTTGGCTTGATGCTATAACTACAATCATTCATGAAGTGTTAATCTATTTATTTATTTAGTTTTCCTTTTGTTGCCCTTGCTGTTTTTTATTGTTGTTGTAGTTACTATTGTTGTTGTTACTGATTTCATCGTTGTTGGATAGGACAGAGAGAAATGGAGAGAGGAGGTTAAGACAGAGGGGGAGAGAAAGACAGACACCTGCAGACCTGCTTCACCGCCTGTGAAGCGACCCCCCTGCAGTTGGGGAGCCGGGAGCTTGAACCGGGATCCTTGAACCAGGATCCTTAAGCTGGGTCGTTGCGTTTTGTGCCACGTGCGCTTATCCCACTGCGCTACCGCCGACTCCCCATGAAGTGTTGATCTTTATTTATTTTTTGTTCTTTTAAAGCATGGTGACTTAACAGGCGGTTGCTATCTTTTTCCTAGTTTTACTGTCCTATACTTGCATCCTTAGTTGTTTGGCCTCTGCTCCCTAAGCAGCGCTCAACAAATGCTTGGTTCTGTCTGGAGAGATGAGTGGCATGACACAGGATGTGTGTGCGCTAGGTCAGGCCCTAGAGAGACACTCTGGGACTCTCGCTCTCGCGCTCAGTGTGTGGATCCACCTTGGAATAGTCCGTTCCACTAGAGGATATAAACTGACCTCTGACGACTGAGTTGACATTCTTAGTGAATGTCTAGAACATTTCCCATGCAGCTAAGACTGTTAGCCAAGTCGTGATTCTGTTGTTGCCTCTGCCAATTTGTAGCATGTGTTTTTGTTTTATGAAAGAACTGAGTGCAGATTCAGCGTTTATATAAGCTCGCTGGAGAACTGTGTTATTCTAGAGAACTGAGCTGAGGGACAATTCGAGATCTGAGCTGTCACCTGAGAGCATCACTTAGCTCTTTGTATTTTCGCCATGACTTTCTCCCCTTACACTGCGTTCTGTTTTGTCTTCTCTCCTTGTTCATTGGTTTCTGTGTATTTTTTGCAGTAAGCTGACTCGGTTCTCTCTCTCTCTCTGTCTCTCTCTCTCACAGCAGTATTGCTGCTCTTCTTGTTGCATGCATTGATAGGATCCAGAAAAATGCAAATTAAGAACTGAGCGATCATTTATTGAATGACCTGAGAACATTAGGATGGAGTTAGTATATTTTTTATTATTTATTTACTTATTCCCTTTTGTTGCCCTTGTTGTTTTATTGTTGTCCTTGTTGTTGGATAGGACAGAGAGAAATTGAGAGAGGAGGGGAAGACAGAGGGGGGGAGAGAAAGACACCTTCAGATCTGCTTCACCACCGGTGAAGCGACTCCCCTGCAGGTGGGGAGCCGGGGGCTTGAACCGGGATCCTTATGCCGGTCCTTGCACTTTGTGCCACCTGCGCTTAACCCGCTGTGCTACCGCCTGACTCCCGGAGTTAGTATGTTAAATGTGGTTTGTCTGATGAGCTCTTGCTAGACTAGCAGTTGGTTCCACCATTTTTAGTTTTACATATTTGAAATTGCACTAGAATTCACCCTTGCTAAACAAACACTCTGGATTTTTGCAGGAAAGAGTTTTCTGTTAATATATCTTAATTTTCTTAAAACATTTTTTTTTTATTTGGTAGAGACAGAGAGAACTTGATAGAGGAGTGGTCAGGGGATACACACACAGACACACACACCCTTCAGCACTTGACAATTTGTGAAGCTTCTCTTTCCCTGCAGGTGGGAACCAGGGGTTTGACCCTGGATCCTTGCCCATGGTAATGTGTACGCTCTACCAGGTCCCCCACCACTGGGTCCCTTATTTCACCTTAATTTTCCAGTGTAAATATGTTGCTTTTGATAGTTGGAGTGTTGCAGAAATTATCCCCAAACAGGAGACCAGAACTGGGGGTGGTGAGTAGAGAGGAGTTTAATATACCGGTGGGCTAGAGAGAGATCTGTCTCTCCAGGAAGTTCTCTGCACCCCGACAAAGGAGCAGCTCTGTCTAGATAGAGTTTTCTGTCTTGGTTACAAGGCAATGCAGATACTGGCACACTGCAGGCTCATGATGTTGGGCCCTGGGCCCTGGTGCTAGTTGGGTATGGGGTTTTATCTCTTCTGGGCTGGGTTCCTCCCTGGCTGTCCTGCTTAGGGATGTGCAGGGAGGAGATAAGGCAGCTTGCAGCCACTGATGGCTGGGAGGCCCATCAGGCGCAGAGGAAAGACAGACTTAGGCTAAATGTCCCTACATCACAGAGGAAATGCAAATCTCTGCCGGGCACATAGATTAAAATACCTACATAAGGTGAACCAGGAGAGCCTGCTCTCTGTGCTCATCTGTTTTTCCATTTCAAGAGTACTAAAATGAATATTACAAATTTATACAGAGTTCCAGCTCATTTATTTGTATACATTGTCACAAAGTTGCCATCTTCCTCCTCTGCCTTAGTGTTGGTAAATGTTACCATTTAATGAGTAAGATGCAGTCACAGAATGAAATCTTAAGATGAATCCAATTTGTGTTTATGAATCATTGAAAACTATTGGTGAAAATATTAGATTAGCTTCTTTGAGGTTTAATTAACATAAAAGCCAGTATTGTATGTATTATGCATGTGACCATAGCATATATTTGTAACATGTCAAAAGAATACGTGAAAACTCATGAGACTTTCGACTTTTCAAAGTCTCACAAGTGGAGTTAGAGAATACAAAATATTTCATTTACACGTTTTAGTTGGGAGTGTGGGAGAAGGATATCGAGCAGTGGACTCTGAAGGTTTAAATTAGCATGTGGCAATGAAGCTTTCTACATAGTGAGGCTTAGTACTCTGCAAGTCCCATCTTACGTTGTACTATATTCAGACTTTGGATAGTGAAATAACTTTAAGTATGCATTAATCTGACAGTGCTAGATGTAAATAACTTGAAGTATGCATTAATCTGACAGTGCTAGATGTAAATAACTTGAAGTATGCATTAATATGTCAGTGCTAGATGTTGTTTCCTGTACTGCTTAGTCGGGGGAACTTAATCATCTCAATTCAAATGCAAATCCTTAACATATGGCATAGACATTGTGGGTGTTAGGACATCTATAAGGAGAATCAGTGCTGTTAGTATATTAAATGTATTTGTTCTAAAAATATTTGTGGAAGTTACAAACACACCCCCACAGATTTAACACTTTTGCTACTCTATGACTAATGAAAAAAATAAAAAATTTGTAAAAATTAAAGTATCTGAGTACTTTTAATGTTATTTGAAACTTTGCTTGAAATAGCTCACATCCTACTTGTGAAATATTCAGTAAGTTTTAAAATAACTCACACCAACCTGGTTAACTGAGAAAGTTCCTAGTTGTTGCCTGTGGTGGATTCTTTACATTTAGAATGTTGACAAGCTAAAACCGTCTAATTTTAGAGTTTATTTTCCTAGGCTGTAGGAAGTCTTTCTGACTCCCTATTTATGGGAATTGGATTTGTTGATGCTATTTTCTAAAGATCATAGATAAAAATAAAATAAAATAAAAACCTGCAGAAAACTACTTAAAAAAAAAAAGAAAAAGATACAAACTACCTAGATGTCAATCTTCCAGTTCTTTTTAACCTTTTAGTTGTTAAAAAGCATTTCTGTCTGTATTTTTAAGCTTACATAGTGTGTTTTTTAGGCTTTAAAATGTGAGGTCATCCAATATAGAGTACCATTCTCACGATAAGAGCATTTTAGTATTCGGAGAGGATACTACTAACTAGACCTTTCTCTCTGTGCTGAAGTTATCATAAAGCAAAGGATTGCTGCTACCTTATCATTACAAAGTAAAAATGAACTTAAACTTAAGTCCTTAAAACTAGAACTTGATTTAGTATAGATTTGCCGCTAGGATTTTGTGAAAAGTTACATAGACATATTTACATAGTCTGGACTAGTTTTAGAACATGTTTATTATAGTATTTAGTTGTAAAAAAATAACTTGCTTACTTTTGCTGTGAAGCTTAATAAACGTGGAATTACTAAAGTACATAAAGGCATAATGGGAAAACAGTCAGGAGATAAAGACTGCTAGAAACAGGCAGGAATGCCCATGAGTCCTGTATAGTACACTTGTGCGGTTTTTTTTTTTTTTTTTTGAGGTTGGTAGCTCAAAGCTGATTATATTTTATTCCTCTTTTGAGGGAAAGGAAACACAACATTTTTGTTTAATCAGAAACCGGAGGGCATGCCAAAATTATAAAAAAAAAAATAAGAAAATATTAAACAAAATCACCAATCCCAGATAGATTGCTAGATAGAATGCTAGATTTCATTATCAGTTGGTACAATTCTTTGTGAAAATTTATTAGCAAGAGAGAGAGAGAGAGAGAGAGAAAGGGGACCAGAGCATCACTCAGTTACATATGGTGCTGGGGCTCAAACCCTGGACCTCATGATTGCAGAATACTCATTCTATCACTATACCATATCCTGAACCACAACTCTAGTCCCGTGTCTTTACAATGGAATAAAATATATAACTCCCAGTTAACACAGTGATAAAAAGGCATGGTGTCCAGCTAAAATTTCCCAGAGTGAAAAATGTCCTTCAACTCCAGGACTTTATGGAATTCACAGATGACCTGGCGCTTCAGAGGAGTTTTTTTTGTTACTGCTTCATGTACCTTGGACCTACTTTCCCAGGTGAAAAGCAGAAGCGGAGTTCACCAGCATCCACGTACAAAATGCAGGACCCAGAACAGCACAGCAAGTGCCCAAGGAGAAGATCCGAGAGGAAGGGCCAGTGATCAAGGTGGAGCTGGAGGCAGTAAGGAGGAGAAAAGCCAGCAAGGTCAGCTCCAGGCAGATCCTCCCTTATTTTTTTTTATTTATTATTTTTTATTTTTTAATTATTTTTATTTATTCTTTTTGTTGCCCTTGTTTTTTTATTGTTGTAGTTATTATTTGATGTCATCGTTGTTGGATAGGACAGAGAGAAATGGAGAGAGGAGGGGAAGACAGAGAGGGGGAGAGAAAGACAGACACCTGCAGACCTGCTTCACCGCCTGGGAAGCGACTCTCCTGCAGGTGGGGAGCCGGGGGCTCGAACCGGGGTCCTTCCGCTGGTCCTTGTGCTTAGCGCCACCTGCGCTTACCGCCCGACTCCCGCAGATACTCCCTTAAACAGCCTTTCATACCCACAACCCCTTGTGCGCTTATTAGTACGCCAGCCTGACCTCAGCCATATGCTAATTACATTCATGTCCCATAATTCCTTTTGCTCACCATAATTAAAACTGTGTTCCCCACATTTTCTCAGAAGATGAAGCTCACAGCTGACAGCTGGTAGGGACACCGTGTCTCCAGCCATAATTGTCCTTTGGCTGTGAGCCTGCGAATGGGATTCCCCTTCTCCCCCCTCTGACTTCCTCAAGGGTCTTGCCTGTTGTCTAGGATCTTGGGAATTTACCAGAATCTTTTTCTGGCGCTGTTCCAACAGTGCAACAGAATCCTCTCATTTTTCTTTCATACACGTTCTTTGTATTTTTAGGGACGTTTTAGAGTTCATTGTAACTTACCATAGGAAGAGATGGTTATTTCTATAAGTGGGATGTTTTATAATATGACAGATTTTCAGACTCTGTCACTTCTTCATTCTCTACCACTTGACACAATTTTGTACTTCTAGTGAGTGAACTAGGGTAATCATAGTTTAATTTTTTGGCAGCTGCATAATATTTTGACTATGATATTTCGGTTTCCAAATGAAAGCCTTTGGATTGTTTTAAAAAAGAATTATCTCAGGAAGGGGAGTATATGTAAATTGCTGAGAGCACAGACTCTCTCAACTGAATCTACCTCTTCTGGCTCTATGACCCGGAACCGGTTATGTTTACCTTCCCGACTCTTTGTTTGCATTACTGATAACCTACCTCATAGGATTATTAAGAGCATTAAGTTAAATCAAATCTAGGATAGATGTAGTCGATTGTCAGATATTCCTTGAATGCAAGATGCACACGAGCGGGGTAGGAAGACGCGAAGCCAGAAATTCCTGGGCTGGCTGGGATCTGCACCATTTGATAAGGTCTAGTCTTCTGCTGTATTTCACACTGTATCCCTAGCCCCTGAATCTGTGCCTTATGGAGCTTGTGACTTGACAGCATGTGACTTTGCAGGGAGTAGTGACAGGACAGAGTACCACAAACCTAGTGGCTTAAACAAGAGCATTTGGCTGAGCTGTGACTCTGGAGATGAAATGCCTGAAGCCAAGATGCCTGCAGGGTCAGTGTCGTCCTAAGGGAAGGATGTGTCCCAGGCCCTGATGCTCGGCTTCTCAGAGGGCCGACAGCGTGTTCACACAGACAGAGCTCCTCCCTGACGCGTCTGTCTCTGACTCTCCTCTTCCTGTGAAGGTACAAGCAGTACTGAATTTGGGTCTGTTTTGTGACTTCCTCATTTAATGAATTACCGCTGCAAAATCCATCTTTAAATAAGGTGACATCCTGAGGCCCTGGGACTTAGGGTCTCAGCAAGAATCTGGGAGTGGGCGGTGACAGAATCCTACCCATAAGAGGTATTTCTGAGACAGGAATGTGAAACATACTGATTTTTAAAGTAGCGGCGGAGGCAGTAAAAGAATATGAGACCGTCACACTGGAGCTGCCTGCAGCTCAGTGAGGGTCAGGCTCAGCTCTGGCTTCTGGTGGTCGGGAGGCCAAGCCAGGGACTTGGGAGTCTCAGGCACCAGTCTCTTTGCATGGTCACTATGCAGTCTTTATTATGATCATTATTAGTGATTTAATATAAGTTTACAAAATTATAAGATGGCAGGGGTCCAATTCCACACCGTTCCCACCACCAGAGCTCTGTGTCCCCATTCCCCCCACGGGAAACTGCAGTGGTTCTCCCAAGGTCAAAGACGTGGGTTGACTATTATTTCTGTAACTACTTGTTAGTCTGTGTTTTTGCCACACCCCACCCCTGCTTTTATGCTCCTGCCTTCTCTTCCTTTCTAAGTCACATCTGTACCAATTACTACTTCCAAATATTCCTTCCAAATGTCTTTCCTTTATTCCTCTTCTCTGGGTCCTGATGGAACTGGAGTTCAGAGCCCTCTGGGCATCCTCCCCTGTCATGCCCCGCCCCAGGGGAGTATGGGTCAGAATTCTTTCTGGGGCATAGTAGGTGGAAAGCCTGGCTTCTGTAATTGCTTCTCCATTGGTCATGGGCATTGGATCCACACCTTCCAGCCTGTGTCCGTCTTTCCCTAGTGGGGCAGTACTCTGGAGAGGTGGGGTTCCAGGACACATTGGTGAGGTCCACGGAGGTCGAGATGGAATCATAGTGGCATCTGCAACTTGGTGTCAGATTATTGGAGTTGGAAGGTTGAGTGTTGATCTCTTTTCTCTTTATCTCTTTATCATTAAAAAAAAACCAATATCCATTAGGAGGAGGGGAGCCTTATAAGGGTGAACAGTACCCCCCACCCCCCGCATCCTATTTAGAGGAAGGAGAAATATAGCCACCAGGACCAATGGAGCTGTACAGGCATGAGCCCCAATGATAACCCTGGTGGCAAAAAATGAATAAATAATCAAAATGACTAACTCTTTAAAAACTGTCTGGGGTCTGATTTAAGAACTATAACTACTCAGTTTTTACTGTGGAAGCTATTGTGAATTATTTAGGAATTAAGTCTGCTGTCCAGGTTCACCTCTCCAGTCATCTTACCGACAAAGTATAAATAAGTCTTGCTGTTTTATCAACATGTAGCGGACTTTACTTTTTTAATCGTGAGGAGAATGTGCACATGCATGAGAGTTAGTGTGTGTTGTTAAAATTTCGGAAGGCTCTTGCCGGCTGGGATAGCTTCACAGGCTGGTAACAGAGACGCGGAGACATCGGCTGGGCAGGGCAGCTGTATTTCTTTATTCAGGAACAACGATTCATAAACTAAGACAAACTAATCACCAAACAGAACTCGGCTGTCTCTTTGCGGCGGGGCAAGCACTCTTTCTTTTACTCTGGAACTCAGGAACCCAGGAACTCTGTCTCTCTGGCACTCTCTCTTACTCTGTAACCCTGAAACTCTCAAACTCAGGAACTCAGGAACTCAGGCACTCTCCAACTCAGGAACCCTCTCCCGGGGTTCCTTCGGGCGCGAAATTAACAGGACTGATCCAATTCTCTTGGGGGGGGGGCTAGAACAAACCAATGTAAAGTATACGACAATTCCCCCTTTTCTTTTTAACTAAATGACTATAGTATCAAGGGTGTGGGGTGAACAGAAACATATATAACAAAAACCAGCATGTTGCCAAGGGAAGGCCTGAGGGGGCCATATCTGAAAAAAAAACATTTCTTGCCTCTGGGGGGCTACTTGCCTCGATGGGCAATTGCATGGGGGCGGGGAACGGCCTAGAGTCCCACAGGCAGCTGGCTGCAACTTACTTACTATGAAACAAAACTTGTTATTAGCATATCTACTGCACGATCCAACGTTTCTAATAGAGAAGGAATTTGAGACTTTTACATATCAACAACGTCTTTTAACCTTTTGTTACACCCATTCAAGATGGAGACACACCCTAGGTGTGGGCCGGAGAGGAAACCTCAGGCATGAGAATAATTAGCATAGCCATTGTGCGATCTACCATTACTAATAGAGAAGGTAGTGTTTTACATATCAACAAGTCTATTTAACCTTTTCTTTAGACTAACTTAGTTAAAATATATTGATTGTTAACTAATTTTTACCTTAGACTTTAAATGTAAGTTAATTTTATCTTTATGAGAATTACATTGAAAACCTTTTTCATTTAACTTTGACTAGTAAGAATTTAGCCTTAAAGTTATTGTTTACCAAACTTTAAACATACACATAAACGTGGTCATTAATGTACAAGGAGAGAAACCTTTGTTACGAAGGCATGTCATTTTAAACACGAATTTAAATCTGTACTGTCTTAGTTGTTGGGGGGGGGGTTCACCATCCAGAGGTGGCTTCCCGCGCAGCTTCACTTTTAGGAATTGCAGGTTGCGATCTCTGCACAAATCTCTGCGTACTCCAGCTTGTCTGCCTTCAGACCGGACCGGCGGCTGGAGATCTCGTGTGCCCAGTTTCGGCAGGGAGCCCGGGGATCCGGGAGACCCGGGATGGTTCCAGAATTCATAGCAAGAGGGCAGGCAGGCCATCTTTGTAGAAGGCGTGGGCCTAGGTGCCCAGGGGTGGCGGCCATGATGGGCCGCCGCGGCCCTGCCCCATGGCCCTGTCATGTCTGCTGCCCTGTTCGCAGTGGTCGAGCAGCGTGGAGGGATCACGCGTCCAGTGCCCTTTACATTGACATGTGGGTTAATCCTTCCTTCTAGACTAGAAGTTTCCTTCTGCATGAGTGTGTCTACTGCCTAAGCCTTCCATCTGAGCGTGAACTGCACTCAAGAGTGTTTTTCAACCCTGTAGTTCTGATGCAAGTTCTCTGTAGGGCCATGGTCCTTTCTTCATGCAGCAGGAATCACAAACTCCTACTATGATCTTTCTTCCACTATAGATATTTCACCCCATGTATGTACGGAAGTGACATTTAATGACTGGCTTAACACCTTTTGATAGGCCGGAGATAGAGTCTATTATCAACACAAGGGGAGGGTCAAAGAAACAACCCCCCCGCCCCCAAAAAAAAAAATTAGTGCGGCCTAGGAGAGGATTTCAGACACTTGTAGCACTAGCCCACCACTCATGAAGCTTCCCCTTGGAGGTGGGCTCCGGGGGTGTGGTGAGCCCTGGTCCTGGCACGTGCTCATGTGTCTGTCTTCTGGGTTGGTTACCCCTGCACCCTACTAAGAGGTATTGACTATCCCAGGCTTATGGAAACTGATGGGAGGCCCACCCAGGCCATGGGAGACCTGAGAGCCAGGGAGGAAGTGCCCTGCCTTTGGGGTAAGCCCAGTGTGAGACAAGGAAGAGGCCATGTCATCAGTGAGGGAGGCCTGCATGTCATGGCCACTATGACGTGTGTGTGCAGCAGGCTCTGTACCTCCAGACACTGTGAGCTCTGGCTGCCCCTCCCTTGAGAATGCAGACTGTAGGTTGGGGCAGGAAGCCAGGTGGGCAGTGCTGGGGAGGACCTGTGGCTGGGGTGACCCCCAGGGACGCAAATGAAAAGAAAGCACCAAAAGTAGACCAGTGCAAAGTCACAATTTATTTCACATTCTATTAATGCATAATCACAATTTATTTCACATTCTGGGAGGCCCCCTATGGGGCAGCGGGGTCTTCAGCGGCAGACAGTTCAGAGGCAGCAGGGGCCCTGGCCTCAGCGGGATGCAGGGAGCATCTCTCTCTCAGCTCTCGGCCTCCACCTGCAGAGGAGACAACAGGCCTATGAGATCTGCATTTATGGGTGACCTCCCCCCCCCATGCCCACTAACTCACCAGGCCATGCGAGGGGCCCTGTATCCTCATGTCCTGAGCGGGTGGACACGTGTCCTGCCACCCTTGTGGGGACCCAGACAGCAGCCGCAACAAAGCTGCAGGAGACGGTTCAGCAGCCTGCGGGCTGCTCCATGGCGGATGGGGATCCAGGTGGCAGAGGGGCTGCTGGCCTGTGCGCCCTGGCCCGAGGGGGGGCAGCTCTCCTCCCCAGGTGCTGGGGCTGCTGCCGAGGAGGGGGAGGGGCCGGAGGCAGGGCAGCTGCCTTGTGGTGTGTTGGGAGGCACCGCTGGGGGGGCCAGGCTGGGGGTGGACGTGGACGTGAAGACAGGGAGACTGCAGCACTTGGGGGGTTGGCCAGGCTCCGGGGCCTCGTCTTGCTCCCAGGAGCCGGTGCGCAGAGCTGCTGGGGCAGACACACACCTCCTCCTGCTCCTGCTCCTGCTCCTGCTCCAGCTCCTGCTCCTGCTCCTGCTCCTGCTGGCCCTCTTCTTCATACTTGGCAGCAGGCTGGAAGGAATGGACTGCTCAGCTGGGGCTGGCTCATCGGAGGAGGTGGGTTCCCTGTAGGCTTCCATGGGTCCCATGCCCTGGGTCACCCATGGGTGGCTCAGGATCTCTGGCCAGCCAATTCGCTCCTTGGGGTCAGAGTTGAGCATGCGGTGCAGAAGGTGTCGGAGCTCCTGGGAGAGCCGGGGCTTCCTTCTGAATAGAGTCCAGATGGGTCGTTCCTCTGGCAGGTGACCTTTCACCATTTCATACAACATCACCCCCAGGCTCCAGATGTCCACCCCGGGGCCGTAGGTGCCCCCCGTCACTATCTCGGGCGCCATGTAGCCCAAGGTGCCCTGCAGGCTGTCCATGGACTGCTGAAGAAAATTGCCACTCAGGCCAAAGTCCGTGATCTTGACCCGGTTCAGGCTTTGCACGAGAATATTCTCAGGTTTCAGGTCCCTGTGAGCGATTCCTTTGGCGTGGCAATATTCCATAGCCGAGGCCAACTGGCGGAACACCCTTCTGGCCTCCTCCTCCCTCATGGGGCCCTTGCGGCAGAGATAGTCCCGCAGGTCTCCCCCCCTCACGTAGGGCATGACCAGCTGCAGTTGGAATGCCCTCTCTATGGTGCCCAGCAGGGGCAAGATGTTGGGGTGGCTCAGACCTCGCATGACGTTGCACTCGTGATGCGCCATCTCCAGGCCTGTCTGCCCCAGCATCTTCATCTTCTTGATGACAACTTTTCTGCCGCTGTGACGATGGCGGGCCAGCACGACGACAGAGAAGCTGCCGGCCCCAAGGGTGCTCAGGACACAGAAGTCGTCCTCGGCCATTCCCTCTCCCAATGGAGAGGTCTTAGGCCGGGCCATAGACCTATCTACACTCACTGTAGACTAACTAGGAACTCTAAGCTAGGACTGTCACTACCAAAAAACAACAAGCAAGATCTAACTTACCTTCTACTCTTACTGGCTCTACCCAAAACAGGGGTAGTCAAACTAGAATGCGCTAGGGCTATCCTAGATAACTAAGGAGAGGGGGGTGAACAAGGGAAGGGGGAAATGGCAAAGAGGAGAGTAAAGGGGGGGGGGAGAAAGGAGAGTGTGGGGTAGGGGAAAGGAGTGGGGAGAGGGGTAACGGGAGAGGGTATCAGGTAAAGTGCAGGGATGGAGAGAGGGGAATCAAAAGAGCGAGAATCGAGAGCGAGAGCGAGTGTGTGGGAGTGGTGGTGCGTAAGCTAGCTGGGGAGTCCGCCACAGGTCACTACCAAGAGCTTCCAGGGCATATGGACAGGAGACCCCCCTCAGGCGCGGCTTTTTATAGGTTTCTGGTTGGTCACAATGGCTCCCAAGAGGACACACCATCAGGGCAGGGCCGTCATGGACAGGAGGTCACAGCAGAAGGGTGGGTCAGTGATGGCCAGGGCTCACCGGGAGGTCAGCCACAGGTCTTCCCCCCTTCATGGTAGAAAACCTAATGCCTTTATTCCCATAGGGGCCTGGGTGTGGTCCTTATATGACCCTAGGACCCAAAAACCTGTCTGTGTCTGGGGTTGACTAGAGATTAGTACTTACTGAATAAAATCTGTAGGACCTTTAGGACACTTTGCATATCCACTGGGGGAGAAAAATCTGTGATCACCTTTGCCTGAAAACCTCTGCCTCTATTTGAATGAAATGGCTCCATCGCAGTGAAATCCATGCCCGTCTTTAGGACATTTAGGGAACATAGGAAAGATGGGAAATAAGTAAGTTGACGCCAGTTTGCCCAGCATGTCGTCACTCCTTGTGGATGTTGCATGGGTACGTGAGCAGAAGGTGTGTTTATCTCTTCTGAGATGCACAGTTCAGTAGATATCAATTAGGTCCATTTCATCTATGGTTTCATTTAAGATCACTCTCCCCCTATTGATTTATTTGTTTGTTTGTTTTGTCCTGATGATCTGTCTGCTGTGAGTGGTGTGTTCAAAGCTCCTACTATGATTGTCTTACTGTTCATATCTCCCTCAAGTTCAGTGAAGTCCTTGTTTGATCTATTTGGGTGCACTTGAGTTTGGGGCATATATTTTTATGACGGTTACGTCTTTCTGTTGGGTTAGTCCATTGACCACCGTGTAATGTCCCTCTCTGTTCCTTTCCTTACCTGAACATCTGTGTTATCAGAAGGCAGAGCAGCTGTCCCTTCCCTCCTGTTGGGAATTAGTGTCTTAGAATAGCTGGCTGCAGCCTGTGACATGATGTTTCCATTTCTCTTTTCTTTGGATGTGTATTTCCCGAAGAAATGTCCCGGATGGATCCTGTTCTTTTCTCCATTAAGCTACTTGGAGACTTTTGAAAAGTGAATTTAGGCCGTTCACGTTTAGGGTCTTCATTGCTCTGTGTGGTTTATTTATGTCCATTCTGATTCCGAGGCTGTCTTAATTGTTGATTCTTTGCCTATTTGTTTCCACCTGTCCTTTTCTGTAGGTGAGTTTCTCCGATGAGTTCCTCACTGATTTCTCTTGTGTTTTCTGTACATCTCTGTTCCTGGTGTTTCTTGTGGTTACCATCAGTTGAATAGCTAGCACTTTGTATGTGAGAAAGTCGTGTTTAAATTGATCTCAGCTAGCAAACATTTGGTAGAAAGGCTTTGTCCTTTAATTCCTTTTCTTGCTTGATTAATGTTTCCTCTGTTTCTAGTCTACTGCCGTCCACCTCACTGAGAACGTGCATTCCTTTGCTTCCGCCTTTCTCATGGATAATTTGTATAAGGTGAGGTTGAGGTGAGCAAGTGCCTGTAGCTTTTGGATACTTGAAGAGACCATTATTTACCCCTCATACGTGAAAGACAACTTTGCTGGCTGCAAAATTGCTGGTTGGAATTTCCTCTTTTTTAGTACTTGGAATATGTCATCCCACTCTTTCCTTGTGTCTTGGGATTGTGAAAGGAGGTCTGATGGAAACTGGATAAGTCTACCTTTGTATGCAACATCTTTCCTTCTCCTAGAAGCCTTCAGATTGTGTACGTTGACATTGGGGTTTCATAGTTTTACAAGGATGTACCTCCTTGTTAGGCATTTTGCATTCATGTACCTGAGTGTGTGCTCTGCCTCTGGAATAGGTCTATGCTGAAGATTGCCTGAGTGAGGACAGTTCTCAGCTAAAATTTCTCTCAAATGGTCACTAGTTTTCTGACCCCCTCCTCATCCACAGATATTCCTTTTTTAATTTAATTTAATTTAATTATATTTAATATAATTTTTGCCTCCAGGGTTATTGCTGGGGCTCAGTGCCTGCACCGTGAATCAGTCCACTGCCCCTGGAGCCCATTTTTGCCCCCCTTTGGTTGCCCTTGTTGTTGTAGCCTTGTTGTGGTTATTATTGTTGTTGTTGATGTCATTAGTTGTTGAATAGGACAGAGAGAAATGGAGAGAGAAGGGGAAGACAGAGAAGAGGAGAGAAAGATAGACACCTGCAGACCTGCTTCACCGCCTCTGAGGCGACTGCCCTGCAGGTGGGGAGTCGGGGGTTCGAACCAGCATGCTTCCACCGGTCTTGTGCTTTGCACCACATGTGCTTATCCCGCTGCGCTACCGCCCGAGCCCCATCCTCAGGTATTTCTATCACACTTATATTCGACCTTCTGACGGAGTCTGCACTTTCCCCGAATTGCTACTTTATTTCTAAACCTTTGCTCTCCCTCATCTGTACATTGACATGTGGGTTAATCCTTCCTTCTAGACTAGAAGTTTCCTTCTGCATGAGTGTGTCTACTGCCTAAGCCTTCCATCTGAGCGTGAACTGCACTCAAGAGTGTTTTTCAACCCTGTAGTTCTGATGCAAGTTCTCTGTAGGGCCATGGTCCTTTCTTCATGCAGCAGGAATCACAAACTCCTACTATGATCTTTCTTCCACTATAGATATTTCACCCCATGTATGTACGGAAGTGACATTTAATGACTGGCTTAACACCTTTTGATAGGCCGGAGATAGAGTCTATTATCAACACAAGGGGAGGGTCAAAGAAACAACCCCCCCGCCCCCAAAAAAAAAAATTAGTGCGGCCTAGGAGAGGATTTCAGACACTTGTAGCACTAGCCCACCACTCATGAAGCTTCCCCTTGGAGGTGGGCTCCGGGGGTGTGGTGAGCCCTGGTCCTGGCACGTGCTCATGTGTCTGTCTTCTGGGTTGGTTACCCCTGCACCCTACTAAGAGGTATTGACTATCCCAGGCTTATGGAAACTGATGGGAGGCCCACCCAGGCCATGGGAGACCTGAGAGCCAGGGAGGAAGTGCCCTGCCTTTGGGGTAAGCCCAGTGTGAGACAAGGAAGAGGCCATGTCATCAGTGAGGGAGGCCTGCATGTCATGGCCACTATGACGTGTGTGTGCAGCAGGCTCTGTACCTCCAGACACTGTGAGCTCTGGCTGCCCCTCCCTTGAGAATGCAGACTGTAGGTTGGGGCAGGAAGCCAGGTGGGCAGTGCTGGGGAGGACCTGTGGCTGGGGTGACCCCCAGGGACGCAAATGAAAAGAAAGCACCAAAAGTAGACCAGTGCAAAGTCACAATTTATTTCACATTCTATTAATGCATAATCACAATTTATTTCACATTCTGGGAGGCCCCCTATGGGGCAGCGGGGTCTTCAGCGGCAGACAGTTCAGAGGCAGCAGGGGCCCTGGCCTCAGCGGGATGCAGGGAGCATCTCTCTCTCAGCTCTCGGCCTCCACCTGCAGAGGAGACAACAGGCCTATGAGATCTGCATTTATGGGTGACCTCCCCCCCCCATGCCCACTAACTCACCAGGCCATGCGAGGGGCCCTGTATCCTCATGTCCTGAGCGGGTGGACACGTGTCCTGCCACCCTTGTGGGGACCCAGACAGCAGCCGCAACAAAGCTGCAGGAGACGGTTCAGCAGCCTGCGGGCTGCTCCATGGCGGATGGGGATCCAGGTGGCAGAGGGGCTGCTGGCCTGTGCGCCCTGGCCCGAGGGGGGGCAGCTCTCCTCCCCAGGTGCTGGGGCTGCTGCCGAGGAGGGGGAGGGGCCGGAGGCAGGGCAGCTGCCTTGTGGTGTGTTGGGAGGCACCGCTGGGGGGGCCAGGCTGGGGGTGGACGTGGACGTGAAGACAGGGAGACTGCAGCACTTGGGGGGTTGGCCAGGCTCCGGGGCCTCGTCTTGCTCCCAGGAGCCGGTGCGCAGAGCTGCTGGGGCAGACACACACCTCCTCCTGCTCCTGCTCCTGCTCCTGCTCCAGCTCCTGCTCCTGCTCCTGCTCCTGCTGGCCCTCTTCTTCATACTTGGCAGCAGGCTGGAAGGAATGGACTGCTCAGCTGGGGCTGGCTCATCGGAGGAGGTGGGTTCCCTGTAGGCTTCCATGGGTCCCATGCCCTGGGTCACCCATGGGTGGCTCAGGATCTCTGGCCAGCCAATTCGCTCCTTGGGGTCAGAGTTGAGCATGCGGTGCAGAAGGTGTCGGAGCTCCTGGGAGAGCCGGGGCTTCCTTCTGAATAGAGTCCAGATGGGTCGTTCCTCTGGCAGGTGACCTTTCACCATTTCATACAACATCACCCCCAGGCTCCAGATGTCCACCCCGGGGCCGTAGGTGCCCCCCGTCACTATCTCGGGCGCCATGTAGCCCAAGGTGCCCTGCAGGCTGTCCATGGACTGCTGAAGAAAATTGCCACTCAGGCCAAAGTCCGTGATCTTGACCCGGTTCAGGCTTTGCACGAGAATATTCTCAGGTTTCAGGTCCCTGTGAGCGATTCCTTTGGCGTGGCAATATTCCATAGCCGAGGCCAACTGGCGGAACACCCTTCTGGCCTCCTCCTCCCTCATGGGGCCCTTGCGGCAGAGATAGTCCCGCAGGTCTCCCCCCCTCACGTAGGGCATGACCAGCTGCAGTTGGAATGCCCTCTCTATGGTGCCCAGCAGGGGCAAGATGTTGGGGTGGCTCAGACCTCGCATGACGTTGCACTCGTGATGCGCCATCTCCAGGCCTGTCTGCCCCAGCATCTTCATCTTCTTGATGACAACTTTTCTGCCGCTGTGACGATGGCGGGCCAGCACGACGACAGAGAAGCTGCCGGCCCCAAGGGTGCTCAGGACACAGAAGTCGTCCTCGGCCATTCCCTCTCCCAATGGAGAGGTCTTAGGCCGGGCCATAGACCTATCTACACTCACTGTAGACTAACTAGGAACTCTAAGCTAGGACTGTCACTACCAAAAAACAACAAGCAAGATCTAACTTACCTTCTACTCTTACTGGCTCTACCCAAAACAGGGGTAGTCAAACTAGAATGCGCTAGGGCTATCCTAGATAACTAAGGAGAGGGGGGTGAACAAGGGAAGGGGGAAATGGCAAAGAGGAGAGTAAAGGGGGGGGGGAGAAAGGAGAGTGTGGGGTAGGGGAAAGGAGTGGGGAGAGGGGTAACGGGAGAGGGTATCAGGTAAAGTGCAGGGATGGAGAGAGGGGAATCAAAAGAGCGAGAATCGAGAGCGAGAGCGAGTGTGTGGGAGTGGTGGTGCGTAAGCTAGCTGGGGAGTCCGCCACAGGTCACTACCAAGAGCTTCCAGGGCATATGGACAGGAGACCCCCCTCAGGCGCGGCTTTTTATAGGTTTCTGGTTGGTCACAATGGCTCCCAAGAGGACACACCATCAGGGCAGGGCCGTCATGGACAGGAGGTCACAGCAGAAGGGTGGGTCAGTGATGGCCAGGGCTCACCGGGAGGTCAGCCACAGGTCTTCCCCCCTTCATGGTAGAAAACCTAATGCCTTTATTCCCATAGGGGCCTGGGTGTGGTCCTTATATGACCCTAGGACCCAAAAACCTGTCTGTGTCTGGGGTTGACTAGAGATTAGTACTTACTGAATAAAATCTGTAGGACCTTTAGGACACTTTGCATATCCACTGGGGGAGAAAAATCTGTGATCACCTTTGCCTGAAAACCTCTGCCTCTATTTGAATGAAATGGCTCCATCGCAGTGAAATCCATGCCCGTCTTTAGGACATTTAGGGAACATAGGAAAGATGGGAAATAAGTAAGTTGACGCCAGTTTGCCCAGCATGTCGTCACTCCTTGTGGATGTTGCATGGGTACGTGAGCAGAAGGTGTGTTTATCTCTTCTGAGATGCACAGTTCAGTAGATATCAATTAGGTCCATTTCATCTATGGTTTCATTTAAGATCACTCTCCCCCTATTGATTTATTTGTTTGTTTGTTTTGTCCTGATGATCTGTCTGCTGTGAGTGGTGTGTTCAAAGCTCCTACTATGATTGTCTTACTGTTCATATCTCCCTCAAGTTCAGTGAAGTCCTTGTTTGATCTATTTGGGTGCACTTGAGTTTGGGGCATATATTTTTATGACGGTTACGTCTTTCTGTTGGGTTAGTCCATTGACCACCGTGTAATGTCCCTCTCTGTTCCTTTCCTTACCTGAACATCTGTGTTATCAGAAGGCAGAGCAGCTGTCCCTTCCCTCCTGTTGGGAATTAGTGTCTTAGAATAGCTGGCTGCAGCCTGTGACATGATGTTTCCATTTCTCTTTTCTTTGGATGTGTATTTCCCGAAGAAATGTCCCGGATGGATCCTGTTCTTTTCTCCATTAAGCTACTTGGAGACTTTTGAAAAGTGAATTTAGGCCGTTCACGTTTAGGGTCTTCATTGCTCTGTGTGGTTTATTTATGTCCATTCTGATTCCGAGGCTGTCTTAATTGTTGATTCTTTGCCTATTTGTTTCCACCTGTCCTTTTCTGTAGGTGAGTTTCTCCGATGAGTTCCTCACTGATTTCTCTTGTGTTTTCTGTACATCTCTGTTCCTGGTGTTTCTTGTGGTTACCATCAGTTGAATAGCTAGCACTTTGTATGTGAGAAAGTCGTGTTTAAATTGATCTCAGCTAGCAAACATTTGGTAGAAAGGCTTTGTCCTTTAATTCCTTTTCTTGCTTGATTAATGTTTCCTCTGTTTCTAGTCTACTGCCGTCCACCTCACTGAGAACGTGCATTCCTTTGCTTCCGCCTTTCTCATGGATAATTTGTATAAGGTGAGGTTGAGGTGAGCAAGTGCCTGTAGCTTTTGGATACTTGAAGAGACCATTATTTACCCCTCATACGTGAAAGACAACTTTGCTGGCTGCAAAATTGCTGGTTGGAATTTCCTCTTTTTTAGTACTTGGAATATGTCATCCCACTCTTTCCTTGTGTCTTGGGATTGTGAAAGGAGGTCTGATGGAAACTGGATAAGTCTACCTTTGTATGCAACATCTTTCCTTCTCCTAGAAGCCTTCAGATTGTGTACGTTGACATTGGGGTTTCATAGTTTTACAAGGATGTACCTCCTTGTTAGGCATTTTGCATTCATGTACCTGAGTGTGTGCTCTGCCTCTGGAATAGGTCTATGCTGAAGATTGCCTGAGTGAGGACAGTTCTCAGCTAAAATTTCTCTCAAATGGTCACTAGTTTTCTGACCCCCTCCTCATCCACAGATATTCCTTTTTTAATTTAATTTAATTTAATTATATTTAATATAATTTTTGCCTCCAGGGTTATTGCTGGGGCTCAGTGCCTGCACCGTGAATCAGTCCACTGCCCCTGGAGCCCATTTTTGCCCCCCTTTGGTTGCCCTTGTTGTTGTAGCCTTGTTGTGGTTATTATTGTTGTTGTTGATGTCATTAGTTGTTGAATAGGACAGAGAGAAATGGAGAGAGAAGGGGAAGACAGAGAAGAGGAGAGAAAGATAGACACCTGCAGACCTGCTTCACCGCCTCTGAGGCGACTGCCCTGCAGGTGGGGAGTCGGGGGTTCGAACCAGCATGCTTCCACCGGTCTTGTGCTTTGCACCACATGTGCTTATCCCGCTGCGCTACCGCCCGAGCCCCATCCTCAGGTATTTCTATCACACTTATATTCGACCTTCTGACGGAGTCTGCACTTTCCCCGAATTGCTACTTTATTTCTAAACCTTTGCTCTCCCTCATCTGTACATTGACATGTGGGTTAATCCTTCCTTCTAGACTAGAAGTTTCCTTCTGCATGAGTGTGTCTACTGCCTAAGCCTTCCATCTGAGCGTGAACTGCACTCAAGAGTGTTTTTCAACCCTGTAGTTCTGATGCAAGTTCTCTGTAGGGCCATGGTCCTTTCTTCATGCAGCAGGAATCACAAACTCCTACTATGATCTTTCTTCCACTATAGATATTTCACCCCATGTATGTACGGAAGTGACATTTAATGACTGGCTTAACACCTTTTGATAGGCCGGAGATAGAGTCTATTATCAACACAAGGGGAGGGTCAAAGAAACAACCCCCCCGCCCCCAAAAAAAAAAATTAGTGCGGCCTAGGAGAGGATTTCAGACACTTGTAGCACTAGCCCACCACTCATGAAGCTTCCCCTTGGAGGTGGGCTCCGGGGGTGTGGTGAGCCCTGGTCCTGGCACGTGCTCATGTGTCTGTCTTCTGGGTTGGTTACCCCTGCACCCTACTAAGAGGTATTGACTATCCCAGGCTTATGGAAACTGATGGGAGGCCCACCCAGGCCATGGGAGACCTGAGAGCCAGGGAGGAAGTGCCCTGCCTTTGGGGTAAGCCCAGTGTGAGACAAGGAAGAGGCCATGTCATCAGTGAGGGAGGCCTGCATGTCATGGCCACTATGACGTGTGTGTGCAGCAGGCTCTGTACCTCCAGACACTGTGAGCTCTGGCTGCCCCTCCCTTGAGAATGCAGACTGTAGGTTGGGGCAGGAAGCCAGGTGGGCAGTGCTGGGGAGGACCTGTGGCTGGGGTGACCCCCAGGGACGCAAATGAAAAGAAAGCACCAAAAGTAGACCAGTGCAAAGTCACAATTTATTTCACATTCTATTAATGCATAATCACAATTTATTTCACATTCTGGGAGGCCCCCTATGGGGCAGCGGGGTCTTCAGCGGCAGACAGTTCAGAGGCAGCAGGGGCCCTGGCCTCAGCGGGATGCAGGGAGCATCTCTCTCTCAGCTCTCGGCCTCCACCTGCAGAGGAGACAACAGGCCTATGAGATCTGCATTTATGGGTGACCTCCCCCCCCCATGCCCACTAACTCACCAGGCCATGCGAGGGGCCCTGTATCCTCATGTCCTGAGCGGGTGGACACGTGTCCTGCCACCCTTGTGGGGACCCAGACAGCAGCCGCAACAAAGCTGCAGGAGACAGTTCAGCAGTTCTGTTTGGTTATTAGTTTGTCTTAGTTTATGAATCGTTGTTCCTGAATAAAGAAAGACAGCTTCCCTGCCCAGCCGATGTCTCCGCGTCTCTATTACCAGTCTGTGAAGCTATCCCAGCCGGCAAGAGGCTTCTGAAATTTTAACAACAAATGGCGCCCTCGTGGACCTGACCTGCGTATCTCTCAGATAAGTAAAGGCAATTTGGCTACCTATGCACTATGGCCTTCTCTTCTGCTTGTGAAGAGATCTCCAAAGGCCTCTGCTCTTTCCAATATCACATTCTAAATATCACATTTACCAAATTGGAAATATCACATGGACTTCAGTAGCTTTTCCTGTTACCTGAATAGCAAACTAATTCACAAGGGATGTATCAAAGTGTGACAGGAAGAAAAACATGGCACAGTGCCATAGCTAGCTGAAGTCACTGCCCAGAACCTAATCACCTCTGCCAGTGGACCGTGTGGTGAGAACATTTCCAAGCCACCAGGACAATCACTTTCCTTACAAAAACAATGCCCTCCTGACAAAGGAGTGGAAACGGTGCAAGTGCAGGTACCTGAAGGTCACTTAGTTGCCCAATCAGGCTTTCCTGCCCCTAGCTTTTCTGTGGGTAGACTGCACTCCTGGCCGCGCACCTGAGCTCTGGTGGAGTTGTACTATCCAGGTACCCTTTTTCACACCTGAAAAAGAAAGTGTATTAGAAAACAAATAACCCCATCCAAAAAATGCAGAGAGGACATGGACAGAATATTCACCACAGACGAGATCCAAAAGGCCGAGAAGCACATGAAAAAATGCTCCAAGTCTCTGATTGTCAGAGAAATGCAAATCAAGACAACAACGAGATACCACTTCACTCCTGTGAGAATGTCACACATCAGAAAAGGTAACAGCAGCAAATGCTGGAGAGGGTGTGGGGTCTAAGGAACCCTCCTGCACTGCTGGTGGGAATGTCAGTTGGTCCACTCATGGGAACTAAGGATCAGTGTAGAGACTGGTACTAAAGTATGATGATTAACTTGTTTTTAAAAAATATTTATTTATTCCCTTTTTTTTTGGTTGTCCTTGTTTTTTTATTGTTGTAGTTATTGATGTCATCGTTGTTGGATAGGACAGAGTTAGGGAGAGAAAGACAGACACCTGCAGACCTGCTTCACTGCTTGTGAAGCGACTCCCCTGCAGGTAGGGAGCCGGGGGATGGAACCGGGATCCTTGTACTTTGCACCACCTGCGCTTAACCTGCTGCAGTACCGCCTGACTCCCTGATAACTAACTTCTAATGCCACAGGAGGAACTTCCACGCCGTGCTCTCAGTGACTTTATAGTCAGAGATAACTTCAACATAAATCTAGTTAAGTAAATGAATTGCAGCTATTTGACATAAATTTGAAAATCTAGTTGTCTTTTTTTTTTTTTCTTTTTACTCTATGTTATTAAGGACACTGAATACATTTTACCTTGTTAAGGACATTAAATAAGCATTAACAGCTTTAAATAGTTTTTTTATCAAAAGATTGACATATATATTTTTTTTATTTCTTCTTATCACTAGAACTTCACCGCTCCTAGTGCATTTTCTTGGGTAGAGAGAAAGAGACTGACTGACTGACTGACTGACAACTGACGACAGCACTGCAGCTTCCCCCATGCAGCAGGGGCTGTATCCAAACCTGACGAGCCAGCCAAGCTATCCAAGCAAGCTGTCTTGCCATCCTTGCTGCACTTGATTCTTGATGCCTCATTTTTTCTCATAGTTTTCTTCTGTGACGGCCTTAAGATTGTCCCACCGGTTTTTGTGTTTGGGCATGGCAGGCTGAACTCCCAGCTGCACCATCTTCACCATGGCAGTGCCACCCTACACACTGCACAGAGCTGCTGATCAGACATTGGGGGTTGTGGGCCTTGCCTACAAAGGGAAGTAAAAATCCCTCCCCTGCCCATGACCTTCTAAAATTTGGTGTTTTTTTTTTAAACATCTAAACAATTTATTCTGTTTTAATATTTATTTATTTATTCCCTTTTGTTGTCCTCGTTGTAGTTATTGTTGTTGACGTCATTGCTGTTGGACAGGACAGAGAGAAATGGAGAAAGGAAAGGGAGACAGAGAGAGGGGGAGAGAAAGACAGACACCTGCAGACCTGCTTCACCGCCTGTGAAGCGACACCCCTGCAGGTGGGGAGCCGGGGGCTCGAACCAGGATCCTTATGCCGGTCCCTGCGCTTTGCGCCACCTGCGCTTTGTGTCGCCATCAGGACCTCTCCCTTGCTGAGTAATGCCAGGGGAAGACTGGGCGGGAGTAGTACATTAGCTGGGAACGGAGGATGGGCTGTGGCAAGGAACAGCGAAAGAGAAACCTCCCCTCTCTTGCTATTCTGTGTGTTTGCTTCTAAAACTGCTCAGCTCTGGTGTATGGTCCTGCCGGGATTGAACCTGGGACCTCTGAGTCTCAGGCATGAGAGTCTGCATAGCCATTCTACTGCCTTCTCCACTCACCACCCTATCTTGTTCTATAGCCAAGCCATAGAATTTTGAAACAGAAGAGCTAATAAGTTTGGCTTTATAGGCTCTATCCTTGACAGTTCTTTCACACCTAGGATTGACTGCAAAATGCTACGCGAGGGGTTTAATACTCACATTTCTGGTGATCACTTCAGACATGGAAGATATACGGGCACCAAACAAAGTCAGCCTGGACGTAAGGAGGGCAGTCCAGCATATACTGTGGACCAAGCGAAATGATTCCAATTAAGATATATTCTTAAGAGACAGAATAGGCTTACTAGATCTCACAGATCTCCAGTTAATCTGTTGTACGATTTTGTTTATGGTTGGTGTTGTCTATTTACTTGCTTTAAGAAATGAAACTCATCTTCACTGACTAGTCATTGACTCACCGTCCTGTACAGGGTGGAGTTTGACTCCTAGCTGTGTGCATTTGTGTTGAGACAGCAGTCACCAGTGGACTTTTACTTGTGTCTCACTTTTATTTGTCTCGTCTGATCTCATCTTTCATTCCTCTACTTACTAAGATTTGAGTTACTAATTTTTTATCCTTTTTTTAAAATTATTAAATAATGACTGACAAGACTGTAAGATAACAAGGGCACAATCCCACACAGTCCCCACCACCAGTGTTCCGTGTCCCATCCCCTCCACTGGAAGCTTCTCTATTCTTTATCCCTCTGGGAGTATGGACCAAAATTCTTTATGGGGTGCAGAAGGTCGGAGGTCTGGCTTCTGTAATTGCTTCTTCACTGGACAAAGATGTTGACAGGTGGATCCATACCCCTAGCCTGTTTAAATTTAAATTACTATTTCTTTCTTTTTTTTTTTTTTTTTTCTCCAGGGTTATTGCTGGGCTAGGTGCCTGCACCATGAATCCACCACTCCTGGAGGCCATTTTTCCCCCTTTTGTTGCCCTTGTTGTTGTAGCCTCGTTGTGGTTATTATTATTGCCCTTGTTGACGCTATTCGTTGTTGGATAGGACAGAGAGAAATGGAGAGAGGAGGGGAAGACAGAGAGGGGGAGAGAAAGACAGACACCTGCAGACCTGCTTCACCGCCTGTGAAATGACTCCCCTGCAGATGGGGAGCCGGGGGCTCGAACCGGGATCCTTACGCCGGTCCTTGCGCTTTGCGCCACGTGCGCTTAACCCACTGCGCCACCGCCCGACCCCCTTATTTCTTGTTTTTAATACTCATTTATGTTTTGTCCATTTTCAAGTATTGTTTGTTTTATTTCAAATAAAGACAAAAAGAAGCATCTGTTAGATACATGCGTGGAACAGTGAAAAATGACAGCCTTTGCCCTTAAGATACTCAGACCTCTGCTTCATGCTTGCGGGTCAATGAGAGAATGTGTGTGGCCTGGGTAGACAGCATCATGGCAAAAGACTCTAATGCAAGAACCCCCCTGGGCCAGTCCCCAGCACCACCATAAGCCAGAGCAGAGCTTTATCTCTGTCTTTATCTCTGTCTCTTGGTACAAGTAAGCAAATAATCCCTCTCCTAGGAATTCACCTAGGAAAAACAAAAACACCTAACCACAAAGACCGATGCACACTGATGTTCTTAGCAGCACTGTTTGTAATAACCCAAACTTGAAAGCAGTCCAGATGCCCAAGGACAGATAAATGGCTCAGAAAATCATAGTACACAGTCACAGCGTAGTACTATGCAGCTCTCAGAAATGATGAGGATGTCTCCATAGCAGAGTGAGACAAGCCAGAAAGAGGAAGACCAGTACCGGACAACCTCACTTGTAGGTGGAACTTCATAACAGAGAACAGTAAGAGAAGATGTACGTTGCGACTTGGACTGGGTACATCCCAGAGCCCTTTGCACCAAAGCGAAGGACTCTGGAGGAGGAGGAGAAAGGACAGAAGGAGGAGGTCTTGGGGTCCTGTTGTGTCTCCACTCACCAGTGAAAGGAAGCTGAGCGGCTGTGCCCATGTCTGACAGACCTAGCTCAGGGGCTGGGCGGTAACACACCTCGCTCAGTGCAGGTCTTACCGTGCTCGGGGCATCTGGTTCCAGTTCCCAGTGCCCACCTGCAGGAGGAAGGCTTCATAGTGGGGAAGTTGTGCTGCAGAGGTCTCTCTTTCTCTCTCCCTTTCTATCCCCCTTTCCTTCTTACTCTCTCTCTCTCTCTCTCTGTCCTATCAAATCAAATAAAGTTTACCAAAAAAGATTATACTGTATACCATACTCACTCCAATAAAAAAAAGCAAAAATAAATGCAAGAGAAGAAATAGATATTTTTAAATTGAAGTCTAGGTCCAGGGAGGAGATTCCAGTGCCTGGGCACCTCCTTCTGTCTTAAAATAGTTCTGTCAGCTCCGGTATCAATCAAACATTTAAAAGGTTTTTTGTCAATCAGGAGTGTCATAATTGGGTGACCTCGTTCAATAACAGGGGTAGTCCACAATACTTCTGGCTCTGGACTAGCACCTACCCTTTCCAGCTGGCTATCTTTATCCTGCGTCCTCTCGTGGACTGGGTGCTCTCCCCTATGCTCAGCAGGGAGCAGTGCAGGGGGCAGCGGACAGGCTCCCTGGCTGGATGGAGGCGTGATATCTACAGAGCATTTTATTATTTCCATATCTTTCCCTCTTTCAGGGGCTAAGGGTTGCCCCAAATCTAGTTTAAATCTTTGTCAAAGTCTGGTAAAGGTGTGCCATCTTTATGCGTTTTAGAACGATACTCTTTTCTCTGATGATAGCCCTTCTGGCACCGAGAACAAAGTGTCTTAGCTTTCTGGTTGCCAGATGGGGTGCGGGGTCCCTGTTTGCCTTTAAAACACTGGTTACGCCAGCGCCCCTCGCGACCGCACTGAAAGCAGGCTCCCTTCTGTTTATCTAGGGCAGCTGCAAAAGCTTGCGCCAAAGTGGTGGCCTGGTGAGTGCTGGACCCTGTCTCCTGAGTGGCTAAAATTCACTGACTTGGGTCTCATTCTTTAGAGACAAACATGCCTGATGGAAGACTGGAAGCATTCCTTCCCATACTAGAGTTTTTAATAATAACTGACGGGCATCTGGATCAGAAAATTCTCTCTCTAGGCTGGCCTGTACTCTGGTGATAAACTTACTTAAAGACTCATCTCGCTCCTGGCATAGGGTAAGTATAGGGGCAGAGCTCTCGCCTGTAGGCGGTGTTAATCGGTCCCATGCCTGCATTGCACAGAGGCGCACCTGGTCAAAGTAACCGGGTGGAAACCTGGCCTCTGCCTGAAGAATTCCGGTGCTCAAGCAGCCTGTGCCAAATAATGCATCGAAATTCCAATCTGGTTGCCCTTCAGTATTTCTACGGGCTTGCTGCAAACACTCATCCCGAAAAAATGCTTCCCACTGGAGAAAAAGTGGGCTAGGCAGTACAGCTCTCATAATATCTCTCCAATCTTGGGGTGTATTTAAACTTTGTAGATAACCCTGGAGAATAGACTTTGTCCAAGGGGAATGAACCCCGTCTTCCTGAATAGCGATTTTGAGTTCTTTTAAATCAGAAACTGCATAGGGGTACCAGGAGCTAGGTTTCTGCCTGTTTGGGACCAAATTTACAGGGTACGCACTAAGCTGTCCCAGGGAAAACTGATCTCTTAGCTGGCATAAGCATTCAGAGTCTGTCATAGCCACTTTTGGAGTGACAGGGAGCAGTGAGGTAGTTGGAGCAGGAAGAGGAGGGAGAGGGCGGTGCACAGGGTCTGTGCAGGTGGCTGTGGATCCCGCAGCTGCCTTTCATTTACTGGCATGTCCTGCGGCTCTGGCACAGCCAGAATCACTGGCGCGGGCGATAGCGCCTGTTGTGCCGAGGGCGGCTGCGTTTGTGGAAGCTGTACAGGTTGTCGCAGTGACGGCAATGAAGCCGTGGGCGCCTCTAACTGCACACTGGGTTGTGGCAGTGATGGCAATGAAGCCGTGGGCGCCTCTAACTGCACACTGGGTTGTGGCAGTGATGGCAATGAAGCCATGGGCACCTCTAACTGCACACTGGGTTGTGGCAGTGATGGCAATGAAGCCGTGGGCGCCTCTAACTGCGCACTGGGTGCAGCCGGCGGTGACTGACACTGCGGCTGAATCGGAGGTGCCTGTGCCTTCGGAGCTGGCTCTGTTACTGCCCAAGGCGGTGATACAGGCAAAAATAATGCTTGTGGTCCAGGGGGCAACACCGGAGACGGTGGCCTGGTCCGTGCAGGGAAGGGCAGGGGTATCTGAGGAGGAGGTGGAGATGGAGAGGAAGGTGCAGAGAATGGTGGAGGGAGAGATGGAAACTGCAGAACAGATTCTTCAGATTCTGCCCTTTCTGGAGAAAAAAGCTTAGACTTAGCCAAGAGAGCAACCTGATCCCTTAATTCCTGAAGAGCAGTCTCAAGGCTAGCCTCTTTTTTAGTATCTGATCCTTTCAATTCCTTTAAGACTTGCACTGGGGGTGCCGGAGCGGCCCCACCCTCCAGCGACTTGGCTGAGGGAGAGCTGTCCCTTTTCTCTGGTTCCTTAGCAGATGCCGCACACTGTTTTAATGCAGCAATGATTGCCAGGAACTGAACATCTAGCTCTCTTAATCCTTCAGCTTCCTCCTTTCTGGCTAAATATGCCACACAGACCCATGACTCTGGGTCATAGATATGCTCTTTCCTAAACCAGGGGGCTACATGAATCACCACATTCCAAAATCGTAGGGCCTGTTTCTTTGATAGCTTTAACGCTCTGGTAGCTAACAAGTCTCGAAAGCACTTAATTGGAGGTTCCTCCTGGGTTGAATAAAAATTCCCCATGTCAGTTTAGCTCAGAAATTAGGTGAGGGTCTAGAGCAAATGTTACAAAATTTGGATAGGAGGAAAGATTAGGTCAGACCCGTTAAGATTCAACGGGGGAAGAATACTCAGTTTCTCAGAGCCTGGCCAGGGTTCTGTTCCACTGAGGTTCTCCCTCTGTATCCTCTCCACGAGCTTCCCTGGAGTGTGAAAAGATAGGGAGAAGGAGAGAAAGATCACAGGGGCTCAAATGAGAGCCTTGGGGTTACCTTTCCGATGTGCTTCGCTATATCTTCTTGATTTCCTGAAGCCACGGTCCTGATCCCCTCAGTTGGGCCAGCGTTTTTCAACTGGGTGAAGGCTGATGCCTGATGGGCCGATTTTTCTCTTGAGGTCGGGAAATTCTGCCCCACGCTATGGGCGCCAGATTTCGGGGTGTCTCTCTCCTTCTCCGGCAGGGTGTCCTCCTTGGGAAAGGTATCGGGCTGGTTCTTTCTCGCTCACGACAGGGGTGACACGAAGTAAAAGACACCAGGGGACTCTTAGCGTGAATCTAGAATCTTGAGTCCTTGAGTCCCAGAATCCTAGAGTCCGTTTATTGGCAAAGTGGACATGAGTTAAATAGAAAAGCAATGGAGGTAATTATCTGCCGCCGACCACCCAACTGGGGGCTCAGCAGGCCGATCCAGGGAGAATGAGACTTATAGGTGGGAGGTGGATTCGGCGCGACAGACAACACTGAGACACATGAGTTTCAATGCTGCTGCGATCTTTTACTGATATAGAGATTCTTTTTATAATAGCATAACAAAGAAGCATAAATCAAAAGCTGGCCAAGTCAGTTGACCACAAAGTACGCAGGGTACATTTTTTATAAGTAACACAGACAGGAGGAACTGAAGGCATACAACTACCAACAAAACGAAAGCACAGCCATACTGTTCTTTCATGGGTTATTAACCACATCCCTTTGGTTTCAGACAAAAGTCAATTTATCAGTAAGAACTAAATGCTTTCACTGCTCTCATTTATCCAAAGGGCTATTCTTTCTCCTTCCAAGCACTGGACCTTAATACCCAGAATAGGGGGGGGGGCACTAGTGGGAACACGGCGCCTTGCTCTGATCCTTAAGCCAAGCTCACTTTCCTGTAACCTACCTAAGACAATATGCAGGTGCATTTCAGGGTTGCTATGTAACATGTTTCCTGGGAAAGCTAAAGGACCATTGTCTGTATGATTGAATGTAATATTTCTGAGAATAGTGCTCAGTCCTTGCTCAACCTGGATAGCCAAGTCATTGGGGCTTGAAGTGCTGGGATTTACTGTTGTAAGGGGCTTTTCATCCAGTGGGGTCCCATCTGGAATGTCCAGACTAGACTTGGGGGGTTGCACTGTAAGCGTCTCCGGAGTCTCCTGGACATTCCCTGGGTGGCCTGCATAAAGCATGATAAACAACAACAGTAAGCTTTCAGAAGCGAAACCAAGTCCACCTAGCCCTCCAAGGCCTTTCCGCCAACCGGGAGACCCAGGGATCCGTCCACACAAATATCCAGGCTTCTGTCCACCACCTATCTTGGGTACGGTCTACCGTACAGGAGCTTGTAAGGCCCCTGTCCGGTTCCCTAACCAGGTCACCCGCACTGTTTTGTCACACCGCGGTCGTGGCCTGCCTATCTGGCCAGACAGGTGTGGCAGTTCCCGGTTTTTTGTTTTTAAGACGGAATTCCTCTAGGTCCCTCCGGGTGGTTTTGATGGCCAATAGGAGAGCTCTGAAAAGACAAGGAAACACCATGAAAACCACTATGATTATTATTAGGGCAACAGCTGCCACTATTGCATAATGCCACCAAGTGAAAGGATTGAGAGCAGAGACATTCTTATAGAGCTGCTGAGCTAGGGATTCGAATCCAAAATTATTTAAATGAGCAGTGCTGGTAGCAGTGATATAATCTTGCACCTCCTGAAAATCATGAGTTAAATCATTATCTTTCCAGATTCCTAGTAAATGTGCTTTTGTCTTATTCCAATTTTCTGTATCATTATATTTAGCTGGGGTGACACAAATGTACTTAAAGGAGACGTGACACTTTGTTGCCATTCTAGCTTTTATGTTAGCTACATCCTGCCCCAGGGCTATAACCACTTCCTCAAGAGCATTGAGTTTTGCTTCTAACTTTTTATCTATAATATGCTGTTCAGCAAGTATTAAGGAAATGTTCCTATGCATGTCATTCACAAAATGGGCTGTCTGGATGTTTTTTACTAAAGCTGTTGTCGAAACGGCGAAAGAGGTAAGGATAGCTATTAAGGCTGAAATTCCTAGGATAAGTGCTGCCACAAATCTTTTTGGCCGCAATAATTCATTTAGTCTTTGTACAACCATGAGTCCTGTATCCTCAAACCATGCTTCCTGTTTAAGGTCTACAGGCATCATAACATAAGCAGGTCTTTTTACTAACAGCATAACATCAAACTCCTTTTTGCAAGCAAGGAAAATATTAGCCATAAAAGGGGGTTTCCCCTCCTCATGCACTGCCTGCGTGGCCACTTGGATCAACCGCTGTATCTGGCTCATGGTTGGGAGCGATCCCGCCATCGGCTGCGGCGTCAGTGTGCACTTCAGCAGTTTCCTCCGTAGCTGCTTCATCTTCTTTCGGTTTCGGTTGTGGCGTCGCGACGTGCCTGATGAGTCGATCTGGGATCCAGATGGGAGATTCTCCATCCTGTGGAAAGACACAAGCATACCCTCGCCCTGAAGTTATAAGAGGGTCTGGCCCTTTCCACAGTCCTGTAAGTTGATCTTTCCATTTTACCAAGGGTTTGGGATTATCCTGGGAAGGATTCCAATGTCTCTCCATTCTTGACTGGCCTGTGTCATTGAGATTCAAATGGTTAAGAGTAAACAAGGCATGAGACAAAACATGGTGGGGGGTTAAATAAGGGCTGGCTTCTCGTAATTTCTTTATCTGTGCTTTCACATCCTGATGAGTTCTCTCAATTATAGCCTGTCCCTGAGGATTATATGGTATCCCTGTCACATGTCGAATTTTCCAGGTATTGCAGAATTTGGCAAACGGTTTGGAAATGTAGGCCGGACCATTATCTGTTTTCACCCTCAGAGGCTGTCCAAGGACGGCCATGGCCGCAACCATGTGTTGAATAACATCCTTTACGGCTTCTCCAGTCCTAGCGGTGGCTAGCACAGCATGTGAGAAGGTATCAACACATATGTGCACATAGCACAGCCTCCCAAATTCTGGGACATGAGTAACATCCATTTGCCATAAGTGATTTGGCTTTAGCCCTCTGGGATTTACTCCCATTTTATGTACTTGCCTAGCGGGCGGACAAGCCCCACAGGTCCGCACAATGTGCCTGGCTTGTTCTCTAGTAATTTTAAATTGATATCTTAAGGCATTAGCATTTTGATGATGTAAAGCATGACTGTCCTCAGCCTCTTGTATAGTGAGGCAAAGGTTGGCCCTTGTGAAGTGGTCAGCCATGGCATTGCCAAAAGCCAAGGCCCCTGGCAAATTTGTATGCCCTCTAATGTGCCCTATAAAAAACTTATGCTTTCTTTGCAGGATTAAATCCTGGATTACTTTTAACTGCTCTTTGATAGTTGACTTACCCGTGATGAGGGCAGTTTCAATAGTGGGAAAGAGGCTCACTATATATTTAGAATCGGTGTAAAGGTTAAATGTCTGGGGGAAGTGTCGAAAGGCTAGCGTGACAGCCGCCAGTTCCGTCTGCTGAGCAGATGTCTTTCCTGTGTGGGATATTATAGGGGGTTCCCCTTCAGTCCAGACAACCGCTACTCCATTACTAGAACCATCAGTAAAAATAGTTTGTGCTTCTGTAAGCGGTTCTATGGAACACTGCTGGGGAAAAATCAATGTTGTTTCTTTTACAAATTCTATTATAGGGTGCTTGGGCAGATGATACTTAATCTGTCCTGTATATCCCATCAAGGCCAAACCCCAATCATCACTTTCTTGTAACAATTGTTCAAATTGTAACCTAGAGTAAGGAATTACTATTTCTTGCATATCTCTTCCAAATATTTCTTTTGATCTTGTCCTTCCCTTGACTATCAATTGGGCTACCAGGCTCGGATATGAGATGAGACCTTTTGATGGAGAGTGGGGCAGATGGACCCATTCTAGCAGGGCATCTTGCCACAGGCATCCTGTGGGTGTATAAGCAGTTTTCATTATGAGCAATGCCCAAGGTATGGCGTAATTCACTTGATGCAGTCTAGCCTGTTCTAGCCTTTCCTCCACCAATTGTAGTGCAGCTGTGGCCTCAGGGGTCAGCTGTCTTTTTGACTTAGGATGTGAATCCCCATGTAATATATCAAATAGGGGGCTTAATTCTCCGGTTGTGATTTTCAAATATGGTCTAACCCAATTAATGTTTCCCAGCAATTTCTGGAAGTCATTTAAAGTATTTAATTTGTCCCTACGAATGTGAGCATGCTGAGACGTTAAATATCCTTCATGTATCTTGTGTCCCAAATACTGAATTGGTCTATTTTCTTGTATCTTGTCTGGGGCTAGACTTAGCCCAAACTTTTCTAGAGACACAGTCATTTCTCTTAATATTTGTCTAGCCTGATTAATGTCTTCATGCCCAATCAAAATATCATCCATAAAATGTATGATATATGCCTCTGGATATCCATGCCTAAGGGGGGACACAGCCATATCTACAAATTTCTGGCACAACGTAGGACTGTTTTTCATGCCTTGAGGCAACACCTGCCATTCATATCTTTTACAAGGCTCTTTATGATTAACTGAGGGAACAGAGAATGCAAACCTTTTACAATCTATGGGATTTAATTTGATAGTAAAGAAACAATCTTGCAAGTCTATAACTATAATATGATAATTTCTAGGAATAGCCACAGGAGAAGGAAGCCCCGGCTGCAGGGCTCCCATGTCTTCCATAGTGGCATTAACTGCTCTTAAGTCTTGCAGCAATCTCCATTTGCCTGATTTCTTTTTAATTACAAAAACCGGTGTATTCCAAGGACTATTGCTTTCTTTCAAATGTCCCTTATCCACTTGTTCTTTCACAATTTGTTGTATGGCTTCTATTTTTTCCATGGTGAGGGGCCATTGATTTTGCCATACAGGTTCAGATGACTTCCATGGAATGCTATCTGCATATAAATTATCAATGGCCCCTATGAAAAATATTGGTCCTCTACATTGTCAGTGGTCAGGGCGAGATTTAAGTCCTGCATAATGTCTCGCCCCCACAAAGAAAAAGGCAATGAGGGAATTACATAGGGCTGTATATGCCCTGTCTTTTTTCCATGTCTCCAGGGAATGATCCCAGAGCTTTTGGCCACATTAGCTGCCATCCCTAGACCCATTAAGATTGAATCTGTTCTGATGACTGGCCATGCCTGAGGCCAGTCTTTTCCTGCTATACAGGTTTTATCTGCTCCTGTATCCAACAACCCTTTTATAGGTTTTCCCTGAATGTGTATTTCAAGAAACGGCCTTGCTGCAGTAATTTCCTGAGTCCATGCCACAACGTCAGAGGAGCCAAACTGCCCCTCTCTGGACTGCATCAAAATTGGATTGGGCAAATTTACATAGGGGAGCAATATGATCTGTGCAATCCTTTGTCCTTTTCTGATGATTACAGCCTCTCTCAGGGCTCTACACAAAATTTTTATATCATCCCGGGTATCTGCGTCTATCACTCCTGGTATGACTTCTACACCTTTGTCCTTTCCAGAGCTTCTGCCTAAAATCAACCCAAACAGCCCTGATGGTAAGGAGCCCTTAACCCAAGTCTCTATTACCACTATTCCATCCAGGGGTGACAACACATAGTCCTTCTGTGCTGCGAGATCAAGCCCTGCACTACCCGGGGTGGCTCGAGGAAGGTCATGAATAGTTTTAGAGGGGGGCTCAATCTGTGTCCCTGTGTCTGGACATTCTGTCCCTTTTGGATCCTCTCTTGGCGTGGGGCTGAGAGGCAGCCCCTCAATTAGTTTTTTGTCTCTGTTTCCTTTAAAGTGGTCCCATCTTTGTGGAACTTTGACCTGCATTCATTTTTCCAATGTCTCCCTTTATTACATCGGGGACATATTCCTGGTGCCACACCCTTACTGGCCGACTCTCTGTTCTGGCCTTTATTGGGACATGCTGCTCTTTTATGACCAGGCTTACCGCAACCAAAGCAGTTCAGGTCTTTGTCTGACCGCCCACCCCCATAAGTAGTCTTGATAAATTTGGTAATGGGGGTACGATGCATTGCAGCTGCATATGCCATTCCCTGTACCACCGCAGGTGAGGCATCAGCACAGGCTCGTATGTAATCCTGTAGGGACCCTGTCCTACGTATGGGACGAATTAGGTCCCGACACAGCTGATTGGCATTTTCCCAAGCCAATTGCTTTAATAATATGGCTGTCCCTTCACTTTGGGGCATCATCCTATTTATGGCTTCTTCTAACCTAGCATAAAATTCTGCGGCAGTGTCTTCTGACACTCGGAGCCCACGCTCTAACAGCATGTGCCGCAATACTGAGAGGAACATACGTTTTCCCTTTGATCCTGACAATCCCATACTGTTAATGATTACCTGCCCTTAACCAAATACTTCTGGCGGGTCTGCAGCACCCTCCGGCAGGAACCGATCCCCTCCTGACAATATACTCACCTGTCTTCAAGTCCCTGTTCAAGGCGCCAGGTGCCGCCGACCACCCAACTGGGGGCTCAGCAGGCCGATCCAGGGAGAATGAGACTTATAGGTGGGAGGTGGATTCGGCGCGACAGACAACACTGAGACACATGAGTTTCAATGCTGCTGCGATCTTTTACTGATATAGAGATTCTTTTTATAATAGCATAACAAAGAAGCATAAATCAAAAGCTGGCCAAGTCAGTTGACCACAAAGTACGCAGGGTACATTTTTTATAAGTAACACAGACAGGAGGAACTGAAGGCATACAACTACCAACAAAACGAAAGCACAGCCATACTGTTCTTTCATGGGTTATTAACCACATCCCTTTGGTTTCAGACAAAAGTCAATTTATCAGTAAGAACTAAATGCTTTCACTGCTCTCATTTATCCAAAGGGCTATTCTTTCTCCTTCCAAGCACTGGACCTTAATACCCAGAATAGGGGGGGGGGCACTAGTGGGAACACGGCGTCTTGCTCTGATCCTTAAGCCAAGCTCACTTTCCTGTAACCTACCTAAGACAATATGCAGGTGCATTTCAGGGTTGCTATGTAACATGTTTCCTGGGAAAGCTAAAGGACCATTGTCTGTATGATTGAATGTAATATTTCTGAGAATAGTGCTCAGTCCTTGCTCAACCTGGATAGCCAAGTCATTGGGGCTTGAAGTGCTGGGATTTACTGTTGTAAGGGGCTTTTCATCCAGTGGGGTCCCATCTGGAATGTCCAGACTAGACTTGGGGGGTTGCACTGTAAGCGTCTCCGGAGTCTCCTGGACATTCCCTGGGTGGCCTGCATAAAGCATGATAAACAACAACAGTAAGCTTTCAGAAGCGAAACCAAGTCCACCTAGCCCTCCAAGGCCTTTCCGCCAACCGGGAGACCCAGGGATCCGTCCACACAAATATCCAGGCTTCTGTCCACCACCTATCTTGGGTACGGTCTACCGTACAGGAGCTTGTAAGGCCCCTGTCCGGTTCCCTAACCAGGTCACCCGCACTGTTTTGTCACACCGCGGTCGTGGCCTGCCTATCTGGCCAGACAGGTGTGGCAATTATCGTTGCAATATGACAGAAATTACAGGTTTCTTAACAGTCAGCATGCCCCTAAGGTAGGGGGTTGGTATGACAGGAATTGATGAGATACAAGACAGTTATTTTCCATAACACAAGCAACTTAATTATCCAAAGGTATTTGAGAGAAGCATAGGGGTTAAACCCGTAGGGTGAGACAGAGAGAAGATGGATATCAAAAGGCCATATAGTTTGGAATTTCTCTTGTCTGGGCTCTGAGGTGTGTGATGAAGTGTGTGATAAGGTGTGTTCTTCTGTGATCAGAAGGTGACTTTGAATAAGTGAATCTGCAGCCATGTGGCCTGCAGTTAATGGAGGGAAGTACTGGGGTATCTGTGGGCCTGAGAGTCAAGAAGGAAAGAACCAAGTCTGAGTTTCCCCCCTTATGCTCACCTCGGTTGAGAGAGACTTACCAAGAGGTTATCTTCTCAGACCTCCATCCAAAGATGGGGGTGGTTCTCCCTAAGCTCTATCAGGCTCACACATGTTCCCAACACACTAGTATCTTTCTGCATTCAGTAATGTATTTCTGTAAGTCTGCAATCATAATGTAAAGTTGTCTTTGATAACCTGACAAGTGAAACATTTTTGTATTTCATATTCTAGATTGGGATTTTTCTTGAGTGATACGTGGTGTATATCTGTCACCGTGTATTATTAGTAGATGCCTATGATGCTCTTGATTAGCGGACTACTCGTGAAATAGTGAAGATACTCTTTGAACGTCTGTCTTGGAAAAACCTCAATGTGGATCTTCTGCTAGACTACATAGACTACTGTAAATAAGTAGTGCTCACTTACTGCTCTTGTTAGAAGGAATCTCTCTGGGGGTCGGGCGGGAGCGCAGAGGGTTAAGCACACGTGGCACAAAGCGCAAGGACCAGCATAAGGATCCAGGTTCAAGCCCCTGGCTCCCCACCTACGGGGGAATCGCTTCACAGGCCGTGAAGCAGGTCTGCAGGTGTCTGTCTTTCTCTCCCCCTCTCTGTCTTCCCCTCCTCTCTCCATTTCTCTCTGTCCTATCCAACAACGAACACATCAGCAACAATAACAAAAGGGGGAAAAATGGCCTCCAGGAGCAGTGGATTCATGGTGCAGGCACTGAGCCCCAGCAATAACCCTGGAGGCAAATAAATAAATAAATAAGAAATCTCTCCTTTTATCCTGTGCTCAACACCCTATCCAAAATGGAAGGGTGGGGAGTTCTACAGCCTATTCTAGCATAGTCTCCTGCACCCTGTCTTAATAGAGCTTTTCTTTTGTCATTCTCTCATTCTTGTTTTTTTTTTTTTTTTTTGCCTCCAGGGTTTTTGCCAGGGCTCGGTGGCTGCAACATGAATCCACTGCTCCTGGAGGCCATTTTTCCCTTTTGTTACCCTGGTTGTTTTACCATTGTTGTGGTTATTATTATCCTTGTTATTGATGTCGTTGTTGTTGGATAGGACAGAGAGAAATGGAGAGAGGAGGGGAAGACAGAGGGGGAAAGACAGACACCTGCAGACCTGCTTCACCACCTGTGAAGCAGGTGCTCAAACCTGGATCATTCTGCCATTCCTTGTGCTTTGCGCCATGTGCGCTTAACCTGCTACGCTACCTCCCGACCCTGTATTGTCTCATTCTAAGCAACTATTTCATCCTTCATTATTTGTTTGAAATACTGAACAGTCACTTCTGGATGGAGAAGACTTGTGTGTAACAAAGCATTGATTAAATCCTTGCTAAAATGTAATAGTAGGCCCTTCTAAAGAGTATTTTGTATTGCCCATTTTGATCTTATTAAGACTGTATCCAGAGCAGGGACACGGAGCATAATGGTTATGCAGACACTCTTTCCTGGGGCTGGAAAGTCCCAGTGCAATGCCCTGCAGCACCAGAAGCCAGAGCTGTGCAGTACTGGGGAGGGGAGGGCGGGAGGGAGAGAAAAGGAAGGAGAAAGGTCCCTGTGAAACTGTGTCATCAGTCCTTTCTGTTTTTCCTTTCCTCCCCACCAGACTTATGCCTGCGTGACTCTGCACCACACTCTTCTTTTTCTTTCCTGTAGGTAAAGGGTAAGAAGAGATAAGAGTGAGGGAGAGGCAGACAGAGAAGGAAAGACACTGCAGCGCTCTGGGGCAGCAGGCACCCACCCCACCCCGTGCTTCTGTGCACTGTACTGGGTATAGAGAGCCACATGTCAGCCCCGGTCATCAAAGTCTGAATCTATACCAAGGTCGCTGGAAACTGGGTTTGCTGACCTCTGATTTATGGGGGTGCAGGGCTGGAACCTGGGGTCCCTGTACTTCAAGCATAGATCACGTTAGTTCCTGGGTACTGGGTACCGGGCTGGATATTTCCTTTTTTCTTTCTCTTTTCTTTTCTTTTCTTTCTTTTCTTTTTTTATTTCTTTTCTTTCCTTTTTTTTTAATTAGGGGGATTAATGGTTTACAGTCGACAGTAAACACAGTAGTTGGTCCATGTGTAACATTACTCAGTTTTCCACATAACACTCTAACCGCCCCCCCCCCCCAGGTCCTCCTCCACCATCATGTCCCAGGACCTGAACCCTCCCACAAACCCCAGAGTCCTTGACTTTGGTGCGGCACACCAAGGGCTGAATATGCTTCCATTGCTAGTGCTTGGATTTATTTTTTTATCAAAGCAGTTCATTCAGCTTGCAGTTTTAATTTACATTGCTGTCAATTGGAGTTTTCATGCTTACTTGTTTTTCCCCATTTTTAAATTTATTTTTTCTCAATTTTCCCCTCATTCTTGAAATATTTAAGTTATCATTAAAAATGCGTTAACTGATCTTTCTAAGGAGTATTTTTTGTTACCCACTTAATAAGAATCGGTCCTTGCAAAACTATATAGTTTGTACCAAGGCTGGATTTTTTTTTTTAATTTCTACTGTTGGGACTTATATCTCATCAAAATAATTCACTTTACTTGCAGTTGGAGATTTTCATGTTTGCATTTTGGAAAGTGTCATTTTTCTTTTTCTCGGTTTTTCCTCATACTTGAAGTATTTTTTAAAGCCACCATTTCTTTCACCCATGCAAAATTATACTTCTATGGAAGGGATGGAACTCAGTGAACTCTTTTTTTTCCCTGACTGCTATTTTATTTCTTTTATTTAGTTTCCCCCCTGCTTCTGCAGATGTCTTCTCTTTCACTTCCTCTTTTGCAAGCAGGCTTTAATAGTTTCCTTGGGCGGGTGGAGGTGGGGGTGGGGGTAGGTTCTCTTCCTGACTGACTCTGACTCTGACATTTCCCTCCAGCCCCTAGTCATACCAGCCAGCTGCTTCTGTGCTTCCTTTCTGTGGTCTGTTCTAAGCCAGTGTTTCTAGCTTACGTCACCTGCTACAGGATGTCCTAAGCTAGTGTTTCTAGTTTACATCACCTGCTTGTCTGCTTCCTTTCTGTGGTCTGTTCTAAGCCAGTGTTTCTAGCTTACATCATCTGCTACAGGATGATTCGCTTTGAGGTTTGTTACTTCAAACTGAACACACCCAAAATAGAATTCATTCTGGGGGGTCAGGTGGTAGTGCATTGGGTTAAGTGCATGTGGCTCAAAGTGCTAGGACCAGCATAAGGATCCTGGTTTGAGCCCCCGGCTCCCCACCTGCAGCGGAGTCGCTTTACAGGCGTTGAAGCAGGTCTGTAGGTGTCTATCTTTATCTCTCCCTCTCTGTCTTCTCCTCCTCTCTCCATTTCTCTCTGTCCTATCCATCAACAATGACATCAACAATGACATCAGTAACAATAACAACAATAACTATAACAAGGGCAACAAAAGGGAATAAATAAATAAATAAATATATTTTAAAAAGACAGTCTCCTGTGAACCTGAACTACGCAATAAGACAGACTCAGGTATTTCCTTCTTCCAGTTGTTAAACAAAAGGTGAGTGATTTTTCTCAAGCAGTGTTTCCCAAACTTGATTGTGCATGGGGGTCATAGTAGGAATGGGAGTGTTTATTTTCCAGAAATAAAGGTTCTAATATCTCAACTGAGAGGTTGGCTCTGAAGGTCCTGGGTAGGACTAGGGAAAATGACATCTAGAGAAACACTTCAGGACCAGGGAACATGACATCTAGAGAAACTCTTCAGAACCTGGGAATGTGACATCTAGAGAAACACTTCAGGGCCAGGGAACGTGACATCTAGAGAAACACTTCAGAACCAGGGAATGTGACATCTAGAGAAACGCTTCAGGGCCAGGGAATGTGACATCTAGAGAAACACTTCAGAACCAGGGAATGTGACATCTAGAGAAACGCTTCAGGGCCAGGGAACGTGACATCTAGAGAAATGCTTCAGGGCCGGGGAACGTGACATCTAGAGAAACACTTCAGGGCAAGGGAACGTGACATCTAGAGAAACACTTTAGGACCAAGGAACATGACATCTAGAGAAACACTTCAGGACCAGGGAACGTGACATCTAGAGAAACATTCAGGAGATTGCTCTGTGAATAACTCACAGGGCACCCTAATACAGTCGCTGCACCATAGAAGCAGTCTACTTCTGCAAGGTTTCTTCGAGGTGATAATTCACCACGAGAAAGCAAACTGATTTTTGTGGTAGACTTGGAGCAGTCCCCTGGTATCTGTGCCTTTTGTTTCAGTTGCTTGCAGTAAGGTTCTTTTCTGGAAATCCTGTGTGTGATACAGTATGGCTTTGGCCACTGCTCAGTGCTACCCTCCACCGAACATTCCTTCTACAAAGTAAATGCCATTATAATAATTCTGCGGTCTGAGTTCAAGAGGAAAGTCCCTGCTCATACCGTACAAAGAAAACCAGTTACATATCAAGAAAATGCAAACCCTTTCGTAATTTTAAACTGCACTACTCCTATCAGGCTAATTCTCAGTATCTTTCTCACCAAAGAAGGAAACATACACTATTTCAGCTTTCAGTTCGCTCTCATCTGATTGCTTACCTCTGGTAATTGGGACAGAGGAGTGCTGTCCTCCCTTGTCAGGACTGTCACCTGAGCACATGTGACGATGGTGGCAGGAAGGGCCAGAAACATTGGTTTTAGAGAAGTAGAGAAGTGCCACGTGCTGTGTCCTAGTCATGGAGTCATGGGTGAAGCGGAGGTGTCTCCTCTCCTCTCGTCGCAGCTCCTGTTTCTGTGTCAAGTGTCGGATTGTCCCTTAATCATCCTTGACACTGAGCAGCATTCGATGAAGCAAACAGAGAATTGGATTTTCTGGTTTTGATATGTGTAGTCATTTTTTTTTTTCCATATGGCACTTCCAGAAGTTTTTCAAATGTGGTCTTTGAGGATTATATTTTCTACAAGCCGGGATTATTTTTCTACTTTCTTATTTGTGTCCTTGGGCAACTCTGCCAAGTAATTTTTATTTATTTCAGCAAGATACGATAGCAGATAGGAAAAGGTATGTACACATCTAAATCGACTATTTGTAAAGAGGAGAATGTTTTCCTGTTAAAATGTGTGAACATGGGAGAAGAGGATGTTCTTATAGGTCAGTTACTCGATGGTTCAAATAAAAGCTGATTTCCCCCCCCCTCTAGATTGTAATTCAGAATTGTCTTGAAATGTGCACTAGAGGTTTATCTTGGAATGTGTATTCTAGAGCAATGGGAGACCATCCTTTCAAAGAGAATCAGTTTTTATTCTCTTCACTGTCTTCTTTGTCTTTCTTCTTTCCATAAGGTCGGTGTCCCTGGGAATGCTGAATGAGTGGTGAAACTGAGAACATGCAGGATTACTTGTGGAAAGAGAGCCGTAACTGAGACTAAAGGGGAGAACATGCAGGATTACTTGTGGAAAGAGAGCCGTGTAATGAAACGCTCCTCTAGTGGGTGGAAATCCATCCAGAGGGAACAGTTTCCTAGAGATAAGGCCTGCATCATTCTCATTTCTTTGACCCCATGTCTAGTCTCTGATGCTGTCTGATGCTTCGTGAGTGCCGACACGCACACTCTTTCTCCTCCAGTGCATCTTGAATTTCCATGTGCCGCCCTCCATCGTGATGCTGGCAATACCTCACCTGACTGAGGTTGCCCTTTCTGTCCTCAGACTTCCATGACACTCATTCTTCAAGGAGGCTGGGGTTTAAGTCCTGTGTCCTTTATATAACAAGCCTCTTCTGTTGAACTGGGAGTACTTTCTCTCTCTCTCTCTCTCTCTTTTTATTTTCCCCTGAACTTCAGAGACCCCTATGACCATGTCATCTGTTTGATAGAAGATTCCTTTTGTCCTGAGACATTATCCAAACTTTGTTTTAAAATTTAATTTTTTAAGTTTTTTTTTCATTTTGTTGGTTTACAGTCTAGTTGTTGACACATAGTAGGCTAACATGGAATTTTTGAGGGGTGGGAGAGAGAGCGCAGTGACAAGGCAAAAGGGTTTTCATGCTGAGCCTTTGTGTCCCAGGTTCAGTCCCTCCTACATCATTAGAGCTGAGCAGTGCTCTGGTTAAAAATCCAATTTTTGAAAATTTGTCTTTTTAGATAAATAGGTACAGCTTCCCACCCCCCCCCCCCACCCCGAGTTTCCCCCTGGAACATTTTACAGTTTTCAGGGTAGAGCACTTTTTCACTCAGGTAGACAGAACTTATAGAGAGAGAGTGAGTGAGTGGGAGTGAGAGAGGAGGGAGGGAACACACCTGTGTGCCGCTCTGCACATGGATTGCATTGCCTCGGATTGAACTCGTGCTTTTTTTTTTAATTTAATTTTTTATTTATAAAAAGGAAACACTGACTAAACCGTAGGATAAGAGGGGTACAACTTCACACAGTTCCTGCCCCGGCCAGCAGGGCGGTGAGCAGGGGCTAGCAACCCAATGAGACCTGAAATGATAGGGACAAGAGACGCGAAGAACGAGAGCAAGTCAAGTTTCTGATCAAGCTGTAAATTTTATTGTGGACACAGGCATTATAAGGCTTTGGGGAAGGAGGGGGAAGTGCTGGAGGAGGAGGAGGGGGAGCAATCTTCAAAGGGGGAATGTTCCTTGCAACATATAATGGATGAAATCCTGTTTGCTACCACAACTATGTGTTGTGTCACTGTTTCTGATAAATGGTCCACCTGAGGGGGAAATGGCCTGCCCAGGGGGAAATGAAACTTGTCTCGAGGGCTTCCATTGTTTCAAAGCTAATCATCTATCAAAGCAGAGAAATGGCTCCTGGCATCTCATCCCTTCGTTATAATTTAACTTGAGGCAGTTAGTTGAGGTGAGGAGCAGGGACCTGAACAGCAGGTATAACCAGAGGGGGGAAGTATTGACCCGATTCCTCCCGCGGGGTGGGTGCAGAAACCAACCTTCCTGCATCTTATAAGGCTCTCGGTGTCTTTTTGGGGAGGGGAGGCAGAGCCACAGTTTCCAGGGAAATGATTTTTTGTTGCTGACACCAACCTCCATGCAAATCAGGTTTGCTTCACGGGGGACTCAGAGGCGGACAATAGGGTCCTCCCCCTGCAGTGCTTTGCCTTGCACCCCTTACTGGTGTCTTTTCCCTGCCAAGGTTGGATGTCTCAGTGCATAATTCTGAGTTTTATGCCATCCAAAAAGGGGGTCTGTCATCCTCAGGTTCAGCCATGCCTCTGTCAGCCAAATCAAGTCTGTGATAATGTATTTGCAAAGGTTTTAATGCCAAGGAGTCAATCTGCCATTTTATAAAATCAGTAATCTTATTAAAAATAAAGGGCTTTAAGGTAACCATTAACAAAAGACTAATAAGGGTCTCATAAGGGGCTCTGTAGTGACTCAAGACTATTTGTGGTGGAGTCTATAACCTGTTGTAATTTGTCAGAAAATTCATGGGAGAAATATATAGAGTGTCCTAGCATGCCACCAGCAAGTCTAAGGGAAGCAGTCAGTGGATGTGATGTCCAGGGGAAGAAACACAGCACGTCTGGTCTTCTGGTCAGCGCCAACTGATGAAATTTTTCTTCTTCATAGAGGGTCAGCTGTGGAACAAGCAAAACTAGGAGGCAAGGACCAGGTAGAGAAGAATTGACATGAAAATATAGGATGGTGTTTATCAAAACACAGAGGAGGTACATACACATTAGGAGTTAAGGTGAGGTTCCTTGAACATCGAGGAGTGAGCAGTCAATAAGCATGCAAAGATAAAGTCAGCAGTGGTAGGTCAGCAGAAAGAGAAGACTTGGATAAGCTGGTGAGGTTAGCTGGAGTATATACTGCCATGGCGTCCTTTGTGGTAAGGACTTGCCAACAGGGACTCTGTGGATTTTGCAAGAGCAATGTCATCCACCATAATAAAAGGAAAACAAACATGGACATCCAGTGTTGAAAAAGAGAAAAAGGAAATATGTCTCTGTGACTGGAAAAGTGTGTGGCTTTGTCAATGAGAGACAATAAATGGACAATTAGAATTTTTGTAAATATTAAAAAGGTTTAGTATGTTACTTCATTGACACTTTAGCCAACTGAATACTGGGGGGTGCATTTCCTTTCTTTTTTATTAATTAAGCTTAAGGGTTTTAGTTTTTCTTGTTTGAGCTGTAGCCCATATAAATTTGGAAAAAATATCAACTGAGAAGAAAAAGTTTTTTTTTTTTTTTTTACTAAACATGGGCAGGTGAATTACATCAATCTGTCAGAGAGCATTGGCTTTTATCAATGGAGATGAATCTTAAAAGTCTGAATAGCAAGATCTTAATTAAATAATGCAGGAGCCAGTAAAGTGCTCTCACTATGGCAGGTCAAGCGTTAAAATTTTAAGAGGCTTGTAAAAAAATGAGAAAAATTTTAGGATATGAGTGACTTTAGGAGTCATCACACACCCATACATAAAAAATTAAAAATGTTTAGTTTTAAATCTTACCATATGAGCAGTCAGTTCTTCATGTGCAGATGTACCTATAATTATTTACTTAGGGAGAGAACTTGTACCAAGTTAATTGATGATCTGATGGTTAGAATTGACTTGAGGTTTTTTCTGTGATTTTAGAAGGCTCTTTATTAGAATATACCAATATGTTATAGAAAGTCAATACCTAATGTGTTGACATGATAAAATATTTACCATTTTTTAGCATTATTTTAAACTGATTAGACAGTTTAAGTACACTGTTATACCTTTAGTTTACTAAGATCTTTACTCATCACAAGGCTATCATGAGTAAGCATAGATATAAAACTCTTAATAGATTTTGTTCTTTAGAACTCTAATATGGCAACTTAAAAGGCTAAAATAAAACCTCATAGTTTAAATATTCAAAATATTAATTTTGTTAAATCAGGATTTGCCAAAACAAATCTTCTATCAGACCAAAAACACAATGTATTACCTTAATTTATCAAGAATAAACCTCTGGCAGTGTCTGAAAACAAACCAGATAATTTTTAAAAGCAGAAAGATATAAAGAGGAAAACCAGCGCAAGAGCCTCTGGCATGTAAATAATTAACATAACTATTGTGTTATCTTTTACTAACCCAAGCCAGTTTTGCCTGTTTAGTTGAGAAAGTATTTTTAAAGTTTTTTTTTTTTTGAAATCACTTAAACAATTTTAAGTAAAATGTTAAACTTTGTTTGTTAGGATCTTTGTTTATCACAAAGCTATCACACCCTTAGGGCAGCTATGAACAAAGGTGGGTACACAACTTAATTGATCTTTCACTTTGATTTGGATAGGTAACTTAAAAAGCTAAGATATACCTCATAGCTGAAATGTTAAAATAAATTTTTACTGTTAACATTTCTTTTAGATGACCATTTTACACTAAATAATTTTGTTGAATCACATCTGTTGAAAACAAATTTTTTTATCAGGCCAGGAATAGCACGTTTAACCCTTTTTTTCCTGGCAAGGCCACTGCTCTACACTGACTGGGTTATTAGAAAGTCAGTTCAAGCATGGAATTAAATTAACAAACAGTGGCAGTTGATATTGAGGTGCTGGCAATATCTACAATTTTCACAAGAGTGAGAGAGACTGCAGAGGCATTTTACCATGCCTAGATATCTCAGAAAATCTTTTTAACTAATGAATTGATGCTGATATTAGCTATCAGAAGGACGAAACTGTCCTATATTTTACTCTGGTAAAGGTGTGCCAACTCTATGAGTCGGGATCTTTAAAACCACATTTAGCTTAACTAAATCTTATTTAAAACTTAAAACAAACTTTAGCTACTTAGGGGTTAACACACATTAATGAAAACAAGGTTAGCACAGACTTAAAACATACATTTTTGGTGAACAGAAAAATTTTCCCTTTGAAAAACCGCTTTGGTTTTTGGATTCCTAACTCACAGCCTATCTACCTAGGAGGGGCGTTTGTGGCTAAGGTACATTTTACAGTTTTAAAGAAACAAATAATTAAATTTCTATCAAAAGTGTGTACTGGTTTTCTGATTAATAGCTTTTAAGTTAAAGAGAACATCTTGTTTGATTGATTTTATTCTTTCTCTAAGGAATAGCTTGTTAGCCAGATAAGATCTCACTCAGAACTGGTTTTAAGCTTTCTGAGAGTAGAGGGAAAAAAGCTGGATCTTTTTTGGCTGACTAGTTTTAAGATAATGCCAAATCAAGAGCCCACAGTTCTTTAACTAATTGTAAATGTTCTCATTTTTTTTTTCTCTACTAATTTTCTAAGGGAAGCTGTTTTTCGTGCTAGTTGAGTTTTAGCCTTGGTGGTCTAATCAGTATTATTGGCCAAGTCAAGGACCAGAGCACAAAACGGAGAGACGGTGGTGTAGGGAGGCAGTCTGGACAAGGAAGAGCCTAGGGATTAGGGTTAGCCAGTTTGAGCCTGGCTCCGAGTAACAGGGAAAGCCAAAACCGGTTTAGATTTGGATGGTTTAGTTTTAGCTTTAGTTTTAGGGATTGGGTTTTTAGGTGAGGCTAAAAATATAAGTTCTTCTATAACTGCAGCTATTTCTTTCATTAATTGAAGCTGCTCTCTCCAGTCAGCAAGGACCTTGCGGAGAGTGGAAATTCCTGTAAGGGCTCCGGAGCGTGCCCTCCTGATGGAGGGGTTGTCAAGGAGAGGGTCAGGCTGGAGAGTGGGAGCATGGATATAGGGAGGGAGATTAAAGGGAGGAGGATACCAATCAGGATTGTGGTATTTGGCAGCCTCTTTTTCTAGCAAAGCCTCATCCTCCGCGGGGAGTGCTTCAGGAGAGGGGGGGTTTTGTGGGAGGTTTTGTAAAACTGGGTAGAGGCGGGGGAAAGAATGCTGGGTTTCACTCTCATGTGAATTAGCAATAGGAGAGTCAATGGAGGGAACTTTAGTAAGTGCAGTGGGACCTGTAGGGAGGGGAATAGGGCTTTTACTTTCATCAGGTGCTGGGAGGCTTTTATCAGGGCTTTTACTTTCATCGGGTGTTGGGAGGCTTTTATTTTGACTGGGTACTGGGGGATCAAGATCAATAACCACAGAAGGGCATGGAGATGGCAGACGAGAAAGTTGCCGGAGGACCTTTTCACCCTCTGTAATAAGGTTTTTAATATCAGGGTATTTATTATAGATTTTTAAGATATCATTAATTAAATTCCAGTAACAAAAAGCAGAAACAGGTACACGTTCAGGACCAAAAGACTGATAGTGATCATTAAGACAGTCACCAATTCTCCTCCAACGTTTCTCATCTATAGTCCCTTCCTGGGGGAACCAGGGGCAAATATTTCCAATATAATCTAAAAACTTCTTTAATTCTTTCTTTTTAACCCTAGTTCCTCGTGTCTTGAGTGACTCCTTGAGTCCTTTAATGAATAAATAGTTTGCTGAATTCATGTCCCATGGTTTTGCTTACCTCAGCCGCTGTGACACTCTCCCCCAGATGCGACTCACGGGCGGGTATTTCCGTGGCGATCTCTGCGAGTCTTTGCGTTACCCCCCTTGGGCCGCGGTGACTCTGTGAATTCGGGTAGGCCTACCCCCTCGATCAGTGGAGTTTCTAGGTCCAGAAGGCTTCTTTGCCCCACGTTCCGGGCGCCAGAATGCCCCGGCCAGCAGGGCGGTGAGCAGGGGCTAGCAACCCAATGAGACCTGAAATGATAGGGACAAGAGATGCGAAGAACGAGAGCAAGTCAAGTTTCTGATCAAGCTCTAAATTTTATTGTGAACACAGGCATTATAAGGCTTTGGGGAAGGAGGGGGAAGTGCTGGAGGAGGAGGAGGGGGAGCAATCTTCAAAGGGGGAATGTTCCTTGCAACATATAATGGATGAAATCATGTTTGCTACCACAACTATGTGTTGTGTCACTGTTTCTGATAAATGGTCTACCTGAGGGGAAAATGGCCTGCCCAGGGGGAAATGAAACTTGTCTCGAGGGCTTCCATTGTTTCAAAGCTAATCATCTATCAAAGCAGAGAAATGGCTCCTGGCAAATTCCCACCACCACTCCATATCCCATCCCCTCCCCCGATAGCTTTCCTATTCTCTATCCCTCTGGGAGTATGGACCCAGGGTCATTGTGGGATGCAGAAGGTGGAAGGTCTGGCTTCTGTAGTTGCTTCCCCACTGAACATGGGGATTGACAGGTGGATCTGTACTCCCAGCCTGTCTCTCTCTTTCCCTAGTGGGGCAGGGCTCTAAGGAATCGGGGCTCCAGGACACATTGGTGGGGTTGCCTGCCCAGGGAAGTCTGATCAGCATCATGCTGGCATCTGGAACCTGGTGGCTGAAAAGAGAGTTAACGGGAGTCAGTGGTGGTGCAGGGTTAAGTGTGAGTGGTGCAAAGTACAAGGACCAGCGTAAGGATCCCAGGCAAACCTCCACCTTCAGGGGAGTCGCTTCACAGGTGGTGAAGCAGGTCTGCAGGTGTGTGTCTTTCCTCCTCTCTGTCTTCCCCTCCTCTCTTCATTGCTGTCTGTCCTATCCAACAACAATAATGTCAATAACAACAGCAATAACCACAATAATGTTAAACAACAAGGACAGCAAAAGGGAAAATAAATAAATATAAAAAACTAAAAAAAAAAAAAAATAGAGTTAACATACAAAGCCAAACAATTTGTTGACCAGTCATGGACCTAAAAGCTGGAATAGTGCAGATGAAGACTTGGGGGGGGCGTCCTCCATTTTTTAGATAGCTAGTAGGCATATTTCAGTTACGTTCCTGATGGCCTGTGGCTTTACTAGGGTTTTTTTTTTTTCCTTAGCCTGAAATCTGATATGCAGGTAGATCCTAATTATTGTTTGGGGAGATGATATCATGGCTGTCAGAAGGACCAGAAAGCTGGATCAGGGAAGAGAGTAGCTCCCAATTATGGGAAAGGTGTATAAATATTGTTGACTGTAAGCCCCATCGATTTGATGTGATCTGGAGCCCATAATTAGCTTAGGAGCCTGTGTGACCTCTGTATCCCTGTAGATCTGAGCTCACATTCTGTGGTCATGAGTAGGAATGTTCCAAGCTGCCCCAATATCAGGAGTAGCATAGAGTATGTTGTCCAGCCTCCCTTTGGAGGATGGAACTTTCTCTACTGTTGTTCATCCAAGTTAAGGGCAAGGTCCTATGGGGGCCCACAAGGGGTCTAGTTTGTTGTTCCTGATTAGGAATGACTGCTACCAATGGAGAGAGGGGTTTATTTGAGGTTTAGGCCCATCCAATCTGTTTGGGAATCTCAGGACTCCCCAAATAGGGCCCCAGCTGATGGGGTGGCCTGATAGTGACTAAAGAGTCATCGTTAAAGTATGTGAACTCCTGCTTTTACAGGGCTGTGGTTATGGTGCTGCCTCCAGGTACTCCCCTGTATTTTTAACAGAGTGCCCTGTGCACACATATTGAAGGAAAAACATATTACTGACATTATATCTAATATATATATATATTAAAATTATATCTAATATATATATATATATTAAAAATATATCCACACACACGTTTCTTTTTCATAGTATTTACGTATATTTATTAAGCTTTTTTCGGAGAATATGTGTGAAGGGATCTGTAACACTATTGAATCTTTTTTTTTCTTTCACTTGGGGACCAGGAGTTCCAGCACCATGTAGAGGACATACCTTTGCCACATTTGGGCCCTGGTTGAAGTCCCAGCACCACCTCGGAGCATCACAGCACCACGGAAAACTAGTACCATGGTCACTCTCTTCTCTGTCTTTATCTGAAATTAAAAGAGAGAGAGAGAGAGGAGAGAGAGAGATGAAAGGACCTGGAGTGGTGGAATTGAACTTGAGTGGCTACCAGGTAGTGAAAAAAACCAGTAATTTTTAATTGTATGAAGTTAATTCCCGGAACGGTAATTTGACTTTTTGTTTTAACCTTGAAAGGACTATATTTGATACAGATACTTTACAGGCTGTGGACATCAAAGAATTAATTCTTGAAGTGATGAATTTTTAAAATCCTCTAATAGGATACTGCCTGTCTCTTTTCACCTTGATCACCGATGGCCTCTGTTTGACTTACAGTCTATTTCCAGTTGTTTAACATGGTTCAGCTGACCCTGTCATTTGTTCCTTGGAGAATCCACACTATTCTGGCATTTAGTGTTTTGTGGTTTTGTTATAGACGTCATCATTACTTTGATTTTCATAGCACACAACCTGAACTTCAAATACATTTACTAAGGCCATTTGAGTCCTCATCCACTTAGTAGAAGAACATTTTTTAAAATTCATTTGTGTTTCCTTTTGTTGCCCTTGTTCTTTTTTATTGTTGTAGTTATTATTGTTGTTGTTATTGATATCATCGTTGTGAGATAGGACCAAGAGAAGTGGAGAGAGGAGGGGAAGACGGGGAGAGAAAGACAGACACCTGCAGACTTGCTTCATCACTTGTGAAATGACTGCCCTACAGGTGGGGAGCTGGGGGCTCGAACCAGGATCCTTACTGAGCCCTGCCAGTCCTCGTGCTTTGCGCCACAAGTGCTTAACCCGCTGCACTACCGCCCCGACTCTCCCAGTAGAGGAACATTTTTGCTCATGACTTCTCTATGCCAGACATATGCAACTATGGATAAGATAGTTGCAACTATGGATAAGCTAGGGGTTTTGTCTTAGACAAGCTCACATTCTGATGGCAAAGCACTATGGGAAATGCATAGTAGTGACATAAACAGCCACACTCTCCTGATAGCGGCTGATTGTCACTTAAGAGTATGGAAACCAGTGAGTACTGAACTTTCCAGCAGATCCCACTGTATAGCACATGCTGATTCAGATGGGATCGCTAGGGGGAGGCATAGATACCAAGGTTTTCTGCTTTGACCAGTCAGGAAGCAAAACAATTCAGAGTTACACGGTTGGTTCCCATGATGTGTGTGGGTTTTTGGTTTTTTTTTTTTTTTTTTTTGCTTGTTTGCTTGCTTTAAAAATAGCTTTATCTTATATATATATCCAAGGTCTTGGTGACGTTTAACAGTAGAGGCACTAAAGGTTTGATTATTAAAGCAGTGAATAGAGGCTTTAATATTTCCAGTTCTATCTCAGTTACCATTAGGTAATATAATTGGTCGGAAGTACCAGCGGATTCTTTTAGAGGAGAACACAACACCTTGATGCTCGGGAAGCTCCCAATCTGACCCCAGTCCTCAAACACACGCACACCCTGACTCTCTCCAGTCACCATAAGCCAGAGTTGAGCAGTACTTTGGTTTGTAAGACACAAGTGCTCACCTGAGCCCACAGAGTAGCAGTGCTGAGCGAGTGGCTAGGATGTTGTTAGCACGTTGGTTCCTGCAAGCAGAATTCGCTACACCCATGTTTTTGACTCGTGTTTTCATTGCAACTGCCTTTGTCCTTCTGTAAATGCCTCCATACAAGGGCTTGAAATTGATTGTCTCCTTGCCACTAAAAAAGAAGATGCTCGAGGCTATCTCAGTTCCGTGTGAGATCGGGACTAGAAGACCGTGGTGATTCTGCATGAGAGTGACCGTGCAAAAGCTGCGCTTGCTTTTGAATGAGTCGTACTCTCTAAACACTTAGTAGAATGTTGATTTAATACTCCTAACCCTGAGAAGCAGGTAAGAAGATTTGCCTGGCACCAGCTAATACTCAAAAGGTTCTTGTTAAGCAGACCTGATCCCCCCTCCCCCCAGCCTATTGATAGACTACTGGAAAAAGCAGGTTGGCACCCTTTCTCGGTCATAATTTCTGTTTCCAGCTGTTCCCAAATTCCCTTTTCCATACACCCTCTAGTAAATATGTCACAAGCACTGTTGTGAATTCTGCCGCTATTGAAAAATAATTAAGAGTGTCTTCTCTTTGTACTTTGATTAAATTTAAAGGAGCAATTCATATTGCTAAGCTTTGTCAGCTGCTTAGAGCTTTCTGAGAAATACTCGGCACATTTTTCCTCTGGAAAAGATAAAGTCGGGGGGTTCGGGCGGTGGCGCAGTGGGTTAAGCGCACGTGGCGCAAAGCGCAGGGACCAGTGTAAGGATCCCGGTTCGAGCCCCCGGCTCCCCACCTGCAGTGGAGTCGCTTCACGGGCGGTGAAGCAGGTCTGCAGGTGTCTTTCTCTCCCCCTCTCTCTCTGTCTTCCCCTCCTCTCTCCATTTCTCTCTGTCCTATCCAACAACAAAGCAACATCAACAATGGCAATAATAACCGCAACGAGGCTGCAACAACTAGGGCAACAAAAAGGGGGAAAAATGGCCTCCAGGAGCGGTGGATTCATGGTGCAGGCACCGAGCCCAGCAATAACCCTGGAGGAAAAAAAAAAAAAAAAAAGATAGTCAGGAAGAGGCTGGACTAGAATGGTATGGAGGCCGAAGTGAGGAGCTCATTGAAAGAGGTCAGAAGCCGGAGTGCAAAGGACTTGGATGGATGCTTTAATTCCTTTCGAAGTGCAAGTTAGAATATTTTCTTCAATTGTATGATACTCTGCTTTCCTTAAACCAGCCACTCAGTTATTTTCCTGCTATCTTGTGTAAGCTCTTTGGTCTGCACAGAAGAATTTGATAGGGATATTATCAGGTTCTTGATAGCTTTCTGTTTGATGTCAACAGGCTAGATAAGTTACAGTGCATTAGTGTCCTCTGCTAATTAATTACAAGCAAGGTGGACTAGGAGCTGCCTGAACCGTGGGTAAAAGGATCTGGAAGCAGGGCGAGCAACAAGGACAAGCACTGCCTCTTCAAGCATGCAAGGCTATGTCCAGCTGCCTGCCGCTGAACTCGACAGGCCTTATGAGCTGGCTTCTGCGAGGGAGTCAGCCCCGCTTGCGAGCCTGGGTAGGTCCCGCGGCTTCCTGTTACCTGTCCTTGTGGTGCCGCCAAGGTCCAGAATTCTCCTATTTAACGTAGCTGACTGTCTCGTGGGCACTGTTGTGACAGCATTTTGAACTCCGTGTTACCTTCAGTGTTACCACTTTATAGAAACCAAAGTAAAGTGAAAATCTTCTGGCCGGTTGGTTTTTCGCGTCTTCCGTCTTCCGTTTAGTCGGCAGCTTCTCCTTGTAGTAAGTAACTGAGGAAGTGCTGCTGAGTGCTTCCACCTGAGTCCTCCGGAGAAACTCAGGGAGATAACTCATCACCCTGCCTGGCAGCACATGCTTTGCCCAGGCAAGCTTATTCTTGCAGCGATGCTTACTGGTGATGGCGCGTGGAAAGCTAAAAGGTGTGTTAGAAATCGTTGGGGCCGGTGGGGTAGCTCACGTGGGCAGTGCTTTGCCGCAGGGGCTGGGGCCTGGCCCCACCTCAGTGAAGGAAGCTTTGGTGCTGTGGTCTCTGCTTCATTCTCATTCTCATTCTCTCTTCCTCTCCCCCACCCCACCCCCTTGTCTTACGGGCATCAGCTCTGGGCTGGAATCTGAGTTCATCCTGTTAGTAGATGTGTGATATTAACCTCTGCTTCTAGTTTAAGGGAGATGACTTGATCGTCTCAGCGAGTTACCATAGGAGTGGGTGGACAGTGTCACACAGGACAGCATATACAATTCAGAAAGTTAAGACTTTTGCTCCCATGGGCCCTGCTGAGTTACTGATGGCATGTGGTTCATCACAGAAAATGTGATGCAGTGTCTGCGTTGATTGGCACCAGAGCTTTCACACTGCTGGAACACTATCCCCAGGTCTCTTGAGCACTTCCTGCATATTTCTACTGTAATAACTTCTCTTCCTCCGTCGCTAATAGTAGTAGCTACCATTTTGCTAAATACTCAGCATAAAGTTATACCTCCAATAGGGTCTCTTCACAATTTTACTTAATGTTCCTGACAACTATTAAAATGATATTGTTAAAACTACTCAGCTAGAGGAGATGGTCAGTGAAGTAAGAGACAGTTAACCTGTTCTTACCCAGAGAAGCAGTCTATCAGACGTCACAGTCAATAGCCGTTACCTCCACGTTTGTCTCTGCCGCCAGAGGCAAGCTTCCTAGAAGTAGGGATTGGGTATTGTGTGTATTCCAATCTGTGATTTTTTTGAAGGCTCTCAAACTAAATGCTGCATATGATATTTGAAAGTGAAATCTAACAGCTCATTAAGATAATTTCTTCTCTGTTGAAAATATCAGTTTTCCACCCTGACTGGAGCATTGGGAAGCATTGAGACTGGCCTTTCAGTCCTTTGGCCAGACTCTTGCTTTGGTAATGATTAGATTTTGTCCTAGATTTTGTTTTGTGTTAGTGTTTTCAGAGTATTCATCTTCACACCAAGTTACAAGTTCCTTTTGTCACGGAAACACACAGCTCAGTACCCTGTGTAAGTTAACGACCCAATGCATGTTTGATTTCAATTTATGTCACTATTTGACTTTTACCCAAAGTATTTCTAAATTAGACACAGTCGAATCATAAAGAGAACCTTCCATTTCTTGGCTGTTTTGCCTTTCTCTTTCCCTTTCTTTAATAATGAGACTCGTGTTTTGCTTTTAGACTCTAAAGTGATTTCAGATATTTTGATGTTAATCAGAAAAATCCCCTAGTGGACTCTCTGGGACTTTTTACCCCTCTATTAAAAACATCCTGAACAGTGGGTAGGAGGTGGCGGGGGGTGGGGGGGTGTGTGAATGAGTGTTTGTGTGTGTGTGTGTGTGTGTGTGTGTTTATAAACTCCTGCACTCACAATATGTATTTTTTAAATGACATCTTGTAAAACTCTCAAGGTGAGGACATCATTTATCCCATCCGTGGCATCTAGCATGGTGTTAAGCACACGGCAGGTACTAATAACATATCTGGATGTTAACTGATGTCGCGGCTGCTGTCTGTGGTCTTGTGGAGAGTGATTGGGGTTCTAGCATTAGGCACTGTCTCACCCAGCCGTCCAGCTGAGTGAATGGTGTGGCTGGTATTGCTGCAGCTCCCCTTATTATAAGGTGATCCTGGCAATACTTGGCAGCTTTCTTAGAACTGTTCAACAATATATGCACAGTGCTCTGAGACCATTGAAGATGTGTACAGATCTTAACTGTTTTAATCATCACTTTAGTAGCCTCATTCTGCTGTAGATCTAGTCTTCTTCCTTTGGGCTTGTGTTGGGCCCCCATTTAATATTTTGTATAAGGTTGATGGATACTTATGAGCAAAATCACATCTGGACTTGAAGGTGTCATGTCGAGTGAGACAAGCCAGAGAGAGGGAGGGGAGGGAAGGCTCAACACTGAATGATCCCCCGCATAGGTGAAACTTAGGATAAAAGGACAGGAAGGGAAACGGTGAAATTCGGGCTGGGTGGGTCTGGTGGTATGGCCGCAAAGCAAAGGACTGTGGGGAAGGAGGTAAGGGTTGGGATCAAGGGACACTGGGGTCCTGGTCTATGATAAGAGGAGGGGGGGGCTGTTTGGTTGGGGGAGCAAGTGTCTCCAGATACCTAGATGTCTTTCACGGAGAGATGAGAGGTTGTGTCTGTGTGTCAAAGACTGTTGTAAACCACTAGCCCCTCCCTCCCAATTAAAATCCGTCAAACAAACAAAAAGGTCTGGAGAGTTTACCTGTTACGCAACAGTCAGCAATGAAGTAACAGAAGTTCACCAAATAAAGTGACAGAAGTTATGTGAATTCACCGCAATGTGAATTAACTCATAGCCCAAGTGAGCCCTCCTGCCAGACCTTGATTTCTAAAAATACCCACAAGCACCTCCCGAGAAAGGACACACATACTCCGATCCTGCGAATCCTGGGAATGATTTAATAGAGGCTCAGGACGCACACTGCTGTTAAGTCACAGGTTTGTAGAACAAGAACACAGTGGGTCCCACCCAGTTTTATGCCACACACAGCAGGTAGTCCACAGTCAGCCAGCCACTTCAGGAAACCCATAGTCCCTAAGTCCAAATCCATTTTGTTTTCCAGATAGCAGCAAGGACAAGAGGGCTTTGAGTCATTTTTTGAAATCCCTGGACTTTCCTTTAAGGTTACCTCCCTGCCCCCCCTACACACACACACGCACACGCACACACACACACACACACACACACACACACGTACACTTTAGTTCCTTCTCTGGAGCACCAACTAGATACATGTATGACCAGTTGTCGCAAGATCTACCAGGTAAGAACTAGCAAGTGGACTTGGCTGAGCAGAAGAGGAGAGGGGAGATGACAGTGGGAATGGGGAATGCAGAGCAGTAGGAGCGGAGGTCCTAGTAGGATATGGAATCTTGTATGGGCTGCATAGGGTGAATTTGAGCCATTTTGGGGGGGTGGGGAGACTTGTGTAAGATACGAACCTCAAACCAGGTTGGTTTGGAATTTTGAAATGAGATATTGTTGTATTCACTTTTGCCTGGTGTCTCTGGGGAGAGGAAAAGAAATTTAACTTCAGCACTTCTTAACCCGTAATGGCCTTTGCACACCTTTTATCTGTGGGAATTTGAACTTTCCGCCCTTTATTTTCAATGATTCATTAATATTACACAAGAAAAGCAGCATTGGATTTCCAGGTTAAGTGATGGTAAGAGTAATCGGTCTGCTCTGTGACCTTCCTCTCTTGCAGGCGTCTGCTGCTGCTGTTCTGCGTTGCGTCCTAGATACAAACGCCTGGTGGACAACATCTTCCCGGAAGACCCCAAAGTAATTTGATCCACATCTACTGACTCTTCTCTTTGCTGACCCATCCTTCCCCCTGCTGACCTCCCTAAGGTTTTCCTGATTTCATTTCTCTACTTTTACCCCTACGTCTCCTCCTGTACTCAGTGTTTATACTGACTTTCTTTATGGGTTTAGGTAAGCCATGCTTGTCTATCCGATCGCTAGAGCTCTGCCTTAGACTAAGCATACAGTTGGGACGCTGGACAAGTGGCTTCTCTAGCTATCTGATCATACTTAGATTTATAAGCCAGAGCCTGAATATTTGTACAAAATGCTAAGAATACTAGTGTGAGCATGATACAGATTGCTGCTCTCACCAAACTCACAGGCAAGTAACTTGGCAACTTGCGTTGTGTGAAGGGTTCTGTGATGAATGAAGTGTGTGCTGTTGGAGCAGAGAGTGTGGCTCTTCATTTGATTTAGGGGGAAAAAAGCATATGGAGGGACTAAGACTTAAGCCCCAGTCCAAAGAATAAGTAGGGCTGGCCACAAAGATGATTGAGGCGCGCAGAATGATATCTTAGACAGACTTCTCTGTTTACTTAAATACGCTCTTATTAGAAAGCAGTATGTTTAAGCAGTTTTGTTTGACACTGGCTTAAGTTACCTGACTTCCAGACTTTTCTGTATTTTAAAGTGTATAGAAACCTTTAGTTATCTTTTTTAAAAGATATTTTATTTTATTTTGAGAGAAATTCAGAGAGAGAGAGAGAGAGAAACACCAGAGCACTGCTCAGGTCTGGCTTATGGTGGTGTGGGGGATTGAACCTGGGACTTTGGAGCCTCAGGCAGGAGAGTCTGTTTGAATAACCATTATGCTATCTCCCCCGCCTAGCCTTTACATATCTTTAATCAATATACTGTTTAAGAAACCTAGTCTGACTTCACCCTGTTTCCAGTAGGAGGAGGGTAATCAGTCAAATCCAGTATCTTGGCTAATCATCGTGAATCAAACACACAGCAATCACAGTGTATGGCACCTGCCTCTGGGGGCTTTACATCCTCTTCCATAAAACAGTCACATGCTAGATATTTGCATCATGATACATAAATTAGTAAGTCCTCAGCCAATAAACAGTCACATGCTAGATATTTGCATCATGATACATAAATCAGTAAGTCCTCAGCCGATAAACAGTCACATGCTAGATATTTGCATCATGATACATAAATCAGTAAGTACTCAGCCGATAAACAGGTCACATGCTAGATATTTGCATCATGATACATAAATCAGTAATAAACAGGTTACATGCTGGATATTTGCATCATGATACATAAATCAGTAAGTACTCAGCCGATAAACAGTCTCATGCTAGATATTTGCATCATGATACATAAATCAGTAAGTACTCAGTCGATAAACAGGTCACATGCTAGATATTTGCATCATGATACATAAATCAGTAAGTCCTCAGCCGATAAACAGTCACATGCTAGATATTTGCATCATGATACATAAATCAGTAAGTACTCAGTCGATAAACAGGTCACATGCTAGATATTTGCATCATGATACATAAATCAGTAAGTCCTCAGCCGATAAACAGTCACATGCTAGATATTTGCATCATGATACATAAATCAGTAAGTCCTCAGCCGATAAACAGTCACATGCTAGATATTTGCATCATGATACATAAATCAGTAAGTACACAGCCGATAAACAGGTTACATGCTAGATATTTGCATCATGATATGTAAATCAGTAAGTCCTCAGCTGATAAACAGGTCACATGCTAGATATTTGCATCATGATACATAAATCAGTAAGTCCTCAGCCGATAAACAGTCACGTGCTAGATATTTGCATCATGATACATAAATCAGGTTTAGAATGGGTTTGGCCTCTTGAGTTGGAAAGCTGGCCATGTGGCTGAGCATTTTCAGAGAAGTTGAGGTGAACGGAACTTGAAGCATGTGGACCAGCTGGAGAGGTCGAGGTTAGCAAATGGGAAGTTCTCAAGAGAAGAGACACCAGGAGAGACAAGAACTGCATTCGAGATCAAAAACCTTCACACGTTCAAGCTTATGCAGGGTTCTTCTGGCCTACGTGTAGGTGCTCGTAGTGTTTACTATGATTTTTTAAATTTGAATTTTCACATGTATCATTTAACAAACTAAATATTGGCCATGTTTCTCTGAGGAATCACAGCTTTAAGATTACTGAGGATAAGATGGAGGCCAGATCATGAGGGGATGTCAGTGATATACAAATTATATACGAATTATCTGATGTGTCCAGACTTTGCTCTGGGGTAGGACTCTTGTGGTAGTGAGACACAGCCTGGGAAACAGGCCTTCTGGTGTTACTAAAGAGTGCCCCTGGCCGACAGACATATAATTAGTAGGATTTCTGCGACCCAGTAATTCCTCTCCTAGGGATATAATCCAAGGACTCCATAACACCCAACCAAAAAGACACGTGTACGCCTATGTTCATAGCAGCACATTTCGTAATAGCTAAAACCTGGAAGCAACCCAGGCACCCAGCAACAGATGAGTGGTTGAGAAAGCTGTGGTATATATACACACAATGGAATACTATGCAGCTTCTCTCACTATGCAGCTTCTCTCACCTTCTCACCTTTTCACCTTCTCTGACCCATCTTGGATGGAGTTAGAAGGAATCATGTTAAGCAAGCTAAGTCAGAAAGAAGTATGGGATGACCCACTCAATTTCTGACTGTCTTTATCCAATAAATAAATAAAGACAATTTAAAAAATCTATATGATTTAAATAATGCTAATCATAGGTTCACACTGTAACATAGTTCTTCTGTCTTCCTACTTTGTCCAGTCGCCCAGGCTGTTCACTGTTATACACACACACACACACACACACACACACACACACACACACATCAAGTAAAATACTTAATATTCAAAGTTTTCAATCAAGGCATTTCATTTGAAGCATTTACATGCGACATACCAGAATCCTTGTTGATTGACTTCTCGTTGTTGAGATGCTATTATGTGTGAGTTATTGCTTCTGAAGGTTTGACTACATGCTTTGCTTAAATGGGACTGTTCTTTAACGCTCTGAAAATTGTTCGTATTAAAGATAGCAAAAATTTGTACTAAGGAGACAATAACAACCAGAAAGGTTCACTAGTTAGTTACTAATCCCAGAATGACAGTCTGAAGCCACGGACACTTAGATATATATATATATTAAAAAAAACATAGCAAACATATAAATATTACCCTTCTGTTATTCTTATTTTTAGGATGGTCTTGTTAAAGCTGACATGGAGAAATTGACCTTTTATGCAGTATCTGCTCCAGAGAAACTGGACCGAATTGGTGCTTACCTGGCAGAAAGGTTGAGCAGGGATGTTGTGCGACATCGTTCTGGGTAAGTAAACTATAAACAAGTTGCTGCTGATAATAGTACCTCTGGAAAATTCTTCTCAGGTAGGCGAGGTCACTTTATAAAATGGTTGGTCTTGTTGTTGGAACAGTGGTAACACACAGAGGAGAGAAAATCATAACGTGACACAATAAGAGGTGCTATTATTACATGTTCCTCTGCCGGGGATCAACTTTTCAGAATAGATGCCTTAGGCAGCAAAACTGCTATTAAGCATCCAGTACTTCTTGAGACTTTTCTACAAGAAGTCGAAGATATTGACGCTTTCATTCTGTTGCCGTATAAGATCATAATCTGAAAAGAAATCGGGAAATTTTCATATTAAAAACAAAGATTCTATTAGTCAACTGATAATTTTTTTTTAAACACGGGATTCAGGTTGTACTTATCGGCGGAGGAGTGAGAGTACGGTTAGACTTGCATGTGCAGGGTCGGAAGTGCTAAGCCTGCTGACCCGAATCCATTCTGCATGGCTCCCTGTAACTAAGGTCTGTGCCTTGACACAGTCTGGGAGAAGCAGGCAGGACACTGCAGCTTGGCTTAGAAATGTCTTCCCCTGCAGTCACTTCATGATCCCTTCTTTCTTAAACGATTTCAGCCGTTGGATAGTATACTAGCTTTATCCACTTCTAGATTGTTAATAATTAAAATGGTCTAGTGAGAATTGATGCAGTTTCATGATTGATTGTCAGAGTTAAGTTATCTGAGACCTGAATTGGAATTTTTAGTCCAGGTTTCACAGGGTTGATTTGTAAGCTGCACAAGACACTTGTATCCTGCTTTACACACTCTAAGGTACATACAGAGATAGATTAGTTGGAAATTTAGGCTCATTGCTTATAGTTCTGCTTTTTTGGGTCAGATATAGACAAACATGGTTGAAAGTCTGAAAAATAGAAACTTTCTATGTTTACAAATATAAGCATACACAAAGGTTAGGTATGAAAGAAATTCGGAATAACTCTTGTAAGGAGAAAATGGAGAAGTGCAGTATGGTGACTACAAGGAGGATTATCTGATAATCTAAAGTCTTCGGTTTTGTGTGAGAATTTTTCACTTAGAAGCTCCTAAATTGGGGGTCGGGCGGTAGCGCAGCGGGTTGAGGGCCCGTGGTGTGAAGCGCAAGGACCGGCATGGGGATCCTGTTTCGGGCCCCTGGCTCCCCACCTGCAGGGGAGTCACTTCGCAGGCGGTGAAGCGGGTCTGCAGGTGTCTATCTTTCTCTCCTCCTCTCTGTCTTCCCCTCTTCTCTGTTTCTCTCTGTCCTATCCAACAATGAACGACATCAACAACAATAATAATGGCCACAACAAGGCTACAACAACAAGGGCAACAAAAGGGGGGGGGGGAAGGCCTCCTGGAGCAGTGGATTCATGGTTCAGGCACTGAGCCCCAGCAATAACCCTGGAGGCCAAAAAAAAAAAAAGAAGCTCCTAAATTTGCCTTTCTGTGCTCTATACTCTTCAATAAACGTAAGTATTTTAGCAATTGGCTTATTCTCCCTTGGGAAAACGAAGTGAGTTTGGACACGATCTGTTCCTTACGACCAGGTATGTTCTGATTGCCATGGAAGCACTGGACCAGCTCCTCATGGCTTGCCATTCTCAGAGCATCAAGCCATTTGTAGAAAGCTTCCTCCATATGGTGGCTAAGCTTCTGGAATCTGGAGAACCAAAGCTTCAAGTTCTTGGAACAAACTCTGTAAGTGGAACGATTCTCTGACTTGCAAGTTCAATAACGTTACCTAAAATGGATCTCTTCCTTAAAATTTCACCTGATGAGGGCAAATGCTATGGCAGGATGTTGGCACAGCCAGTAGGTGCAGGGGGAGCTGAACAGAACTCTCGCTATGTCTGGGTTTCTCTGCTGCTGGTTGTGCGCCAGTCATAACGTGCAGCAGGAGATCAGTTAACCATGAAAGAAAAGTTCCCCCCTTGCCTTAGCATGAGGTCGTTATTTCCCCTTGTTTACTTCTATCCCAGACCATAGTCTGCACAGCAGATATGGGTTGGAGAGCCACAGATTTAAAAAGAGAAGACTAATGGCTTGCAGTCGACAGTAAATACAATGGTTTGTACATGTGTAACATTTCCCAGTTTTCCACATGACAGTTCAACCCCTACTAGGTCCTCCTCTGCCATCATGTTCCAGAACCTGAACCCTCCCCCGTCCTGACCCCAGAGACTTTTACCTTGGTGCAGGACTCCAACAATGATAACTTTTCTTACCCTGCCTTTACTTAATATTGAATAAATCTGTCTTTCAGTTCAAGCTTCATGAGGAAACATACAGATACTCAGCCAATCTGCATGTTGTTATCCAGATTTTAACTAACCATAAATAAAATAATACATCTCCCCCTGTTGTCAGTGGATGACTATTTTTTGCTATAGGGAGAAAAAAATAACAGATGCTGCTAATCATACAGCTTTCCCAGTCTAGCTACCCTAGCTTGAATCGCGCCTCACAACTTGGTAGCTGCGTGTCCTGGACACATTATGGCTCTTCTGCTGGCTTCTATTTTTCATATGTAAAGAAAGAATAAAGAATGACCAGCAGTCTTAGAGGAAACTTATTCATTCACGTATCATCTTCACTGGGGTTTCCTGCTCCAGGCTGACTTTTTTTTTTTTTAAGATAGAAAGAGACTGTGTCCGTGCTCCCGGAGGGATAAAGAATAGGAAAGCTTCCGATGGTGGGGATGGGATATGGAGATCTGCTGGTGGGAGATGTGAAATTGTATACTTATCCTATGCTCTTGACTGTCAGTATTAAATCAATAAAAAGAGAGAAAGGAAGGAAGGGAGGGAAGGAGGGAAAGAAAAAGGTAGCACAGGGCTGAAAGTTTCTCCCATATGGGGGAGGGGGCAGTTAAGAACCTGGTTGCCTGGTGGGTGGGCATGCACCATGCAGACCAAGCTCTCTTTCCTGGTGGGTGGGCATGCACCATGCAGACCGAGCTCTCTTGCCGGCCCTCTGGACAGTTGCTCACAGGAGGTTGTGGCTGTAGCCATGAGCTGCGCTACACCAGTGATCCTCAGCCCTCGAGCAAGTCTCCCCTACCCCACACACCCCTCCCTGGACACTTAGCCATGTCTGGACATGTTTGTTGATTGTCACAACCGGAGCAGGACACACACAAATGGAGCAGACTGTTAAAGAGATATTTGGGGGCTGGGCAGTGACACAGCCAGTAAAGCCTCCACGTTGCAGTGCACAGTGACCTGGTTTCAAGTACCCCATCCCCACTTGCAGGTGAGAAGCTTCTGGTGAAGCGGCTGAAGGCGTGTCTTGTACTTCTCTAACCACCACCCCCCCTTACCTCTGGAATTGTCTCTGTATCTATCCAGTAAATAAAATGTTATATATGTATATGTACATAGAAATACTTGGGACTAGGGCAGTTTGTACTTGGCCATACAGAAGACCCTGAGTTCTAATCCCAGCCCCATATAAAGCTCTAGGGGGACCTGTGGGTGGCAGTGTGGTGCCGGGGGTCCCTCCTTTCCCTGTGCCTGTCTGTCTCTCCCTCACTCTTCTCTGTCACTAAAAAATTAATTGTGCAGAGGCCTGGTGGTGGCCTGCCTGATTGAGTGCACGAGGACCCGGGTTCAAGCCCCTCCCCCAGCCCCATCTGCGGGGGAAGTTTCACAGGGGGTAAAGCAGTGCTGTAGGTGTTTCTCTGTCTCCCTCTCTATCTCTCCCTCACGATCTCTGGTTGTCTGTCCAATAAATAGAGATAGTAAAAATATAAAATAATAACAATAATAGTAATGAAGATAGTGGAGCCTGGGAAACTGCTCGTTGGTGTTATATGTGCTCAGTGCTAACCCCTGGGTCTGCAGATAAGTAAATAAATAGATAGATAAATAAATAAGGGGTAATGGGATGCTTATCTTTTATTTTCTGAATTTGTGCTTTTTTCTTTTGTATTAGATGCCTAGTGTTTCTGATAGTTCATTTGCTTCATATTTGTACATTTCTTGTCAACATAATAAAATACTGAATGAAGGTAAATGCATTTAATTCATCTGTTACTTTTGTTTCTCAGTTTGTTAAATTTGCAAATATTGAAGAAGACACACCTTCCTATCACAGACGTTACGACTTTTTTGTATCTCGCTTCAGTGCCATGTGCCATTCCTGTCACAATGACCCAGAAATACGAACAGAGTAAGTGTCATTTTGCTTTATGCTTCATATTGATGGGGTGATTGATTGGTGGGTGCCGTGTGTGTGTGTGTTACCTCGTTCTTATCAAAGGAAATGGGGAAGTGTACCTGAGCCTTGAAGTATGACCGCCCGTCCTACTGGAAGTGTTAATCTACCTGAGGAGAGGAGCTAAACTGGGGTGTTTCCCCAGTTCATTCATAATAAGATCCCAGAGTGTTTGCTGTGACCTAGAATGGCTCTTATCACACCTACCCTAGTTAGGGGTGATTTCTTTCTCTTTTTACCTCGTACCCGGTGACTCTCTTTGCTGCTGCTCTTTGCACATTTAGCGTCTTGGGACTAAGTGATTTCTGTAGCTCAAATAACCTCCCAGATAAATGCATGACTTGTTGCCTCACTTGGGGCAGATCTCTCCTGTGTTGTCAATGTGGTAGAGTCATCCTCTAGTTCTCTTGCGTTTATCATGTGTCATATGTAAGATCTTACCTATCTGAGAAAGGCAAAGATTTCTGTTCATCAGAACTGTTGCTTTTTTATCCTCCACTAAAGAGATGTTTTCCAGACCTGCTAAAGTGGCAGATAGAGGCTCTTGCTCTGCCTTCACGTGACCCTGGTTTGTGCCTCGCCCCCACTTCATTGGAGGAAGCTTGGGTACTACTCTGGTGTGTCTGTCTGTCTCTGTCTGAAAAAGTTGACCTGGAGTAGTGAAGCTCCAGGGTTAGCCAAAAGAGAAGGAGGGAGGGGGAGAGAGAGAGAAACATGCCTTATGAAATTTGCCCCTGTTCTTAGAGATTGACACTATTCAATAGCAGACAGATATTGGGGGAAAGGTATAACGGTCAGCTAAAGAATACAACTCTTTTGAATGTCGTCATAGCTCCTCTTTCCGCCAACACGTATGAGGTATCCTGAATGTAATCTATTTATTTTCTGTATAGCGGTTTAAGGATTAATTGAATGCACATAGACTCTTATCACATTTTCGCTAAAATGATCTTTGCATGTAAAATGACGTAGGCTTAGTGTTTATTATATCTGTAGTCATGAAAGAATGAATGTACTAGAGAAAAGAAATCATTGTATAAGGTGGCTTATTGTTGAGTGTTCGGTGCCCCCTAGTGAAAGGTCTTACCTTCTGAACATGCTCAGCACCAGAGTTCCCTCCACTGTGATCCAACAGGGCCAAGAATGAGCAAGAGAGGTCTGAGGAAGCATCACAGGGCTCGGAAAGGATTTTCCGTCAGCCTCAGCCTTCTGTACCAGGAGCAGAGAGAATCTGGTGCTTACTGAGTTAACATTCTTTCAGAGAGACACGGCGCTTTTGTCTGAATTGTTTTTATTGACCAAGAACGCAGAGACTCAATACTTGTATATTTTATGACTCTTAAACTTGAGACAGTGATCTAAGGAATATTGAAGCAACTTCTAGCTCATGGAGAGTTTTCATTCCCTGTGTATTATGGTGGGCCCCTTTCATTTCACTGACTAAAGCTAACAGTATTTGATATCTGTTCCCTTAGTGAAGCAAACAGACTTGTTGAAATAACTATTGTGTGACTTTGGTTTTTTTTCTTCTTCTTTTTCTTTTCCTTTTCCTTTTCTTATAGAATTCGAATTGCTGGAATCAGGGGTATTCAAGGTGTGGTTCGCAAAACAGTCAATGATGAGCTTCGGGCTACCATCTGGGAGCCCCAGCATATGGATAAGATCGTCCCATCCTTACTGTTCAATATGCAAAAGATAGAAGAGGCAGACAGGTAACCAACCAGCAGACAGTAGGACTGAGACTTTGTGTGTGTACGTGTATGTGTGTGTGTGTGTGTACGTGTGTGTTTGTATGTGTGTGTGTGTGTGTGTGTGTACACGCGTGTAGAGATCCAGAACCTTCTGTCTGCTTATCTGTCTGTATGCTTGTCTACACGTATGGGTGTTTGCTGTGATAAGAAAGTTTTGTCTTTGTTTTTCTGTGAATAATAGTCTCGTTAGCTGAGTGGATTTAGATTTTGTGTCCTTCTGGGAAAACTGTTCATTCTTAGTAGTAGCACTAAGCCTGGTAGGCCACACATTCTTATGCATATACTGAAGATTGTATTTCTTTTAAAATAGATTTGTACTGTATTTGTTCATTATCCCTATCTTCCCAATTCTTACTGGATGCCAAGGAAACCCTGCAGTTCTGAAATGTAAACTTAAAAGTTTTGATGATTATCTGTACCATATAAAAATAAAATAGGTCTAGACAAAAAGGTAAAAGTGACAACTATGCTAGCGTGTATACATGTATCTAAATTTATCCTAATTACAGACCTCAGGTCTAGGACCAGCATAAACAAGATACAGACAGTCTGTTGTTTGCCGGATCTTAAGAACACTTAACATATTTCATGTGTTGCTCCAGTGCCAGATAGCTTTTATTCCAAATGGTGATTAAAATGTTCAGGGATAGCTTTTATTATACACAATCTTTTCTTTTGTACAAACGTTGATTTTTATTTATTTTTTTTTACGATGCAAACAGTGAGAAGCAGGACGAGAGAGGAGGCGCAAGCAGCCTGCTCCACCAATTGAGACCCCCTAGGTGGGACCATGGGCCTCGAACCTAGGTCCTCTGACGTGGGAACTTGCGTGCTTTACCAGTTGCACCACCCCTGCCCTCCCTCACCACCCGTTTTCTGAGTTAGACGGCAAGGAACTCAGGGCCTTGTACATGTTTAATACCCCTGAGTAGCTCTCATAACCCTCATCAATTTCTGTTCTTCGCTTTTTGGACAGACACAGAGAGGAGAAGCGCCAAAGTCTTGCTCCCCCGTGCACAGTGTGCCCTCAGTGCTGTCAGTGCCAGGGCCACACCGGGGCCTCAGATGTGCAATAGTCCATGATCTAGCATACAAGTTGCCTTCTAGTCTAAGACATCTGCTTGTACAAAAGTGCAGCCAGCTCAGCACCTGCACATATCCCCAAGCACCAGGACCTGGGTTCGAGCCCCGGCTCCCCACCTGCAGGAGGTTCGCTTTATTAGCGATGAAGTAGATCTTCAGGTGTCTTTATCTTTCTCTCACCCCGCCCTCTCTTCTCTGTTTCTCTCTGTCTTACCTAGTAAAAATTTTAACAAAGGAAAAAATGGCCACTGGAAGCAGCGGATTTGTAATGCCAGCACCAAGCCCCAGCAATAATCCTGATTGCAATAAAAAAAAATTTAAAAATATGGGGCCTGGACGGTAGCGCAGCGGGTTAAGCACACATGGTGCCAAGCACAAGGACCAGTGTAAGGATCCCGGTTCGAGCTCCCAGCTCCCCACCTGCAGGGGGGTGGCTTCACAACTGATGAAGCAGGTCTGCAGGTGTCTGTCTTTCTCTCTCCCTCTCTGTCTTCCCCTCCTCTCTCCATTTCTCTCTGTCCTATCCAACAACGACAATAGCTATGACAACAATAACAATAACAAGGGCAACAAAATGGGAAAAATGGGCTCCAGGAGCAGTGGATTCATAGTGCAGACACCGAGCCCCAGTGAAAACCTTGGAGGCAAAATATATATATATATATATAATAAAAATAAAGTGTTCTCATTGTTTTAGTGTGGTATTCATTACACTTTTGTTCATAGGCTCTCAGGTGTTCACTTCATTTTATTTCTGCACACTTGCAGCTAAACGGAAGGTACCTTTTAGCGTGTAAGGTGCATCTAGGTGACCTGGGAGCAGCTTTAGAAGCGACGCAGTGGCAGACGCTGAGCCTCTTGTCCGTGGAGAGGACGTTGTCCTCCTTGGTGGAGGCTCACAGCTGAGGCCCGTCTCCCTGTTTGAAAGGTCATGTGACTAGCATTGGGGGGCGTTGAATTTATGAACTTAAAACAGTCCAGTCTCAAAACCGTCGTGGGGGTAAACAGAAAATGCCAAGGTAACATTCTGGAGAAGCAGAATCCGTCTTTGTGATCGCCGGCGTGAGTGGTGTGCTTGCACCAGCCGTGGGTTCCGTGAGTGGTGTGCTTGCACCAGCCGTTGGTTCCGTGAGTGGTGTGCTTGCACCAGCCGTGGGTTCCGTGAGTGGTGTGCTTGCACCAGCCGTGGGTTCCGTGAGTGGTGTGCTTGCACCAGCCGTGGGTTCCGTGAGTGGTGTGCTTGCACCAGCCGTGGGTTCCGTGAGTGGTGTGCTTGCACCAGCCGTGGGTTCCGTGAGTGGTGTGCTTGCACCAGCCGTGGGTTCCGTGAGTGGTGTGCTTGCACCAGCCGTGGGTTCCGTGAGTGGTGTGCTTGCACCAGCCGTGGGTTCCGTGAGTGGTGTGCTTGCACCAGCCGTGGGTTCCGTGAGTGGTGTGCTTGCACCAGCCGTGGGTTCCGTGAGTGGTGTGCTTGCACCAGCCGTGGGTTCCGTGAGTGGTGTGCTTGCGCCAGCCGTGGGTTCCGTGAGTGGTGTGCTTGCACCAGCCGTGGGTTCCGTGAGTGGTGTGCTTGCACCAGCCGTGGGTTCCGTGAGTGGTGTGCTTGCACCAGCCGTGGGTTCCGTGAGTGGTGTGCTTGCGCCAGCCGTGGGTTCCGTGAGTGGTGTGCTTGCGCCAGCCGTGGGTTCCGTGAGTGGTGTGCTTGCGCCAGCCGTGGGTTCCGTGAGTGGTGTGCTTGCACCAGCCGTGGGTTCCTTATCTCTCTCTCCTTTTCAGCCGCACAGGTCCTCCTCCTTCTCCCTCTGCAGCCGACAAGGAAGAGAACCCTGCTGTGCTGGCTGAGAACTGCTTCCGGGAACTGTTGGGCAGAGCCACTTTCGGGAACATGAACAACGCCGTCCGGCCTGTCTTTGCGTGAGTCCAGTGCCGCCCCCTCCTGGCTGTTTCTGACTGTGCTGTCGTGATCATTTCAGTTTACTGACAAGGAACAAATGCTCTGTTGTTGTTTACTTGTATGGGTTAGTTATTCATAGAAGCAGTGCGAATTATAAAGAGTATAGGATTGGATTAGACCAGCTGTGGCGAGTTGGCCTTCGGTCTCATTCAACAATCTCATCTTTGCCCCGACCAGCAGGGCGGTGAATAGGGGCTAGGAACCCAATGAAACCAGAAATGAAGGAACATGAGACACGAGAGAACGACAGCAAGTCAAGTTTCTGATCAGGCTGTAAATTTTTATTGAGAATACAGGCATTATAAGGCTTTGGGGAAGGAGAGGGAATGCTGGAGGAGGGGAAGGGGGAGCAAACTTCAAAGCGGAATGTTCCTTGCAACAAATGGCAGGAACCAAACTGTGTGTTGACTCACTTGTGTTGACTCACTTGATTACTGATAAATGGTTTACCTAAGGGGAAATGGCCTGCCCAGGGGGGAATTAACATTTGTCTTGAGGGGTTCCGTTGTCTCAAAGCTTATCATCTATAAAGCAGAGAAATGGCTCCTGGCACATCTTTTACTAGAGAGTAGCCAGAACTCATTGGGGCTTACATGATCCTCTTGAGGGAAATGAGATCTGTGAGCTTTAAGTTTTTCCACAAAGATAGTTTCTTTCAAACCTTCTCAAGAAAAGCCTTTGTGCTCCACGTCATCAGATAATGGATCTATGATGTACTTGTGTTAGTCTGTGTGATTGTTGTACATTTGCTAGTCTTATTCTGCTTAGCATTTTCTGTGCTTTTCCCCCCTTTCTGACTACAATGTCTTTGTGACATATAGAATTAAGTGCTATATCTACAATATACTCATGTATTACTTAGGAAAATATTTGATTTCAAATTTCAGCTTTAGTTACAAGAATCTATAGCAAAACAATACTAAAAAATTCAAGTCATTAGATTTTTCATAGGGTTCTTAATCCACTCTCTTTCTCCTCCCTTAAAATGGAACTCTTTTAAAAGCCAAATTTACGGGAATGCAACTAAGAAATGAAAGTATGACTGAAGGTAGATCAATATTGATGTCTTGATATACTGACTTAATGCCGGAATTTATGGTTTCTCTCAATACACATAACCAGAATGTAATAATATAAGCCTGAAAGTTAATAATCTATAAAACCTTTAAAAGTTTAGAAGCATAGCCTGAAAATAAGAATCTACTGTCGTAGCGTTGAATAGCTTGCAATGAGCCATATTCACTTCTACATAGAGATTAAGTGGATTGGGGGCCAGACAGTAGCACACCGGGTTAAGTGCACATGGTAAAAAGCACAAGGACCCACTCAAGAATCCTGGTTCGAGCCCCTGGCTCCCCACCTGCAGGTGGCAGTCGTTTCATAAGCAGTTAAGCAGGTCTGCAAGTATATCTCTCTGTCTGCCTTCCCTTCCCCTCTCATTTTCTGTCTGTCCTATCAAGTAAATAAATAAATAGAAAAAAAATGGCCATAGGAGCAGTGGATTTGTGCAGGCACCGAGCCCCAGCGGTAACCTTGAAAGAAAAACAAAAAAACACCAAATTAAAAGGATTTAAATTCCATACAGGGCCAACTAATTACGTTGAACATCAACAAATACTAGTTAGCCATGTGTTAGCTATTTGCTTAACTAGTAATGAGCTATCAGTCATCTTCTGAACGTAAGTTCAGGTGTTTAGAGGAATATATACATGGATAAAGCCTTAACATACTACAGATAAATGATACTCACAATAATTATTATGCAGTCTATAGGTTTGAAGAAACAATAGCCGAAAGTGTAACAGTTGAGAATAGAAAATTTAAGTCAGCCTTCGGAATCTAGGGAGGGGTCTTTTGAGGTAGGCAGAGATGCACAGGTAGCTTTTAGTTGCTTGAGAGCCATGTGTCGAAGCGGAGAGCAAGTGAGTATGGACTTCCAGAGAAGCTCAGAGATGATTCAACAAAGCAAGAGGGATGATACAAGACAGAGATAATTCAGCTATCTCAAAAATGTGAGATCAGTTCTTCTTAATGGCAACAAACTGTTGCAACATGCTAATTTTTAAAGTATGTTTCACAGTTAGCATTTTTACTCTTAAAATAACTTTATTGTTGAAAATAGCATTATATAATGCATGTATCTGCATCTATAAGGCTTTAACATTGAAAAAAGTATTCACTAGTGATCTTACTAATATATTTCCTTTATAAAAGGGCTAGTACCCCCCATTCTTTTCTTAAGTGATACATATTAAGAATATGTCATGCTTTGAAAACTGTAGTTGTGATTTTTTTTCTTTAAATGTGGTATCTAGGATTTTATGAGAGTTAGAATTTCTCCACCTTCTGTCTTTCTCTACTTCTCTCTGTCCCTGCTGTTCTCGCCTGATGGAAATAAGAAGGGTCTGCTCTACCTGCTCAAACACCTGTCACTTTTCATCTGGACTGTGTGCAACTCAATATTTCAGTCTTGGAGAAGTTTAGTAGGTCAGATTTAAAACACTGTTTTGTTGAGAGATTTATCAGAGTAGGTTATCTATGGTAGCGTTTCTTGCAAAGGAGCTCCTCACATTTAACTTATTTTTCTTGTCTCTCAAACAAGTTTCTTTCATAACTTCTACGTTGCCCCGAACGTTCAGCTTTTTTCTCTCAAACTGCTTCTTTCTCATTTTGTTTCCGTTTGCCCTCAAGGCTGTCTCTGTTTACCAATATTCTTGAATAAGCTAAAATCTTTTTTCTTAAGTTCCAAAACCTGTATTTAAATTTTCATATATCTATTTTCTTTGCTAGTTCAGTCATTTTTTGGGAGAATTTGTTGTTGTTGTTGTTCGGTGAGTGTCAGGCAGGGCATGATGTCTGCACGTATCTTACTGCTTCCAGGTCACCTTTGTCGTTCTGATATAGAAAGAGGAACATCACACCACTAGCGCTTCCTCTAGTGCTGTCATTTAAAAGCTCTGTATGTATTTTGGCCTATTAGCATTCTTTTTTATGAAAGGATTGGCAGCTGAATGAAACAGTTTATTATCTCAGGAAATGAAAACAGTGTTGTAATTTTTTGAGCCTTAAAGTCAGTGTTAATTGTATCAAGCTGAGATCAAAAGTGGTGACTTCTCCAGTGGGACCTTTGGTTTTCATGGTTCCCTTGGGAGGGATGGTTAAGACAGGCAGGCTTTTTGACAGCCTTTTACAGTAGAATATCTCCCCTACCCCCAGGATCCCTGATAGTGAATCTTGTAGGGGCCCTTAACTGACACAGACTTTGCTGATTATTTAACCTGGCTCTGTTGGGTGGGCCAAAAGTGTTACAGTCTCCTGTAAGTGTGGTTCCTTAAGTCACAAACAACTGGCCACCAAGATATCAAGATGTGCCTAGGACACCCAATAACATGAGTTGATGTTGGTTTTCCAGAGCCTTGTCACAGGGTAGAGTTATGAAGAAATTTTTTATTTTTTTATTGGGGAATTAATGTTTTACATTCGACAGTAAATACAATAGTTTGTGCATGTATAACATTTCCCAGTTTTCCAGATAACAATAGAGCCCCCATTAGGTCCTCTGTCATCCTTTTAGACCTGTATTCTCCCCCACACACACTCTAGAGTCTTTTACTTTGGTGCAACATGCCAATTCCAGTTCAAGTTCTACTTGTGTTTTCTCTTTTGATCTTGTTTTTCAGCTCTGCCTGAGAGTGAGATCATCCCATATTCATCCTTCTGTTTCTGTCTTATTTCACTTAACATGATTTCTTCAAGGTTCATCCAAGATCAGCTGAAAATGGTGAAGTCACCATTTTTTATAGCTGAGTAGTATTCCATTGTATATATATACCACAACTTGCTCAGCCACTCATCTGTTGCTGGACACCTGGGTTGCTTCCAGGTTTTGGCTATTACAAATTGTGCTGCTAGGAACATAAGTGTACACAGATCTTTTTGGATGGGTGTGTTGGGTTGTTCCTTAGGATATATCCCCAGGAGAGGAATTGCAGGATCATAGGGTAGGTCCATTTCTAGCCTTCTGAGAGTTCTCCAGACTGTTCTCCACAGTGGTTGGACCAATTTACATTCCCACCGGCAGTGTAGGAGGGTTCCTTTGACCCCACAACCTCTCCAGCATTTGTTGCTGTTACCTTTTCTGATGTATGACATTCTTACAGGAGTGAAGTGTTATCTCATTGTTGTCTTTATTTGCATTTCTCTGACAATCAAAGACTTGGAGCGTTTTTTTAAATGTGTTTCTCGGCCTTTTGGACCTCTTCTGTGGTGAATATTCTGTCCATGTCCTTCCCCCATTAATGGATGGGCTTATTTGCTTTTCTTCTTGTTGAGTTTGGCAAGCTCTTTATATATTTTGGTTATTAGCCTCTTGTCTGATGTATGCCATGTAAAGATCTCCCATTCTGTAAGGTGTCTCTTGGTTTGGGTAGTGGTTTCTTTTGCTGTGCAGAAGTTTTTTAACTTGATGTAGCCCTATAAGTTTATGCTTGCTTTAGTCTTCTTTGTAATTAGATTCCTTTCATTTTTTGAGGATGTCTTTATAATTTATGTGGAAAAGAGTTCTGCCGGTATTTTCCTCTAAGTATCTGATAGTTTCTGGTCTAACATCCAAGTCCTTGATCCACTTGGAATTTACTTTTGTATTTGGTGAAATATAGTGGTTCAGTTTCATTCTTCTGCATGTTTCAACCCTTTTTTTTTTTTCTAACACCATTGGTTGAAGAGACTCTGCTTTCCCCATTTAATAGTCTGGGCACCTTTGCCAAAGATTAGATGTCCATAGGTGTGGGGGCTCACTTCTGGGCTCTCAATTCTATTCCACTGGTCAGTGTGTCTATTCATGTTCTAGTACAAGCAGTTTTGATGACAATGGCCCTATAATACAATTTGAGACCTGGAGGTCTGGTGCCTCCAGTTATGTTCTTTCTTCTCAAGATTGTTTTGTCAATTCTAGGTCTTTTCTGGTTCCAGATAAAGATCTGTAGCATTTGTTCTATTCTCCTAAAAAAAAGTGGTTGGGATCTTGATGGGGATAGTATTAAATTTGTAGATGGCTCTGGGTAGTATATTTACTTTCATAATGTTAATGCTTCCAGCCCATGAACATGGAATATCTTTCTACTTCTTTGTGTCTTTTTCAATTTCCTTGAGTAGTGCTCATAATTTTGAGTATACAAGTCTTTCACTTCTTTGGTTAGGTTAATTCCTAGTTATTTTATTGTTTTGATTGCTATAGTAAAAGGAATTGATTTCTGGATTTCAACTTCTTCTAACTTACTGTTTGTATAGAGGAATGCCACTGACTTTTGAATGTTAATTTTGTAGCCTGACACCTTACTCTATTGCCTGATGATTTCCAAAAGCTTCTTGCTGGATTCCTTAGGTTTTTCCATGTATACTGTCATGTCATCTGTAAAGAAGGAGAGTTTGACTTCTTCTCTTCTACTCTGCATGCCTTTAATTCCTTGCTTCTGCCTGATTGCTATGGCAACAACTTCCAACTCTATGTTGAATAGTAATGGTGATAGTGGGCAGCCCTGTCTAGTACAGGATCTGAGGGGAAGTGCTTCCAGTTTTTCACCATTGAGTATGATGTTGGCTGTTTTTTGCTATATATAGACTCCAGTGTCTTGAGGAATTTTCCATCTATTCCCGTTTTTTGTAGTGTTTTGATCATAAAGGGATGTTGCATGTTGTCAAAGGCTTTCTCTGCATCTATTGATATGACCATATGGTTTTTGGTCTAGTTTTCGTTGATGTGGTGGATCACGCTGATTGATTTAAGTATATTAAACCAACCTTACATCCCTGGGATAAACCCCACTTGGTCATGATGAATAATCTTTTTAATATACTGCTGTATTCGGTTGGCTAGAATTTCGTTCAATATTTTAGCATCTATGTTCATCAGAGATACTGGTCTGTAGTTTTCTTTTTTGGTTGTGTCCCTGTCTGCTTTTGGTATCAAAGTGATGTTGGCTTCACAGAACCTGGAAGGGAGTGTTCCAGTGTCCTCAATCTCCTGGAAGACTTTTAAAAGTAGAGGTATTAGTTCTTTTTTGAAGGTTTTATAGTATTCATTTGTAAAACCATCTGGTCCAGGACATTTATTCTTGGGAAGATTTTTGATAACTGTTTCAATTTCATTAGCTGTGACGGGCCTGTTCATGTTATCTAGTTTCTCTTTACTTAATTTTGGAAGTTTGCAGGTATCTAGGAAATCGTCCATTTCTTCCAGGTTCTCTAGCTTGGTGGCATATATTTGTTCATAGAAGCCTTGCATGATATGTTGAATTTCTGCGGTGTCTGTTGTGATATCTCCTCTTTCATTTATGATCCCTTTTTTGTTTTGTGAGTCTGGCTAAATGTTTGTTGATTTTCTTAACTCTTTTGAAGAGCTAGCTTTTGTTGATCTTTTGTATGGTTTTTTTATTTTCAATGTTATTTATTATTTCAATGTTATTTGAATGCCCTAACTTTAGTTATTTCTGTCCTTTTGGTTGCTGTATGGTTCCTTTGTTCTTCTTCTAGGTCTTTAAGATGTGCAGTCAGGCTGTTTATTTGTGCTTTTTCTTGTTGCCTAATGTGTGCTTGTATGGCTATGAACTTCCCTCTCAGTACTGCCTTAGCTATGTCCCAAATATTTTGATAGCTTGTGTCTTCATTTTATTTATGTATTTTTAAAATATTTTATTTATTTATTAAGGAGATGCATAGGAGGAGAGAGAGAGCCAGACATCACTCTGGTACATGTGCTGCCAGGGTTGAACTCAGGACCTCATGCTTGAGAGTCCGATGCTTTATCCACTGTGCACCTCCCGGACCACTGTGTCTTCATTTTCATTGAACTCTCGAAACAGTTTGATTTCTTCCTTTATTTCTTCTTTGACCCAGTAGTTGTTAAGTAGTATACTATTGAGCTTCCACATTTTGGGACTATTACTAATCTTTTGTTGATTGTTAAGTGTTAGTTTAATTCCACTGTGGTCTGAGAAGATGCTTGGGATGATTTCAATGCTCTTGAATTTGCTGATACTGTCTTTGTGGCCTAACATATGGTCTGTCCTTGAGAATGACCCATGTGGACTTGAGTAAAGTGTGTATTCCAGTTTCTTGGGATGAATGACTCTGGAAATGTCCAATAGTTCTAATTCATCAATCTCCTCATTTAGCTCCCTCATGTCATTATTGATTTTCTGCCTGGATGATCTGTCAAATTGAGAGAGTGGGGTGTTGAAGGCCCAAACTATTAGTGTGTTGCTGTAGCTCTTTCAGTAGATGTTTGATGTATTTAGATGGCTTCTCATTGGGTGCATAGATGTTAATAATTGTTAAGTCTTCTTGATTGATTGATCCTCTGAGCATTAAGTAGTGTCCATCCCTATCTTTTTAAATTTTATTTATTTTAAAGTCTATTGTGTCAGATATGAGAATAGCTGTTCCTGCCCCTTTTTGTGGGCCATTGGCTTGTATGATAGTTTTCCATCCTTTCACTTTGAGTCTGTGTTTGACTTGTTGAAGTAGGTGGGTTCCTGTAGACAGCATATTGTTGGGTTGTGTTTTCTGATCCATCTTCTTACTCTGTGCCGTTTAATAGGTGAATTCAGGCCACTGACACTATTGATATCAAAGATTGAAGATATTTTAACGCCATTCTTGTAGATTTTTAGGGTATTCTGATAATATGGCCTATTTATGGTGGTCTATCTGTAGGAGACCTTTCAGAACTTCTTTCAGGGTAGGCTTAGTGATAGCTGGTTCTTTGAACTGTTGCTTGCCTGAGAAGGTTTTTATGCCTCCATCTAGTCTGAATGACAGTCTAGTGGGATACAGTAGTCTTGGTTGGAAACCTTTCTCATTGAGCACTGGATAGCTATCTTGGCATTCTCTTCTGGCCTGTAGTGTTTGTGTGGAGAAGTCTGCTGCTAATCTTATGGGTTTTCCTCTGTAGGTGGCTCTTTGTTTTTCTCTTGCAGCCTTCAGGATCCTTTCTTTATCCTTATTCCTTTCCATTCTAAATATGATGTGTCTTGGTGTCTTTAAGTCTGGGTTAATTCTGTTTGGGACCCTCTGGGCTTCTTGAATCTTTATGTCTTTGATGTTGTCTAGACTAGAGAAGTTCTCAGCTATTATGTCCAGAAGAATGCTTTCTTCCTCTCCCTCTCTTTCTTCCTCTGGTAAGCCAATAATGCATATGCTATTTCTTTTGATGTCATCCCATAGGACTCTGTGTTATTTTCAGTATCTCTTAATCTCTTTTGGAGAGCTCTTACTTCTTTTTTAGTTGTCTCTAATTCGTCCTCAATCTTGCTAATTCTGTCTTCAGCCTCATTGATTCTGTTCTATCTCCCCTCTACTGTGTTCTGGAGTTCATCTATTTTGTTACCCTGTTCTGATACTGTTTTAGCTTGTTCAGCTATTTGTGGTCTTAGCTCAGCTATTTCAACTTTCAGCTCTCTAATAACCTTGAGATACTTAGTATTTTCTTCCAGAGTCTCATTGGTTGTTTCTGCATGACAGTTCAAACTCTTTACTCACTCCTGTAGTTATTTCCTTAACTGGTGTTTGGATGTTGACCTCATTATTTTGTGCTTCAACCTTTGGGGGCCTTTTAGCTGGACTCTTGTCCTGGCTCATTTCTCCAATATTTCCTCTTGTTGGTTTAACCATTGTATATAGGATGTTATGAGGTCCCTCTCTCAGTTCTTTTCAAATTACTGATCACCCTTGCCTGGATTGACTTGTGTCTTAGTAAAGTAATTAAAGGGTTCACAGTTGTGGAAATTGACAGTTGTTTTAGTAGTATTTTAATCCCTGAGTTGGAGCTCTTTGGCTTAAAAGCCTCTTTAGTTCTTTTTCTTCGCTATGGGAACCTGAGGGCTTTTAAACTATAAGTAGGCTTCTTAGCTTAATCACTGACTGCTGACCAAGAAATAAAGTAGGGTAGAACAGAGATAATCTAGTGGTTATATAAAGTGACTCACAGCCCCACAGTTAGACCACTGAGGTGTAGATCTTCTCCTGAGTTTCCTGGTTAGTTCTCTGTCCCCTGGTGTCAGCACAGGGCCTCCCCCCTGCTGCTGCAGCTTCCAAGGGCAGTAGCAGTGGAGACCCACAGTTACATTTGGTGAGTCTTTGAGTAGTCCATTCCTCCCTTCAGCCGTCTGTCTTTCTGTTGGAGAAACAGCGTGGAGGTGGTGTCTCAGCTGGTAAACTGCCGGGTTGTTACCAGCCACTTAATCTCTCCCTAGGCTCCTCTCTGTCCACCAGCAACACGTGTTTGCACTCACTGGTGATTTGATGTGTTCCTGAAGTTGTTCTGCCTTGTTGCAGTCCCAGGTGTTTTCCTTTGGTATTCCTAGTTGACCCAGGAGAGGAGAGAGACACAGCTGCTGCTGCTCCGTAGACCCACCTCCAGAAGTCAGGAATTTTCTTTTTTGTCAGCTTTTCTAGTCATTAAATGTCTTATATGTACATTGACCTTTTATGTCAGTGGCTTTCTGAAAGGATTGAGTGAGATAAGTGTGCTATTTCAGGAATTAGAGACGTCTAATTTCTTTCTGATAAGATTCTTTTGGTTTTTAAACTGTTCAAACTGTTGTGGATTCTAAGACAAAGAGTATATAATTAAAATAAGGAATTTTAATATAGTTTTCTTATTTCTTGCAGACATTTAGATCATCATAAACTGTGGGATCCCAACGAATTTGCAGTTCACTGCTTTAAAATTATAATGTATTCCATTCAGGTAATATTTGCTTAACTATTTTGAGTAATTTTGCTTCTAGTTGATACAGATGCCATGAAATAGAGATTGTAGGGTATAAAACATTTTCTTAAAACTAGATATTCGCCTCATTTATTATTTCTGTTTGCCACTAATTTTATTGCTCGCAATATGAAAATATATTTACTACAAAGTGCAATGTGATTGTGCTCTAATTGAGTAAGTATTTTTGTGCAGTTATATTTCAGTGATACACTGCTATTACAGTTGACAGTGGTTACATATACCTGGAATATGTAATAAGTAGTTTTCACTGGGTAGTTCCTATATGAAAATGTACTAAATCCTTTATCTTGTTGGCTTGCTTTCTGGTGTACTTGAGCTTCATGCCTATGTGCAGTTCAGCTGCCACTGTTGGATTGATTTTCTTTCTTCTTTACAATTAAGAAAGCGATAGAGAAGAGGGAGAACATGGTAGAGAAGGAGAATAGACCTGATAGCTCCTGTGTGTGGCGCTTTGGTCTAACTCTGCAGACTCAGACGCAGGTCCTGGTACATGGCAAAGAGCGTGATCGTGACAGTGACATCTCCCTGTCCCTGTTAGTTTTTATAGGACTTTTTCCTTTTCCCTTTTTATTTTATTGCACTTTTTGCTACCACTACCTTAACACTGGCTTACATATTTCTAAGATTTCCTAGGTATGGCTTCACTCTCATCAAGGTGTATACTCTCATCAAGTAGACTCACTCTCCTCAAGTATACCCACCACCGAAGTCATTTGGCACACACACAGGCAGCAATAACCAACACAGTTCCCACTAAGTTCAAGGAAAATTTTCATGACTAGATGTTTTGCAGGTCTGTTTGTGGTAATGATCTATATCCCCATATAAGCGAAACGAGCTGGTAGCTATCTTTCCCCTCGACTTACCTAACAGCACAGTCACCTCTAACTCCATCCATTCTGTCTCACGAGGAGATACTGCTGAAGGCCCTTACCTTGGTTTTTCTCAAGATCTCAGCAGACCCAGTTGGTAACTCAAGTGGAATTTTTAAAGCCTGGATGTTACATCCTACATGTGCTATCTAGTAGTTGCATGAATTTGGGCAAAAATTCAGTCTTTCTGAACTGTAATTTCTTCATCTCTGAAAAGAAAAATACTGATAAAGCATGTGTGCCCAGACTTTGCCGACAATCCAGTAGGACTCCATTAATTTAATTCTTCTTACTGTTTTCACCATTTTATAGGTCAAAAAACTGTCTTTTTGGAGGTGTGAGGAGCCTCACTCAAGTGCACACAATTTGAAAATCAAGTGAAGATTCAGCCTAGCCTTTCTATTTTAGAACTCAAGTTTTAAATTAACCATAACAACCTAGCATAATTTAGGTTTTTCAGTAAATAACAGTTAAATATAAAATTTGTTTGGGCATAAAAGGGAAGCTAAAATATTTCCTAGTTTAGCCAGTATTTAGTATCCTATACGTTTTAGATGTGAAACAGAATAATTATACAGAGATGGTGGTGCAGGGCGTTGAATCTGAGGCTTTGGAGTCCTCAGGCATGAGAACTTTCTGGCATGTTCTGTCTATTACACAGAACAGTGTATTTTAATGACTACTTTTAGTTTTTATTTTCTTCTTTCAAGCCACGTTTTCTGTTTGTGTGAGTGCTGTTCAGCTATGATTCATGGCTGTGCCAGGGATTAGGATCTTGGGAGCCTCAGGTATGAAAGCCTTTCCATAGCCATCACCTTAGACTTCCCGGGCAGAGCTATGGCCACCTAGTCACAGAAAGTTGGCTCTCCTCCAGAACACAAATGTCACAATAAAATGACTCAGCAAATGTTATCAGAAAACTGCTGGGATTTCTGATAAAGAAAGGAAGTAGCACTCGGAAGCGTATTGATTGACTACAGACAGCTGGATGTTTGGTAAGCAGAAAGGCAGGGAGAGAGACACTCCAGCAGAAAAGCAGCGATGCTTTGCTAACCAGTGGGCACCAGGTTTGCATTTACCTCACATCCGCGTGGCAGAGTTAAGAGGCCTGCGGGGAACCCCCAAGTGGCTTAAGAAAAAGGAGTATGAGAGGGCTGCTCAGAGCTGTGAAAACCACAGGCTCTTTCTTGAGTGAAGCCCAGAGAGCCAGGCAGGAGCCCTCCAGGGAGTTGAACTGTTGCCCTTACAGCAGCCAGGAAGCCTGCCACACTCTGTGGGGTCAGGCCGCTCTGCAGGTAAGGAAGTGACTGACTTCACCGCAGAGTTCCCACAGTCTAGGAAGAGGAGAAGGTCTGAGGCCCACCCCCCCACCCCCCACGGTTCTGTTGAAAGGACATCCCATGCCATAATGCTACGTCAGTTATTCAAAAAACGCTCCCCTGCCTGCCAAAACTCACGTACGAAACAGAACCCGGCACCGTCTGCTGCCAACAAGAGAAACCCAAGCAAATGGTAAAACTAGGAAGATGCTGGTGACCACCAGAAGCTTAAGAATGTCACTCAAGAAGAGACAGAGAAAGAATTTAGGGAATCTAATATCAGGAAATCTGAAGAAATTCAAAGCTCTCAATTTAATGGGAAGATATAGATTATGAAAGGAATCCATGACTTCACAGAGTCACTCGATAGTAAAATGGAAACCCAGAACACAGTGCTGGGGTGTGGAGGACCCTTTGAATAGATTTGCAGTCTCCAGTAGTGAGTCAGGGAAGTCGACTTCGCTCATGTAGAGGAAAAACGTCAGAAATGAAGGCGCACCTACCAGCTTCACTCTGACTTGAGAGTAGAAGGGGAGCCATAGAGGCCAGGAGAGGCCGGGGTGGTATAGTCACATTTTAAAAAGACAACAGCTGTCAGCCATGCATCCTTTACCCGATAAGGCTATCATTCAGATATGAACGGCATATCTGATCAGAGCAGCACCAGCCATACAGAAATGAAAGGAGTTTGCTTTCAAGGGTCACTGAAAAAAGAGCTACAGAGAAAGAAAGAAAAGCTTTACCTCTGAGCAACGTGGTAGACAGTCAGAACAGAGCCAGAACCACAGAATTAGGAGAGAATTTCAAGTATGAAGGGGCATAGAGAAGCAGGAGATGCTTGGTAAGCCAAGAAGAGTGAGAAGAGAACAGTTCTTAAAATAGACATTCTTTTTTTTTTAAAATATTTATTTTATTTATTTATTCCCTTTTGTTGCCCTTGTTGTTTTATTGTTGTAGTTATTATTGTTGTTGTCGTTGTTGGATAGGACAGAGAGAAATGGAGAGAGGAGGGGAAGACAGAGAGGAGGAGAGAAAGACAGACACCCGCAGACCTGCTTCACCGCCTGTGAAGCGGCTCCCCCGCCGGTGGGGAGCCGGGGTTCGAACCGGGATCCTTATGCCGGTCCTTGTGTTTTGCGCCACCTGCGCTTAACCCGCTGCGCTACAGCCCGATTCCCAAAATAGACATTCTTGGCGCTGGTGTACCAGACAAAGCATCCACATTACCATCCCAAAGGACTTGGTTCAAGTCCCTGCTCCCCACCTGCAGGGGGAAGCTTCCTGAGCTGTGAAGGAGGTCTGTAGATGACTCTCTTTCTCCTTCTCTATCAGGTCCACCCCTCTCAGATTTTCCTTTTCTGCCCTATCAAATAAAATCAAATAAAATAGAAAGGGAATTTTAAAAAAGAAAGAAAAACTGGCCACCAGCAGCAAAGGAGTGATAGTGCTGGCACCAAGCCTCCACTGACAGCCTGGTGGCAGTAAAATAATAAAAATAATAATAATAATAAGTGCTCGTAGATATTAACCTTTATCTCTATGTGTATATAAATTTCTATATAATACCTTTCTGTATAACACAGTCATATGCGTACAGTCCTCTGTCTTTAAATGAGCCCGGGGTGGCCAGGAGAGGACAGGGAACTGTGAGGTGGTTGTGGTGTGGAGCTATACCCTTGTGGTCTTATGGTCTGGTGAACCGTTATCAAAGAGCTAAGGAAAGAACTGTAAAGCCAATGCGGCCTTATGTTCTCTCTCTGGCCCTCCACCACGGTTCTTAACGACACTTTTAGTCCGTAACTTGAACACCATTTTCCTGCGTTGAGACACTTGAAATGTCACATGAGTTTTCATTCTTAGGAATCCAGCATAAGCATTTGAAGGTTAATAATACCTCTCTTTCTCCTTCCCCTCCTCTCTCCCTCCTCCTCCTTCTTTCTCTCTCTCTGTCTCTCTCTCTCTCCTCTCTTCTCTCTCTCTCTCTCTCTCTCTCGCTCTTCCATCCTCTCCCATCCATTTAGGCTCAGTATTCTCATCATGTGATCCAAGAGATCCTCGGACACCTTGATGCTCGTAAAAAAGACTCTCCAAGGGTTCGGGCAGGTATCATTCAGGTTCTGTTAGAAGCTGTTGCCATTGCTGCTAAAGGCTCCATAGGTGAGTTCCAGTACAAAGAAGAAGACCATGTGTTTTGAAGTGGTTCTGTTAGGTGAACGTGATAGCCACTGCACTACAGAACATACTGAAGTGGCTTTGAGCGGCCTTTCATAGTGTACAGACAATGAAGTTTAGTGACTCCCAGTATTTCAGAAATGTTTCACTGATTCTCATCTTTTCAGCTGTACTATAGCTTCTCTTGGAATTTTACGTTAATGGGATTATTCTTTCTGTGTTCAGTACACAGCTAAGCATTTTCACCAGTCTCTTCTCCTCAGCATCCTTCATCCAGTAAAGATTTCTAAACTTCTAAATTCTCAATTTCTAGACATTTTTGAGTGTAGGTACAAGAAATACATTTTCTTTGAATTAGACAACTCTGCCGGGCACTATAATTCAGAGGAGTCTCTGATCATCGTTTTCAGGGCTTGATTTTTTGCTTTGTTTTCTAACCAGAGCACTGATGAGCTCTGGCTTGTAGTAATGGACTGAACCTGGCACCAGAGTCCCTTTGCATAATCATTATGCTCTCTACCCTGCTGGTCACAGTTTTCACAAGAAAACTGGGTTTCAGACAAGGAGAAAAAATAGACTATGAGAATATAAACGTTACGTAACTTACTGGGCCAGAATGTACAGTGCATGGTGGAAGAAGTCGCAGACATGTAGCCAGATAGATCACGACTGTACGTGCCTCACTCATCCCACTATAAAGACTTGTGACGACTTGCTACCATCTTGTCCAGAGATGTGCAGAGGGAATGTTGCTTGGCCACGTGCACAGCTCAGCTCCTGCGCACGTCCCACTGCACTGAGGGAAGCTTCTGACGTAGTCTCTCACTCTTGCTTGCTCTCAAGTCTCTTGTCTTTAAAAAAAAAAAAAAAGGAGTAGGGTAGTAGCACAGCAGGTTAAGTGCACATGATGCCAAGTATAAGGACAGGCGTAAGGATCCCGGTTCAGCCCCCGGATCCCCACCTGCAGGGGGGAGTCACTTCACAGGCAGTGAAGCAGGTCTGCAGGTGTCTATCTTTCTCTCCCCCTCTCTGTCTTACCCTCCTCTCCATTTCTCTCTATCCTATCCAACAGTGACGACAGAAATAAAACAACAAGGGCAACGAAAAGGAATAAATAAATAAATAAATACAAGAGTTCAACAGTGCTCTGGTATCTCTCTCTCTTCCCTTTCCTTCTCTGTACCTCACTCATTAAAATACAAACATTAAAGAAAAGCCATGGTATTTTACCAATAATTGATAAGGAGGAGGATTTTGGCCATTATCTTTGCTTCCACATCTAAGTAAAAGTAGCCTAGCTAGAACATAAGAGCATCCCATTCCGTTTCTAATCCTAGTGCCCATTTGGGTATTGATTTCGATTGCTCATTTCATAAGATGATGGCTGGCTATTTCCTTGGAAAATCATTTGATTTGACACGTGAAATAGAACACCTCAGTACATCAGTCTGTTAACCTACTGTACTCAGAGGTCACTGAGTTGAGCAAGGTTGTTGACACTGGGCTACAGAGTCCCAGCTCCCTGTGGTGAGTGCCTGCAGGACGCTCCCACTGAGGAGGAGGCGCCTTCCCACCCTCTCCACTGGCCCCTCCCTTCTTCTCCAGAAGCTCTTGCTTTGGAGCACCACATCTCACCTAGTCCCAAGTGCCACTATGTCTCCCCTGTTAGTCCTTGTTTCTTCAGGGAGACTGAGCCATGCGCTGCGTGTCAAAGACTCAGCCAGATTCTGCGCATTTAAAAAATACTTGCACATGGCCGCCTGCTGCAGCAGGGGCTGCCGCGGAGAGCAGGAGAGAAGAGGCGGGTAGGTGGCTCACTGACTTTAAGTCTTTCTGCCTAAAAGCATTAGGTCCTGAGCTCCAGGCTCACTGCCAGAATGATGCTCTGCCCTCCCCCCCCCCCCGCCTCCTCTTTCTGTCAACAAGTAAAGAAATATTTAAACTTAGAAAAAGACTTTATAAAAGCGAGTCGGAGGCAGGACTATAAAGGCACTGGTCAGAATACACTGTGACAGAAGCCCAGTGGAAAAGCTCGCTTAGTCAGAGCACTGCTGTGCCTGTGCCCAGCCCAGGTTGGAGCTCGGCGCCCTCTGCACTGACGAAAGCAGAGGCACTGTGGTCTCTTCACTCTCTGCCTCTGTCTGTCTCTGTTTAAGAGAGAGACAGAGAATGTGTGTTGAGAGAAATGGGCACAATATTTGTAGGAGTAGAAGCAGAAAGCACTTTAGTTGATCTGAATCTCATAAATCACCCGTTTTTCATGTAATAAAGGAGATGGCAGATTCTTTCTTCAGTTTTAATAGCAATTGCCAATTCGGCAACAAGCTACGTTGCCACAATTATATGGCTTCTGACACAGCCCTCAAGTTAAACACTGCTCAGTACACTGACTTTAAAAAGATAAGTAGAAAGTTTGGGGTAATTTTCCTATACGTAGACAGCAGGTTGCTGGTAAGCGCAGTGCCCCACAGCTGTGTGCGGCAACAGGCCGGAGGCGTTCTTGTCTCTCTGTTCCTCCTGTACTTCCACAAAGTGGGGCCATTCACTGTCCAGTGACGAGAAAGTGTCAGTTGAGAAGCGTGAGAATGGGTTTTGAGAACACCACCCAGTGTGTCCACTGGCGTCACTGCCCGTGTGCCCACAGGACCCACAGTGTTGGAAGTCTTCAACACTCTGCTGAAGCACCTGCGTCTCAGTGTCGAGCTGGAAGCCAGCGACTCCCAGGCGCCTGCTGGGGGCAGCTCCAGCCTAAGGACAAGCTCCAGAGACAGTGATGAGAAGATCGTGCAGAATGCCATCATCCAAACTATAGGTAAGTACATTTGACTTTTTGTTGTTGTTGTTAAGCTTCTAATTATTTTTTTGGGGGGGTGGGGATTAGTGGTTTACAGTAAATACAGATGTAGATCCAAGGGTAAAAGTTCTCAGTGTTCTCCCAGACACTGTCACCCACCCAGCCTAGATCCTCCTCCATCATTATGTACCGGAGCCTGGACCCTCAGCCCCACCCCCGCTGAGTCCTGTGTTCTGACGCAGTGTACCAAGCCCAGTCCAAGTAATACTTTGTGCTTGACTTTTCAAGAACTATTATCTAAAATAGTGATTTTAAAGAGGCTCTGATAGGGCAGGGGTAGATAGCATAATGGTTCTGCAAAGAGACTCTTTTGCCTGAGGCTCTAAGATCCCAGGTTCAATTCCCCTACACCACCATAAACCAGAACTGAGCAGTGGTCTGGTAAAATAAAACTTAACCCTTAGAATATATTAGTCAAAGCTAATAACTTGGACATTAAGAAAATAGATTTTGAAAGCAAGCCCCAAAGTAGGACAGATAACACCGTATACACCCTTTGACCAGATTCATGGGTCATTAGTATGTTATGCCATGTGCGTAGTCATCTGCGTGTATGCCCATGTGCTGTGTGCATATATGTGTGAGTGCACATATCTGCACGCATACACACACAGACTGCTTCCACATACTTTTTCTTTTTGGCCAGAGTCCCACTCAGCTCTTTCTATTGGTGGTACTGAGAATTTAACCTGGGACGCCTAGCATGCAGGTCTTGTATGCTACTGCTTCTCTCTCTCCGTGGACACAAATTTTCCTTAACCTACTGGATAATTAGTGGATATAGATCTTGACTCTATCAAAGTCCTGATTTTCTTTTTTTTTTTTTAATTATCATTATTTAGTAGATAGTGACAGCCAGAAATCAAGAGGGGAGGGGATGATATATGGAGAGAGAGAGAGAGAGTAATAGTTTAATAGTTTGTGCTTCACCGCTTGTGAAGCTTTCCCCCTTCAGGTGGAGACCAGGGGCTTGAACCCAGGTCCTTGTGCACTGTGACATGTGTGCTCAAGCAGGTGCGCCACTGCCTGCCCCCCATCCTATTTTTCCAGTGAATGAACACTTTTTCTCGTATGATCAGAGTGCAGGTATTAATATCAGGAATCAGTGCCACATTCAGCAGAGATGCAGTACTTGAATTTATCAGACACATTTCAGTTTTGTCATTCGACCTATAGCAGTATCTGTGTTTTCCTCAGATCTAGGTATCAGCGAGAATAGCATATGCAGTCATGTGTTGGCATTCTTCATGTTGCTTTGGCCCCGTTCCCCCGACCTCTGAGAGAAATGGTTTGGCCCTTGCTAGTTTCACACCCGTCTTTCTCCCCACCCCGTATGCTAAGGACGGGCAGAGTCCTAGCAGCAGCAGCGGAGAGAGGATGATGGGGGAAGCACATGGTGTGGTGATTTGCCCGTTCGTGAATAAAGATTAAACTGCAGCTTCTCAGCCCAGCCGTGTGTCCCCGAGTCTGTCTCTGTCTACCGCCGCAAAGCTAGCCCGGCCAGCTGGAGCCTCCGAAACATTAACAACAATCATAGACCTGCAACTTTTTTTTTTTTTTATTCTTCTAGCGTAGACGACTTAATCACTTACGAAGGGCACGTTTTTCTGACAGAATGTCCTGTCACCCGTCTATTTAACAGAAATTTGCTCATCTTGGTTTTTCTCTCGGTTGCCTCGTGATTTGATCCAGCTTGCGTGTTCCTGGCTGCATAGTACTCAAGTGCCGGTATTCTTCTACAAGCCCCTGCTCCCTCCTTTGCGTGCAGGGCTCCAGACACCTGTCTGCTTCTATGGATCGGAACTCTCGCATTTATCAATCTGCGCTTCAGAATTCATTCTGCTTGTGACTATCACCGCGTCTCTGTCTCCGAACTCTCGCATTTATCAATCCGCGCTTCAGAATTCATTCTGTGCTTGTAACTATCACCGTGTCTCTGTCTCCGACTGTCCCCGGTTTGGTCAGTGGGAACTCCTGTTTTCTCTGTCTTTACAATAGCTTCTCGTTCGTTTTTCCTTTTGAGTAAAGCTTTACTCCTAGCTTGTTACAAACTGACTTGAGACTTAACTGCCTTGGCCCTGGTATCAGTTACTCCCCCAGTGGTCTGTGGGTCTTTTTTCCAAATATGGAATGGAATGGTATTAAAGACAAACTCTGCGCGTTATTGCTTTGGGCTACAGAAGATGTGTGTGTGTGTGTGTGTGTATTTAATCCAGGCATGTGTGTGTGTGTATGTGTGTGTGTGTATGTATTTAACCCAGGCGTGTGTGTGTATGTGTATTTAATCCAGGCGTGTGTGTGTATGTGTATTTAATCCAGGCGTGTGTGTGTGTGTGTGTGTGTGTGTGTGTGTATTTAATCCAGGCGTCAAAGTATTAAACAAGCTCTTTGATAAGAATCCTGAGAATTTTCTGGAGATATAAAATGATAAGATTTTAAATTAAACCAAGTAAATGCCTTTTCTCCTTCTAACCTTTCCCTCCCAGTCCCTTCTTTAGAGTAGGTAGATGACATGTTAATGTAAGCGCACAGCTGCTATCATAGTGTCATAATGCAGTTGTATTCTTGAGGTGTTCAGTGCCTAATTTCCAATGGTTTTGATATGACTCGGAGCAGAATCATACGTGAATTTATTCTGATGCTCATACCGCTGCCTTTTATCTGGATCACTTCCCATCTGTGGGTATTTATTTACAATTCCCTTTGGAATGTTTAAGAAAGTTTATCTTTGTCATCATGTTCTGCATACATTCATTTTACACTGGCAGTCAGTATGTAGTGTGTGTGTGTGTGTGTGTGTGTGTGTGTATCTCCAGCCTAATCTGAACCTGTGATACTTGTGACTCTCACTTAAAGGAGATCTAGCTGATCTGCTAACTGGTGTCTTTATTTACTGAGGTGCGGCTCATGATGGGCAGAGAAACTGTCTTCCTGAGAGCAAAGACTCAGGCCTGTCTTTTTCAGTAAACTATAACACAGATTAAGTACTTAGGACTTTGGGAGTGACTGAAAAGACAGTGTTACCATGGAATCTAAATAGTACAGACATTAAAGCCGTTTAAAATAAGTAAGACCTTGTAAGAACTATGGTGGTTATCACTGGAGAGGGTGTTTACTGTGTGGAACTGTATTCTTACAGTCCTGTGAACTGCTACTAATTACAAGTTAATAAAATAAAAATAAGTAATGCATGTGTTTTTTTATTAGTGATTTCATGATTAACCAGATTACAGGGCAAGAGGGGTACAATTCCCACCACCAGAGTTCTGCAGCCCATCCCCTCCATTGGAAACTTCCCTATTCTTTATCCCTCTGGGAGTCTGGACCAAAGATCTTTATGGGGTGTAGGCAGTGGGAGTTGTTGTTTATGTAATTGTTTCTCTGCTCGACATGAGCATTGGGTAAATCCACACTCCCAGCCTGTTTCTGTCTTTCCCTATGGGGCAGGGCTCTGCGGAGGTGGGATTCCAGGACACATTGGTGAGGTTGTCTGCCTAGGGAAGTCAGGATGGTATCATGGTAGCATCTGCAACTTGGTGGCTGAAAAGTGGTAAGATGTAAAGTAGAACAAGTTGTTTAATAATCAAGAACCTAAAGGTTCTTGGAACTAAGGGTCTTCCTGTGGGAAGAAGCTAGGATGTCTCTTAGATATAGTCTTAAGGGACCCATGACTTAGTAATTTTTGCCTCAGCCTGACTGCTAACATGCAGGTGGGCTAAAAGTGTCATCTGGGAAGATGGCGTCAGAGTTGAGGGTACATCTTTTTAAAAAACAAAACAATTAGTACCAATTTATATGAAACTTAACTTTTACTGTGACTCATTTTTTGACTTGATTTTCTGTGATGTCTTAAGAATATATGTTAAAGTAGCTAATTGACTTCACAGAATTTTAATTGCTCTATTGGCTTCTAATTAATTGTGTTACTATTTCACATGTTGGAACCATTATGTTCTCGTTATAATTTTAGAACAGAAAGTTGGTATCTGTTTCTTAATTTTTTAAATTTTTATTTATTGCCTTTTGTTGCCCTTGTTGTTTTATTGTTGTAATTATTATCGTTGTTGCTGTTGATGTCGTCGCTGTTGGATAGGACAGAAATGGAGAGAGGAGGGGAAGACAGAGAGGGGGGAGAAAGAGAGACACCCGCAGACCTGCTTCACCGCCTGTGAAGCGACTCCCCTGCAGAAGGGGAGCTGGGGGCTCAAATCAGGATCCTTAACGCCGGTCCTTGCGCTTTGTGCCACGTGCGCTTAACCCGCTGCGCTACCGCCAAACTCCTGGTATCTGTTTCTTTATAGTGATTCAGACTATAGGCTGGGGTTGGAGAGAAGAGCTTTGCCATGCATGCAGCCCACTTTCTGTTCCCAGCACCTCATGGGACAGCCTATGGGATGATGCCTTCGTCCTGTGGTGTCTCCTTTCTGTTTCTTTGTCTCTCTCTGTATCTCTGAGTGAAAATGCAGCCCCTGTTGGTAAAATAACACATGCACAGGACTTCAGCTGTGCAAAAAGAAAAAAGGAAAGAAGTCTATCTGATTTGTTGTGTAGATTTTAAAAGTACCTAATAAAAAGAAGAGATTCCTAATAGCAAGATCATGGAAATGCTTATGCCTCGACCCGGGCCTTAATATTAACTGTATAATTTTAGGTGATTGTTTTTACCTTCCTCATCCCCATTTGCACAGTAAGAAACTGAGATTAATAACACTTCCTAGGCTCCGAAGGTGGTTGTGAAGATGTAAATATAAAGTGTTTCCCACTCAGCCTATTAAAATGGCTGCCTGTGTGAGTGAGGCCCTCCTGTCAAAGGTCCGACCACCTGAAGCCAGAGCTAGACTGCACTGTGGTTCTCTGTCCCTCTTCTCTCATCCTGTCTTACTTGTAAATCTTAAAAAGCTAGAATTCATTTTCTCAAGCTATAGTATATATTCTTCGAGTGTTAGACAGGACATGTGCTTGCTGTAACTTGAGTAACGTTAAAGGCAAGAGATTACTGATCACTCAAGTATGTGATAACGGGGGTGACTTTCATCCTATGTTCAGTCAGAATGATGAAGAAAACTTGAGTTTTTATAAATAATCCTGAATTATTGAAGCTGAGTCTAATTAAAACACTAATTTATTCTTAAAGAAGTATCTTAAATGTGTATTTCTGTAATGACCATGATTTTCATTAGTAAACAAAACTGCCATGATTTGAGATCCTGGTTTCTCTAAGAAACAACAGTATTTGACGCTTGAGTATGTAATAATTATAAGTGTTGTGTCTCCTAATGCTTGTTAGTAAACCATCAAATACCATAGAAGCCGAATTTAAAATATTCTCAAAACCCAAGAGGGTATGAGAAAAAAAAAAGTGACAAGATTAATTATAATTCTGACATAAATTGAAATGTATAGTATATATATATATATATATATATTTTAGATAGGAGACACACACATATCCTACATGGGTGAGCAATGATTTCCAACTGAAACAGTAGCAGAATTTTTTTTTCTTACCTTTTTGTATAAACTTCCAAGGTCACAAGCTAGCTCACATGGTTAAATAGACATTTCACCATTCACAAGGAAACGGACTTGCTCCCTACCACCACAGGGGACGCCGTAGACCACACTAAAACTGCACAGAGTGAACCTTGGTCTCATGCATAGCACATGCATCTGAGAGAGGGAGAGGGAGAGGGAGAGAGAGAGGGAGAAGGAGAGGGAGAGGGAGGGACAGGGAGAGGGAGAGGGACAGGGAAAGGGAGAGGGAGAGGGAGAGGGAGAGGGAGGGACAGGGAGAGGTAGAGGGAGAGGGAGAGGGAGAGGGAGGGACAGGGAGAGGGAGAGGGAGAGGCAGAGGGAGAGGCAGAGGGAGAGGGAGAGGGAGAGGGAGAGAGAGATGTCTTTTTATCTGAAATACAAAGGAGTGAGGAAATCTGCCCAGTAGCCACGGAATTGAACATGTGCAAGTCCTCAGCTCTGGAAAACAAAATCAAATTTAAAAAAATCCAAATCAACTCAAAGGAATGATGGCATGTCACTGTCAAATATGTGTAGGAAACGGTAACCATTTACTGTCTCACTTAGGTGTTAGTCCATCTTGCATACTTTACAACTGATGAAAGGTTCTGACAGAGGAAGTAATATCTTAGACTTATATGTAGGCATTATTTTATCTCATACTTTATTTAAAATGGAATTTTGCTAATTTGCAAACGTTGGAGGCATTTCTGTATGCAAGCAGCAGCTCAGAAGATGAAGAGATCCAGAGGTCAGTCCCGCTCACTCTAGCAGCAAAAACAACAAAATAGCTAGGAATAAACCTAACAAAAGAAGTGAAAGTCTTGCATATTGAAAACTATGAGTCACTATTCCAGGAAATAGAAAAAGACACAAAGAAGTAGAGAGATATCACATGTTCCTGGATTGGGAATCAGAATGAATGTTCTACCTAGAGCCATATTCAATTTAATGCAACCCCCATTAAGGTCCCAACAAAAATTTTTAATAGATGAAAGATACAAAATTTTAACTGGAACCAGAAAATACTGACATTTGCCAAAGCAATCTTAAGGAAAAAAATAACAAGACTGCAGGCATCACACTCCAGATCTCAAACTGTATTATGGGGCCATTGTAATCAAAACCAAGTGGTTTTGGAACAAAAATAGACACAGTGGCCAGTAAGATAGAATTGAGAGCCCAGAAATAAGCTCTGACCTGTGGAGAACAAACTTTTGACAAGGGAGACCAAACTGTTAAGTGCAGAAAGGAGAGTCTCTTCAGCAAATGGTGTTGGGAAACTTGGGTTAAGTGTACAGAAGATTGAAACTGAACCACTACATTGCTCCGCACACAAAAGTAACCTGCAAGGGCCTGGTTGTTAGACCAGAAACTGCCAAATACCTCGAGGGAAATAACTGGCAGCACCTTTTTCATCTAAATTGTATACGCATTTTCAGTGATACAAATCTAATCGCAAGGAAGACTAAAACAAAAATAAACCATTGGAACTACATCAGATCAAACAGCTTCTGCACAGCAAGAGAAACCAGCAGCCAGAGAGCCCCCTCACAGAATGGGAGAAGATCTTTACATGCCATACACGAGACAAATGGCTAATGGTCAAAGTACATAAAGAGCTCACCAAACTCAGTCACAATAAAGCAGACGGCCCCATCCAAAAGTGGAGAGAGGATGTGAATAGAATAGTCACCAGCTCCAGAAGGCCAACAGGCATATGAATAAATGTCAGAGAACCACAAATAAGGACAATCATGAGATAGCAGGATGCCGCACGTCAGATGCGACAGCAATGGCAAAGGCTGGAGAGCTGGAAGATGTAAAGGAAAATTCCTGCACTTCTGATAGGAGTGCCAATTGGTACAAGCCCTGTGGAGAGGAGTCTGGAGAACCCTCCCAAGGCTAGATAAGGACCTACCCAATGACCAGGCAAATTCCTTTCCTGGGGATAAACCCTGAGTAATCGAATATACCCATCCAAAAAGATCTATGTATCGCCATGTTATAGCAATACAATGTCTAATAGTCCAAACCTGGAAGCAACCTAGTTGTCCAGCAACAGAGAAGTAGCTGAGAAAGTTGTAGTATATATGCATAATAGAATACTACTCAGCTAATAAAAATGAGGAATTCACTTTGCTCACCTTATCTTGTATGGATCTTGAAGGAATCATGGTAAGTGAGATAAGTCAGAAAGAGAAGGATGAATATGGGATGTCACTCATGGGCAGAAACTGGAAGAGGAGGGGGAGAGAGAGAGAGTAGAAGGGGAAACACAAAGTGGAAGTTGGGCTGGGCTTGGAGCACTGCACCTGGGCTGGGCTTGGAGCACTGCACCTGGGCTGGGCTTGGAGCACTGCACCTGGGCTGGGCTTGGAGTACTGCACCTGGGCTGGGCTTGGAGCACTGCACCTGGGCTGGGCTTGGAGCACTGCACCTGGGCTGGGCTGGGCTTGGAGTACTGCACCTGGGCTGGGCTTGGAGCACTACACCTGGGCTGGGCTTGGAGCACTACACCTGGGCTGGGCTTGGAGTACTGCACCTGGGCTGGGCTTGGAGCACTGCACCTGGGCTGGGCTTGGAGCACTGCACCTGGGCTGGGCTTGGAGCACTGCACCTGGGCTGGGCTTGGAGCACTGCACCTGGGCTGGGCTTGGAGCACTGCACCTGGGCTGGGCTTGGAGTCCTGCACCTGGGCTGGGCTTGGAGTACTGCACCTGGGCTGGGCTTGGTGTACTGCACCTGGGCTGGGCTTGGAGCACTGCACCTGGGCTGGGCTTGGAGTCCTGCACCTGGGCTGGGCTTGGAGCACTGCACCTGGGCTGGGCTTGGAGCACTGCACCTGGGCTGGGCTTGGAGCACTGCACCTGGGCTGGGCTTGGAGCACTGCACCTGGGCTGGGCTTGGAGCACTGCACCTGGGCTGGGCTTGGAGCACTGCACCAAAGTAAAGGACACCAGGCGGGGACTGGGAAGCAGGCTGTCCACTGGGGATGCGACTTTCAGTTCTTGGTGAATGATGGAGGACCTGAGCTGAGGCTGTGGGTAGTTTGTGAGTTTTTCGATGAAAATTGAGAAATTTTACATATGTATCAACAACGGCATTTACTGTAAAGCATTAATCTTGCCAGTAAAAATATAATTTGCATTATTCAGAAAAATATTGTTTGTACAGTTTATCTCAAATCTGTCTTTTTATTTTATAGGATTTTTTGGAAGTAACCTCCCAGATTACCAGAGGTCAGAAATCATGATGTTCATCATGGGCAAAGTCCCCGTGTTTGGGACCAGCACCCATACCTTGGATGTCAGCCAACTAGGGTATGCTCATGTAGTGTCCATTGACTGTCCCTCTATAAACTTGAACCTAACCCTATGTTAAAATTTCTATTAAAAGAAATCTAGAGGGCCCAGGCAGTGGCACACCTGGTTAAGTGCACACATTACAGTGCACAAGGACCTGGGTTCCAGCCCCTGGTCCCCACCTGCAGGAGGAAAGCTTCACAGACAGTGAAGTAGGGCTGCAGGTGTCTCTCTGTCTTTTTATCTACCTCTTCCCTACCAGTTTCTCTCTGTCTCTAATAAATAAATAAAATTTTTTAAAAAAAAAAAGACATCTAGAAACTGGTTTATTTTCTTAATTGTTAGGTAATAAAATTCCCTTGAAAAGCCGGCAGTTTTGTTAGGTTGCTAAAATGTTCAGTAAATTGAATCAGTGTTACATGCCTTTAAAGTCAGTTTATATTGTACCATAAGTTCTCAGTATTCCGTGTGTCTTAAATTGAATGGGTATCGAGGTTTATTTGCCCAAGCTCTGTAAAGAGTCTTAGACACACACATGCACATACACACACACATTTATGTTAAAGCTTAAAATTTCCTACAAAATACTAAAAATTAATGTTAGTATAACTGTTAATATTGACTCCTAGAATTGTAGAACTGAAAGTAATGCTGGAGGTCATATGATAGTCCTCATGTTTTAAATATTTTTAAAAATGCTAAACCTTTAGATTTTAATAGTGGTGAGTGTTTTGCTAGTTGACAAGGGAAACTGGTCTTGATTCATTGTCCTTTTCCATTTGTTAATTCCTTTTTTTGGATCATCTGTTCTTGCTATATATTACATTGATAAGCTTGTCAACTATATTTGCAGTGAATACATTCTCTAGCATATATTCTTTTTATTTGAACTAGCTGTTTGTATATTGTATGACACAATTTTAATGTTATTACATTCACAGATGTGTCCCTTTCTTCTCCTTTGAGAGCAAGTAACTTCAATTGGTTTTCAAACTTGGCATTTCCATGTAATTATGAGATCGACTTTAGAGTGTAGAGTTATGACTTACTGTTAATTTGAAAACAAGATCTGTTCCCTTCTTCCTTCCCCCTTCTCCCCCCTCGTCCTCTCCCCTACCTTATACCTCTCCCTCCTCCTCCTTAAAAAAAAAGAAAGAAAGAAAACAAGATCTATTGAGCCAAGATGAATAGAGATTTAAAATTAGTTAATCATAGTATAAATAAAGTTATGTGAGTGCTACTTATTACTGTTATTGATCATTCCATTATTTTGCATATTTTAGGGACTTGGGAACCAGGCGGATTCAGATAATGTTGCTGAGATCTTTATTGATGGTAAGGTTTTTAAGTTAAGTTGAGAAAACACCTCATTTTAAGTTACTAAAGACATGAAAAGAATAAGTTCACGTTATTCAGTTGCTCTTCCTATAAGAGAGCTATTTCCTTATCAGTCTTTCCCCTTATAGTTTATATACATAAAGTTTGTTCAAGTTTTACTTACTTTCACTTGCTTTTTTTATTAAAAATTTTTAAAAATATTTATTTATTTATTCCCTTTTTGTTGCCCTTGTTGCTTTATTGTTGTTATATTATTGATGTCATTGTTAGATAGGACAGAGAGAAATGGAGAGAGGAGGGGAAGACAGAGAGGGGGAGAGAAAGACAGACACCTGCAGACCTGCTTCACCGCCTGTGAAGCGACTCCCCTGCAGGTGGGGAGCTGGGGGCTCAAACTAGGATCCTTATGCCGGTCCTTGTGCTTGGCGCCACCTGCGCTTAACCCGCTGAGCTACCACCCGACTCCCTCACTTGCTTTTCTGTACTCTTCATATATCCTGTCATCTTACTGATCTTCACAGTGATGAAACATATTGCAGGCAGAAAGTATTGACATTTTACAAATTAAAGTTCGCCAATATTTTGAATAAAAGTGATGAGACTTAGTAGAAAACCCGGTGTGCTTTCTGTATATCATGCTATTTTTTCACATACTGATCAACTGTCTTTTTTTCTTCCTTAGCCATCTTTTTTTTTTTTCTTTTGGTTTTTTAATTTATAAAACGGAAATATCGACAAGACCATAGGATAAGAAGGGCTACAGTTCCACACAGTTCCCACCACCAGAACTCCCTATCCCATCCCCTCCCCTGATAGCTTTCCTATTCTCTATCCCTCTGGGAGTATGGACCCAGGGTCACTGTGGGATGCAGAAGGTGGAAGGTCTGGCTTCTGTAATTGCTTCCCCGCTGAACATGGGCATTGGCAGGTCGATCCATACTCCCAGTCTGCCTCTCTCTTTCCCTAGTGGGACAGGAAGCTCTGGGGAAGCGGGGCTCCAAGACACATTGGTGGGGTCGTCTGCCCAGGGATGTCAGGTTAGCATCATGGTATCACCTGGAACCTGGTGGCTGAAAAAGAGTTAAGGTATAAAGTAGAGTAAATTGTTGACTACTCATGAACCTAAAGGCAAGAATATTGCAGATGAAGATTTGGGAGCCTCCATTTTGGAACAAAGCTAGTAGTTCTATTTTAGGTCTATTCCATGGCTCTAACTAGTTTTTGCCCGAGTCTGCCAGCTAACATGCAGGTGGACCCAAGGTATCATCTGGAGAAATGGTGTCATAGTTAGAAAAAGGGCTAGAAAGCTGGATCAGGGAAGAGAGTAGCTCCCAAATATAGGAAAAGGAAGAAAGGCTAGAACACTGTGTGACTGTACATGGTGCCAGGTGTCAAACTCAGCATCTCATGCTGTGAAATCCCTGCTCTGCCACTCAGCCTCCTCCCTCACTGCAATAAAGACTTCTAGTTTGGTGAGGAAATTGAACTCCAGTTATCTGAAAAGGAAGAACAACGCTAGAATGTGAGGTCGTGTAGCTCAAATCTGCAGGCTGTCGAGAATTTATACTTCACACTTATTATAGGATGGGCTTGCTTTTACAAAAGAGCAAACATGCTTATAATCCTGAATATATCAACTGTATCCTCCTAGACTTTCATTTGATTCTAGATTTTTAAAAAAAAAATTTTATTTATAAAAAGGAAACATTGACTAAACCATAGGATAAGAGGGGTACAACTCCACACAATTCCCACCACCAGAACTCTGTATCCCATCCCCTCCCCTGATAGCTTTCCTATTCTTTATCCCTCTGGGAGTATGGGCCCAGGGTCATTGTGGGATGCAGAAGGTGGAAGGTCTGGCTTCTGTAATTGATTCCCCACTGAACATGGGCAATGACAGGTGGATCCATACTCCCAGCCTGTCTCTCTCTATCCCTAGTGGGGCAGGGCTCTGGGGAAGCGGAGCTTCAGGACACATTGGTGGGGTTGTCTGTCCAGGGAAGTCATGCTGGCATCTGGAACTTGGTGGCTGAAATGAGAGTTAACATACAAAGCCAAACAAATTGTTGACCAAACATGGACCTAAAGTCTGGAATAGTGCAGATGAAGAGTTGGGGGGTCCTCCATTTTGTAGATAGCTAGTAGGCATATTTTAGTTATATTCTAAACACCTGTGGCTATACTAGTTTTTTTTTTTTTTCCTGAGCCTGAAATCTGATATGCAGGTGGATCCTAATTACTGTCTGGGGAGGTGATGCCTAGACATTTTTTATTATTAAATTTTCTGAATATATTATGTTGCCTCTAAGTCTAATTTTATCACATAACCAACTGAATGAATGGTTAAAATGCTTAATAATAGTCAAGTAAATATTTTAAAACTTTAAATTTAGAAAATAGGGATACATTCTTAAATGTCAAATCAAGTAACTATTAAAGTCCAGATTTTCTAGTATGGAAATATATTAAGTCCATAAATCCTGGATTTCTAGTAAAAAAAATACATTTCTACTATATTAAATTTGTTTATTTAAAGTTTTTTTTTAATCAATTTAAATTAAAACTCCTCTGTCCTGGGAGTTGGGCGGTAGCGCAGCAGTTAAGCTCATGTGGCACCAAAGCGCAAGGACCTGTGTAAGGATCCCCGTTTGAGCCCCCGGCTCCCCACCTGCAGGGGAGTCTCTTCACAAGAGGTGAAGCAGGTCTGCAGGTGTCTTATCTTTCTCTCCCCCCTTTTTTCCCCCTCCTCTCTCGATTTCTCTCTGTCCTATCCAACAATGGCATCAATAACAATAATAACTACAACAATAAAACAAGGGCAACAAAAGTGAATAAATAAATATAAAAAATTTTAAAAACTCATTCTTTCATATAGTATTTTCTGCTAATTTCCTAAGACCTATTGAGTGATTATCCATTCTATTCTGAACCTGTCTAAGCCTTAGTTTTCTTTTCTAAAATGGGAATACTTTAATACCTACATCATAGGTAAGAATAAGGTTAACATGTATGTAGTGCTTGGATCCACACCTAGCACATTGTCAGTGTATGTAACTATAAGTCTTATTTTCATGAATAATGGCATTTGTTTTTAGGGTTGTTCTTTTTTTATTCAATAAATATCTTTTCACCTTACAGATTTCCTTGTTGTTTTTCCTTCAGCCGGTATGTCTTTATCTGGTGTTTCTCTAAGGCTATCATTCTTGCAAAACAATTTGAGACTTTTTCCAAAGAACTCCTAGCAAATACATTTTTTACTTTTCTTTTTAATTAGTGGCTTAATTATTGACAAGATTGTGGCATAAGGGGGCTACAATTCCATACAGTTCCTGCCCCCCCAGAGTTCTATATCCCCTCCCCTCCTTGAAGCTTCCCTATTCTTTATCCTCTGGAAGTATGAACCAAAAATCTTTATGGGGTACAGAAAGTAGAAAGTCTGGTTTCTGTAATTGCTTCTCCCCTGGACATGGGTGTTGGCAGGTGGATCCATACTCCCAGCCTGTCTGTCTCTTTCCCTAGTGGAGCAGGGCTCTGGGGAGGGGAGGTTCCAGGACACATTGGTGAGGTCGTCTGACCAGGGAAGTTAGGTTGGCATCATTGTAGTGTCTGCATCTTGGTGGCTGAAAAGCGTTAAGATGCTGAACAAGTTGTTTAATAATCCGGAACCTAAAAGTAAGTGTACAGCAGGTGAAATTTGGAGACTTTATTGTGGAAGAAGCTAGGAAACTAGTTTAGGCATATTCACAGGGACCCATGATTTTCCATCCTTCTCCCCTCCCTGTAATTAGGTGACCTCTGGATACAAAGCAAAGACCATCGTCACAGCTCTGCCTGGATCGTTCTTGGAGCCTCTGTTATCGCCGTCCCTCATGGAAGACTATGAACTGAGACAGCTGGTCCTGGAAGTTATGCACAACCTCATGGATCGCCATGACAACAGGGCAAAGCTGCGTGGGATCAGGTAGTGTGCTGTTTTGAAAGAAGCTTAATGACAATATTTGTAAATTTCTCTTTTTCTTACATGTTTGTTTATTCCCTTGTGTTGCCCTTGTTGTTTTATTGTTGTTGTTATTGATGTTATCGTCGTTGGATAAGACAGAGAGAGATGGAGAGAGGAGGGGAAGACAGATATGGGGAGAGAAAGACAGACACCTGCAGACCTGCTTCACCGCTTGTGAAGTGACTCCCCTCCAGATGGGGCCCCGGGGGCTTGAACCGGGACCCTTATGCCGGTCCTTGCACTTGGCGCCACTTGCACTTAACCCGCTGCGCTACCACCCGACTTCCAATATTTGTAAATTTCTACAGTGTATTTAAATGTTGCAATTTTTTAATGTTGAACTTCCAGTTTCTATCCAGAGTTTTCTTTGATATTGAGGCAGTTAAAATATTGTAAGATAAAAATGTTTGAAAGTACTTTTACCTACTTTCTTTTTTTTTTAAAAATTAGTTATAAAATAAAAAATATCAACAAGATTCTAGGTGTTGTTGTGTGGGCCACAGAGAAGAGAGAGAAAAGGTCCGGAGCGAAGAGGAAACACAAATCTTTATTTGCGCTGGCACCTCAGAGTTGGGTGCTAGAGAGGCAGGTTGGGCCACGTGGAGGTAGCGAAAATGGCCGCCTCACGCAGTAACCTTTCCTGCGTCTGAACACCGGAGTGAAGCGCTGGCAAGAGAGCGAGGTGCAGAAGAAGAAGGGCTTTTATAGGAGCGGCTTTCTCAAGAATGGGAAGGGGGAGGAGTAACCATTAGCACTCCCGGATAGGATGATAACTCTCGTGAGAATGGGAGGGGGGAGGAGTGACCAAAGCACTTCAACTATGGTGGGGATATAGACAATGCCCTGAGGTCACAACATGGCTGAACAGGCGCTCCGAGAATGTCCCAACTCTCGCGGGAACTAGCAGTAGCCCGAGGGGACAACATGGCAGATGTGACTGTGTCTGCACAATTTCCCAGCACCTAGGATAAGAGGGGTACAGTTCCACACAGTTCTCGTCACCAGAACTCTGTATCCCTTCCCCTCCCTTGAAAGCTTTCCTATTCTTTATCCTTCTGGGAGCATACATGCAGTGTCATTATGGGGTACAGAAGGTGGGATGTAATTGCTTCTCTGCTGGACATGGGCATTGGCTGGTGGACCCATACTTCCAGCCTGTCTCTGTCTTTCCCTAGTGGGGCAGGGCTCTGGGAGGTGGGGTTGCAGGACACATTAGTGAAGTCGTCTGCCCAGGGAAGTCAGGTTGATGTCATGGTAGCATCTGCAGCATGGTGGCTGAAAAAGCATTAAAGCAGAACAAGTTATTCAATAATCAGGTGCCTAAAGGCTAGAATATAGCAGATTTGGGGTCTCCATTTTGGAAAAAACTAATAGGTATATTCCTAGAGGCCCATGACTTTACTAACCTTTTCCTGAGCCTGACAGCTAACCTGCAGGTGGACCAAAGGTATTGTCTGGGGAGATGGTTTCAGAGTTGGAAATAGGACTAGAAAGCCTATATGTGTGTGTGTGGAGGGGTGGGGGGCGAGTTCACGTCCTGGAACGTGATGGCAGTGGACCTAGTGGAGGTTGTATTGTTATGTGAAAAACTAGGAAATGTTCTGCGTGTACAAACTATTGTATTTACTGTCAGATGTAAAACATTAATCCTCCAGTAGAAGGAAGGAAGGAAGGAAGGAAGGAAGGAAGGAAGGAAGGAAGGAAGGTGCATCTTGGAAGAGTTGGACCTGCTTTTTTTTTAAATTTCTTTATTGGGGCATTAGTGTTTTACAGTGGGCAGTAAATACAATGGTTTGTACATACATGACATTTCCTAGTTCTCCACATAGAAATACAACCCCCACTAGGTCCTCTGCCAGGAAATAATAATTGTTAGTTGTCACATGGGTACAATTTCTTTTTTTTTAAAGATTTTTAATTAACTAATTAATTAATATGGGTAGAGACAGAGAGAAATTGAGAGGGAAAAGACAGACAGAGAGGGAGAGAAAAAGAGAAACACATATAGCTCTGCTAATAGTCCCTCCCTGCAGGTGGGGACTTGTGGCTGATACCCTGGACCCTACCATGATAACTTCTTTCTAAGATTTCAGCTGCTATTGATCACTAATTACATTAGTGTTTGCTCTAAATGGCATTGGTAGCCAGAATTACTCAATTTGTGGGGCCAGGAGGTGACTCGGCTCACCAAGCACACATATTACGATATACAAGGACCCGGGTTTAAGCCCCAGGTCCCCACCTGCAGGGAGGGGGAGACTTTATGAGCAGTGAAGCGGTGCTGGAGGACTAGGACTAGGTGTCTTTCTCCCCCCTGTTCCCCTGCCCCTCTCACTTTCTCTCTCTTTCCAAAGTAAGTAAAGGGGAGGGGAGGGGATACAGAGTTCTGGTGGTGGGAATTGTGTGAAGTTGTACCGCTCTTATTCCTATGGTTTAGTCAATGTTTCCTTTTTATAAATAAATTTAAAAAAAAAAAGGATTAATCGATCTTACTTAAGTTCACTGACTTGACAAATAAAGCATGAAATTATGACTAAATATACTATTTATTAAAAATGAAACATATTTGCTTTTAGAATAATACCAGATGTAGCTGACCTAAAGATAAAAAGAGAAAAGATTTGTAGACAGGACACCAGCTTCATGAAAAAGGTAAGATTCTTCTTTTACCAGGGATTATAAGACTCTGTGCCAACCTTCCTCAATCAAAATAGCCTAAGATTTCTCTTCAGCCAATATCCTTGATCTTTGTCAGTTTAATATTGCAAAAGTATTGCCCACAATTTTGCAATTCATGCCAGTTTTTCCTCAAATCTGTAATTTGCTTCTTTCAAATCCTTGCTAAAATCATGTTTCTTATTTTAATTTAGTTTTTTTTCAATTCTAATTATTGTGTAGTTTTATGTTCATAAATCTTGGCGTTAATCACTGAAATGTAATTTGATCATCTGATTTCTAGGTTAAATGTCTGTTCCATGTTAAGTTATGTAACTAAATACCAGTCCATAGGGAGTTGTATGCACGTGTTACCTGTCTCCATGTTAAGTTATGTAACAAGATACCAGTCCGTAGGGAGTTGTATGCACATGTTGCCTGTCTCCATGTTAAGTTATGTAACAAGATACCAGTCCGTAGGGAGTTGTATGCACATGTTACCTGTCTCCATGTTAAGTTATGTAACAAGATACCAGTATATAGGGAGTTGTATGCACGTGTTGCCTGTCTCCATGTTAAGTTATGTAACAAGATACCAGTCCGTAGGGAGTTGTATGCACGTGTTGCCTGTCTCCATGTTAAGTTATGTAACAAGATACCAGTCTATAGGGAGTTGTATGCACGTGTTACCTGTCTCCATGTTAAGTTATGTAACAAGATACCAGTCCGTAGGGAGTTGTATGCACGTGTTGCCTGTCTCCATGTTAAGTTATGTAACAAGATACCAGTCCGTAGGGAGTTGTATGCACATGTTACCTGCCTCCATGTTAAGTTATGTAACAAGATACCAGTCCGTAGGGAGTTGTATGCACATGTTACCTGCCTCCATGTTAAGTTATGTAACAAGATACCAGTCCGTAGGGAGTTGTATGCACATGTTACCTGCCTCCATATTAAGTTATGTAACAAGATACCAGTCCGTAGGGAGTTGTATGCACGTGTTGCCTGTCTCCATGTTAAGTTATGTAACAAGATACCAGTCCGTAGGGAGTTGTATGCACATGTTACCTGCCTCCATGTTAAGTTATGTAACAAGATACCAGTCCGTAGGGAGTTGTATGCACATGTTACCTGCCTCCATGTTAAGTTATGTAACAAGATACCAGTCCGTAGGGAGTTGTATGCACATGTTACCTGCCTCCATATTAAGTTATGTAACAAGATACCAGTCCGTAGGGAGTTGTATGCACGTGTTGCCTGTCTCCATGTTAAGTTATGTAACAAGATACCAGTCCATAGGGAGTTGTAGGCACATGTTACCTGTCTCCATGTTAAGTTATGTAACAAGATACCAGTCCGTAGGGAGTTGTAGGCACATGTTACCTGTCTCCATGTTAAGTTATGTAACAAGATACCAGTCCGTAGGGAGTTGTATGCACATGTTACCTGTCTCCATGTTAAGTTATGTAACAAGATACCAGTCCATAGGGAGTTGTATGCATGTGATCACCTGTCCTCACCACATTTGAAGTAAAATCATCCTTCCGTCACTTTCCTTTCCAGAATGGGCAGCAATTATACCGGCATATATATCTGGGCTGTAAAGAGGAAGACAACGTTCAGAAAAACTACGAATTACTTTACACTTCTCTTGCTCTTATAACTATCGAATTGGCCAATGAAGAGGTTCTTATTGATCTCATCCGACTAGCCATTGCTTTGCAGGTATTCTCTTAAAACATTTCTCCTGAAGAAAGCACATCATACTGTGAATAGGACGCCCTTGGCGGTGTTGCCTTTGTCCCAGAACATGAACTTTTAAAGGAGGTGTCTAGCTTTAAATCAAGTGGCCATATTAAATGAATTCCTTTAACCAGTGTTCAGTGACCATTGACTGTATGCTAAGTATTATTTAAGGCCATACAACTCTGAGATGAAAAAGACAAGATCTTGTGTCAGTAATGAGATGTATAGTTATTCTATAATAGAGTTAAGTATTGCAGAATGATAGTATAAAATGGACACACACACACACGTAGTAGGTGTGTGTACATTTGTGTATCTGTATTATCCAGGAAAAACTTTCCAAGAGAAGAACTTAGTTAAAAGATTTAACTATAAGTAGGCATTTATTCCCCTTTCTGAATCAAAAATAATTTTATAAGAGGACATTTTTTTGCATTCTTAAATATCTGAAAATGTTCATTGTAACTATAGAAGAAACAGTAAGTTCTTGGTCTGTCCTCTCTTTGTGTCTTTACTGAAGGACAGTGCAATAGTCAATGAGGGTGATCTGTCAATGTTTCATCGCTGTGGGATCATGGCGCTGGTCGCGGCATACCTTAACTTTGTGAGTCAGATGATAGCGGTTCCTGCGTTTTGCCAGCATGTGAGCAAGGTAAGGTATTTGGAAAAGCCTTTCCACTTGCTGTTATCTATCTACCTATTAAGATACAGTCACCCTACATTATTTCACAACTTTACTAATTCTTGCCTGAGCACAACAGCTAAGATGCAGGTGGGCTAAAGGTGTTGTCTGGGGAGATGGTCAGAGTTGGAAATAGGACTAGAAAGCTGGATCAGGGCAGACAGTAGCTCCCAAATATGGGGAAAGTGTATGAATGCCATTAACTGTAGACCCCGTTGATCTGATCTGAGGCCCATGAAGCGCAGGAGCCCGTGTGACCTCTGCACCCTGTCCGTCTGAGCTCGCAGTCCGTGCTCACAGCCGAGAACACTCTAGGCTGCACTCCTTTCAGGATTCGTCTTCCTCGAGTGCAGAGTGTGTTGACCCAGCCTCCCTTGGCAGAGTGGGGCAGTTTCTACCATTGTTGTTCTACATTGCGGGCAAGGTCGATTCTAAGAAATAGAACTCACTATTTCATCAGACAAAAAATATTTGAACACTTGTAAGACAAATATTCCAAAACGGCAGAAGGAATATTTGTCTCACTTTTGTCTCACTCAAAGCTGAGCAGAGGAACCAGACCTCTCAAGCACACTTGAAAACATGCACATGGGGTAAGGCACGTTCTGCAGGGGCAGCCCAGAAGGACGAGGCGGCTGGGTCAGTGCCTGATTTGTTTGCTTGTTTTAAAATCATTTGTATCACTGATGTAATATTGGTTAGCATGATTGTTTATGTTTTAGGGGTATAATTCCATTCCTCTTTAAAAAATGTATTTCCTGCCACATGCCTCCACACAGCGCCAGTACCCCTCCACCACAGACCTCTCGACCCCTCTCCCGTGGTCACACCTTACTTCATACTGAACGTAGGAGTTGAAGGGTTTGTTTTAGTTTAACTCTGCAGCGCCTTTCCTCAAGGATCAGGGTTTTGTGAAGAGATTTCCAATAACTTGACATTTAGGAAAACACACATTCTTATTCCTTTGCATAGTAGATCATGCCAGTCCCTGTTCAGGCGCCATTATGCCGGGCCGGGCTAGCTTCACGGGTGGGAGAGAGAGACGACCAGGGACTCGTGGCTGAGTGGTACGCAGTTCAGTCTTCATTCATGTGGAACGCAGTGCAATCTAAGCTCTCTGTAATCACAATCCTGTCCTTATATATCCTGAGGCGGAAGTGTCAGGTCTGAAGAGGATGTACGTAGCATAGGGGGTGGGGAGAAGGAAATAGCGTGCAAAACGGTGAGGATTAAACCAATGCCCTGGAGGCAGGACGGTGCTTAGTTAGCAGTGGTTATGTAAATAGAATACAGTGTTAAGCAGGGGGGAATAAACCAGTGACACAGAAGGGGTCTAGAAGCAGAATTTAGAAGCAGACCAACAAGGTCAGATGCACGTGATGCATCATTTTTACCACCTGTTATTTTATTATTATGATCGCATTAGTGATAAATGTGCAAACAAAATGGATTCTGTCTTTGGGCTACACATATTGTTTAAGTTTCAAAATGAAAAGGTAATATTTGTGTGTGTGTGTGGTTTTTACCAGAGCACTGATCAGCTCTGGCCAATGGTGGGTGGTGCTGGGGATTGAACCTGGGAACTCAAGAGCCTCAGGCATGAACGTCATTTTGCATAACCATTATACCGTCTCCTCAGCAGATGATACTTCTTCATAAATGTTTAGCTTTTGTTTTTATTCATTTAGTTTTTTTGCTTTTCTTTTTGGATTTTTTTTTCAGGTTATTGAAATTCGAACTATGGAGGCCCCTTATTTTCTCCCAGAGAATATTTTCAGAGATAAGTGCATGTATGTTCAACCTTTACATTTTCACAAAGGGGAAATGAATTGAAAAGCCAAAATCATTATAATAGTGTAAACTGTTGGAAGAATGACTTTATGGCCTTTTATAACAATCTGCGTTTTTATTTTCTTTCATTTAATTAATTTAACTTCTTTCCCTTGCAGTAAAATTTCTTGTACATTGTCAATGTAAATGCATGCACAGATATGGTTAATCTTTGATGGAAAAAAAAAAAACTTAACCATTTTTAATACGGAGATATGGCTTGCAGGGCAGTTCTCATATCTGAATAACACTCCTTTAAGAGAGCACAATACCCTGCTTATGACTTTGGGTGATACACAGATTGATAACATCACTTATGAAATGGCTGGAGAGTTTACTAAGAAAAGCTACTTTATACTCTGAATTCTGGTTTGCCATCAAGCAAAAAAGTATATGCAAACAATACTTAGAGTGCAGCCCTCAGCATGATGCAGTATGAGGCAGTTTGAAAGAAAAGTGAAATGTGCTGTGATTGGAGAATGTTTCCCACTGCCTAGCTCGGTGTCTGCATGACGAATCCACCACGGAGAATGTTTCCCACTACCTAGCTCCGTGTCTGCATGATGAATCCACCACAGAGAATGTTTCCCACTACCTAGCTCCGTGTCTGCATGACGAATCCACCACTCACAGTGGCCCTATTGTCCTTTTATTTTACTTTATTTATTGCCTCCTCTTATTTGACAGGACAGCGAGAAAATGAGAAAGGCAGAGGGGACAGAGAGAAGCTACCTCCCTGCAGGTGGTGACCAGGGGCTTGAGCTCAGATTCTTGGGCATGGCAACCTGTGAGCTCAATTGGGTGCACCAACGCCTGGCCCCTCAGTCAGCTTTTAATAAGCATGAACCTCAAGGTTAGGTTTAACCCTCTGTCTCATTAAAGTTGTGAATAACAGCATGATGGGAAGCTGACTTCATGCAAATATCTCGGCGGAGGGAATCAGAATGACCAGTCTATGAGGCCACTTGCCTTGTATTTTTCAAGAGCTCAAGCTAGTCACCTAAAATATACTAACTTCCTAATTGTAATTAAGGCTGTGGGCTGGTGGGGGCTGTGCAGTGGTGCATCCAGTTCAGCACACAGCACATAACTACAGTGCGCAGGGTCCCAAGTTCAAGCCCCTGGCCCCCACCTGCAAGAGGCAACACTTCTGATCAGTGAAGCATGTATCTCTCTCCCTCTCTGCCTCTCTATCTTCCTCTCTCCTCTTAGTTTCTCTCTGTCTCTATCCAATAAATACATGTATTTTAAAAAATATTTTATTTATTCATTTATTTACTAGCTAGAGACAGAGAGAAATTGAGAGGGGAGGGGAAAGATAGGGAGGGAGAGAGACAGACACCTGCAGCATTGCTTCACCACTCTTGAAGCAAATCGTGTGCTAGAGAGAGAACTCACTGAGTACTCTATGTGCCTTGCACTGCATACGACGCAGACTCTGGTCCCACCACCACAGGGGAGGTGCTGTGGCAGTGCAGAAAGGTTAGGGTGTGTGGGGGTGAGTGTGTGTGTGTGTTTCTCAGGAAAAAAAGGTGGCCCAGAGCAGTGGGGTCCTACATGTCCAAGGCCCCGGTTCCCTAATAAATGAATAGAATTGAAGTATGCTATATTTACAGTCTTCATTTAGTCATTGATCTAGAGGGCTTGCATGTTAAATTTTTGGCTCAATCATTTAAAAAAATTTTTTTAATAAACACTAAATGCTTTTTCTGTGCTCAACCTGACAGGCTTCCAAAATCTTTAGAAAAGCATGACAAAAATTTGTACTTTTTGACCAACAAGATTGCCGAGTCATTAGGTGGAAGTGGTTATAGCATTGAGAGACTGTCTGTCCCATATGTGCCGCAAGTAACAGGTAAGTAGATAATTTAACTGCCGAGATCAGATGAGATCGGACTTGTTCAGGGTGGTGTGGCCAAGACAGCAGTCAGTAATTTAGACTCTATTAAGAGGGAGATAAGAAAGGAGAAAGAAAAGATTCTGCTGTAGTTGTTATGTCTTAGCATTTGTCTTCTTTTAAATCAATTAGCAGGGGAAGTGTGTGTGTGTGTGTGTGTGTGTGTGTGTGTGTGTGTGTATAATATAGGTTTTGTTTACATCTGCTTTGAAACTCAGCTGTTGAAATCATTTAGAAATCTGGAGTGGCTTGTTATGTTATCACAAGCAAATAATGCCCTATAGTGATCATTCCTTAAAGAGTAAGCCTTGAAAATTATTCTCACTATATTTAATAACATTATGCTTTAAGCAAGCAAAGAAAGAACATTCTTCATTAACCAGTATTGACTTTAGCTTATAGAAAAAAAAAGTGAAAATTGTTTAATTAGGGATTTGTGATTATTAAGTTTATTCTAGGCAGCTTTTGACATTTGAAAAATCCAGAAGCAATGCTCTGCAAGAAAACTGCAGTTTTAAAGAATGTTCTTGTAATGCTGGTCATTCATAGTAGTCTGAGATGTAAATGAATGTCCTGTGTTTTCTGTAAAATCCCACACTCTAAAAGGTTCGACTAGTCATGAATTTCTTGGAGAAAATGAAAGTGCTAGGAATAAAGTCCTAATAGAAATCTGTAAGTCAAACTCCTTAAAAGACTTAAAAATATTTCATTCTTATAATTTGGGTTTAGCTCTCTTTCCTTCAGGCAAAACACCTTATAAATCCAGACACAAGCACAAAGGTAAATGCAAGTGTTAGTTGGCCGACTCTGTCCTTCACCTGACCTTTAGGCAAATGAAGCCAGCACACTGTGCTGAACCTAGTTAGTACTTCCCTCTAGCTCACCTGTAGCCGTAGTTAATTTCCACCCTTGACTGTTTCGTTTCTCTCTGTCCCTTTAAATCTAAGGTGGTTTATTTTGTATTTTATTGGGGGGCGATATTAATCACGGTACATTTGTCTATTCATCTGTATATGGTTTCTCAGTTCTGCTTGAACAGGTGCCCCCATCAAAGACCTCAGCCCCAGCCCCCTCTCCCATTTCCTCCCAGTGTCCCTTGCTTTGGTGCAGTGCACCCCCCTCAGTACAAGTTTCACCCCGTGTTCTAACTCTTATCTCCCATGTGGACTCATCCCATACCCGCCCCTCTCTCCCTTGACCTGTCTTCCCCCAACACTCTCCCTTCTGCTTCCAGGTCTTTGTTAAGGCAAAGACCGAGATGTCAGAGTTTCTGTTCTACTGTCGAGGTCCTTTGATACTTGGCCCTGGTCGTGTCCCTCTGTCCGTCCTGCCCTCCCTTCTCCTGCGTCTTTGCTCCTCTTGTTGCTCCTGTCTGAGTTCCCATCTCTATTCTGCCACCGGTTACCTCATTTGGAGTTGAGTCCCTTTAGTTCTTTCCCTGTAGGAATCCTTTCAGCAGCTCCGGCAAGATAAGGTTGTTGGTGCAGGCAGGAGAGAAGAGAACATACCCGGTGGGGTGTGTTTACTGCTGTCCACGCAGTGGCGGCTCCAGTGCACTGGTGTGTCTGTCTGGCCCCCAAAAGATGAAATCCACAAATCCCCGCTCTGCCAAAAATAAAGTCTGCTTAGAACCAAGTAGAGGTGAAGGGTTTGGAATTACAAAACTAGATAAAACCATTTGAACTTGATTCTACAAGCAATGGGGAGTCACTGAGTGATCTAAGCAGTAGTGGGTGGCCTGGTGAGAAGTTAGATGCGCTTTGGCATTTTTCTGTAGGACCAGAAAGGTTTATCTTCATGAGTCATGCCAGCGTTAAGCTGTATGGCACTTTGGGTTTGTGTGAACAGATCGCCGATGAGATTTCATTTGCCCCAGGCAGCTTTTTAACTGCAATAGAGGGCTAGAGTGGTAGCAATTGTTACATTTGTGATATGTGCCTATCTCATTATATACACCCAGGTAAAGCTAGCGAGATCATTAGTAGGTCAGTGTAGTTCTTGGCCATGCAGACTTTCTCTTGGATTCCTTACCCATTTAGCTGTAGTTACGTTCATTCTGTGCATACACACCAGATGGCAGCAAAATATCACCGAGGGAGGGTGCTTCTGAAACTCAGAGACTAGTTAGAAACAAGAGGAAGGAGTGATGATGACCACTGAGTGTCAACAGCGGAGGAGGAGGAGGAGGGATAAGAAAGCGAGAAAGGCTTGGGGAGTAGTGTCTGGGACTGCTGCAAACCAAGGGCTGGGATAAAGATCCCCCTCGGGAGCACAGGCTTCTGGTCACGGGGAGGCTGTCACTGGTCAGAGGACATTGTAGCCCATAGAGGGGCTGCATTTCAGTTCACATGAAAAATCAGATCAGCAGTAGCTGTGAATGACCCATGGGGTCAGGGCCATCATCTTCTAAGGGCTTATATAGGTCAAAAGAAAAGGGGGGCTTTCAGAAGTGTCACCAAGATTAAAAACCACTCTCTGACCTTGGGGCCATACTCCCAGAGGGTTAAAGAGTAGGAAAGCTATCAGGGGAGGGGATGGGATACGGAGTTCTGATGGTGGGAACTGTGTGGAGTTGTGCCCCTCTTATCCTGTGGTTTTGTCAGTGTCTCCTCTTTATAAATAAAATAAAATTAAAAACAAAAACACTCACCTTAGAAGCAACACTGCTAAAGGGCGATATCAAGGCACTCCGAAGCTGTCCTCAGAGTGACGAAAGAACAAATGAGGACTTGTTGTTGTTCGCTCTTGTTCTTAGTGATAATACTTTTGAAAATATGGAGAGTTAAGAGAGAAAAACAGTTTATTGGGACATGTTGAATAGAGCTGGCTAATAGGACACGGAGGATATTGTTGAACCAGTGCTGAGAAGAATTAATTCGTGGAATCCTTTCCTTGATCATCAGCCAAATGTGTACATCGTGCTCACTAGTTTGACCCCGGCTCCCCACCTGCAGGGGAGTCGCTTCACAGGCGGTGAAGCAGGCCTGCAGGTGTCTGTCTTTCTTTCCCCCTCTGTCTTCCCCTTCTCTCTCCATTTCTCTCTGTCCCATCCAATAATGACGACGTCAGTAACAACAACAATAATAACTACAACAACAATAAAAAAAAACAAGGGCAACAAAGGGGAAAATAAATAAATATGAAAAATTTTTTTAAAAATACAAAAAAAAAAAAGGAACACACCAAATGGCTTCCTTTTGTTTTTTCCCCCTATGTAACCACAATATATTAAGTAATCCCCTTCTGTCCTCTCCATCACCCTTTGTTAGTAGAGTAATTATCTGTTTATTGTCTCTCCTGTGAGATTATAATCTCAGTGAGTATATAAACCCCTTTCAGAGATCATTCCCTAACGCCTAATAGGAGCTCTAGTTAGTTAATAAAGTTTAGTATTGCATGATAGAGTGAGAAATCTCGTAAGGAAAGGGACTTTTATTTGAAAGAAGTCTAATTCTCATGAAATTTGAGATGATCTGAAGCATGTGGTAAGCTGAGGAGTAGCTATTGAATTTAAGGATTGGGAAACCCTGGGCTTGCAGGAAAAGACACGAGAGGGCAGGATAAATCTACCACCAGCAAGGCTTAAAGATGACAGGTAGTCTTGCTGTCAACACTTACTGATGCTGGCGTAGTCATCCTGTGTGCTTGTGGGGGTCAGACCTTAAGACCAAAACATGTTAAGTCATGTGCTTTACCTACCAAGCCAGCCCCTGGCTCCCTGGTTGGTTTGTTTTTCATTACGCCACTCCATAGTGGTCGTTGACACTGCTTTTCTAAACTCCCGTTTTGAAAAATAAGCCATTAACCTCTTTCAGTTGACCCCATCACTTTTCCTTTGTGAACCCGCATCATGAAAATTCAAGTTGGGGAACACACTGCCTTAAGTATTTAGAGAAAACAGCAACAAGATGACAGACTTAATTTTCTGAAATCTAACCTAGGCGGGTTTTGTGAATGACAGACTCGCTCTGACATGCAAATAATGGGAAACAAACGATCTCTGTTTTAGACGAAGATCGACTTTCTAGAAGGAAAAGCATCGTGGACACTGTATCCATCCAGGTGGATATTCTAGCCAACACCATTCCTTCTGATGATGTGGTAAGTTGTGGAAAGACTGGTGGAGTACTGGGTTGCAGTAGACAACAGTTACAAAGAAATAGGTCCCTCCACACTTTGAAGAAGGAACAAATTCAACTCTGAACTCCCTCCAGATTCAGTATTTACATGTGCATGTTTATGTGTCACTCGGGGCAGTCTGATTTAGCCTTCGGTTTATCTATGATTTCTCTGACTGCTGTCATTTCACCTACCTATAGTGATACATCAATTTAGCTTCATCTGTTAGCTCATCAGATTTCACATTATAATCAGTATAATCAAAACTACCATAAAGCAGTAGTTGTTTTTGAAGGAAATGTTAGACATGATCTCTAAGATCCTCCAACTTTAGTGATTTTTAAAATTTAAATTAGGAAAATAATGGAGTTAAGTACTTCATGTGAAACCAGAGACTGCTTTTAGAAAGTGTCAAAAATTGATCTGGAAAGGGACTTTAAAAATTATTTTGGGTAGCAAATATAATAAATTTAATAGAGGTCAGACTGTATCATCGGTCTGTATTATCGTATTATCCTCAAATACACGGCTTATTTGAAGCACAGTAGATTTCCTGTTCTCCTGTTTTAGGAGAACCCCCTCTTTCCTGAATTATAGGGAGCAGAAGCAGCTGACACTCCCTAGGACTGGCTTCACGCAAGTGGCCAGAGCAGTGCTCTGTAGCCAGGTAACACTGCCAGAATGCTGGCATGCCAGCCCAACCCTGTGTCTCCTTACGATTCACCGATTCACCCACTCTCTGACTTGCTGGCGATCTCCATGGTTTCTCGCTAAACACTGTGAATAACTGAATGAACATTCACAGGAGGAAAGGGCATTCAAGTTGCCCCAGTTCATGCTGTTCTCTGACTCCTGCTCTGTCCTGCTGCCAGCCCCTGTCAGTTCACTTATCTCAGGATTTAAAGTGTTTCCTAGCCAGAGTATAGGGTTCCTTCTGGTGTGTAGCTAATCCATCGTATAATAAGTTAGCAACATAGCATCACAGTACTGCAGCTAATCAGGAGTGTGTCTGGGGGCTGCAGAGCGGCTGGGCTCACAGTGCTCTGCTCTGCCATGTGCTTGGCGGGCCTGAGACTAGCCCCCACCCGCCAAAGGAAGCGTTTGGTGCCGTGGTGTTTCTCTCCACCTCTAACCACTGGCTTTTGTCTTGAACTCTTTTCTATCCAAAGTAATCCGCACAGAAAAGGGAGAGGTGAGGGGGAGCTGGTGGTGGAGCATCGGGCTGAGCGCACATGTTAGAATGTGCAAGGGCTTGAGTTCGAGCCCCTGGTCCCTACTTGGAGAGGGAAAGCTTTGGGAGTGGTGAAGCAAGGCTGCAGGTGTCTCTCTGTTTCTCTCTCTCTCTCTCTCTCTCTCTATTTCACCCTTCCCTCTCAATTTCTGGCTGTCTGCCCAATAAATAAAGATTTGTTTGTTTGTTTTTGTTTAAAGAGAAAAGGGAGAGGTGAAACCCTGGAGATGACCAAAAAAAAAAAGAAAAAAAAAACCCAAAAACCCTTGGGCAGGAAGGTTAGTGTTAGGTGTGCTGCCAATTTACGACTCAAGCTCAAAGCAGGAAGTACAAGAGAATCTTAGAAATGAGACAAGATAAGAGAGGCCAATCAAGAGAGACTTGGTTGGCTAGAGAGACAGTGTGACAGTCCTGTCATAAAGACTTCCATGCACAAGGCTCTTATGTCCCAAGTTCACTCTCTGGACCACCACAAATCAGAGCTGGTCAGTGCTCTGGTTTTGACCTCTTCCTGTTTCTTTCTCTCTTTCTCTCTGTATCTCTTACTGTCACTTTCTCTCATTAAAATAAGTAAACCAGGGAGTCGGACGGGAGCTCAGCGGGTTAAGCACAGGTGGCACAAAGTGCAACCACCGACAGAGGGACCCCGGTTTGAGCCCCGGCTCCCCACCTGCAGGGGAGTCGATTCACAAGCGGTGGAGCAGGTCTGCGGGTGTCTTTCTCTCCCACTCTCTGTCTTCCCCTCCTCTCTCCATTTCTCTCTCTCCTATCCAACAATAACGGACGATGACATCAATAACAGCAACAACAATAAAACAACAAGGGCAACAAACGGGAATAAGTAAATAATATTTAAAAAGAACTCTTTAAAATAAATAAATGCATGTATTTTTAAAAAAAGTAAAGATCCTTCTCGTTGGACTGCACTTGAGTGCATGGAGACCTAAACCAGAGTGTCTAGACTGCAGATGAACGCAACAAAAGAGTAGGATGTGCCCTGCTGTAGAGGCAGCGAAACTAACCTTAACAGGACTTGGAGACAAAGGAGATAAGATGGAAAAAAAAAAAAGTACAGTATGTGAAAAAAAAAAAAAAAGACTGTCATTTTTAACAGCTAAGTAGTATTCCATTGTGTATATATACCACCACTTTCTTAGCCACTCATCTGTCATTAGATTCCTGGGTTGCTTTCAAGTTTTGGTTTATTACAAATTGTGTTGCTGTGTCAACAATTGTACACACACCTCCCAGCCCCCAACAAAATATAAAAAAAAAAAAAGAGTAGGAACAGAGTGATATGGAGGTCTTTGATGGCAGACTGAATGATAATGATTTGGATTAAGGAGTTAAGAACAATAGGGAAGAGGTGTCATGGCCTAGTGTTCACTTGTCTGGTATGGAACAGCTAAATCCAGTGCAGATTCTGTGTGGTAAGAGTGCTAGACTGGGCAGGGGTAGAGAGCATAATGGTTATGCAAACAGACTCTCATGCCTGAGGCTCCAAAGTCCCAGGTTCAATCCCCTGCACCACCATAAGCCAGAGCTGAGCAGTGCTCTGGTAAAAATAAATAAATAAATAAATAAAAAGAGTGCTGGACTGCTCGTTTCTGTCCTGTTCTTCGTCCTATACTAAAGTTGCTTCTTAAAAGTCTTTAACTCGTAACCGGTTGTAAGTATGACAGTGCTTTTGTTTTTCACTGAAGTGCTAGATTACTTCTAGGTACAAGTAGTTGACCAGCAGAGCCTAATTTTTATGTCTGCTCTAAATATCTAGAACAAAGCTACGGAAGATTCCCAAGTTAAATCTGACCGCAACTAGAGATATGAACCCTCACTAGGAAAACCGAGGTAGTGGAAGTCTTGCTGCTTGGTTTCCAGCTAAAGCCTTTGCATTACAGAAACACTCAGGTGCAGAGCATGAAGCTCTTTGCTTCCGTTAGTCTTGCTGCCTTAGACTTAGCAAAAAGAAGCTCATGAGCTAAAATTAGGGATGACCAGAGTCCAGGCAAGTACTCATGTATTCTCATTTCTTCATTTTTATTCAGAGATACTGTAGTAACTAAGCATACCATTCCCCCTGAAAAAATGTGCTGGTACAAAAAAGTAGCATGGCCTTTATTATTATTTTTTTATTGCAAAGCATTTGATTTTATATCTGTCATAAATCTCTGAGCAACAGAGAGATTTAGAACCTATAACTTAAAAGGACATCCAATAACATTGATGGGTGATCCAGAATTTTTTTTTTTCAGATAATGAAATACTTTGGAATACTTTCCAAAGCAGTTATTCTTGCTTTTAAACCATTTAGAGTTTGGGGGTGTTTCATTTTTAATTTGTGAATTGTATGTGGTACCACAAACCTAGAGACTTTAGAAAACGTAGCTTTCCTTTATCCTATGACCAAAGCTCTATTCACATGCTGTCTCAGCATCAGACAGCTCAGAGCACTGCTCTCTCTGTTGACAACGCAGTCAGTATCCAGTGGGACGTCACCACACTTTGTATTACTAGATATCGAGTCCTCTCCGTCAGTGGTGCTTGGGTCACTCTGAGGACACTAATTCTACACGAAATGCTTCTGTCTATGTACATTTTAGATGTGAGCTCTTCAACCTGTAGAGTTGTAGTTCGGGACCTTAGTCCCCTAGGCTGTTGTTACAAGTAGTGAAAATGTGGAGGCCATCTGATGCTATAGTGTAGGACGCCAACGCAGAGAATTAGCCGTCAAGGCTTTAGGTAACATGTCGCTAGGCCAAGGTGCTATCTGCGCTGATGTGTCTTGACTTTCTATCCTCTCATCCTGCCTTTTTCCAGGTGAGCAACACTGAAGAGATCACCTTTGAAGCATTAAAGAAAGCAATTGGTGAGGTTCCTTGCAGTTGTTAACTCTCTTAATATTTTGTTATCTTTGTTTTAGTACTTGTTTAGATGCCAGAATAAATAGAGCAAATGAAAAATACTCATTGATGCAGGGGTAGAGAGCATAATGGTTATGCAAAAAGACTCTCATGCCTGAGGCTCCAAGTTCCCAGGTTCAATGCCCCACACCATAAGCCAGAGCTGATCAGTGCTCTGGTAAGAAAAACAAAACAAAACAAAGAAGAAAAATATGTATTTATGTCCATATAGTTCTAAACTGCATAGCTACGCAACTCACTGATTTAACTCCTCACTGGGTTTTGCACAGTCATCACAGTACTTGTTGTTGCTCAGAGTTCTGAATAGCATCCCAGTGTCTTTTAGTGTCACCTTCATTTGATGGTCAGCACTTAGGGCCATGGATTTATGAGAAGTAATCCGGTGATTTCCTTCTCCAGACAAGTCTCTGGGCACTTCTTGGGAGGTCAGTTAAATGGCCTTTCACAGGCACATAGGAATATGATTTTTTCAATTTGTTTTTTTATTTAAGAAAGGAGACATTAACAATACCATAGGATAGGAGGGGTACAACTCCACACAGTTCCCACCACCCGATCTCCATATACCATCCCCTCCCCTGATAGCTTTCCCATTCTCCATCCCTCTGGGAGCATGGACCCAGGGTCATTGTGGGTTGCAGAAGGTGGAAGGTCTGGCTTCTGTAATTGCTTCCCCGCTGAACATGGGCATTGACTGGTCGGTCCATACTCCCAGCCTGCCTCTCTCTTTCCCTAGTAGGGTGGGTCTCTGGGGAAACGGGGCTTGAGGACACATTGGTGGGGTTGTCAGTCTAGGGAAGTCTGGTCAGCATCATGCTGGAATATAATTTAAAGTGCATAAGATATTTTCTTCGGTTAAGTTTTTTTTTATTTTTTATTTTTACTTTTTTAAAATTTCATTAGTGACCTAACTTCAATTCACAAAATTACAAGGTAACGAGTATAATTCTGCACCGTTCCCACCACCCAAGTTTTGTGTCCTCATGGGTAAATATATATAATTGATTATATTATGTAAATATAATATGTGTAAATATATAAATAATATGGGTAAATATACATAAATGATTATGTAATTAATTATATAAATATAATCTATCTATATATATATATATATCCATTTTTCCCCCCATGGTCCCATCTTCTCTTCCTTTCTAAGTCACACCTACACCTACTACTACTTCTGAATGTCCCTCCTTTTTTCCTCTTCTCTCTCTGGGACTTGAGTTGCAGTTGGAGTTCAGAGCCCTCTGGTCATCTCCCCCCTATCACTTCTCCCCCTCTGGGAGTATGGACCAAAGTTCTTTATGGGGTTCAGAAGGTGGGAGTTCTGGCTTCTGTAATTGCTTCTCCACTGGATACAGGCCTTGGCAGGTTGATCCATACCCCCAGCCTGTTTCTACTTAAGTATTAATATTGATCATTACTAGGCACTAGATAACTTGATTTCAATTTATTTCTAATTGATATAGAAGGAGGAATGTGATTGGTATAAGCTGGGAAATGAATATATATGTATCAGTGGTATTAGATAAAGAAATCATTATAAAGGGAAGTGATGTGTGAAATGCTCTAATAACCATCATACATGAAATAAAGCTGCTCTTTTTGCTGAAGTCACTAGAAGGATGTTAATTGTAATGCGGTAATCAATTTGTCAGAGTAAGACTGGGCCCATGCGAGAGCTTGCGTGGGTGTCCACTGCTTTGTCAGCTGCATAGCCCAGGTGGGAGCCCGCCCACTGTGGGAGGGAAGCTTTGGTCCCTTGAGTTCCTTCCTACTTTCCTTCTCTGCCTCTGTCCTTCCCTCCGACGAATCTTTCCATCTGAAAAAGTTGATCTAGACCAGTGAAACGTCAATGACGGGAGAGAAAAATATTCACAGTTTTCTTGTCACGGAACATATTAGATACCAGTGGCATGGAAGAACAAGAGAAGGAGAAGAGACGTCTTGTGATAGAGAAATTCCAGAAAGCACCTTTCGAAGAAATAGCAGCACAGTGCGAATCCAAAGTAAGTGAGCAGACAGCCGGCCACGGGTTTGCACACGGGCAGAATCTGATTTCACGGACACTTGGTTGGGAATTGTTTTTGCTAAGTTCTGATCTTTAGGAAATCAGTAGACCGTCAATGTGTAGCAGTGATAGTTGAAACTGGGGGCCTGGTGATGAAGCTCAAATAGCTCGTGTGTGTGTGCACAGAGAGACATGAGAAACCGCAAACTAAGTGTTAGTGATCATGGCTTCTTTGGCTCGTTTTCTTGCGGTGATTTTTGCTACAGGCATGTTGTTCTGGCTTCCCACTGGCTTGTTTCCCAGCAGTGAGACTAGGAGAGGGATAGACACAGCTTTCTATTAGACTGTGGCGTGTGCGGCAGGGAAACTAGGATGCCGAAGACCGCACCATCAGCCCGGTACTTAGAATCATGTTGTGTCGTTCAACAGGCCGTTGTATTTGTGTGTGACCTATTGAAATTTGAAAATTTGATGAATCTGCTAAACCTTTGTTTTTTTTTTTCTTACTTTTTAGGCAAACTTGCTCCATGATAGACTCGCTCAAATTTTGGAGCTCACTATATGGTAAGGCTTTTTTTTTTTTTTTTTCCCTCGTGATGTAGCAGTGAATCAAAGGAATAGAAATTGTTAGCTCTCGGGGAAAAAAAAAATTTATTTTTAGCATGTACATTTTGTTGTTGTTGTTTGTGTGTTTTTTTCTTTTTTCACCAGAGCGCTGCTCAGCTCTGGCTTATGGCGCTGTGGGGGATTAAACCTGGGCCATTGAAGCCTCAGGCGTGAGAGAGTCTCTTTGTATTTAAGTGTATTTAGGCAGTTATGCTTTTCGCTTAGGATAAGCACAAGGTCAAGTAGGTAACATAACCTTGAATCGTCTGAACAGTGTCTAGGTCCACTGTCACATTGTCTTTCGATTCCCCTTCATAATAATTCTGCCCTCCATAATGGTCCTGCAAGGACATCTGGGTATTTGAAAAAGTCCACATTTAAGCGATATGTCGAACCAGGTAATTTCACACATTTAATCATTTTTAACCTACATCAGTATAGTTCAGTCTCCTAGTTCTGTTTAGGGCAGTAATTCTTCTAAGCAGGCACATGGCTTACTAAACTTTAATTGAAATGTCCTGTCATCTGCATTTGAGACTTAGTTTTTGCTTCAGACACATCATGCATATTATATTTAGTGGTTGTTAAGTAATAAAACACATAACAGAAGGTAAATGAGGGTTCCACCTGAGCAAAGAACTCTTGCATATTCTTGCACCGGCTGAATTCAGTGTGGAAGCTGGCCTCTGTATAATATAGCACAGGAGAGAAAGAAGCATAAAGAGAGAGTGATGCTGACTTTTTTTTTCTACTTAAACTGTATCTTTAATATTTTTAACTTAATTAAGTTGGCTTGGATATAGTATCCCAGTATCCCATGAACTAGAGAGGAAGGGAGCAGGAAGAGCTTACCGGGCAAGGTACACGTCTGAGCCCTGGCACCGCATGGCGGGCGCTGTGGCACCAAATCAGAGAGAAGACAGATGCTGTCTCTCGCACATCTACTTCATTACTTCAACTTTTTTTTTTTTCCCTTCCTATACAAGGCACAGTTTCCTAGGTAGATTATTCCAGTGTTCCCCCAGCACACCAACAAGAGGAGCCAAGCAGACTTCGTAGGGTGTTTTCAGAGGTTTGTTTTTTTTTTTTGCTCCAGTTCAGTTATTAATTTATCTCAATTTAAGCATTAAACAGAGGAGTTTTTATTCTACAAAGAATAAGAAGAACAAGAAAAGAAAGAAAATAAGAATATATTTTAGGGGCCCGGGTGGCAGCGCACCTGGTTTGGTTAAGCACATCACAGTGCACAAGGACCTGAGTTCGAGCCTCCGGTCCCCACCTGCAGGAGGAAAGCTTTGCAAGTGGTGAAGCAGGGCTGCAGGTGTCTCTCTGTCTCTCTCCCTCTCTTATCACCCCCTTCCCTCTCGATTTCTGGCTGTCTCTATCCAATAAATAAATAAAGATAACAAAAGAATTTTTAAAAAGAATATATTTTAGTTCATTCACTGTGACCTTAACACAATGAATAAAAAAACTACAAGAGCTATAAATATCATTTAAAAATAAAAAGCTTTACAAATGACCAAAGTTTTGGAATAGTAGATAAAGTCTCGGGTACAGTCACAAAAATCCTTATTAAAAAATACTTGCAAAAGTCAGTTCAACAGTTTACAAGGCTGCTGATAGAGCCCAAGTAGTGAAATTATTATGAGGAAAGCAAGGTTAGTTTCACATTGGAAAACTGATCTGTCAGCGTAATTCACAAAACTAAGCAAATAATTAGTATATTATAGCACTTTAGTGGTTTCAGAAAAAGTACTTGATAAAAACTTGGATTTACATGAGACCAAAAAAAAAAAAAAATCAGAAAATAAGGAATAAAAGGAATGGTGCTTACTCTGATGAAGAGCGGTTCTAAAATATCTGTTGCTGACATGTGTGGGACCTTCCTAAAAAACAAGATATGGCTGGCAGGGGAGACAGCATAATGGTTCTGCAAACAGACTCTCATGCCTGAGGCTCCAGAGTCCCAGGTTCAGGCCCTCGCACCACCATCAACCCGAGCTGATGAGTGCTATGCTAAAAAAATCAAATGTAGTGGTTAGAATTCTGTTTGACTTGTGCAGGTCTCTATCTAGTGTGAGTTTTGACCGTTTTGTTCTTCTGTTCCAGTCCTCCTCCCAGTCCATCAGGAACACTCACCATCACTTCTGGACATGCCCAGTACCAATCTGTTCCAGTCTATGAGATGAAGTTTCCAGATCTGTGTGTGTATTGAGCCACTCGTGGGGACCTTAGCACAGTTCTCGAATGCCTAGAAATCAAGGCCAAACTCTATTTTCAGGGTTTAGTTAATATGTGTTAACAAATTGCTTTAAAAATTGATGGGAATTATATTGAAATGACCAGCATACCACTTAGACATTTTGGAACTCTCTATGATTTATACAGTACTTTCTGAAGATAGTCATGCCATGCTAATTTCCTTTGAGCTTCCTGTTGTTGACTTTTCAAGTTGAATATCACATTATTTCACTGGTAAGCAGTATAGTTTAAGCTTTTCATAGAGATTAACCAAAAACAAAACAAAGCCCTGGCGAGGGCTGACAGTGTATTCCATTTCACTTTATTTCTTAAACGTGTGCACAACTGCTTAGAAAGAGTTGCTTTTGTGTTTGATGATTTGCAAAAGCATATTCATACGTACAAATATTTCTAACTCCCAAGGCTGCCAACTCTTTCGTGGCTTTCTGCCCCTGTTTTCGGTGTTGTGATAGGCATTCCTCCATTCTGTTCCTCTGGAATAGACTGTGATAGGCATCCCGTACTTGTTTATGGCAATAACAGTCATTGAGTAAGATTCCTCATAGTTGCCCCTGAAAGTCACCATACTTTATAATGTCTAGTTCTAGCAATACTGTGTTTCTGCCAAGAGTTTGGCTGTTTTACTTGAGAGACTTAGAGCTTATTCTTGGATTACCAAACTGTGCAATATTTTTTTACATCAGAAGATGTATTAGTTTACGGATTATGCTATACTAATAAAATATATTAGTATTTTGCTGTGACTCTACTAATTAAATGAGACCTATATATTTCGTATAGAAAGAGATACTTAAAGCAGCTCCTAGTTCACCTGTAAAGAGTATATATGCATTTTGATTTATCTCATGAGCACATTAATTACATTTTATTTTATACTTTGCTTTGAACTCATTGTAAAAAAATTTTCCCGAGTGGACACTTAATTTGTAAAATATGAGTCATGACTTGAGCATATCTGTCTTTGGGTTTTGTTAGATTCCATTTGGAAGGTGTCTGTTGTTTTAGTAACCAAGTGCCAAAAGTCCTGAGTGTAGGCGTCTACTGAGTGAAGGTACGAGGTTGCAGGCGCTGTGCATGTGCGCACGCTGACAGGCCCTTGGCGTCTTCTTCAAAGGGAGTGTGTCCTGCCTGTTGAAGTCCACCACTTGGCAACAGTGAGCAACTTTCTTGGAAACTTGCAAAATGCTCATAGAATTCTTATGTTCTACTTTCATTGTACTACCTTTACAGATTTGATTTCTTTTCACAGAATATATACATATACATATAAAAAATTGTGGCCCAAAGAGACATTCACTTTTTCGTTTTTGTTCTTGTTGGAAAGTTTTTCAGGGACAAATAGCATGTTGTGATTTTGCTTGTTGGTTGGTTTGTTTGTGGTTATTTGGGCAGCAGTCACAGAAACACACATGAAGAAAATGTCCCTGAAACAAGCATACTCAAAACCTACGGACTATTTAAAGCAAAGTGCCGCTTTGCGAAGTAGCCTGAAGAAGGCCCTCATCATTGAAACCTCTACAGTGGTGCTGAGGCTCCCGGGCGTTGTAATCAGTGTAGTCAGGAGACCCCACCCGTCTGCCGTCCTCAGAGGAGTAGGACAGGAGCCACTGGCTTCACTGACCCTGATCAGCTGTCATCTTCATTTTGCCTCGGAACCAGGTTTTATCCTAGGCTGAGTTGGTGGGGTTTTTTTTTGTTGTTGTTTGTTTGTTTTGTTTTGTTTTTCTTTCTTTTTTTTTTCCCTGTATTTTTAAAGACAGTAATTTTTGACAGCATTTAAAGATACCTAGGCAGGGGGACATGCAAAAGCAAACCATCATCCACTTGGATGCTGTTTTATAGATGAACACTGTGTGCTTTTGTATGAAAAGAAAAAAATAAATATATATATATATATAATTTAATAGTTTGAGAGAGATATATATTCACTCGCACTCACGCAAAACTAACTTTGTGGCACAAGATGTCCTGTTTTTTGTGACTTTTGAAGATGCATGTGCCGCATGTCGGGAACCACTCCCATTGTTGTCCAGCACACCTTTCTCTTGGCCCGTTTGTAAATTGTGATGTGGAGTTTGGGGTTTTTTTCGTTGTCGTTGTTGTTGTTGTTGTTTTTCTTGTGTATGTTTCTGAAGCACAGTAGACTTGTGTGTGTGCTGATTACTAACGCATTGAAGCAGACACTGATTGCCAGTTCCTATGGTCGGTCACTTCTATGAAGCAGCAAGGAATCTCGCCAGTAACCGGTGAGCACACTACAGGATGCAGCCAGCCTGGAGGCTGGAGGCTGGAGGCTGGAAGCCGGGGCTTTGCTGCAGTTCACTGCAGTGCTGTATTTTCATAGATGTTTAAAAAAAAAAACTCGTAATGGAACTGCTCTTCTCCTCTGATGTGGTTTCCAGTTGCTTCTATCATTCTTTTTTCTTGATACTGAAGAACTGACATGTCAGTGTTTCTCCTACACTTGTTTTTGACTGGCATCTAGGGTCTGTCACTCACCTGAGTAGACACAGACACTTGACACTCATGCTTCCCTAGTAACTGTGTGTATATTGATTCTTTTAGATTAACAACACTGCATTTTATCAGCAATGAAATTCCCCTTCTCAAAAAACGCTCTTTCCTTTTTCTGTCTGGAAATGTCTTGTTCATGTAAATATATGCAATGAGGTTAAGTTTTTTGAAATGTAAAAATATACTGTGCAGTTCATGTGTAAGCAATAAAATGAAATCCAATTATATCTGAATAAGTAGCAACTTTTATTATTATCTTAATAACTTATTTTGTAACAACAATTACTACATGTTTTAAACTGGGCCTATTCTGTATTTCTCTTTAGTTTAAGTGAAGGGCTTTAGTAAAAGTCAGGTCGCCAGGCGACAGACCCTGGAAATATCGGAAGCGCCCGTCTAAGGAGCTAACTGTGTGACTGAGCTTAACGTGGGGGCAGGCCGGTGGGGTGCGCCCAGCAGGACGCACGTGTTGCCACCTCCCCTAAGTTAAAACCCCTGGTCACCACCCGCATGGGGAAAACTTTCTGAGCAGTGACTTGTTGCTGCCTGTGTCTCTCTCCCTCTCTCCCTCCCCCTCCTCCCCCATCTATTTCTCTCTGTCTTCTCTTTTCTCAAAGAAAGGAACAGGAAAAAAGCTCAGCGAGCGCCCTTGTTTCGGCATCAGTCTTGGGCTTGCGTTTTCAGCTCCGCCTGAAGCATGCGCCATCTTTTTACTTGTTTATTTTTCTATGAGTGATTCAACAATGATTGATAAGACTGTGGGATAAGAGAGACGATTCCCACCACCAGTGTCCCGTATCCCCACCCCTCCTGCACTGCTGTCTTTAAAATTAAGCGACTCCAGTCTGGGCGCCCTCTGCCTATAGGGCTGCAAACGGGGGTGTCAGGGACTTCAGGGACTTCAGAGACCTCTTTCCCTGTGGCACAGCTAGGTGGACTTCGTGAGAAACGCAGACTGGAGTTTCAAGTCTCACCCTGCACTTACCTGGCGAGTGATCTGGGGCCCATGACGGAGCTTTTAGCTTTATGTCCTCATCTGAAAATAATGTCTGCAAGTTCTGCGCTCAGGCATTCACCGTGAGGAATAAGTGAAGGACGCAGGGGACCGGGCGGTGGGGACTCCACCAGGTAGAGGACACATACTACCACGCAGAGAGACCCAGAGTCCAGCCCCCTCATCTCCCCTCTCCTTGGCAATCTTGTGTGTGCGCTATCAACTACCGTAAAAGACAAAACAAGGAGGAACTGACTGGAGTATTTATTTAAGCTTGCGTGCACACCACAGAAGGTTCAGCTAGTGCCATCCCACCCCTGCCCTCTCCGAATGTCCATGTGCACTGTTGGGAACAGAACACAGCACACACACACACAGGCACCCTGCCTCTGTTCCCTCGCAGCCTCTGCTAAGGATAGAAGCAGAAACAGGCTTACAGAGTGGAAGGAGGGACATGCTCCTGGGCGTGCCAGCCTGTCATCTTCTCCGGGGCTCTCTCTCTGGGCTCCTGTTCACGGCCTGGTCCCCTTAAGACCAAGTGACTTGCCCAGAAATCTTCTGGTTCTCCTCAGTTCTTTTGGGGAGCTGGCTTCCTCACTGTCCTCCTCAGAGCTGGAACTCAGGGAGGGAGCCACAGGGCTTCCGTGCACATCATCCTCGCAGGAGAGCTGGAGGCCCTGGCATTCTTGTCCGCCCAGTGACCGGAGGCTTCCGTTAAAGGAGGCAGCGGCCACGCACTCAGCTGCCCTCTGGTCACAGGTACAAAGCAACTTCGCGCAGAGGCTCTGCCCCACACCTTGGAAGAGAGAGAGAGAAGATAAGGGATATAGTAGATGCTCCAGGAAGGCCTCCGTGCTTTCCCACTGCCCTTCAGCCCTGTCCTCCCACCCTGCCTTACAACCTCTCAGCCTGGGACATACACATCTCTCAGCTGAGAAGAGTCTTAACCATCCCTCCCCAGCCCCACCCCTGCTTAACTCATATTTCTCCATCAAGACTCTGGTTAGCACCTCCTCTTCCTAAAAGATTCCCTGTGACTCTTTGGGCTAAAGCAGCCTCCTGTAGGATCCCAAGGACTTCTGTGCCCTTCCCACATGATTCTCTTACACAAGTCTGTGTTTATGACCTTGGAGAGTGAATGTCTGCTTCCACCTTTTATCTGGACAAAGAATCACACTGGTAAAGCCTATGGATCCCATAGAGCTAATTCAGCCCCCAGGATTATCACCAGGGCTCGGTGTCTGTGCTAAGAATCCACGGCTCCTGGAGGCAATTTTTCCCCCATTTTAGTGGGTAAGACACAAAAATCGAGAAAGGAGGGGGAGATAGGGAGAGAGAAAGACACCTACACACCTGCTTTCTCACTCATGAAGCTTCTCTTCTGCAAGCAGGGATCCAGGGACTTGAACCTGGATCCTTGTCTGGGCCCTTACTATGTACACTTAACCTGATGTACCACTGTCCACCCACCCCCAATTCAGTTCTTGACAAATTATCTTCTGAATTAGCCCCTCAAGAAACAGTTGTGGACTGAACCATTACTTTGTATTTCACTGAGCCAAAATTTCCCCATTTGTCAAACATAAATAATAATCCTTGTCCACACCATTTTAATATTGTCGGATAAAATACAGGATCGCCAGTTCAATTTGAATTCTAGATACTTGTGTCCAAGTAAGGACATGATTTGAAGGCATGGACTTAACCTCTTGAACTGGAGTCTCCTTATCAAAGGAGCTAAGATGTGGAGCACACAGACAGTAAACTTGTCATTTTTCTGAAGTTCATGTTTGATTGTGTTTCTTGGCCAGGTCTGGCCACCTGACTATACTTCTTGAATGTTCTGGTGACTTCTAATGGGATTACAGGCACACAGCATCGGTAGGGCCCTTCTGAAATAATTCTTTTTTTTTTTTTTGCCTCCAGGGTTATTGGTGGGCCTCGGTGCCTGCACTACAAAACCACTGCTCCTGGAGGCCATTTTTTCCCTTTTGTTGCCCTTGTTTATCGGTGTTGTTGTTACTATTATTGTTGTCATCGTCGTTGGATAGGACAGACAGAAATGGAGAGAGGAGGGGAAGACAGAGAGGGGGAGAGAAAGATAGACACCTGCAGACCTGCTTCACCGCCTATGAAGCGACTCCCCTGCAGGTGGGGAGCCGGGTCTGGAACCGGGATCCTTAGGCCGGTCCTTGCGTTTTGCACCACTTGCGCTTATCCCACTGCGCTACCGCCCGACTCCCTGAAATAATGTTTCACATGCGAGGACACTAGTTAGAAGAGACATAAGCACCCTGTGCTCACAGCTGCATTATCCACAATAGCTAAAGAGTGGAGCCAGCCTAAATACCCACCACTCCTTTTTTTTTTTCTTTTTTGACAATGCGGAACCACATGTTGTTCCATAAATTGCCAGATCTTAAATGAGACCGTATTTTTCTTCACCTCCCCGCCTCACCTTTTTTTTTTTTTTTTTGAGCACCCACTTCTATTTTTTTAAGTTTTTAAAAAGGAGACATTAACAAAACCCTAGGAGAAGAGGGGCACCACTCCACACAATTCCCACCACCAGATCTCTGCATCCCATCCCCTCCCCTGGGAGCTTTCCTTTTGAGGTGTCTCAGAAGATTTCGTTTTGGAGATTTGACTTCTTAGGAAAAGACAACATTCGCTAATGGGATCAGGAAGCTTGGTTGGTTCTAGACCCGAGACGGTCTGGGTTTACAGCCCTGATCACAGTTCTCTGTGTATCTCTCTCCCTATACGATCCTGGGCCTTGGAGACCCACCCACATCACCTTGGTGTGAGTACTGCAGTTCATTTCAAGAATAGCACAAAGTAAATACTTGGGGGGGGGGGGCGGTGCAGTGGGTTCAGCGCACATGGAGCAAAGCACAAGGATCCCGCTTCTAACCCCTGGCTCCCCACCTGCAGGGGGGTTCAATTCACCGGCCGTCTATCACAGGTGTCTATCTTTCCCTCCCCTTCTCTGTCTCCCCTCCTCTCTCAATTTCTCTTTGTCCTATCCAACAGCAATAGCAGCAATGACAACAATAATGATGACAACAAGAGTGACAACAAGGGCAACATATGGGAAAAACAGCCTCCAGGAGCAGTGGATTCATAGTGCTGGGACCCAGAGCCCCAGCCATAACCCTGGAGGCAAAAAAAGAAGGAAGCACTCAGTGGATGGCAGGTATACACATTATCCCTAGCCCATCCAGCTGGCTCCATGATTTGAAGGCATGGACTTAACCTCTTGAACTGGAGTCTCCTTATCAAAGGAGCTAAGATGTGCCTTAACGTGATGAAAAAGGATTGCAGAAGAATGAGCCACCGCCATGGCATTCACTTCAGGGAACGGAGAATCCTCTGCGTCGGGACAGGCCACTTACACTTGGGGGCGCCATCCACGCACGCCACCGGTGATGGAGGAAGCTTCTCCAGCTGGCACCCAAGCCTCCTCACCTGGTCCAGGCAGCAGTGATGAGAAAAACAGCACCTAGCACCAAAGACAAGCAGCCTTTTCCTACCCAGAGCTCACAGGCATCCTGCCCGGGAACTTTGTCAAGACCTACCTCTCCCATGCTCCTGCCAGCATGAGAGAAGCCAGTGCCTCTACCCTGGTGTGCACACGACGCATTTCGATACACATCGAGGGTCGTCATGGACAGTTGGTCGGGTTACACACTGCACAAAGATGCTGCCCCCCCCCCCCAAGGCAGTGCCAGTCACACTGTATGCATCTGATTGTTTTAAATCTGGTGTGATTCTGTTGACTAAATACAGTGATTGGCATGTTGGTTATTGAAGATCATTATGAGAACTTTCTAACCCAGGGGAATGAAGTAGAACTTGCACAAACGTCCCACATGGACTAGTGCTGTGCCACTTCCTCCAGCATTTTAAGTAGGAGAATGGTTAATCCGTGCCCACAGGGTTCTTTGCCTCAGCTTGAAATAAAACATCTAAAGAAAGGGGCTCTGTAGTGCAGGCACTTCTAGTGACTAGACACCTGGAGAGCCAGCATAAAGGGGTCATGCTTTTCTTTTTTTAAGGCTATTCTTGAAAACATTTGTTTTTCCCTTTTGTTGCTCTTACTGTTTTTTATTGTTGTTGTTGATGTCATCGTTGTGAGATAGGACAGAGAGAAATGGAGAGAGGAGGGGAAGACAGAGAAGGGGAGAGAAAGACACCGCCTGTGAAGCGACTCCCCTGCAGGTGGGAAGCAGGGGCTCAAACTGGGATCCTTATGCTTTGCGCCACCTGCGCTTAACCCGCTGCGTTACCACCTGACTCCCTTTTAAGGATAATATATATATATATTATCAGCAATATTATTAATATTAATTATTAGTATTTATTATTAATACTATTAATATTAAAGGTTAATATTATTAGCAATATATATATTGCTTCTAGGGTTGTTGCTGGAGCTCAGTGCCATCACTACAAATCCACTGCTCCTGGTGGCCTTTTTTTTCTTCAATTTTTTTTAATTGACTAGGACAGAGAGAAATTAAGAGAGAAGGAGGAAAGAGGTGGGGGAGAGGGAGAGGGAGAGAGAGAGAGAGAGAGAGAAAGGCACCTGCAGACCTGCTTCGCCGCTTGTGAAGCATCCTCTGCAGGTGGAGAACTGGGGTGTTGAACCCGGATCCTTGCACGGGTCCTTGTGCTTAGTACTGTGTGTGCTTAACCAGGTGTGCCACCATTCAGCTCCCCTCCTTTGGCGATTAGTCCATCAGAGAGAGGTTCCTGCCTTTCTAATGTAGCAGTCTCACTTGGCTGTGACGGGGCATTAAGTCCATATGGAGCAAGTCTTTACAGACTTGACAGCTACATGCAGAATTTTTCTCAAACTCTGCTGCAAACTGAATTCTCTATCCTTTTCTTTTTCTCTTATGCCACGTTTACTATATGGGATGGATTAGTTAACTTTGTCACTAAGTTCCCAACAACAATGGGGGGTTTGTGTATTGCAAAAATAAATGTGGGGTCTTGGAAAGCAGCCCTGTGGGTTGACCCTCTTGGGGCAGATGGGAGATGGTTGTGATGGAAGGTCAGACAACCAGCCTGGAAGAACAGAGTGAGTCTGACTCTCCTCTTAGCCGAATGGCTCATGGAAGTCATGGTCTGAGCCTCAGCTGCTCACTCGAAGGCTGGGTCTGTCATGGTGACAAGCACCTTGATGACGTGACTCCGGAGGCAATAAGTTTGTGATTTCTGTAATTGTCAAACTGATGTCCATGGAGAGGAGAATTCATGGCAGCCCCAGCTCTGCTGACCGCACCCTCTCCCTCCGTACCTGTCCAGGGTGTCCCTGGGCGCTCCTCGGCCTTCTTGCCCACAGTAACAGCCGTAGGATTCAAATTCCTCTGGGCACCGGGCTGTCAGACAAAAGAGCATCTCCCCAAACTGTGGCGTGAGCCAGGTGCCGTCCTCACTTCCCAGGTGCCGGAAGGTGAATCTATTGCAGGCTGATTAGAAACGAGAACAGTCAGGGGGAACAAAGCGCGCGGGGAAAGCATTTTACAGACGCGGTGGAGACGGTGTGAACGGAGTCTGGCCCTCCGCCGCCAGTGTCCCAGGGTTCTAGCATGATGCCCTGGTGGTAATTCCTGGGTTTCGGATGGGTCATCTCTCTCTCTGCCTGCTGTTGACTCTTCTCCCATAGTCCTTGTAATGCCCCCAAGAACAAGGGGCTGGCTGGGTCTGAATGAGCACTTACAGCTACACAGAGGAGCTGTTCTTCTGGCGGTCTTCGCCAGTTTTCTGCGCCATTCGGAAGTTAACCCTTGCAGGTAGGACTCTATTTTTGTCTTGATTTATTTTTGCCACCCAGGTTAACCAGGTGGTACACACAGTGCCTGCATGACTCCACCATTCCCGGTGCCACTTTTTTTCTTTGATAAAGGGTGAGAGACAGGGAGAGATAAAGTGAGAGAAACAGGAGAGACATATGCAACACAACTCTGCTACTCATGAAGCTCTCCCTGCAAGTAGGATGGGAGAGGGAGTGGGGGGCCTTGAACCAGGGTCCTCGCATGTGGAGATGTGTACTCTGCCAAACCCACTACCACCTGATGACTGCCCTCCACCCAGTCCGGACTCCTCGTACTGTTGTTTTTGCTTTTGTCTCTGACTCATCTTGGTCTTATTTATTTATTTATCTATCTATCTATCTATCTATCTATCTATGTATTTTTATTTATTTATTCACCTCCAGGAGTATCACTGGGGCTCAATGCCAGCACTACAAATCCACAGCTCCTGGTGACTATTTTTTCCTCTTTTCTCTCATTTTTTTCATTTGACAGGACAGGAAGAAATTGAGAAGGGATGAGGGAGAGAGAGAGGAGGAGAGAAGCAGTCTGTGCTGCACCGATTACAAAGTGTCACTGCCCTGCAGGTGAGGGAGCGGGGGATCAAACCCTGGTCCTTAAGCATGGTGATACATGCACTTAACTGGGTGCACCACTGCCCATCCTCTCGCCCTCCCTCCTCCTCCCCTTCCATTCCTCTCTCTCTCTCTCTCTCTCTCTCTCTTCTCACTCTACCACTACCCTCTTCCTAGCTTGATACGCTTAGAGTAACACTTCTGTGAAAAGACAGGTTTAGTGGAAGAAGAACTAAGGAATCAGGGGCCTGGAGAAGGACTCCAGGGCCAGTCTTCCACTTAATGTGCTTTTCTCCACCACTTCCCATTGCACAGAGACGGACTGTGCACAGGTATCAACAAAGTCTCCCTCCAAATCCAACTGGCTGTGGCTCCGTGCAAATGCTAGCCAGTCTTTCATAAGGTGCCAGGAGGAGGAGAAAAAAGGAAGGTGATTTCAGCCATCAAGTTGCAGATGGAGACATGATTCCACCCTGACTTCCCTGGGCAGACGACTTTACCAATGGGTCCTGGAACCCCATCTCCCCAGAGCCCTGCCCACTCGGGAAAGATAGAAACAGGCTGGAGGTGTGGATCCACCTGCCAACATCCATGTCCAGTGGAAAAGCAATTATAGAAGCCAGACCTTCCACCTTCTGTACCCTATAAAGAATTTTGCTCCATACTCCCAGAGGGGGGAAGTGATAAGAGGAATAGTAGAGGAGGGCTCTGAATTCCAGCTCCATCAGGAACCGCAGAGAGAAGAGGAAAAGGAGAGGGACATTTGGATATAGTCATGTGAAGCTTGGAAAGGAAAAGAAGATGGGGCCTCAAAAATAAAAATAAAAGGGAAAAGCTATACAAATACAGACAGGTGGCTGTAGAAATGATAGTCAACCCATAACGGAGGGACTGGGGTCTGAACTGGTGGTGGGAACAGTGTGGAATTACACCCCCTGTTGACATTTAACTTTGTAAATCAATATTAAATCGCTAATCAAATTCAAGAGTGGGGGGAAGAAGGAAGGTGATGAAAGCCCAAGTGTCTTTTTCTTTCCAACAAACCAGGGACTGGGCAGTGCAGAGGCCTGGCCCTCCGAGCCAGTAAGAATAGTGAGAGTACTCCAGCAGTGGACTTTTTTTTTTTTCCCCCCAGCAGCTGAGATGTTCCAGAAAAGCAATGTTCCTCTAAGCCCCAACGTGCTCACCGAAGGGGGCACCTTCTAATGGCCACCGCAGGAGACAGTCACAGTGCTAACAGTGACCAAAGGAGCTTCATTAACACCTAGCTGAAGATTCCCCACAGCGGGGGGAGGATACAGACGTGACTCCTTACTTCCACGCACCTTTCCTAGTCGTCTCCTGGGCGCCGCTTTGCACAGACGACGCAGCCAACCCCAGAGGCTTGACGTATATGGGTACAGTGGTCACACCTTCAGCTGTGGTACCAATCTCAGCGGACCCTAAAAACACGCAGCTTTAGGGTGTACAGGCAGCAGGCGGTGAGGAGGAAATGTTAAGATGGACGCATGCTGAGAGTAAACTGCAGGCAAGATATTTCCGGAGAGAATATCTGGAGAGTTTCCTCAACTGGGTGTGAGCCCCAAAGGCAGAGTCTCAGAAACTGACAGCTATCAAATAAGAACTTTTCTAATTTTCTTAAGCTAGCCTTAAAGCTAAAGGAGTTTGCAGAGGCTGGGTGGTGGCACACCCAGTTAAGTGCATATAATACTAAGCGCAAGGGCGGACAGAAGGCCTAGGTTCGAGCCCTGACCCAACCACCTGCAGAAGTGGAGGGCACACTCTTCAGTAGTGTTGAAGCAGGTCTGCATGTGTCTCTCTCCCTCTCTGTTTCCACCTCCTCTTTTAGTTTATTTCTGTCCTATTTAATAAAATGGGGAAAAAATGGCCTCCAGGAGCAGTGGATTTGTAGTGCTGGTACCGAGCCCCAGCGATAACCCTGGACACACACACACACCTGCACACACATCTACACACATACACATATACACACATACATGCACACATATAGACACACATAACATATACACACATATACACATACATACACACGTACATATAGACACACACATATACAGATATATACACATATGTACACACACACACAAACTAGCACATCTGGATGGTATCTTGTGGACAAAACTAGTATTCAGCTGCTCGAGCCTGTGTGTGTGTTTACTCACAGGCACCAGCAGTGAAGACTCCTCGAGTGCTTACAGGACAGAGACACAATAACGGCAGAGAAACTGGTCTTACAGAAATTCACGGTCCCCAACCCACTAGTGCTTTTCATTGTATTCAGACTGACCTGAGGGCTCCTTCCTGGGACCGGGAAGACTGGCCACCCAGCCCTACTCCCTACACAGGCAGCTGCTCTCTCTGCTGTTGGGTCTGTCATTGCAACCTGCAGTCTTAGCTAGAGGCAAAGAAGTCCCCAGTGCACAGGCTAAAGCACCAGTCTAGCTGGTGTGGCGCAGGCTTATTCCCCAGAGCACTGAGTAAGGAAAGGCCGGTGTCTGCCTGCCTGACTCGCAGTCGGTTCTCAGACTTGCTACACTGGCTTATTTCATCCAGCTGGGCTCTGTCTCCGACTGTGAGGATTCCACGGAGTAGAAGCAGAGTTTTACGGGCCCTGCTGCATCCTCAGTCTAAGGAAACATTTTGTGAAAATAAGTAAAAGCACATTAACTTTGTATTTATTTATTTTAAAGATTCTTTTATTATTTATTTATTCTTTATGATTAGGGACAGGAATTGAGAAGGGAGGGAGAGATAGAGGAAAGAGACAGAGAGACCCCTGCAGCCCTGCCTCACCACTTGTGAAGCTTTCCCCCTGCAGGTGGGGACCAGGGATTTGAACCCTGGTCCTTGTGCGCTGTAATGTGCGTGCTTAACCAGTGTGCCACCACCTGGCCCCTTATTTATTATTGTGTAGAGTCAGATAAAAATTGAGAGGGGAGGGGCTCTCTGTCTCTCTGTCTCTTTCCCTCTCTATCTCCCCCTCCCCTGTCTCTGTCTCTTTCCCTCTCTATCTCCCCCCTCTCAATTTCTCTCTGACTCTGAACAATATAAATACATACATACATACATACATACATACATAAATAAATAAATAAAATGATTTCTGCACAGAGTGAGGTTGGGGACTCAGGTCTTAGGCTCAAGGTTCAGTTTCTCATGTTTTTGTTTGTTCCTCCAGGGCTGTCGCTGCTGGGGCTCAGTGCTGACACTGGGAATCCACTGCTCCTGGCGGCCATTTTCTCCTTTTTTTTTTTTTTTTTTTTTGCCTCCAGCATTACTACTGGGGCTCAGAGCCTACACTGTGAATCCACTGCTCCTAAGGCTATTTCTTACCTTCTGTTGCCCGTGTTGTTTATCATTGTTATTATTATTGATGTTATTGCTGTCATTGTTGGATAGGACAGAGAGAAATGGAGAGAGGAGGGGAAGACAGAGAGGGGGAGAGAAAGACAGACACCTGCAGACCTGCTTCACCGCCTGTGGAGCGACCCCCCTGCAGGTGAGAATCAGGTCTCAAACCCAGATCCTTATGCTTCGTACTGTGTGTGCTTCACCAGGTGTGCTGGGACCGGGTGGTGGTGCACCTGGTTGAGCACACATGTTACAGGTGCTCAGGGACTCGGGATCGAGCCCCCCGGTCCCCACCTGAGGATGAAAGCTTTGCAATTGGTGAAGCAGGGCTGCAGGTGTCTCTTTGTCTCTCTCTCTCTCTATCTCCTCCTTCCCTCTCAATTTCTGGCTGTCTCTATCCAATAAGTAAAGATAATAATTTTTTTTAAATCTTATTTAAAAAAAGTTAACCAGGTGTACCACCCCCCCCCTTTCTGGAGCCTTATTTTCTCCCCTACAGAAACCTAAGCAAACTTCAACTTGCCACCTTTAACAAATACCTTGGCAAACGCCAGACAGTCGGTGTAGTGCAGAAAGAGTGATTTCTGAGGTAATGAAATCTGCATGTAAATTTTGACCCTGTCATATAGGGGATGCTTAACTTTAGGTAGCTGACTTTGCTTCTCTCAGTCTTAAACTATTTTATTTGTAGAAGTGTATGAGTGATACTTGCATTGGCTAAATGCTTAGGTCAACAACAGTCAATAATAGCTGTTAGAATTTCCCAGTGAATGTGAAATGCCATTCTATATATCCAGGATTAGAAACTGTCCCAGTAGAAAGTTCTACCAGTGAGAATGTTCCATCCTCCGAAGGGAGGATGGACAACACACTCTATGCTACTACACCTGAGGAAGATGGGTCGATATTGGGGCAGCTTGGAATGTTCCTACTCGTGACCACAGAATGTGAGCTCAGATCTACAGGGATGCAGAGGTCACACAGGCTCCTAAGCTAATTATGGGCCCCAGATCACATCAAATCGATGGGGTTTACATTCAACAATATTTATACACCTTTCCCATATTTGGGAGCTACTCTCTTCCCTGATTTAGCTTTCTGGTCCTTCTGCCAGCCATGACATCATCTCCCTAGACAATAATTAGGATCTACCTGCATATCAGATTTTAGGCTCAGGCAAAAAAAATAAATAAAAAACAAAAAACCCCACTAGTATAGCCACAGGCCCTTTGCAATATAACTAAAATATACCTACTAGCTATCTACAAAATGGAGGACACCCCCAACACTTTATCTGCACTATTCCAGACTTTAGGTCCATGATTGTTCAACAATTTGTTTGGCTTTGTATGTTAACTCTCTTTTCTGCCACCACATTACAGATGCCAGCATGATGCCAACCAGACTTCCCTGGACAGACAGCCCCACCAATGCGTCCTGGAGCTCCGCTTCCCCAGAGACCCACCCTACTAGGGAATGAGAGAGACAGGCTGGGAGTATGGATCTACCAGTCAACACCCATGTTCAGCGGGGAAACAATTACAGAAGTCAGACCTTCCACCTTCTGCATCCCACACAGATCTTGGGTCCATACTCCCAGAGGGTTAAAGAATAGGAAAGCTATCAAGGGAGGGGATGAGATACAGAGTTCCGTTGGTGGGAAGTGTGTGATGTTGTACCCCTCTTATCCTATGGTTTTGTCAATGGTTCCTTTTTATAAATAAAAAAAAGAAAGTTCTTCCACTGACAGAGCTCCCAAAAGCCCCACGTCTCTTTCCTGTGGAATCCATTCATTGCTAGAAACCTAGGTTCCCCCACGGAAGAACTCTCAACATTCTCGATGCTGACTGAATTTGTTAACCACTCAGATAAGAGTCCTTGATATCAATCACCCTGTGGAGACCAGTCACCCATTTGGGAAAATAAATTAACTGGAGGCTGTGTCTTGCCCCTCATATCCCTGGGAAGGTTACAGAGCATTCAGGGCAACCTCAGCCCATGACTCAATACACTCAGCTATGACACTCATCACCCACCACAGTTATGACTTAGGAAGTCGGTCCAGCATAGCCAAAAGGCCCCAGAGAGGGATGCCAGCTCAGCTCAGATACTAAAATTACTAGTTTCCTTCTTTATTTTATTTATCTAGTTATTGGTTGGAGAAAAAGTGCTGCCTTTTTCTGTTATGGGTAGAGGATTTTTACTGTTGTTATTTGATTGTATGTTTTCAAATATAACTCTCTACTCTTACCTATTGTTATTTGCACATGAATGTGAATCAGTTCATTTTTACTCTCGGGTGATTTGGCCCTAATATTATTATACTATTTACTTAGTAATTCAACTTCTAGGCATTTAGTCCTCTGACAAATTAATCAGAAGTAGATGACCACAAAGAAAGTATATATTTATTATTGATTGCAACAAATGTGATAATTTGGTTAAATCAATTGTAGCCTGCCATGCTAGAAGCTACAGTAGTGTTACTAAAAAACATATAATGGGGAGTCGGGCGATAGCGCAGCAAGTTAAGCGCACATGGCACAAAATACAAGGGCCGGCATAAGGATCCCAGTTCGAGCCCCTGGCTCCCCACCTGCAGGGGAGTCACTTCACAGGTGGTGAAGCAGGTCTGTAGGTGTCTGTCTTTCCTCCTCTCTGTCTTCCCCTCCTCTCTCCATTTCTCTCTGCCCTGTCCAACAATGACAACAATAATAACTACAACAAAAAAGCAACAAGGGCAACAAAAGGGAATAAATAAATATATTTTTAAAAACATATAATGTGGGGCCAGGTGGTGGTGCACCTGGTTGAGCACACATGTTACAGTGCGCAAGGACCTGGGTTCAAACTTCCCAGTCCCCACCTGCTGGGGGAAAGCTTTGTGAGTGTTGAAGCAGGGCTACTCTCTCTTCCTCTCTATCACCCCTTTCCCTCTCGATTTCTGGCTGTCTCTATCCAACAAATAAATAAATATTATACATATATATGATATATATGTTATATATATCATATATATTATATATATGATGTTAAAGAAAAATATGTCATGGCAGGACAATTTATGACTATATTAAAAGACCCAGTGCAGGCTACAAAACCATGACTGCCAAGAGGAATCAAATCTCTGATCTGCATATTCACAGATACACCTTGGGTGGGGGAGAAACCACAGTATGTATCTTCAAATCTTAAAAGTGAGTGTCTTAAAAGGAAGAATTAGAGATGAGTTAAGTAGGATATTGCCATGTTTTGTATTTTATATCTCTATCAGGGAAGTTTTCTTTAATGGTCTATCTTTGAATTGTATTTATCTACTTTTGTTGTTGTTGTAGTTGTTGTTGTTTTGGCAGGTGAAAGTAAATGGAAATTGAATCCATTGATTTCTTCCATTTGGGGTCTTGGCATCTTTTCTCAAGACTCCTTTGGAACACACATGACTTTCTCTTGAGGAGACAAGAATATAGATGATGCCGAGAGAGAGAAAGAGAGAGAGAGAGCGAGTGCACGCTTACCTGGAGGGGGTGTGATTCTAAGGGCTTCTGTGCCTTTTCTTTCCTGATCTGCTTCTGTCCCTAAAAGAAACGAGACAAGAAAAGCATCAACCCCAGTGTGTCCCACCTCGGTTTCCACAAGCTGCTCTCATCCCACTGGGAGGTGAGGACTTTCCCTTTGCCCGTTCTTACCTCCCAGGGGAGATAGCGTCACAGCTGAGCCAAAAAGACTCACTGGAAATGCAGCTGCAACTTAGCAGGCTGGAAGGGAGTGACTGCCGCAATACTTTGGGACGGCAAACTTCTTCAGAGTTTGAACAAATATATACGTGAAGGGAAATGAAATGGGGGGGTAGTGGTGCATCAGGTTAAGCGCACATAGTGCCAAGCATAAGGGCCCACACAAGGATCCGGGTTTGAGCCACAAATTGTGAAGCAGGTCTTCAGGTGACTCTCTCTTTCCCTCTCCCCACGCTTTTTCTCTACCTTCCCTCCTTTCTCAGTTTCTCTCTGTTCTATCCAATAAAATGGAAAAAAAAATGGCCTCCAGGAGTAGTGGACTTGTAGAACAGGGCTCTGTTCTGGCTCCTACGCTATTTAATATTTACATCAATGACCTCCCAGAAACTTCTTCAAGGAAGTTCAGCTACGCCAATGACATCTGCTGTGCAACTCAGGCATCCAAGTTCAACATCCTCGAGGAAACATTCACGAAAGACATGTCTCTGATATCTGATTACTGTAAAAAATGGCGACTAATCCCTAGCACTGCAAAAACGGTATCATCTGTTTTCCATCTACACCATGCCTCGGCCTCGCGTGAGCTTAATGTGCAGCTTGGCGATACGAGAATCCGGCATGAAGCCCAGCCAGTCTGTCTTGGCTTTACTCTCGATCGCACCCTGTCATTTCACGAACATCTCATAAAAACTGCAGCAAAGGTGGGCGCGAGGAATCACATCACTGCAAGACTGGCCAGCTCCTCATGGGGCGCGAGCGCTTCCACACTATGATCATCATCTCTGGCATTATGCTATTCCACTGCAGAATACTGTGCCCCAGTATGGTTCCGTAGCCCCCATGTCCACTTGGTCGATTCCAAATGATATTCCTCCATGAGGATAATTTCTGGAACCATCCGTTCCACCCCGGTTCTATGGCTGCCAGTTCTTAGCAACATCGCCCTGCCAGACATTCATCGGGATGCGGCATCATCTAAGTTCATTTCCCACGTCTACGCTCGACCGGACCTGCCAATACACACGGATATCTTCGCCCACCCTGTCCAACGCTTGACGTCTCATCATCCAATCTGGTCCCCTACACCTACACTGAACTTCTCTGTTCCAGACTCTTGGAAACAGAGTTGGCAGTCAGCTGAGGTAAAGAACAAACACCTCATCACAGACCCCTGCAAGCGTCAACCCGGCTTGGACCTAGCACGTTATGATTGGGCCCTCCTCAATCGCTATCGAACAGGCCATGGCTGGTGCGCCGCTATGTTCCATCGCTGGGGAGCCAGAGACGACCCAAACTGCCCCTGCGGCTCCAGACAGACTATGACCCACATAGTCAACGACTGCCACCTCTCCAGATTCAAAGGAGGTCTCGAAACTTTACATCAGGCTCAACCTGATGCTGGTGACTGGCTACGGAAGAAGGGCAAATGCTAGAAGAAGAAGTGCTGGCACCAATCCTCAGCGACAACCCTGGAGGCAAAAAAGGAAAAATACTGACTCCAGGAGCAATGTATTCTTAATGTGGGCACCAAGCCCCAGAGATGACCCTAGTGGCAACAGAAATAAAATAATAAACAATGAGATAAAATAAGGCAGGTGGGGAGACGGGCAGTAGTGCAGTGGGTTAAGTGCACGTGGTGCAAAAGCGCAAGGACTGGCATAAGGATCCCAGTTCGAGCCCCTGCTTCCCACCTGCAGGGGAGTCCCTTCACAGGTGGTAAAGCAGGTCTGCAGGTGTCTGTCTTTCTCTCCTCCTCTCTGTCTTCCCTGCCTCTCTCCATTTTTCTCTGTCTTATCCAACAACAGTGACATCAATAATAACTACAACAATAAAACAACAAGGGCAACAAAAGGGAATAAATAAATAAATATAAAAAAAATTTTTAATCTTTAAAAAAATAAGGCAGATGGTTCACATCATAGACAAAATGTATAGGTTCAGAACTAAAGGGATATTATACTCTACTGCCCTGGGCAAGTGACCTGGAGTTCCTTCTTTTATCTATAAAATAAAAGTGACAGAGAAATCAGAGAGGGATAAATCAGAGGACAAATCCCCAACATTGTCACTGCCTGTTAACCGAGGAGTCATTGGTGTAGTTCTGCATTCTAGCAACGAGGAGGACTAGTCACTACCTAGGGCCAGGTGGTGGTGCACCTGGTTAAGTGCTCACACTAATCACAGTGCACAAGGACCCAGGTCCAAGCCTTTGGTCCCCACCTGCAGGGGGATAGCTTCATGAGAGGTGAAGCAGGGCTGCCGGTGTTTCTGTATCTCTCCCCTTCCCCTCTCAATTTCTCTCTACCTCTATCCAATAATAAAGTAAAGAAAATGAAATAGTCGTTCTTACCATCTCCATATATGTATATTTACTTCTTCTTCTAGCGTTTGCCCAGTATATTTACTAAGAAAGCTGAACACCACAAGCACAGGGGTTAAGGTTCAGTTAAGGTTTCGGACTATATTCTGACCTAGACATTTTTGAGCAAAGGGTTGTTCTTTGAGAATTGATTAAATGATGGAGAGAAGTCAAGTCGTGAGGCTTAGATGTAGAGTTACAGATCAACCCACCTGGCTGCTTGGACAAGGACCTAGAGCTTTTCACCCCCTCCCAACCTATCTCCTGCATAGTTGCAAATGACTGTAATAGTATTTCTTTTGGGTCCTGTGACATAATTAGTACAATATTTAGATGGCACTTCTCCATGTTGTCTTCCTCCAAAGTCCCCTCAGCTTACTTGTCCTGGAGAGTGTGGTCAGTTTTTCAGTGATGGTCTCCGCATCTGTGAGAAGAACCCAGTCAACTTCGGTTACTCAACCAGCTCAATAATACGGGTCTTGGGGGTGAGGGACTGAGGAGGGAGAATGGGTCTGTCTGAACAGATTGTGCTTGGAATTAGGTAGCAACTTAGTGGACAAGGTGTTACCGGCATGTGCTCCCACAGAAACAAGCAAATGACTTCCTTGGGAGAAGGGTCATTACTCTCCCAGTCTTATAAGAATCCAAGGGAGAAAGCTGTTTAGTAAGGAGTCTGGGAGACAGGTGGTGGTACGCCTAGCAGAGCACACGCGCCACCCTGCAGAAGGGCCAGTGCCTGGGGGTGGGAGTTTCAGAAGCAGTTGAGTAAAGCTGCAGATGTCATTTCTCCTTCTCCTCCCTCCCCCTCCTCCTCCTTCTTCTTTCTCTTTCTCCTTTCTCTCTCCCTCTATCAAAAAAAAAAAAGGACAGTAGAGTAGTGCAGGCATATAAACAAAACCCAGTTAGAACCCAGATGAGGCGAAGGGAGGAAAGAAAGAACCCAGGTCCTTGCACATTCTAACATGTGCACTCCATGAGGGGCACCACCATCTGGCCCCAAAAAGTTATTTAGTTTTCATCTAAAATTCAGCATCAGATGTTTGAAGCTGGGTGTCCTGTATTTCCTGTGTCCATTTGATGGAAGTAGGGGAAGGAATGTGGGGGAAAACTAAGAAGGGAAGTGACTTGGGGATCATGGGGAACTGGAAGTGACTTTGGAAGGCTTTTTTTTTTTTTTTTTTTTTTTTTTACAGGAGCCAATGCCAGTAGGTAGATGGTTTAGTGGAGACACTGGAATTTGGCTCACATACCAATCTCCATGCTCACCTTCTCCTGAGAGGGCCAGCAAGCTGGTGTCCGTTGGCTCCATGGGAACCACTAGAGAAAGAAAGCCCTCCCCCACCAGTCAGTGAGTGATGGAATGTAGAGCTAACACCAAGGGCCAGGGCTCTCCAGGAAGCATAGGCTGGGCTGGGCTGGGCTGGTCCTAGTGAAGAGGGGCTGAAAAGGTGTAGCCAAGAAAGAGAACTTTTCTATGCAAAGAAATGTGGAGAAGGCAAAATACTTAGGTAGCCAATGTTCTTTGGCAAACTCTCAAATTTCTTTACTCTCTTCTGCTTCTAAGAACATCAGGATGCCCAACAAGGAGGTAGCCTGGCCACAGGGACTCCAGTGGAGGTGCAAACTACTGGGCTGAAAGCAATGAAATACTGCAAGGACCAGAGGCTATAACTCTTTATTTTTTATAATTTTTATTTATGAAATGGAAATGATGACAAGACCCTATGATAAGAGGGGTACAACTCCACACAATCCCCACCACCAGAATTCTGTATCCCACCCCCTCTCCCCTGATAGCTTTCCTATGCTTTATCTCTCTGGGAGTATGGACCCAGGGTCATTATGGGGTTTGCAGAAGGTGGAAGGTCTGGCCTCTATAATTGCTTCCCTGCTGAACATGACTCTTAAAGATGGTATCTGGAGCCCAACAGACCTCTGCCTGAAACGTTGGCAAAAGTTTGGCAAGAGAGATAGACTGCCTGGATAGTGCATTCACTTTGTAATGTACATGACCTAAGTTCAAGCCCTGCCCAGTCCTCACCACATTGGAGAAAGCTACAGAGACATAGACTCATTCTCTTCCTCTCTCTCTCTCTCTCTCTCTCTCTCTCTCTCTCTCTCTCTCTCTCTCTCTCTCTCTCCCATCAGAAGAAGTTGGCCCAGTATGGTGAAGCTCCAGTGATGACCACAAAATAAATACATAGAAAATACAATGGCAGGTTAAGTGCACGTGTTGCAAAGCGCAAGAACCGGCATAAAGATCGCAGTTCGAATCCCTGGCTCCCCACCTGCAGGGGCGTCACTTTACAAGCGGTGAAGCAGGTCTGCAGGTGTCTGTCTTTATCTCCCCCTCTATGTATTCCCCTCCTCTCCCCATTTCTCTCTGTCCTATTCAACAACAGCAACATCAATAACAACAACAAGGGCAACAAAAGGGAGTAAATAAATATTGAAAAAAAAAAGAAAGAAAAGACAAGCTAGAAACACAATGGCAGCAGCTCAAGGGAGTTGACCCCATGCCACATATCTTGGGGGGGGGGGCGGTGCTCTGAGCTTAGAAGACATGGAGGGATGCGACACGCACACACAGGTGCACATTCATGCGTGTACGCACACACACACGCACAATGCTCCACCTCGATCCCCTTTAACACCAAACTGCAGGACCCTGAGTCTCTCCGGCCTCAGGAAAGGTCCCACCTTTCTGCTGATGATTCACTCAGATGCACCATGAACTTCCATCTCTAGGTCCCCCTAGGGCTGCAAGCTAAAGTTCACTGCAAAGTTTGTGAGCAAAGAATGGAAGACGGGGTGGGGGTGGGGGTTGTCAAGCCGTGACACACCGGGTTAAGTGCACATAGCACAAAGCGCAAGTACCCACACAAGGATCCCAGTTGGAATCTCAGCTCCCCACCTGCAGGGGGGTCGCTTCACAAGTGGTGAAGCAGGTTGGCAGGTATCTAATCTCTCCCCCCTCTCCATGTCCTCATTCTTTCTCAATTTCCCTCTGTCCTATCCAAATAAATAAATAAATAAGGCCACCAGGAGCAGTGGATTTGTAGTACAGACACTGAGCCCCAGCGATAACCCAGGAGGCAAATAATAATAAGAAGAAAATAATGAAATATAGATGAAAAACTCTCTCTCTCTCTCTCTTTCTCCATATATATATGGTACATGTTCTAGAGCAGGAATTCAGTAGATAGTTGTGAAGATCCTGCATTGTCCCAAAAGAAAAAAACAAAGACATGGGAAAAGCCTCTGTTTTGAAGAGTCGTCATCTGGGCCAAGGCTATGCCTTTGACTGCAGGATCTAGATGGCATGCTGGGAAGAGGAAGGAGGGCAGAGAGAGGAGGCTGGGAGGTCTGAGCTGGCAGGGTTTCATAGACCAGCAAGGACCTTACTTAGTCTGAGCACTAAAACATGCCCTGGGCACACAGTGTAAGGTTCTGGCCCTAAGGAGAGAGGCAGAACTCACAGAATGTAATCCTAGTTGGATTCTTTTCACATCTGTCTACAGAACAAGGACTGCCATTGCCCTAGGGCTACTCGAGGCTCAGTGTCTCCTCATCAGCTCTAGTTCCGAGTCACCCGACTTCTGGGAGGCAGGTCAGATGGAGTCTATACATCAGTTCAACCCTATGCCACTTGGTCAATTTTGGGTCAACAGTGGATTGCACATAGGGCTGCACTGTCTAGGTTTGTAATGGGTGTTACCGTCTAGGTCTGTGTAATTAGACTCCATGGCATTCACACAACGGCTAGATCATCTAAAGGTCCTTTGCTACATGATTCACAACTGAAGCTAGGCCCATGTGGTCCTAATAAGAACCTAGTTGTCCAACAATAGATAAGTGACTGAGAAAGTTGTGTAAATACACAATGGAATAATACTCAGTTATTAGGAATGATGAATTCACCTTCTTCACCTTATCTTGGATGGAGCTTAAAGGAATCCCGTTAAGTGAGATAAGCCAGAAAGAAAAAGATGAATTTGGGATGATCTTACTCATGCACGGAACATAAGAAATAAGAATAGAAAGGGAAAACACCAAATAAAACTTGAACTGGGTTTGGTGTATTGAACCAAAGCAAAGAACTCTGGGGAAGGAGGGCAGAAAGGAGGCTGGGGATGCTTTAAGGCCAGTACACAATGATAGACCTAATTGACGGTAGAATGTTTTGTAGACGACTTTATTGGTGAGATGAGAAATTGTACCCATATGCTAACAACTGTACTGTAAACCATTAACCCCCCAATAAAAAGTGAAATAAAGAGAAAAATGTAAATGATTCTTCTTCCTCAAAAGTCTTACCTCTAGGCAGAAGAGTTGTCAGTTCTTTCTTGCTAGTTGTCTCTGAGAATAAAATTCATCGGAAATTCTGTTTAAATCACTGGTTTGGTGAAATGGTAGAAGGTCCTAGATTGGGTATCTAAAAATACAAGGCAAAGACTCCACCCAAGGTAGGTAGTTCCTGCCCCAAAGCACTAACCCCACCACTAGTATTGGGGCCCGATCTTCCTACCTGGAGGCTGAGACAGACAGAAGGAGGTGTCTAGGAGGTTCAAAGAAGAATTGATGCTGGACTTAGCCAAGCACTCTATGGCAGCCTTGTCACAGGTACACAGCAAACGCTCACAAGGGTCCTTGGATTCTGCACAGAACAAGAGCAGAAAAGGTTTGGAATGTCCCACTTGGTATCTCAAGACATAATGTCAAACTTCACAACCCTGTCAACACTCCACCTTTCTTGAAGATTTCTTCATCTCATTTACATCTGGCCATCTCCTCAGTTATACAGGCTTCACCCAGGACCCATGGCCACTTCTTTCCTCCTCACTCACACCCAAACCACCAGGCAATCCTGTTGGTTCTATAGAAGAATCTGAACACATCTGCCATGTCTACTCCACTTCCTCAGCTGGCACGATCCTTTGTTTCCCAGATTAGGATAATATATAGTTGAATAGTCTCTCTGTATCAATTTCATCTTTAAGCACTGCTTCATGTTCCTTACAACCCTCTGAAGCAAGATTCCTCCTCCCCATTTTGAGTTTCCGAGGAAGTAAGCAATTTCTCAAAGGTCACACAAGACAAGAATGGCAAACAATCTGCCTTTCCAAGTCAACGGAGTTGCTAGAAGTATAAAATGTACTCATAAAAACAAGATTTTGATCAATCCTTGTTTCAATCTAAAACAGTATTGGGCATTTACTCCACTACAAAACACAGCTGTGGCCCTCTGCCCTTGTCAGGTTTTATGGATAGAGGATGATCATCAGAGGTGGCGATCATTACAGGACCCTGAGAGCTCGTGACTTGGTCCAGCTCTGGGGGTCCTGAACTGTCCCTTCTCAGCCCAGCGCTGGGCGACACTTTGAGGATTCTCACCACATGTGATCTTCTTGCTGACACAGTTGATATTGGTGCTGAGTTTGGTGGGGTCTTGGAGACAGTCCCTCTCAGCAGCCTCCTCGTAGCACCTGCGGTGCTGGAAGCAGCAGCTGTACAGGAGGGGGATGAGGACGAGAGCAGGCCTAGTACCGGGAGACAGGCAGGGGGCCCACAGGGTTCTCTTTTCTTTTTCTTTTTTTCAAATTACCTTTATTTATTGGATAGAAGCAGCCAGAAATTGAGGGGGAAATGGGTGATAGGGAGGGAGAAAGATAGATACCAACAGCACGGCTTCACCACTTGTGATGCTTTTCCCCTGCAGGTGGGGCCTGGGGCCTCAATCCTGGGTCCTTTCACATTTTAACATGTGTGCTCAACCAGGTGCCCCACCACCTGCCCCCCAGATTGTTTTCTCTCTTGACATTTAGTAGCAGTACTTGTTTCTGATACTTGGTACGAGCGCGCGTGCGCGCACACACACACACGTGCACATACACAAACAGTACTGAAATTAGATTCCACAATATAATCCTGAGACTTTACGTAGGTTGAGACTGACACACGGTCCAGGGTGGTCACAGGGCGAGGCTGATCCTAAGCGCAGCAGTGAAGAGGGTCTCGCACGGCACATAGAAAATCAGTGGACATCAATTGGAGAAGAAAACTGTATAGGCAGCTAAGAACCTCAGAAAAGCTACTGTATTTCTCACTACCTAACTCATAAAAAGTTTTTGGAACTCAAAAAATTTCTCTACAAATCCATCCAGGAGGCAAACACTCAACGAGTGCAATTATCAGGGAGATGTGATCAATTAATCCTAGATATTCATTCTATGAGGTGAACATTATTATCATCTCCACTTTGTTTTTTTAAATATATGTTTACTCATGTATTATTGGATAGAGACAGAGAAATTGAGAGGGAAGGGGAGATGAAGAAAAGGAAATAAACACACAGAGACACCCACAGCCCTGCTTCACCACTTGTGAAGCTTTCCTCCTGCAGGTGGGGACCGGCAGCTTGAACCCGGGTCCTTGCACACTGTGTAATGTGTGCGCTCAACCAGGTGCACCATTGCCTGGCCCTGATCACCTCCACTCTACAAATGAAGAAAGAATGAAAAAAAAAAGTTACAGGTCACAGAGCTCATATTGGATAGACAGTTAGAAATACTGTCATAAGTTAAATGTCATTAGAAGAAGTCTGATAGCTGCTACCAGATGGGCCCTAACTGACTCTAGATTCCAGGAGCTGTTTGCCACACCCTGGGTAACACTGGACACTTCTAGGATTCTGAATTCTACGGCCTATGCAGCAGCTAAAAGCTACCATCCTCTTTTGATTTGCACTTCCTTTGTATAAAAAAGGGAATGCATCCATACTGGCACTTGGTTGACTTTCTATTCCCCACTGAACACTGACCACTTCCATGAAGGAATGGTGTTCTTTGATATTAAGAGCAGTATTAAAATATTATGGGCATTTGTTGTGCATTTGTTCTGTATTAAACAGAAAACCATCCCATGTTTTACTCCTTGTGGCCAGGACTACCTTGAATACAAATATGATTCTCTAATTGTATGATGCTGAAAAGTCACATAGAGAACTTGTTTAAAAAATTCAGAAATAGAAGTTCTGTGTGAACACATTCTAAATTAGTAGGTCTGAAATGAGCCTCTAGAATCTCAATTTTCTAAGCATCAGGGTGGTTCTGACTGAGGAAACTCAAACTTCGAGAAACACTCAAATGAAGCTCTGCCTACTTAACATGAAACACACTCTAGACTTAGCCCTAAGAGGGTACTCTCACAGATAACAGTACCATCCTCCTGCAGAACGAAGACACCTCCTAGGGAGCTTTTCATGTCTGTGCTTTGCCCAAGCGCCAGCCAAGACCTCCAGGAGCCCAACAGATGGTCTTTCTTACCTGTCAGGCTCATCCAAGGGCAGCCCTTCCATCTCAAACCTGCAGGCACAACCATAGTCATCAAAGTCTCGGGGGCAGAGGCCAGCCACACACTTCATCCCATTCACAAACTGGAGCAGAGCAGGGAAGTTCGTGAACACGGCCTGCAGCCAGGTGAAGTGGGAACCCAGGCAATCTGTGGAAAGGAAGAACAGATGGGCACTAGAAGCTACAGTCCAGTAAGAAGTCCACCTTCCATGCCTCCTACAGCTGGGACTGCTGGTACCTTAACCACCTGCTGGAGACCTACTGTGTAGTCAGGACTGTTCCAGACATTGAACGAGACTCAGGCTTATAAGCCATAGTCTCTGTCGGTTGCCCACCTAATAACGATTTATCCCTTCTTCCTTACCAACGAAAAAGAGTATTCAAGGACGATGAGTCTTCTTTCCAGGTTTGCTGTAGCAGTTGATTTGGGGTAGAGAAAATGACTCACGTCTGGTCAAAGAGACCGGTTATTTTTTAGAGGCTTTTGAGAAAAGATCTCTTAGTAAAGAATTAAATAGGAGACTGGGAGGTGATGCACCTAGTTAAGGACCTTACTTCCCTTGCTTACACCTTACTAAGTGCAGGGACCCAGGCTTGAGCCGCCAGTCCCCACCTGCAGTGGGGACACTTCATTAGCGGTGAAGCAGGTCTGCAAGCCCCCCCCCTTCCCCCTTCCTCTCTCAATTTCTCTCTGTCTTTCTATCCTATTGAAAAAATGAGGGGGGAAAGAAAAAGGCCTCGTGAAGATGCAGATTCATAGTGGGGCACTGAGCCCTAGCAATAACCCAGTAGGCAGAAAAAAAATAATAAATGACAGAAAACTAGTAATATTAAAGAAAAAATAGGAATACATTTGTGATCTATATGTTTCTACTTCCTTGAATATGAGTGAAAATGTTATGGCTGGAACGTGGGCAACAACCCTGTATCCATGAGGTCCCAAGTGTAATGCTAAGAAAGAAATCTGCCCACGAAAGCAGTAGAAGAAAGTAAAATGAAACGTCTGGGCCTCTGACACTTGTGTTGTGTCACAGTACACATTCTGCTGCCTCCAGATGACCGGTGAGAGATGACTAGTGACTTCCTTATTTAAGTCACTGCTAACTTGCTGAATGAATCTCAAATAGTACAGTCCTCGAATTAGAGGGTAATAGATCAATACAAGGAAGAAATGGTATACACAGGGCTAGAAACTGTGCCCTATGTTCTAAATGATTCAGTGGTTAAGGCTAATAGGGCCATGCTTCGGAAGCCATGACTTGGCCTGCTATCCTATGCACCTCATGCTAACCCTGGAGGCAGCTGCTGTCTGCTGCCTCCTGCTCACAGGTCAAGAAACTGAAGGCCAGAGACCTCTGGTAGATCCCTCCCTCCACCATCACTGGTCATCTCCCTCAGGAACTTCATCACAAGCCCTCTTGTGTGTTTCTCTAGGACCTTGCCCTCACTGTAGAGCACCAGTGGTAGGCATTGCCCCACTCTCTGAAGGGAGGCTGGTCAGCCTGCTCTGCCCCTTCAGGAAGACGGGTCCTGACATGAGTGCAGCCTAGAATGTTCCCAGCTGTGACCAAGGACATGAGCTCAGACTGACACAGGCTCCTGCGCTAAATATGAATAGGTGTGGGCCATAGGTCAGATCCATGGGGTAAACAGTTATATAAAAGGAAAAAAACGGCCTCCAGGAGCAGTGAATTTGTAATGCTGGCACTGAGCCCCAGTGATAACCCAGGAGGGAAAAAAATTGGTACCAGTTGCTGTTTTCATAAAAGTACATTAAAAATCATACCACCAATCAATCAATTAATAAATGATTTTTAAACCTTTGTATGTATGCTTCCTTACACAAACATGTAATTCATTGTGAAATTTATAAGACGCCCACTCTTTGTCATATTTTCAGTGCAGTCTTATGTATATCAACGTCCAACTCAATGTCAATGTAAGACTCTTTATGCTTGGCTGAGGAGGTAGCATAATGATTCTGCAAAAGACACTGATGCTCTGAAGCTCTAATTTCCCAGGTTCGATCTCCAGCACCACCACTTGCCAGAACTGAGCTGTGGTATGGTCTGTCTCGGCATATCTTTCTCTTGGCATCTGTCTTTCACTAACAGACAAATAAAACATTTACAAATAGTCTTTATGATGATGAAATCTTGTAATTTTACTTGGGGGCTGGTACTCAGGAATCAATGATAGAAATACTGATGTGTTTCAGCTTAAAAGTCACATAGCGGATAGGTAACTGACAAATGAAATTCTGAACATCTTTAGAGACTCGTAAAAATTAATGTACACTAATTAATTAAGGAGAGAACATGGGACTATTTGATATACAGGTGCTAAGCATTAGGCTCAAAGGGAAGCTTTTCTCACTAGCATGCTTTTCCCAGACTGGCCAGACTGTGGCCAGTGCATATGAAGTGAGGACTACGAGGTAACCCAGTAACTCTCTGGCTTGCAGTGCTATAAGAAATACCTCTATTCATTTATTTTATTTTTTATTATCTATTTACCGGATAGAGACAGCCAGAAATTAAGAGGGAGAGTGAGAAAGAGAGACAGACATCCGCAGCACAGATTAACCACCTGTGAAGCTCTCCTCCCACAGGTGGGGACCAGGGGCTTGAAGCTGGGTCCTTGTGCACTGTAACAGGTGCGCTCAACTAGGTGTGCCACCATCCGGCCCCCAAGAAGTACCTCTATTCTTAGCAGAAACGGTTCACAGGTTCACATCTCTTTAGAAGGTTGCCGGGAAATCCATGGGAATTTGCAAAGCTTAGACCAAGGCCCTGGAGACAGTTCGAAAGCTTTCCTCCACGCACATATTCTCTATGCCATGACACTTAGGGAATTTCACCTTTAACTTACCAAAAATTTCAGCCACACTCTCGACATTTTTAAACACCCCATTGAAGAATGTGATATCTAGGTGAACCAAAAATAATAATAATAAGTAAGTAAGTAAGTAAGTTAGAGAAGGTATCTGACTTCCCTCTTCCTTGCTCAAGCCCAGGTCGAGGAATAAGTTACCCCAGTTCTCCAAGGACAGACCTGACATTGGGCTAACTTTCTAGTAACGTAAGTTACCACAAACCATGATACAATATCATTCGTGCTGTGTTGCCAGGTGATAGTTTTGCGACCTTCTCGTGGAGCATCCCGTGAGTACCCATTCATTGGGGAAACTGACAATCCTTCCTAGCCGACTGAATCCACATGGATCCCAGTCACTTTCAAAGCCATTTAACTGACTACGGAAGAAGGGCAAACGCTAGAAGAAGAAGATTACAAAACAAAAAATACTTGGGATGACACAGTGTATCTGGACCAGAAGGAACAGAAACTATGAACAAACTATGAATACCTAGTGGGAACTCATCACGTGATAGCTCCTACAACTAGCATGTCCCTTCTGGGCATCTGAGACAATATATATATATATATATATATATATATATATATATATATATATATATATATATATATATTTGTCTCTATATTGTCCATCCCTGGAAAGTAGCTGGCTAATTTGCTTGATGAATTTGCCTGTGAGCCCCACCCATACTGGAATTTGGCTGGTTAATTTGCCTGAATTATTCAACTGTGGGACCCACCCATTCCCCTTCCCTCCAATCTGGCTGAATAATTGGCAAATTTAATTCAGCTGTCGGCCTGCCCATCCCTAGAAAGTGGTTAGCTAATTTGCATGAATTAATCACCTGTGGGCAGGATCCATTGCTAAAATGTTTGGCTAATGAACCTAAATCACTGAACTGTAGGCCCCTCCCATGTCCAGCATCTGGATGACTGAATTACCTGAGGGCATTGACCTGTGAGCCCCACCCAGAGCCGGAAGGAATCCGGCTGGCTAATGGACCTGAATTCCATCTTGGACATTATACCAGTGCTGCTGTTATTAACACACTGACTCTCATGGGACTTGAGTCTTGAGGTCTGCTGAGGTCCAGAGTGTGCCCATATGCTCCTCGACTGCTGAAGATCGTCTCCAGGGCTACAGGAGCAGAAGGAGTGACTACCATGGCCTTCTAAGTTTCCATACTTACTACTTCTCAGGGCCAACTCTGATTTAGAGTGTAAATATCTATTGAAAAAGCTTTGGGGTGGGCACTGGTCCCTTGGAGATTATGCTACTTGTAGAGAAGTCACTAGAGCTTTAGGTGAGCTTGTGACTGATCTTTTGTTTGCATAGCCTCGGGCATGAATAATTAAATTAAGGGGGGGGGGCAGATAGCATAATGGTTATGCAGAGACTCTCATGCCTGAAGCACCAAAGTCCCAGGTTCAGTCTCCCGCATCACCATCCACCAGAATGGATCAGCGAGCACTTTGGTAAAAATAATAATAATTAAGTTAACTCAGATCATTTCTCTGAAAGCTGGGAAGCAAATCCTTAACTCAGTGAACTCGCTATGTATAATGCTCTTTAGCAATACCCACTTGGAAAATCCCAGAAATCCCTCTTTGGGAAAGCAATAGTGGAAACCCCTTTCTTTCTTTCTTTTTTCCTTCTTTTTTTTTTTTTTTTTTTTTTTTCCCTCCAAGGTTATCACTGGAGCTCAGTGCCAGCACTACAAATCCACTGCTCCTCCTGGCCATTTTCCCCCCATCCTATTGGAGATAGGAAGCAAGAAATAGAGACGCCAGCAGACCTGCTTCTCCATTTGTGTAACTTCTTCTTCCCCCCTGCAGGTAGGGCTTGAATCTGGATCCTTGAGAGGGTCCTTGCATTTAGTACAGTGTATGTCTCTTTTGCACTGTCTTCTAGGAATCTCAGAGCCCCATCTGAAGCTAGATTAAAGTTACCCTATCACCCTCATGACTGGTCCGTTTACTTCCTTCTCCTAGTTTCCCCTTTCAGCCAATCTTTGTCTTTTTATGGGAGTTTTATAGCACTCCTAGGAGATATCATTGGAGAGACTAGTGCTGAGGCATCAGGGGAGACCGTGTGATAAAGGCTTCTGCAGTACCCGAGTCCTTTTGCCTACAAACACCTGAGCAGAGATGAGTGCCTATTCAGAAACCATTATTTTCTCTGTCGCTATCCTGCACAAATTCAGACCCAGTGAGATCTAAGAAAGGTTCAAGGAATACTTACTGATGTCTTCTGAGAGTCCCGGAAGTAGCTGTTTTGGAAGCTGTGGTGTGTCCAGAGCATGGCCCCCTGTACCAAAGGAGAGAGAAGAGTTAGAAGAAGCACTTTGTTGTGTGAACACCAGGTGAGGGCAGCCAGGAAGCTCTGGAATGCACATAAACACTGAGCAGTTCCTTGGCAGCTGTTGAACAGAAAGAAAGGAAGGTTAGGCTGATACCAGTAGTGACCTCCAGAGTGGTCTCTGCTTGGGGACCAAGATCCTGGAGAACTCCTTGGAAGCTGTTGCTACCCATGTATAATATACTATTGGCATTTAGATTACACGTCTGCAGTTTCTTTTTTCTTTCTTAAAGGACTGATTGATTTTATTTTGGATAGAGACAGAGAGGAACCGGGAAGGAAAAGGGGGGAGAGAGAGACCTGCAACAGTGCTTCACCACTCAGGCAGGTGGGGAGCCAGGGTGTGAACCTGGGTCCTTTAACACTGTAATGTTTGCATTCAGCTAAGTGCGCCACCACCCAGTCCCAGGAGTTTCTTCAGTAATTCAATAACTGAAGACATGAAAAAGACCTCATTCCCCCAAAGTGTCTATAATACAGGTCAGGGGTTTCCATAGACTATTAGCATCAAATTTGTCTGGTATGCGGGCTCAGTAATTATTTTGATTCTTAACGCCTTCCCTCTGATCTGATCTAACAGGACTGGACTCACATACAGTCACTGTTGCCCAGATTCTCCAGAGGAAATAATGATTTACAAGACACTTGTCAGAGGAGTATGATTTCTTTTGTTCCTGTGATAGGTGTCTGTGCACCATTCCTACCACCTACTGGAGTCTTCCTCCACTTTCCTGCACTGGGTCCCCGCTGTGTCCCCCACCCACACACACACACACTTCAAATCCCCCCCACCTCCTCAGTGTTGAGTCCAGGAATGTGCAGTAGTTGACCACAACTAAAACTTTCATCCCAGGGCCAGGTGGTAGTGGTGCACCTGGTTAAGTCCTCCCATTACTGTGCACAAGGACCCAGGTTCAAGCCCCTTGGTCTCCACCTGCAGGGGAAAGGCTTCATGAGTGGTGAAGCAGGGCTGCGGTCTCTCTCCCTCTCTGTCTCCTCCTCCCCTCTCAATTTCTCTTTGTCTACATAATTAAAAACGGTGATTTCACTTTCTTCACTTCATCTTAGATGAAGCTTGTTAAGTGAGATAAGTCAGACAGAGAAAGAATAATATGGGATGATCTCACTCATAGACAGAAGTTGAAAAGTGCTAGCATGACGCCATCCTGACTTCCCTGGGCAGACGACCTCACCAATGGGTCCTGGAACCCCACCTCCCCATAGCCCTGTCCTACTAGGGAAAAATAGAGTCATCTGTCAATGTTCATGTCCAGTGGAGAAGCAATTACAGAAGCTAGAACTCCTGCCTTCTGTGCCCCATAGAGATCTTGGTCCATACTCACAGAGGGATAAAGAATAGGAAAGCTTCCAGTGGAGGGAATGGAATATGGCACTGTGGTGGTGAGTATTGTATGAATTATACCCCTCATCCCATAGTCTTATTGGTCATTATTAATCACTAATAATTAAAACAAAAGAGTGTCTGTAAGGGGGGAAGGAGAAGAGAGAGGAGTTTTTAGGTGGTAGGTCTTCAGATGTGGTTTCCTAATGACTCAAGAATGATTTAGCCTATACATAAATACTTGGTTATAGCTCAGAAGTTCTATGGTGAAGCATTAGGATTTTATGTATTTCTAAAACTACTGTGTAATTCTTACAAAATAATTTTCTTCAGGAAACAAGCTTACTGGAGTTGTGACTTTCTCTGCATTTTCTGAGTTTTAAAGAGATACCAGTCATTCTTCTATTGGAGGAAATTATTTTAAAAGGAGGAAGAGGAGAGGAAAAGGAGGAGGAGTGTTGGTCTGCTTCTAAATTCTGCTTCTAAGACC